>NC_092354.1:71475334-72197834 GCF_963676685.1 Mytilus edulis | reverse complement strand
TAACAGTGCTTATTGAAAAATGACCAAAAAAAAATAAACACTTTAAGGTAGGCTATTTCTAAGCTATAATGAGGGAAATAGAAAACACACATACTTTTTCATTTAGCCTAATCTGTTGATTGTTGCCATATAAATCTGTCAGAAGTCTTAAGTAAAAAGCTCATTTATAACAGACATTTTATATTTTTCATCAACTCCATAATAAACTCAAATTTAAACCAGTCGGTTTAAGAACTTTTATAGCTGGCTATCTGATATGACTATGTTCCATGTTGAAGGCTGTAATGTAACCTATAATTGCTTAAATGGAGAGCATTATAGCTTGGTTGACTCATTGTAACTCATTTCAAAATATGCAACTGAAATAAATTTACCGAAACTTTGCATTAAGTAGAGTTTGAAAATTTAATATGGACAAAATTCTAGTTTATAGTTATATAAATAAGAAGATGTAGTACGAGTGCCAATAAAGTCATGATAGTTATGACCATAAACATGAAGTTTCAACCATTAACAATTAAATTGTTATCAAACATACATTTGCACATGCATGTATAAAAATAATGAAGCTATGTTGATGCCTGCTTACAAATATTATTGATTTGCCCTTTCCAACTCTTCAATCAACACATGATAAATACCAATCTTTCAAGTTTTAACAAATATTCAACGGGTATCCTGACAGGACTGTTATTTCTCAACTTCAATCTATGTTTGTATTATGTACTTATCTCATTTGTTTTGCTAAACTTGTATAAATTAACCAGCACATTTTAATAATGCATTTATCTGATACAGCATGCATGTATGCATTTAATATATTTATTTCTTTGCAGCAGTAATTAATAAGCTTGCTTTTCCTAAATCTGTATTCAATTTTTGACATATACACAATAGTTTGCTTTCATTAATCTGTATTCCATTTTTGACATACACAATAGCTTGCTTTCCTAAATCTGCATTCTATTTTGACATGTACACATTTTACTTTCCTTATTCATTTTATTCTGCATTTTATTTTTATATTTACACATTAGCTTGCTTTCCTAAATCTGCATTCTATTCTGATAGTTACACATTATTTGCTTTCCTAAATCTGCATTCTATTTTGACATTTAAACATTAGCTTGCTTTACTAATTCTGCATTCTATTTTGATGTTTACACATTAGCTTGCTTTCCTAAATCTGCAATATATTTATTATGCTTTTCTTTAGTATATGCACCTTCTTATCCTTAACCACCCTCTGTAGTATGCTAGTTAGTTTATAACATAACTGCATGGTGGATGTTGTACAGTGCTTTATAACATATGGATCTCTAACCAGTCCCTACAAGCACTATGGACACTGGGGGTTCTAACTAGTACTACACAAATATGTATAAGTATATTTATTCATATATTTCTGAAGATGTAAGACTCAGGACTGAGAACAGACTGAGCTCAGTACAATTAATAAATCTTTATTTTGTCAAGTGTATCAATATCTGTCAATTTAAAAAAAAAAACAAATTTCAAGAATTAAACAACTTATTTATAGGCCTTAAAATATAAGATTTTACTTTTTATTTTATCCATTGGAAGATTTTCACAAATTTTATTAATGATAAAAAATTCTGTTGACTTAAAAAATAAGAGTTGGTGCGGGGCCACTAGGCAATTTACCCACTTTGGCAACCAGCCGCACAATTTTAAGCCTAGGCAGGGAATCGAACCCTGATACACCAACAACTTATTTATAGGCCGTAAAATTTTATATTGATTTGCTGAATCTAAACAATTTAATTTGATTTTAAAACAAAGTTTGTGATCTTCCAAACCGAAGCTTTACTTTGAGAAGAAATTGTTTGAAAATGTACAAGCCAAAAGTTCGTCCTTCTTATGAACTAAAACGCATTTTGAATATTAAACTCATCTTGAGAAAAATGTTTTTCTGTGTTGATTTAGAGGAAATAATAATATTTTACAATATTTTACATCAATTATTGTTCGGATTATTTTTTTCCTGCTTAAAATTTCAATCAATTTTAATACTTTAATCTAAAAAAAAATGCCCAAATTTGTGAGAAAAAAAAACATTTAAAGGAAAATAAATTCTACAGTACAGGAGTAAAATGGATTTGTGCACTTTTACATTTTTAGGTCAAAGAAGAATAGTAAATACATCATAATTATGACTAGATGGTTTCAGTCTTTTACCTCTCCTTTACATCAACTATTCTAATTTATCATTTAAAGGGCAACAACTCCTATAAAGGGTTTATTAGCATTTCAGTAAAACTTTTGTAAATGCTGTCACTAATATTTTTTTATTACAATTTCAAGTCATGTATTAAAAAATGTTTTTTTTTAATCAATAGGCAAACCTATCTTGCAAATTATAACATAATGACAGTTATTTATTTTGAAATCCTAAAAATTATTTTTTAAGATCTTACTTTGCTTTTTTTTACCAGTATTTGGATTATGTGGTTTTAGAGTTAGAATTAAAAACTATGAAGTTTTAAATTGAATAACTTCTATTATTGTTAATGTGTCTGCATTAAACCCTCTTTTGGGGATTTTAAATGAAACACGTCCACCGGTTTTATTGGTGAATTCACTGAACATTCATGTACAGCGCCCTCTAGCGACCCACCACGAGCATATAATTTAAAATTTCATGATCAAATATATTCAATTTATCAAAAGCTCTGTTGTAATTATTTTCCATACTTGTAATGACTCTTGAGCAGAACTCGTGTTACCCAGTGTTAGACCCCCCCCCCCCCCAATAAAAGAAGAAGAAAACCAGTTTCTTTTCACAAAAATTCTATTTTAGAAATTTAGCTTGGATATTGGGAAGTTTTTTTTATTTATTGGTTCTTAAAGTATTAAACCAGTACATTTAAATGTTTTGTTTTTACAAGATATATTACTTAATAAATTAGAGTAAATCATGCAACAACCTTATGATATATCCTGATTTGGCAAATACATGTTCCCTTTGAATTTTTTCATACAAGATCCAATTGCCATGAAATGATTTAGATTTTTTTCCCTTTCAAATAAATTTAGGGGTAATTTATCTTATTTTAGTATTTGTTTGTACATGGAGATATACATACACTGTATAAGCATTTTAAATGTGTGCACTGGAATTTCACAGAGTTTTGCCCCTGGCTTTAAAATAAAAATATAAACAAGCTTCAAAAGTACAATCTACCCAAAAAGCCAGACTAGGAAGAGCACTTAAACTTAAGAAACAAAATCATGCACATTACCTATATAAAATGAAATTTTAGCTCTTAAAAAGGTACATTGTTTGAAATCTTAATTAGTTCAAAGTTCTTTTTTTTTAAAGTGTTAAAAAACTAACAAAAAGTTGACAAATTAAAAATATTAAAATCTTCATATGCGGTTAACCTTATAATATATGCAATAAATATTTTGAAGACATGCATGTACTTGTTCTTAAACATTACTTTCAAAAATGTGTTTTGTAGTATTAAAGGAATTAGGAAAAACTCAAAATTTCATAAAAGATCATATAACTACTTTCAAAAATGACAAAAATAAATTTCAAAACAGATTATCTTTGTAAATTAAGTTTTAAAATTATAAATCTTCCTGGAGACATCAAATATCTAAAAAACAGTACTTTTAATTTATTTTTTTATTGATCTTTCTAATTAACAATTGCCTGAAAATGTGTGTGTTTGAAATAATTAAGTACTTGTCTGTTGCTTAAATGATGCTACAGATATCATGAACAGTCAAATGTCCAACCCTATGGACAACATATCAGGATACTGTGTGCAGATTAATAGTAAAGAATTTTGAATTTGAAAATAAATTAATAAACTACCAATATCATAGTAGATCACATGACCAACCCTATGGACAACCTATCATGATATTGTTTGTAGGATTTCTTTCTAAAATGAGCCATTTCAATTTTCAACAGTATTGCAGCACAAGTACAAAATAAATAAAATATCGTTTTTTTGAAATACTTAGAAATAAAATATATAAAAATGTTTCATTTGATGCAAATAATACAAAAAAAAAAATTGAAATCAGAAAAATATTTATGCTAATTGTTGATACTGAAAATCAAATATAATATTTTTTCGAGATCATCATCGTCTACATTTTGCAACTCAAAGAAAACCGAACCATCCATTGTATCATCACCAAAGTCACTCCCATCAGATTCTGAATTGTAAAGCACTTGAGTAGAGGCAACAGCCTCATCAGTATTTTCTTCTGTTTCCTCTGTATTACACACCTGTGAATTAACATTCTTATTTTTACAGGAACTACCACACTTACAACCCGGACCACATGCCATATTAATTTTCTTACAACCACATATTTTGCTATTAAAGTCTGATTTTAAACAGTTGCAGCCTGCAATCCAAAGCTTTATATTATTGATTACTTTTTTCAAATTTTCCGGAGAATCCCAAATGACATCCAACTGTCCATCAATTTCTAATTTCCAACCAAAGTCTGTCAATGATGGATACTGAACATTCTCAAAGTATGCTTGGATCCATACCCTACTCACCCAATAAGATCTTTTCCAATGAAGAAATAATGCATCAAAAGATGGCAAATAAAATTCTTCTGATGGAACTCTACTATAAAGGGCCTCTCTTATTTTTGAAATCCAAGCAATATGATTCTCTTCAGGTGATAGGTTAGAACTTTAAACTGTTCTATATAACTGCTCTGGGGTCTCTAATTTTTCTCTTAGAAAAGCTGAAGAACACTTACTCCAGTATTTACATCCAATTAAACGAATAAATGATAGAAAACTAGAAATGTCATCAGAGTTTGTGAGAGATAATTTGCCTATCACATTATTTTCAACTGAACTTATAATAAATTCTGTGTATTTGAAGAATGTTTTAAAAAATGATGTTTTACCATGATCTTTGTAAAATGAAACATAATCGCAACCAGTTAATATAAATACATTTTGTATGATGAGAGGAAGGTCATCTTTTTCAATGCTGTGAAGATCTGGATCAGATTCAAGGCACCTTATAAATCTGTTCATGCTAAAAAATATTAAGTCATTTTTATAAGACAACTGAACTGCTATATTTTTGTCACTACATTTTTGCATAATGGGTAATCCAATGTGGTATGTATCATTATCTAGAGAATAAATTAAAATATTTTTACATTGTGAATTATAAGCATGAAACCATACTCGACTATCACCTTCAGAAATATTTGTCTGCAAG
Source organism: Mytilus edulis (assembly GCF_963676685.1). Lineage (NCBI taxonomy): Eukaryota > Metazoa > Mollusca > Bivalvia > Mytilida > Mytilidae > Mytilus > Mytilus edulis. The sequence continues at coordinate 72,192,597 of NC_092354.1, read as the reverse complement.
TTTGTGGCAATCTTTTCAGTATTTTATTCGACAACTTTTGTTATGGAAGCATTTTCAAAGCCACCACCAATTACAAAGCTCTGACCAGAATTCAAAGCTATTTTTGCAAAATGCAAAAAATTTTCACTGACTAATTGGACAAGCTGCTTCTTGTTTTCTCTGTTATGTAAAAATGCTTGCCAATCTGATGGTATTTTTGTGGTCTCTGAAATTAATATTTTAGCTGACGTTTCTGCTTTTTCATCTCTTCGTTTACGCTCAATGTCTTTCGGTGATAACTGAGGTGATTGATCATCAAATACAATGTGTATTTATTTTGTGTTGAGTTGGATGTAAGGAATTATCCAACGATTGAATAATGAAACTAAGAAATGAGCAAATAAGCGATTTGAAGATTTTAGGGATTTAGAGTTCAGAATAAACATGCCATCTATGATGGCACAGTCTGGTTTAAAATGTAGTTTGTTTTCGAATGCCCCAGGGTAACGAGAATGGTATATGCCTAAAGTTTTTGATTTATCACCTTTGTATGGTAAACATTCATGGTCAACAATTGCACGTGGCAATGAAATAAATTGTTGCAAATCTGATATTGGTGTGTTTTGTTCTTTAGACCATGCTATTTGTTTTCTTAAAAGTGAATTCTCAGTCCTTTGAACTTTCAGTTCTCTTTTTACTTTTGATATGCTATGTGTTTTTGTAGAGAAAGTTGCTATTTTTCTGGTCTTATTATATCTAAAAATACCATCTGACTGACAAATCTTGATATATTTTCCTAGATGTTCCTGAGCAATTTTCTGCAGATTTAATAAGTCTGATCTCTGAATATCTGTCTATACATCTTTGCTGTTGAATGCATGCTTCAGTTGTCCATTTTCATATCTAAATAATAATCCAGATTCAATGCTTTCTCTATATGATGTAATATTTTGTATTTCAAAAGATGGACGGTTTACAGAATTATTGAAATCTTTTCGCTTACATTCTAATTGATCTTTTATGTTACCGAACACTTTTGCTCGAAATGGAATGTAATGAACTAACTTTGTCAAAGCAGATAAGGTGAAAAAATTAGACATTGCATTTTTAACTTCTCTGTTAATACAACTTTCATGAGCCTCGTCTAAGCCCTGAGAATGCATGTTTCTTCCCAAAATATTAACAACTCATCCACCGTCCTCAAAATGTTCAATTGTTGATTTAGGAAAAGATTTTAAATCTGCAATATGAAATGGTAGAAGTCTTGAATAAAATTTACAATCTGTTATTTGAGTGGTTTTTGCAACATGTTTTAAACAGTAGTTCCTTAAATGCCAGTTACCACTTCTAATGGATAAAAAGTAAGAGACATAAATGAATCCGTGGTAGTGAATGAAGTCATGCCAAAATTTCCAATTTTCATTCTGTTCACTCAATCTGCAACATAAATTTTTAAACTGCAATGAAAAATGTGACATTAAAGCAAGATGCTGCTGAATCTTCTCATCCTGACTTAGTCCTTGATTTTGTAAAATGAAAGAAACCTTTTTCATGTAATTTTCTTCTGATTGATCATTTAAGTCATTTTCTTCTGCATATTTAAGAATAGCACTAATTTGTTGTAAATAAAATGCTTCCCACACCTACATCAAAAAGTGATGAGTTTTGTCAAAGTTTGTTGCCTGCATCACAGAAGCACCAACTGCACCATGATGAAAGAGTTCAATAAGTTCCTTTAGTCCTGCATCTAAATATAATTTCATTATCATCCGTTGATAATTTTTAAGGATATACCAATCCCGAGGAAAAGGTAAAAGCCAACTTAAATCATCCTTCAACTCAAGCTTCAATTTAACCAAAAGATCATATGTCTTCCCATCACCCACCACCACCAAATGCTTTAATTCTCTACCAATTTTAAAGTCCTGGTGTAATGTATCTAAAATAGTTTTCAATGTTTCTTTACTGTCAGCTTGTTCATTAAGTAAAGAGTGATATTTCACATTGGCTGTTTCTACGGGTATGTTACTATTTTTTTCGTTTATAAATGTTTGCAAATTGGTCTTGCCTAAATTGTTTGAACCATTCAAGCTGAGTAAATTGTTATAACAGAATTCAAATAATACTGTACTTACAGAATCTGCAGCCCTTTTTTTCTGGCACTGTGCTTTCAAAATCAATCAAATCAAAAGATACCTTTTCAACATTCTTTGACAAACATGCAGCGCTGTCTTTTATCATGTCATCAACTAAATCTGTACAAATCTTACTGTTGTGTATAGCATAGTGTGGCAATTTTGTTGTCCTTCTACGGTATTTTACAGATGCCTGACCACTGTTTAATGAGCTGTATATATCTACAATGCTAGAAAGCTTTTGGTTGAAGTTATTAACAGATCTCAATGTTATTGTATCCTTTATATCAATTGATTCTTGAAACAAAACACCATCAAAATAATCTTGGCGAGAAATAAGAGGAAAGTAAAGTCCATTTTTATTTAACAGATTTATCGAATGGTTGCTATCAGGATTTGCTCTTAATTGAACAATAGGTTTTATAGAGTTGTCATGTTCCTCAAAAATATTAAATGCACTTCCAGTGACATAAACCAAAGCAGTCATATCAAAGTAATTTACTACACGATTTAAATCATACAAGTAAAGCTCATGGTTGACATGTTCATCAATGTTATAGTCTGTCATTTGTGAAAATCTCTTTTCTTCAAGAAACTGTGAGTCATTTAAAACTGCTGTAAAACATTCATGAATTACATTTTGAGTGAAGTCAGTCTCAAGCCTGTCTTTGATCTCATCACAGCACTTTCCAGAGGTATCCCTGGGAGCGTTTCGTAAGTTTAAGTTAGAAGAAATTACAAAAGACTGGAAAAAAGATGTAACTTTTTGTGATGTTTTATGGTTTATACATGTATAGTCAGTATTACCATAATTAAAAGTCTCACCTGGTAGGACAACAAGTCTTTCGTCTAGATTTAAGGAAATACTTTGTGGTTTCGGCTCTACTAGCTGAACTGATGTCCCATCAAATCCACGGTGCACATCAGTAGACTTTACTGCAGCATAACTAGATCTTTTATTGACATTATCAATTGAAGCAATTGTAAGTGTTGATGGTATTTTGTCAACAGGCTTATTTACCTTATTTTCAACTACCATTGTTTGATTGCGTTCCAAAGTTTGTTTTGAAACACAGATACCAAATTTGTTAAGAATATTTATGCAATCACTGGAAGATGTGGTGAACTTATCAATTATATCTGAAATGATTAATTGGAAAGTATTGCATTTTGTATCAAACTTGAACAGTAATGAAAACAATATGTTAATTAGTTTAAAATCAATATTTTCAAAAGTTTTATCTACTTCTGCAGCAGATTTAAATTTATTAGATGATGTTAGAGATTTAATAAATTCCCAAAGATCAGGAGGACAACTATTTTTCACAATGTCAACAAATTTAGCATCATCTACAGTTTTAAAGTCAAAATTCAAATTTTTTATGCAGTCTTTAATCATTTGTTTAAGAATTACACAGGCTTTTTCAAGTGTATTATCATTTCCCTGTTTAGACTGACAACTGACAACTTCTGACTTTGTATTACATAACTTCTCTTTTTGGTGTCCTTGAAGTGCCAAGACTAAGCATCTGCGGTCCTCAACTCCATGCAGTTTCACCATAGTACCAATTTTATCTATTTTGTCTGTGTCAATGTTTGAGCTGAAAATTAACTGTAGTTTGTCAAGTATAAATCTGGTCTGGTTTTGTCTCAGATTTGATGAAAAACAACCTCCAAACTCTTGAAACTTGTCAACAATTTCTGAAAGAAGCAAAGCTTTGTTCTGCATTAATTCAGTACACACAAATTTGATAAGTTCAGTTAAAGCAAGTTTATTGATAGCTGGTATATCAATATCTAAAGTACCACTTACTGCTTGCTTCAAAATTAATGATACATACTCTCTAGGACTAACACATTCTACCTTTTTATCATGTTGCTGTTGGCCTGTATATCTGTAAAGAATTGAATGACATTTTTTGCATATTACATCACCTCTTGTCAATATTTTGTCAGTTGTGCCTTGTTCATACATATATTGCTGCAAATAAATTTGGTCAAAATTAGCATAATATTTCTTGAATAATGATAAACTGCACATTTTACATTTAGCTTTACAACTTTTATAATAATTGTATGCTTTTAAGTAATGGCCATCACAAAGAAATATGGATTCAATTTGAGCTTCCTGAAGACGGACTGAAAAGCAAGTGTTTAATTCATCAGTATCTAATGGTGAATTTCTTGTTACAGATGTATTTGTACAGGAGTTGCACAGAGCAAGTGCACATTCCAGTTTTGGTTTTTTGGCAGTCTGTAAGCTTTCCTCTGCCAGAGCTTTATGTAAAAAATTCCTATTGAGTTTTAACATACATGACTTGCATATGCAGTCTTTTTCACTTATTTTGTGTTTAGATTTAACAAAGTCAGCAAATTCTAATTGATAAGATTTAGAGCCTAGGTGTAGGTAACCATAATTACTGTCCTTTTTGCAGAGAGAACATGGTCCACAATAATCACCAGGATGAACTGGGCTTTCTCTTACACCTCCTAGGCCTGGTTGGTACAATTTCAGGATATCATTATCTGTACATTCTATCACATCATTGGTTGATAAACATGTTCCAGCTCTGGTCTGTAAATACTGCATATTCTGTTTAATACCTGAAACCTTTTCAATAAACTGTTTTAGTTCTTTTACTTTAACCTGCATTGTTTTAGAAATAAAAGTAAATGACTTACCAAAAACATGTATATGAACTTTTAGGAGTGGTAAAATCTCATCATTTTTACATTCTTTTCTTATGCATTCTTCTTGTAAACCTTTGTTTGATGGCATAGCTGTGTCTTGCTTTTTATTGTGTTTTTTTCTACAAGATGTCTTGTCCAAGTTAGCCAATACTGAAAACAAGTTTGTACTGAGGTGTGCCATGTTATTTGAGACTTGTTTGTCTGCATACACTGATTTCTTGCAGGAGATGCTACCATTATGTACCAAGGGGCTTGTAAGAGGTGTAGAATCCTTTTTGTGTGAACTTTTGTCCTTGTATGTTTTACCCAGGGGTCTGCAATGAACAGACACTTGAGAGGCCTCACTACTCCTCACTTGCTCAGACATGTCAGATGGCTTTTTCAAACCTGAAATTTGTAGATGTTGTTGAAGCGACGGCCTACTCAACAACTGTTTTATTTCAAGCCCCCCCCCCCCTTTGGGCTTGATAGCAGTGGAAATTCTTCTTCATACTTGAACACTGACATTATGAATTATTTATAAAGAAGCAGTTATATTTTTCTGGAATCTTCTTCGATCAAAATTTAATACCCGGGGAAATAATCGACAAAATAGCCCTAAAAAGTAGAAGATTTTGGAAAATGTGACAAGTTATTCAATTTTTATACAATTCTGTACTATTTAAACTTATATTTCCTTCAAATTTTCTTGATTTCACTGCAGAAATGGGATGTACGTCTGTACGCTGAGCCCGCCCTGGAAGAAAAGAAAGCAATCATGGCTGATGGTCATCGTCTTCAGAAAATATGTTTTTTTGTTATATTTTTTCAAAATATTTTCATAAAACTTTATAAAATCCCAATCTGTAAATCAAGATTTAATAGGCATTAAAAATTCACAACAAAAAGTTTTCAAATAAGAAAATAACGAAGAAAATAAAATCGGAAAAGATGCGAGTCATAAGCGTAAAATGTCAACACATATTTCACCCCCAATAAAAAAACAGGTACACTTTTTGTTCATGCTAGAGACACATAGAAACATATCTTAAATTATCGCCCAGATTCTGTAGTTTCTATATGTGTATTGTCATAGAGATTCATAAGATAACATTTTGTTGTACCTATTTCGCGCATTGAACATGGAACCGCTTATAGTCACATTTTTATTTCATGTCCTCGACAAAAAAATGCTCTGGAAAATAATTTATTTTATTTTGTTTATGCTTTTGTGCAACGAGGGGATTATTGAGAATATAAATATTGGTCATTTTAATTTTCTCAGCAAATAACGACATGAGTAGCCTCCAGTCGTAACAAAAAGATAAAAAGTTACTTTTCGCGGCTACCTTCTTTTCCTTACAAAGTGCACGAAATAGATCTCAAACGGCGGAAGGTCACTGATTAGAGACGGATCACATTTTGCCCTAAAAGGGACTTCCGGTTGTCCGACTGATCATCGGTGAAACGGATATTCCATAACGGTCAACCTTCCTGTGGTCCATTAAAATTAAGAAGTAATGGTTATCAACTTCACCACTTGGGTCTCTTGGTTAAATAGCTTCCTTGTGAAACCAATATGGCTCTGATCGATAGTATATATAGCGAAAATGAGATTCCATATACTATTATGTCAAAACCACAGAATAATAAAGACAAAATCAAATACGTGAAGTGCCAGCTTCATCGGGAAATATCTGATAACAAGTATAATGCGACATCAATATCAGACACGAATATCTGTTCTCTAAAGTGACTTATGCAGAAGGGATCATCTATAACAATTATAGTTATAATAAAATAAAAGAATTAGCAGTTGAAATAAAACTACACTAAAAATATTTTCATTTTTATAAATATTTACAGTGGAATGCGACAAATAAAGTTAAGTCTCTATTTATATAGCGTTTATATCAGTTTTACCAATTCCAAGTAGACACACCCAATGTACGATACTATTCAGTATTGTAAACACATCGTATTCCTCGCAACGCTCCAGTTTTATCAGATCGAGATCAGATTAACCCAAATTGTGGGTCATTTATCACTGTGTTCATATCGTTCAAAAACAATTGTATACAAATTATGATTAGATTTAAAAGGTACTGTACCGGAAACTAGGTATATAACTTTACACACTTAGACATACGATCTTAATTGAAGAAAACAAGGGATCCTATCGAAATATAAACTAACAGTACACATACATAATAAAGCCAAACGATTTGTTCTGAATAAGTTTTTACGACGACATAAACACGGAGCATATTATATTGAGGTCAAAACATGTTTTATTCGTTGTTTTGAGTTTTGCCAGAAGAATCACAATAACTTTTATTAATTCTCCAGTGAAGTTGTCAACAACTACTTTATGATGTGTTATAAACATTTTTAATTGTTTTTTGCATATTCTATGGTTTTCGAACAATTTTTTCTTAAGTACTGTGCCAATATTGATCGCCCAGCTAAAGGTATAATACAACCATTGATTTTATCCTGTAAGTCTTTGTTAAATAAGCACTTTTCAAAAAAGTGTGCATAATTTATCTTTGTTTCAAATTAAAAAAAAACTTGACATGAGTAAAGTGTATCCAGTCCAGTACTATAGACACAATTTAACATTAAATGTCATTGCATATGCTATATAAAAATAAACCATCACTGAAAGTTAACCAATCAAATGTTCACCTCTTTTTTACCTGTGTACATGTTCAGTAACCACATAACTTCAAGTTTCTAAAATGTTCAAAAGAAAACCCAAAATGAAAAAAAAAAATAATAATGCTTTGAGATACCCAAAACATATGTTTATGACCAAGAAATGTTTACTGAAATGACATGTAGGAGTTTATTCTGGGGATAGACTAGAAACGATCTACCTGAAAATTACGGAAAAAAGCGAGAAGTAAGTTACCCAATATAATTATTCATATAATATTTCAACCCGCTTCAACACATTGCTATTAAAGAAATCTTAGTGTCTGGTATCTGTGAGTTAATTTTAATTAAGAATGAGCTAGTTGGTAATGTCTAACCATCAAATACAATGTTCTTGTTAATTATTGTTAGCATATGACCTTACATATGTAAGGATTTGCATCTCTTTTTCACGACCTGCAATTCAAAACAGAAAAAGAAAATTGTACCAATCTCTGATCACGAGTTTCTGTTTATGCATCGAACATAGCAAACTCATCCATGCTAATGCGAGAGAAATATTGACATCATAAAATACTCTGTCAGATGATTCCCGAAACAACTTAAAACTCGTGTATCGGTTTAATTAGGACAATTATATGACCTTTCAGCAGATACGATAAAAATAGCATGGCCAAGTCAGTATTTTAAACTATTGTTGTGTCTGTAATGGAGAGGAAGTCCTTTGTTAAAATGGTCTTGCCACCCACCCCCCCCCCCCCTCGCCCCCTCTCCTAACAAAAAAGAACCCAACAACACCAAAACAGCAACAAAAAACACCCATAAAAAGAGAAAACAAAACCTCAATTAAAACCGGATAAGAACCCTCAAAATGAGACCTAGTTGTAGAGTAATCAAGAGTAGGCAGGAACAGGAATCTGGCAACATAAACAAAATGTCAGATTCTAAAATTTTATAAGCAAAAATCAGTAGGAATATAAAAGTTCATGCAAAAAAAGTTCCAAAATTCTTCAGTTGTCACATGGTCGATTCAGAGTTTAAAACAGATTTTTAAGAAATCGACATATGTACATGTTTATCAAGGAGAGACGAATGACACCAGAGTGACATTTAACCATATGTGTTAAATAAACTGACAACGCCATGGCAAAAACAGAAAAAGACCAACAGACAAACAAAAGTTCACAAAACAAAACATAGAAAAGTAAAGACTTAGTGAGCAACGCACAACCCGCCAAAACCTTGATGTTTTCATGTGCTCCAAAGGTTAATAAGATCCTGCACCACGTGTGGTATCTGTCCTTTTGGTCATGTTTATACAAACCTTGTAATAAATTATAATTCGGAAGGTCACATTCATGAAAAGTGGAGGGGATTTTACTTAGGAACATATATGTCGATTCGAATATTTCATAACGTTCAAGCAACTTGTAATGGCGTCCGTAAACTTCAACTTCACCGCTTGGAAGGTGTTACAAAGGAGCATTTTTTGTACATTTCATTCTATTTTTTCTGTTCGTACCAAAACCTAGGACAAACTTGCCCATGCGAATTCCGAAAGATATAATTAAAATATTATGACATTCGAAATTCCGAAGAGATTATTTTTTTTAAACACCCGCCCGCTGTATCACATTATTTCCTGTAAAAAAAGGAAAATGCATGTCTCAGAAATAACATGCAATATTGGCCCCCGGGAGTCTTGTTGAATTTAATTTCGGATTGTCACAACTGCAATTGCAAAAATGTTGTGCGTGTCTCACACAATTTGTATTATTCAAGTTTGCAAAGTTTGATCAACCATAATCCGTACATTAGTCGACATGTTTGTCTTGGATAACACTACAGTAATAATTATATACACTAAACTACATACATTTAATAAAACACAAAACAAATGTTTTACTCCAGAAAAAAGTCATTGTAGGAGTTAGTCGTTTTTTTTTTATTTGCACATTGAGACGACCCACGATTTAAGTGCTACATTAACGTGTAATTGTAATCCTAATCGTAGGTGCATGACAGTTTCGGCATTTTTTTTTTAGTATTTGATTCGAATTACATTTCATTCATATAACTAAACACACACACATATATTTTGATATATATTAAAGAAGGAAGGTCTTTGTAGAAATCAAATTATAAAAAGAAGTCGTTTGATCACAAGACACAAATGGTATTATATTACGCTATTCTTGTAATATATATTACATTGTGATCGTATAGTAACACATGTAGTTGGAAATGATGATCATAATTATTACCTCGAGTAATATATTGTAAGCAATATTTTTAAAAGAGGATTATCACAATAGATTTAAATACCGTTTATGTGTTGTTCAACTAGTAAATGCAATTAAAATTACAATAAAAAAATCATCAGTTGCTTTATTTAGAGGATGTAAATTGTATTGGACACATACAATGAAGTAACCATATATCATGCAATGCTTTCCCCTATATCTCAACGCCATAAGGATAACACAAAGCCAAACATTTTTATTTGACACAATAGAAAAGTGTTTGCAGCATCTGACGACTAAAAATACTTTTTTTATGTTCAACTTAGTGGCGTGTAAGACTGATTGTTGATTGTTAGCAGGATGTAATACTAAGCTGTTTAAAGATGTATGAATATAAATGGGTTATAAAAACAACAGAGGCAAAATACAATCTAAAGATAACAAACACGTTACGATGAAATGAATTTCAACAAAATTAAGTTGTATATTTTTACATCGGATTAATTTCTAGGAAATGTACAGATTGTAAGGGGAAATACATGCATTTAAGAAAAACAAATAAACGATTCTTTATAATGAATGGAATCTTGAGTTTAATAAATCCCATAACACATATGCATAGAAGATCCGTATTCCTTATTTATCTTCATTTCTAAAAATAGCAATAAACAAATTACATAACTAAAAATTAAAATGTGTAAAAGAGATTTAAATTTCTAAGAAAATATTAATTCAAAGAATGTTTGGATGTTTAGAAATTTTCATATGTCTGAATAAACGAGTTTATTTTAGAAGGCATATTTGTAAACGACGAATATAATTCCCTTCCTTTTCATGAATGTGACCTACCGACTTAGACTATGTACCGGATTTGGTATAACATAATAAGAAATACGACAGGTGCCACATGTGGAGCAGGACCGCCTACCCTTCCGGAGCACCTACGACCACCATAGTTTTTTGTTGGGTTCGTGCTGCTTATTCTTTAGTTTTCTATGTTGTGTCAGGTGTACTAATGTTTGTCTATTTGTCTTTTTCATTTTTAGCCATGACGTTGTCAGTTTATTTCAGATATATGAGTTTTACTGTCCCTCTGGTATCTTTCGTCCCTCTCTTATATAACATAACATTTGTTTACACGTAATTCGATATAGATCTGGGAATGACGAAAATAAACTTCCATTAAAGCCATGATTTTAAAATAACAAAAAGTCAAAACAAAGCATCTCGTTTTTGCCTTTATTCAAAGTTTTTGGTAGTACAATACCACTGTAAAAATTAGACCATTTGGGCAATTATTTACCTTGGTACTGTGTATTCAATCTAATTTTATATGGAAAATACATTGCGTTGAATTGTTTCTTTTGTTGACTAGTATATACACAGTTCGAATCGGTTTCGTTGCTATTGATTCAAATAGATAAAGACTAACAGTACACATTTTACTGCACTAATACGTTAAATTTGGAAAAATGTATAAATTTGAAATAAAATAGAATTCCGGGAAACTTCATAGTAAAAATGTTATCGTGCGTTCGCTTGTATACATTAAGAATACTTTCTTGAAAACTTTTGTATATGTAATTGAAAATCACCGACGTTTTTTTTTAATTATTTTTTTTGCCATACAAATGTTTTTATTTAAAAGAGTAGCTATGGATACAAGAGGGACAAGAAATACCACAGGGATATTTAAACTCATCTATCGAAAAAAAAAAACAGATAACACCGTCATGACCATGGCTAAAAAAGAAAAACACAAACACACACATAATAGTGCACAAGACACAACATAGAAAACCAAAAAAAAAAAAAAAGCAACAGGAACCCAACTAAACCTGGCGTAATTTTAGATGCTCCGGACAGGTGAGCAGATCCTGCTCCACTTGTGTGCTCTTTGGCATATCTATGCGACATTTCTGTCGTTACTTAGTAACATAACACTCATAAGATAACTAAAAACTAACAGAGATGAAAGTAAAATCACAAAATTACTTAAGTCCGAGAAAAATTTAAAACGGAAAGTTCATTACTAAATGGCAACATCAAAACATGAAATATAACAAACGAATGAATTTGATGAGTTATACAAGTGATTACTTGTTCAACAGACCATTTAGATATTTCTTAAACTTAGTTTCATCAAGTTTCGTTCTTTTGTTCATAAATCATACATTTTTTTTTGTTGTTGTTTGAAAAATATAAAAACAAAATGTACTACTGGTTTTCATCTGCAGCTTTCTGTGCGATACAGCATTGTTTTAGTCGAAGGTTTACATGGAGTTTTGACATTTGTAGCTTGTGGTCTCTCGGGTATTGTATGAACTTATAATGTTTTACAACCTTACGATGTATGTCTTAACAAATAAATATCAAAACGTAACCTATTTACATTTAATTATATTTCAAATATTACAGATGTCTAGGGAACTCGACATATAGTGAGGTGTTAGTTGATGCAAACAACTTTTTTTAAGTTAATGATGCTTTTTTGTTCAATATTCGTGTATAATAATTTTCAATATTAATTCAAGTTTGCTTTCATGAGTAATCTGCAATGGTCAACATATTATGTTTCTTTAATGTATGTTCATTCAAACTATGAAATTATGTTATAGTTCGTTATATTCAGAATAAACATTGTTAATTAAATTTGAAGTACATAACATGTATAACATTTTTTTTTAAATTTTGAAATAAGACTGAAAACTATTAACGGCAGGTTATATGAGGGCGCAGATTTTTACCAATGTTTTAATTTGGACAGTGTGAGACCTTTGTTGATAGTCATAGTAATTGAACAACCCTTATACGTGTAGTAATTGACAGGTGCAAAAGTTTAACTAGCTCTGTTACAAGAGTTACAGCCACTAAAACCTTATGTTGTCACAGCAGATAAATCAATCGATATATTACAAGGTTTCTCTCAGATGTATGTGTGATCAGACAGTTTTGTTTAACAGCACACTAACGAGTTCCTAAACAAACAGCTATTTTGAAGATTACAGAATGCAAACTTGATATTTGGTACAAATATTAAACAAATGAAAAAGAGCAAATTGCGAAATCGATTCAACCAGACAGAAAATCGCTGGTTTCTCTGTTAAAACCCCTGATGCATAATCCGAATATCAAAGGGAGTAAAATCCGAAAAGACTTTCAATATATGTCCCCGGGATCGAATCATGAGGGTATAATTGATATAAAATTATATGAAAAACATAAAAGGTCAAATAAATATATCGTTGAAAAGGAATTTTAAGCAATTAAATCGAAGTCTTCGAAAACGCAATTGTTCAACTATGACTGCAATTGACAAATTTGCATATCATGACAAATTGGTACAATGTAGTTTTAATAAGGATAAACTTAAATTGAGATTTTTTTTGGAGGGGGGATTGGGGTGGATGGTAAACTAGAGAATAAGCAATTTACATTAAATTCGTTGTGTTCACACGAGTATAATCATGATAATGTCATTTCACATCACAAATTAGTAAGGCCACACAATGAATACATATTACTTCTGCTGAACACTCTTCTGGTCTTGATCAAAAACTATTAGCTTCGAATTATGATTAAGCCGTCACAGAATTAAAAGAAAATCACGTAGTCGTTGAAGTGATTACAATCTGATTCTTTTTTTGTAAATATGTTCCTGTCTTCATTACTGTTATTGTGCTTTTTCAGCATGTTTGAATTTGTATTAGATTACATGAATCCAGTTTGAACATCCTATGATCTAACATATAATAAATAAAAGACAGAGGGAAAAATACTCACGAAGATTTTTAATTCTTTATATCGTTTTATTACTTCAGATTGTACTGCAAAAGATTGAAGATAAAGTGAAATCAAAATAAACTTGTTTCTGTTCAGTTCGTGTTCATATTCTCAAAGTTCCGCAATCTATTTCCAACTGAAAATGAATAAATCACTATATTTAATGATAAGGTCCGTTCTATGTTTACAATTGTTAAGTTGTATGTATTAGTTCTACATGACCAATTTTACTTTTATTTGTATATGTTACCATATATGATTTCAACTTGCGTACTAAATTTTAATCCTGGTACTTTTGATAACTATTATATATATATCTTTGATAGTACATTTATAACCTTTAAAACGTTGATATTCATCAAATAATTATCATTCATACCCAAAAGACTACATTTGTATCATCTAAATGATACAAAATGACATATTTTAACTGAAATGTAATTTTACGGTTTTTACAGTGCATCTATCCTTGCAGTTCACTTTTAATTATCATGTGTATTGCAGGTACATAATGAGAACTCTGATTAGTAATTGACTATTACTTTAATGATACATATCACTCATAGAATACATCTTGATACTTTTAGAATGACAGTGAAACTAAAAAAACAGAGACCGAACACATTTGAAATTAAAAATGCAAAACAGACAACCGAGAAAAAACGTCACTGAAATAATCGTTGCTGATAGAAACTGACAATTCAACAATTAAACATATTGGACCGAGTGGTAGGCTCACAAAATAATTGTGTAAATACAGACTTTGTTATTGATACAAAGTCACCGCTTTTACTCGTTGTTCAAAATCGTAGACAAAAAAATTATTGTTGGAAAAAGGTGAGATCACCTCCAAACAATTCCTCAAAGTCGCGAATATTGAAGACATCCTTGTTAGGTAAAATTGAGAAATAAAATAGGGAATGTATCGAAGCATTAATAACCCGACCATAGAGCAGACAACAGTCGAAGGCCACCAATGGGTCTTCATTGTAGGGAGAAACTCTCGCACCCGTAGGCGTCCTTCAGATGAACCCTTAAAAATATGTATACTACATTTGTAGTACAGTGATAACGGACGTCATACTTAACTCCGAATCATACACAACAAACAAAAATAAAAAAAAATCATACACGACTGACAAAGGCCAGAGGCGTTTTGATTATGTAAATATTTTTGCAGATTTCAAGAAGTCAAACTTAAATAAAAATTATTACGCAAAATATTAGCTAAATGCAGGTGGCAAAAAAATAGAAATTAATTAATAGTCTTTCTTACTTCAAGATAACGACAATTGATTGTGGTTCTTTAAGTACTGAGTCTAGCGCCTTTGACCACCACGCTTTCAACTAGGTTTTATTAAATTATTGCTATCGTTAGTCTAGCAACACCTTCATAGTTTGATCAATTGGTTAGTGTACATGATATGTATGTTAGCAGGAACATTACATATTTGAAATATCAGCTTTACATACATTTAATAAAACACAAAACAAATGTTTTACTCCAGAAAAAAGTCATTGTGAGACGACCCACGATTTAATTGCTACATTAACGTGTAATTGTAATCCTAATCGTAGGTGCATGACAGTTTCGGCATTTTTTTTAGTATTTGATTCGAATTACATTTCATTCATATAGCTAAACACACACACATATATTTTGATATATATTTTTAAGAAGGAAGGTCTTTGTAGAAATCAAATTATAAAAAGAAGTCGTTTGATCACAAGACACAAATGGTATTATATTACGCTATTCTTGTAATATATATTACATTGTGATCGTATAGTATAAACACATGTGGTTGGAAATGATGATCATAATTATTACCTCGAGTAATATATTGTAAGCAATATTTTCAAAAGTAGATTTAAATACCATTTATGTGTTGTTCAACTAGTAAATGCAATTAAAATTACAATAAAAAAAATCATCAGTTGCTTTATTTAGAGGATGTAAATTGTATTGGACACATACAATGAAGTAACCATTTATCATGCAATGCTTTCCCCTATATCTCAACGCCATAAGGATAACACAAAGCCACACATTTTTATTTGACACAATAGAAAAGTGTTTGCAGCATCTGACGACTAAAAATACTTTTTTATGTTCAACTTAGTGGCGTGTAAGACTGATTGTTGATTGTTAGCAGGATGTAATACTAAGCTGTTTAAAGATGTATGAATATAAATGGGTTATAAAAACAACAGAGGCAAAATACAATCTAAAGATAACAAACACGTTACGATGAAATGAATTTCAACAAAATTAAGTTGTATATTTTTACATCGGATTAATTTCCAGGAAATGTACAGATTTTAAGGGGAAATACATACATTTAAGAAAAACAAATAAACGATTCTTTATAATGAATGGAATATTGAGTTTAATAAATCCCATAACACATATGCATAGAAGATCCGTATTCCTTATTTATCTTCATTTCTAAAAATTGCAATAAACAAATTACATAACTAAAAATTCAAATTTGTTAAAGAGATTTAAATTTCTAAGAAAATATTAATTCAAAGAATGTTTGGATGTTTAGAAATTTTCATATGTCTGAATAAACGAGTTTATTTTAGAAGGCATATTTGTAAACGACGAATATAATTCCCTTCCTTTTCATGAATGTGACCTACCGACTTAGACTATGTACCGGATTTGGAATAACATAATAAGCAATACGACAGGTGCCACATGTGGAGCAGGACCGCCTACCCTCTCGGAGCACCTACGACCACCATAGTTTTTTGTTGGGTTCGTGTTGCTTATTCTTTAGTTTTCTATGTTGTGTCAGGTGTACTAATGTTTGTCTGTTTGTCTTGTTCATTTTTAGCGATGACGTTGTCAGTTTATTTCAAATATATGAGTTTTACTGTCCCTCTGGTATCTTTCGTCCCTCTCTTATATAACATAACATTTGTTTACACGTAATTCGATATAGATCTGGGAATGACGAAAATAAACTTCCATTAAAGCCATGATTTTAAAATAACAAAAAGTCAAAACAAAGCATCGAGTTTTTGCCTTTATTCAAAGTTTTTGATAGTACAATACCACTGTAAAAATTAGACCATTTGGGCAATTATTTACCTTGGCACTGTGTATTCAATCTAATTTTATATGGAAAATACATTGCGTTGAATTGTTTCTTTTGTTGACTAGTATATACACAGTTCGAATCGGTTTCGTTGCTATTGATTCAAATAGATAAAGACTAACAGTACACATTTTACTGCACTAATACGTTAAATTTGGAAAAATGTATAAATTTGAAATAAAATAGAATTCCGGGAAACTTCATAGTAAAAATGTTATCGTGCGTTCGCTTGTATACATTAAGAATACTTTCTTGAAAACTTTTGTATATGTAATTGAAAATCACCGGCGGTTTTTTTAATTATTTTTTTTGCCATACAAATGTCTTACTGATGTTAGCTTGGTTTTTATTTAAAAGAGTAGCTATGGATACCAGAGGGACAAGAAATACCACAGGGATATTTAAACTCATCTATCGAAAAAAAAACAACAGATAACACCGTCATGACCATGGCTAAAAAAGAAAAACACAAACACACACATAATAGTGCACAAGACACAACAAAGAAAACCAAAAAAAAAAAAAAAAAAAGCAACAGGAACCCAACTAAACCTGGCGTAATTTAAGATGCTCCGGACAGGTGAGCAGATCCTGCTCCACTTGTGTGTTCTATCGCATATATATGCGACATTTCTGTCGTTACTTAGTAACATAACACTCATAAGATAACTAAAAACTAACAGAGATGAAAGTGTGTCCATAGACTAATGTGCCTATTAAAAGTAAAATCACAAAATTACTTAAGTCCGAGAAAAATTCAAAACGGAAAGTTCATTACTAAATGGCAACATCAAAACATGAAATATAACAAACGAATGAATTTGATGAGTTATACAAGTGATTACTTGTTCAACAGACCATTTAGATATTTCTTAAACTTAGTTTCATCAAGTTTCGTTCTTTTGTTCATAAATCATACATTTTTTTTTGTTGTTGTTTGAAAAATATAAAAAAAAATGTACTACTGGTTTTCATCTGCAGTTTTCTGTGCGATACAGCATTGTTTTAGTCGAAGGTTTACATGGAGTTTTGACATTTGTAGCTTTTGGTCTCTCGGGTATTGTATGAACTTATAATTTTTTACAACCTTACGATGTATGTCTTAACAAATAAATATCAAAACGTAACCTATTTACATTTAATTATATTTCAAATATTACAGATGTCTAGGGAACTCGACATATAGTGAGGTGTTAGATGATGCAAACAACTTTTTTTAAGTTAATGATGCTTTTTTGTTTAATATTCGTGTATAATAATTTTCAATATTAATTCAAGTTTGCTTTCATGAGTATTCTGCAATGGTCAACATATTATGTTTCTTTAATGTATGTTCATTCAAACTATGAAATTATGTTATAGTTCGTTATATTCAGAATAAACATTGTTAATTAAATTTGAAGTACATAACAAGTATAACATTTTTTTTTAATTTTGAAATAAGACTGAAAACTATTAACGGCAGGTTATATGAGGGCGCAGATTTTCACCAATGTTTTAATTTGGACAGTGTGAGACCTTTGTTGATAGTCATAGTAATTGAACAACCCTTATACGTGTAGTAATTGACAGGTGCAAAAGTTTAACTAGCTCTGTTACAAGAGTTACAGCCACTAAAACCTTATGTTGTCACAGCAGATAAATCAATCGTTATATTACAAGGTTTCTCTCAGATGTATGTGTGATCAGACAGTTTTGTTTAACAGCACACTAACGAGTTCCTTAACAAACAGCTATTTTGAAGATTACAGAATGCAAACTTGATATTTGGTACAAATATTCAACAATGAAAAAGAGCAAATTGCGATATCGATTCAACCAGACAGAAAATCGCTGGTTTCTCTGTTAAAACCCCTGATGCATAATCCGAATATCAAAGGGAGTAAAATCCGAAAAGACTTTCAATATATGTCCCCGGGATCGAATCATGAGGGTATAATTGATATAAAATTATATGAAAAACATAAAAGGTCAAATAAATATATCGTTGAAAAGGAATTTTAAGCCATTAAATCGAAGTCTTCGAAAACGCAATTGTTCAACTATGACTGCAATTGACAAATTTGCATATCATGACAAATTGGTACAAGGTAGTTTTAATAAGGATAAACTTAAATTGAGAATTTTTTTGGAGGGGGGATTGGGGTGGATGGTAAACTAGAGAATAAGCAATTTACATTAAATTCGTTGTGTTCACACGAGTATAATCATGATAATATCATTTCACATCACAAATTAGTAAGGCCACACAATGAATACATATTACTTCTGCTGAACACTCTTCTGGTCTTGATCAAAAACTATTAGCTTCGAATTATGATTAAGTCGTCACAGAATTAAAAGAAAATCACGTAGTCGTTGAAGTGATTACAATCTGATTCTTTTTTTGTAAATATGTTCCTGTCTTCATTACTGTTATTGTGCTTTTTCAGCATGTTTGAATTTGTATTAGATTACATGACTCCAGTTTGAACATCCTATGATCTAACATATAATAAATAAAAGACAGAGGGAAAAATACTCACGAAGATTTTTAATTCTTTATATCGTTTTATTACTTCAGATTGTACTGCAAAAGATTGAAGATAAAGTGAAATCAAAATAAACTTGTTTCTGTTCAGTTCGTGTTCATATTCTCAAAGTTCCGCAATCTATATCCAACTGAAAATGAATAAATCACTATATTTAATGATAAGGTCCGTTCTATGTTTACAATTGTTAAGTTGTATGTATTAGTTCTACATGACCAATTTTACTTTTATTTGTATATGTTACCATATATGATTTCAACTTGCGTACTAAATTATAATCCTGGTACTTTTGATAACTATTATATATATATATCTTTGATAGTACATTTATAACCTTTAAAACGTTGATATTCATCAAATAATTATCATTCATACCCAAAAGACTACATTTGTATCATCTAAATGGTACAAAATGACATATTTTAACTGAAATGTAATTTTACGGTTTTTACAGTGCATCTATCCTTGCAGTTCACTTTTAATTATCATGTGTATTGCAGGTACATAATGAGAACTCTGATTAGTAATTGACTATTACTTTAATGATACATATCACTCATAGAATACATCTTGATACTTTTAGAATGACAGTGAAACTAAAAAAACAGAGACCGAACACATTTGAAATTAAAAATGCAAAACAGACAACCGAGAAAAAACGTCACTGAAATAATCGTTGCTGATATAAACTGACAATTCAACAATTAAACATATTGGACCGAGTGGTAGGCTCACAAAAAAATTGTGTAAATACAGACTTTGTTATTGATACAAAGTCACCGCTTTTACTCGTTGTTCAAAATCGTAGACAAAAAAAAAATTATTGTTGGAAAAAGGTGAGATCACCTCCAAACAATTCCTCAAAGTCGCGAATATTGAAGACATCCTTGTTAGGTAAAATTGAGAAATAAAATAGGGAATGTATCGAAGCATTAATAACCCGACCATAGAGCAGACAACAGCCGAAGGCCACCAATGGGTCTTCATTGTAGGGAGAAACTCTCGCACCCGTAGGCGTCCTTCAGATGAACCCTTAAAAATATGTATACTACATTTGTAGTACTTAACTCCGAATCATACACAACAAACAAAAATAAAAAAAATCATACACGACTGACAAAGGCCAGAGGCGTTTTGATTATGTAAATATTTTTGCAGATTTCAAGAAGTCAAACTTAAATAAAAATTATTACGCAAAATATTAGCTAAATGCAGGTGGCAAAAAAATAGAAATTAATTAATAGTCTTTCTTACTTCAAGATAACGACAATTGATTGTGGTTCTTTAAGTACTGTAAGTACTGAGTCTAGCGCCTTTGACCACCACGCTTTCAACTAGGTTTTATCAAATTATTGCTATCGTTAGTCTAGTAACACCTTCATAGTTTG
The DNA here is from genome assembly GCF_963676685.1 of Mytilus edulis. Taxonomy (NCBI): domain Eukaryota; kingdom Metazoa; phylum Mollusca; class Bivalvia; order Mytilida; family Mytilidae; genus Mytilus; species Mytilus edulis. The sequence goes on along the minus strand of NC_092354.1, from coordinate 72,172,103 downwards.
ATCAATTGGTTAGTGTACATGATATGTATGTTAGCAGGAACATTACATATTTGAAATATCAGCTTTATCAATAAAAAATATGTTTAAATGCACATCTCTTAATCTGTTGATAACAATTGTATGCACTAGTGAACATATTTACATTGGCTCAACACAAATTGGTAAATATAGCAAATGAACCTTAACTAAATGACTATTATCAACACAAACAAACAATGGTTATACCTTATAAATTTAAGCATTATGTTTCCCATAAGAGGAATAATTATCAAGACGTGAAATATATATAGACTTTAAAGATATATGGGAAAACGTTGATGATAAAGGCAAATACTATATCTACTTCCTAGGCTTACTAAACAAACTTATATTTTTAAAGTCCACGTTTATGTGTTTTTTTTCTTTCCTGTCTTGGAAGGCGAATTATATATGTACAGTTTTTCGTATTCTAAAAAAATCATGGTAGCACATTAAAAACGATAATGTGCATTTGTTCCTTTGGATATTTAACTAAACGAGTGAGTCTATTTTCAGAAAAATAAATTCAAAGACACTGAGCTTGGTAAACACAAATATGACGTACATTGCCACCACACCAATATACACATACATACAACTTTATAAGTATTATAAAATGAATAAATATCTGCATACAACACATAGCTTGTTTCATAATCCAAATGTACAGCTATATTAATCTAACGTGAAAATTCTTGATTAACAAATGTTATAACAATTCAACGAATAAGAAGATAAAGTTGTTTCCTAGTGTGATAACGCTCTATCAATACATTTCCTGAGCATTGGAATAACTGATGATCTTCATCAATCTCTTTAGAAACCACTGACTACAACGCTGTCAATTGAATACTCTTCAAATGAACTCTTTCAAACAATCCCATATTGCAAGGCAAAACTATGGACACGGCTTCAAAATGAATCTGTCGACACACTAAGGACAAGATCACTTTTATTTAATGTGTTTCAAACCTCTTTGTCAATACTTTTATAGATAATTTTCGACTAATGTGTTGTTTGAATTGTAAACTACTATGTTATTAGATCAGTGCATGTACTTTTTATTTGTATACTTCTACGTAAATTCTGACCGTAAATGTACAATATGAATTAATGTAAATGTCTACTTATTTTCACTCATTGACAATCATTCCACATTTCTTCATCTGTACAATGTTTAGGCTTAATGTTAAATGTGTTTTACTTTTTTGCTCGTGTTATTTATTTTGTGTTTTCTATTGAAGATAATTTGCTTATCTCTTAAGAAAAATTCCGTACAAACGTTCACGTACAAATTAGTTATACACATGATATTTTTAAATCTCTTGCATAAATCCATTCGCTTAACCAATTTATGAAGACCGTGTAATGTTTAACAAGCGTATAGTTAAATAAAAAAAATTTGAAATAATGAAAAGAGTTATTTTTTGTAAAAAGAAAATCATTCAATTTAACAACAAAAATGTTAGGATAAATCAAATAAATGTAAAACAATTTTCTATAGATAGTACATGTTAGTTAAATTATCGTTATCCTAAGTTATTCTGAAACAACGATTTGAATACGGTTAAATAAGTTATATTTTCATTTTAAGACACACTTTATTGATGGGAAGCTCTTTATGTAGTTGCCTGTTTAAAGACAGGAACTTGCAAAATATTTGTAAAAATTTGGTTGCTGTATATCATTTTAATTATTTTCGTTCATTTGGTCATAGTTCAGACTATTTTATATCACTTTTCTAAAATCACTTATGAGTTTTGACATCACTTGGCGTACGTCGTCGTCCATCCGATGCAAATTTGTCCAGTGATCTTCTCCTTTGACACTATTGAACTGAATGTTACCAAATTTAAGCTGAATGATCCTTATGGTATCTAGCATAACATTAGTGTTCCTTTTTGCTTTGTTAAAAAACATAGAAACTACGGATAAAATTAGAACATTGGGTCATAATGCCGTGTTGTTGCCTTATAACGTAAAAACTGAAGCATTTAGAACAAATCTGACATCTGTTAAACGTGTGTATTAGATCAGGAACTACATGTCTTTCCATCTTAAAACGAATAAGACAGCTAATTCATTGGTAATTGCCCCGAAATTGTTAATTTTAATGAAATTTTGTAGAATGTGATTATTATCTTGAATATTATTTTTGATAACTATATATTAACTGTAAACAATTAAAATGTTCTGCAAAGTTATTTCTACAAATAAGTCAAAATTTACAACATAATCAATTAACCAATTAATATGAATAAGTAGTTGTTGCTCATTAACACAAAAATTGCACACTTGATTTATCAAAGATAAATATATAAGAAATCCCTCTTAACTGAAACTATTTCAGCAATGTTAGCTAAGTTTACAATGAATGATACTTAGTATAGTTTGTATAATTGTTAAGAATCATAGTATTTCTAAAACGAAAACAATGTCTGCATGGCTAAAAATAAAACATATATTAAGTGTAATGTGTTTTTTTGTCTTATATCTCTAAAACGAATGTATATGATCAGATTTGGCAATGGGGTTAAGTGTTCATTAGGACAACAACTACCTGCCTTTTCACCAAACTGGATAACGGATGTTAATGTTGTTGTCTCTAAACTGATAATATTTACTAAATTTTGCAGTTTTGGTTCTTAACTTGAATTATGTTATATCGTAGCGTTTGGTGGGATTCGTGTTGCTTTTCTTTAGTTTTCTGTGTTGTGTCATGAGTACTATTGTTTGTCTGTTTGTCTTTGTATTTTTTTTCATTTTTAGCCATGGCGTTGTCAGTTAATTTTCGATTGATGTTTTTGATTGTCCCTTTGGTATCTTTCGTCTCTCTTTTATAGATTAAGATGAACTGTAAACTGTAACATTGTTCATTAAAGTAGGATCTACAAATAATTCAAATGATCAAAACTTGACTCCTTAGGGAGTTTTGGCCCTTTAAAGGTTCTTTACATAGTTTGTTCATCATGGTTGTTACGTCAAGAAACATTGCAACTGTTTTTTAAAAAGAACATATGCCTTGGGAAAAAAAAAAGTTGTGTGCTTTGAGAAAAAAAACCAAAGGAGATAGAAACAACAGACTGAAGGTCAGAAATGTCAATATATCAACACATTAATTTTTGTCATCAATGTTATCAACTACAATGTTGGAGTGTCATATGAAAAAAGGGATAATAGACCAAGGTGAGCGATATAATGTTGGAAAGTGTCATTTGTTGAATATGCATATTAAAAAAGGTGATCGACACCGTCTCTCTAGACCCACTAGTGTGTTGTTATTAGTATTTTTAAGAATGTTGTACTGTCGGTTTGCTGCTTTCTGTGCGGTACGGCATAAGCTACGTTTTATGGGGCCGTAAGATATTTAATTGTATATGGTTCATTTTGCCTAAATGTATTTTACACAATGGCAAAACAATCAAATTACCGTGATCACATCTTCATACGTGCTCCAAAAGTTTGACAATTCAATACCGTATTTGGTAACACGTTTACATATAACGCACTGAAGATGACATACCGTACAGTCTAGAAACGAATATTAAAAAATCAAAAAATGGCAAATAATGGGATTCATAGGAGAAATGAAAATTGTATCCGGTATTTGTTTGTGTGATTTGTACCTCTTTTGCTATAAACCAAGTTCTGCTGATTTTTACCGTTTAAAACAAGCATGATGTGGTGTTACGGTACGTTCAAAAGGGTTAAACGTTCATATACATACTTATTTCTTTCTAACGCTCTTTATGGACCTATTATAATAAAAAAAAACTATGTATCTGTTGTTGTCTTTCAAATTGTTTTTTAAGTATGTTGTTATAAATCAAACTGCTGCTTGTCTCGTTTCATACTTTGTTATGCGTGAGCATTTTACAATTGACTATTGTAAATGTGCTATGCATGATAGTTAAGGGCTTACGATGGCATAATATAAAGGGTCATTAGTGTGATGTCCAAATAATCACAAAATCATAATATTTTGCCCACATTATCACATAATCATCAATTATGATTTTAAAAACAAGATAATCAAAAAATCAAAAATGCAGTCCTAGATTATTAAATAATCAAATAATAATATAATAATGTAATCACATTATCGAAATCCCATGAGAAGGCTCATAACCGGAAAAATGAAGGTTAACTGAAAAAAAAGACAATTCTGTAATATAATCTTTCTGATTTAAAAATATAAAATAAAGATTATCTAAATTTTTTGTTTTATTCCATTTATTTTGATGCGTGCGCCACAAAGGAGTCGTATGTAGCAGCGTATGTTGTTCCAAAAATAACTCCTTGTTTGTCTTGATGAGTTTTTACATGTTTATAAAATACAATATAAATATATTGTCAATTATTAATTGTAATAAAATCCCATAAAAAAATATTTTGGAGAACTACAGCTGCGCGTTACATTTATTGCTTGACAGATGCAAAAGAAAGTTAGTTTTAGTACTTTCAAATGAGGCCGTACAAATTTCAATACTACATTAAATAAGTCATTTCATATTTATTATATCTAGGAGAAAGGCGAAAGATTCCAAGGGGACAAAAGTGTATAAACACAAAATAAAAAAACATGACAAAATTCACACATGAACACTTATACAAGTGGTATAAGTCTTGAGTTTGAACAGAGGATTGTCTTTGATTATCATAAGTAATGAAGCACTATAATTGTATTTTATAAACAATTGTTTTAAATGGTTCATAAACATTTCATCGTAAACTTGGTAATCATAGAATTTTGAGAATGTTTGTGCATAAGGTAGTGATAAAGACTGAATGGTCAGCTGATATCAATTGTCGTCTTCAATCAACATTTTTGCCAATTTTAAATAATGCTAAGATCGTTTAGAAGCGCTTTCTCGGCTAAAAGATTGCAGCAAAAAAGAATAAATGAACACAGGACGAAATGTTATATATGTTTAATGTTATTGTAATGACAAAAAACTTTTATACATTGCATATAGATACATCGATCTCAGAATTGAATATAGATCCCCGGCCCACATGACTTTTTTACCGTACAAAGCAAATCAAAAGCTATGTTATTTAGTTAGTCAAACCTTTGGCTTTCGTTTGAGACTATCTACAGGTATTTTGAAATGTATACCTGATCCAGTGGATTTCTAAAATGACAATAATTTCTTGGAAATAAATTATGTACTAAGATTTGACATTTTTTTATGAATCAATTGTAAAAAAATATAACAACGGTGGGACAATGGTGAAACTGTCGATGTTTTGATGATAATGACAATTGTTTTTACACTTTTTTTTGTCTGATATTTTTTTCAGAAATCCTACCTGCGATTGCTTTCGTCCATTCATTTTTTATGGATTTTGAGTCCTTATTCGTAAAGAAAGCAAGTCATTGTATATTCATCAATTTAGTACTAAAAGTTACCATTACTATAAACACCATTCTGTACTTAATGGACTAAACTTCTCTACTTATTTGTGACTCATGGACTGTATGAATGTTTACAGATCATCTACCGTTTCATACCTCATTGACTATAAAAATAATTACTGTTTCGTATCATATATTTTCAGAAATTCTTTTTTTTATGGTAACAATCATTAAGACGATTATTTTGTAAATACAACATAAATAAATTGCATCCATAATTATATATTATAAAATTAGGAACGAATTGTATATACCCATGATTGGTTTGATTAAGCTTCTATTGCAAATCATAAAGGTTCTATTACAGTTTGTTTGTTCACAGAATTTTTTCTTAAGTAAAACAACTTTTAAAATATGTGCTCAACACTTAAAGACACAATTACTATAACAATTATCTGCGACTGTTGTATAGTTATCACCAGTTTTTTTTTCAAGCATGTGCGAATAAAACGGGACACACTCTGATATTCACGATTGAAAAAACCACGAATTAAAATGTTAGCATACTAATTTGTATGTATGGGACCAATTAAAGAACTTGCTTTGTTTTCAATACGAGAAATTCAAGTTCCTTTATAAACATATAAATCTTCGATGAGGTACACAATGACATGAGAGAAATCTTTTAATGAGGTACGAAATGCCATAAGATAAATCTTTTAATGAGGTACGCGTACGGTCCAAATTCTCATACGGTCTGGAACATATATATAGGACCCTGTATATCAGTGGTTGTCGTTTGTTTATGTGTTACATATTTGTTTTTCGTTCATTTATATTTTATCTATAATTAAGGCCGTTAGTTTTCTCGAATGAATTGTTTTACATTGTCATATCGGGGTCCTTTATACCTGACTATGCGGTATGGGCTTTGCTCATTGTTGAAGTCCGTACGGTGACCTATAAATGTTAATTTCTGTGTCATTTTGGTCTCGAGCCCGTTATAAACGAAAACAAAATGAAACTATAGTTGCTGACTTCACTACCTTCAAAACAAAGGGAACAGTTTGGAAGTCTCATATACTGAAATGTGACAAAAACAAATACTTATAGATTTTGTTAACACTGCCATGTATGTAAATATTTCTTCGCCGTTTTTACGAACACAAAATTTAAGGATCACACATTTGCCTTTAATTATCTATACGGAAATTACTGTACTCGTGAATATTAGCACCGGCTGTAATCGACGGCTTACTTTACACTAGTAAGTTTATCTCAAGGATAATTGTGTTTTTCGCTGTTGTTTCGTTGTTGTCTGATGGACGAATACATGAAATCTCCGTGCCATGATCAAACATATTAATGGCTATATATCGGGTAATTCAAACCCCTTTTTCTTCGAATAGAAACATCTCTTCGTTAATCTGAGCATGGAAGGAATACTTTGCATCACGAACTATAAATGAGAATACACAAAGTGAAAAACTAAGCGAAAGTGTGAATCCCGCATTGCACGAAAAAATGTGTTGTATTTCAGTAAATAACACGTGTTCTCGGTTGATTGTAAACACGTAGTAGTCCATCATTGTTACTCATTTAGTGGATTGGTCAAAAACCTAGGTAAAAATGAATTGCGTCACATGTAAATAAACAATTACATGTGCGAGAACATAAGTATGCTAATTTATGCATTTCCATATAAGGTGGTGGTCCCGACCTGATAAAATTGAAATAAAATTTGGGTGTCACCGGCCATCCAAGAGATTTTTTGACCTCTGAAAAGGAGTGCAAATAGGCTAAATATAGGGAAATCAGGCATAAAATTTCTTTGATTGAATTTTCAGAGCAAAATAAATGACAGACGTTGCTCATTTTTTCATACTGTAAAGTATGATGTCTCTATTTTTATTAAATTGAAATACATTTTGCGGGTCACCAGCCATCCAAGGAATTTGTTTGAGCAAAATAACAGTTGTTGTTTATTGTTCAAAGAGGGTTGACCTCTGCAGTTGTATAATGCTGCGCCCTGCGGAGCATTTGGTTATTATTGTGCTTAAACCATATGTGTTACAACAAAATGAATGAAAAGTGTGAGCTGACAGTCTGCTAAGTTTTTATCCATAAGTCTCATTCTGACTTTCTATCTGAAAGGTTTTTATGTGTCAATATTTGTGTTTCAATATAAAAGGAAGATGTAATATGATAATTGATTGTTAATGAGGCAACTCTCCGCAATAGACCAAATGACAGAGAAGTTAACAGCTACAGGCCAAAAGCCGTTATCGCATAGTTAGCTGCAAAATGCCCTTCAATGACTTATGAAACACAATTCAAATGAGAAAACTGAAGGCATATTAATGTACAAAATGATGAAAAAAAAAATGTGTGACACAACAAAAGACAACCACTGTCTGAATAATAGGTTCATGACTTGGGACAGTCATATACATAATGTTGTGGGGTTAATGTTTGAAGGTGACAACCCTTTTCCTTAACCTGGGACAGTGGGGTAAATTGGTACAACATATGGGTTTTATCAATTTGTATTATTCATTTGTGAACTCTAAATCTAGCGAAAAGTAGATTATCACAGATAAATTTTCACAATGAGTTGTATGAATAGTCGGGACCCTTGTCTTTCAAACTTTATGGAGCAAGAAAAATGTAATGAGAATCATGAGGTTTGTATGCTAACGTCTGTCATGAAATAAGAGATTTCAGTATATTCGCATTTTACAATATTTTTTGTAACTGCTGTATTTCAAATGTTATTTTTCTTTTCTACTGTAGGATAGTAAGTGGTTCAAATATACATGTATACCTCTTGAGACTAAAATTACATGCAATAGAAATCAGCCTCCAAAAAAGCAAGTTTTAATAACTTCAGCTGTAGTTATGCATTTTTAAATGTAAATACAATGTATGTGCTAGGGGCCTATATTGACCCTGAATTATTTCAAGTGTTTTTGGCCTTAGACTTTTTAATACATAACGTACTATTAAATTATTACATGTAATGTGTTATGCCATTTGTAAATTCCTTTCTATTTAACGTACATTTTAAACATATGGGAGGATTCAGAGGCACCTCTTCATACAAGCCCCCCCCCCCCCCCCTTTTCATTCAAAAACCTACTAAACATGCTAAAAGCCACATTCTCATACATTTTTATAATTTTGACTTTTGAATAATTATTATACATTCTACATGTCTGATACATGTACATCAAATTAGTCTTTAAAAATATTTTGTCTATAATATATATCTTATAATTGCCATGAAACTTGGTCCGTAGGCTTAAAATTTAGTAAGCTCTGGTCAAACAAAGTTGGTTAAGATCGGTTAGTTCCTACTATCCATATATAGGAACATAGTTAATTTATTATCCTTTGATTTTATCTTTATTTGCGTTCCACATGAAAATCAATTATATAATCATTTTTATAAATTTGATTACATATCTTGAAATGTTTTTTCCTACACCTTTGAAAAATATGCCTTAAAGAGGAAGTATGTAAAGAGTTGAAATTATACTGTAACTTTTGGTCATGAATGTACCAGCTGAAAAAGGTTAAAAAATGTCTGAAGCCATCAAGAGAATATGACACCCACTTAGCGCAGGTGTAATTTTTAAAAGTTTCATTTAATGTCTATAAAATATTAAAGAAATGCACTTAGAAATAACTGTGTAGAGACCTTTTAAATTTAGAAAAAAATCATTTTATGACAAGACCGCTTTTCCTGATCTCATGAAGGTTCTGTAGGATCAAATACTGGGGTCAAATTTAAGCTTTTTTGTATACTGGCCAGCAAGACCAGTGGACTTAAAATCTACTGGTCCGGCTTAAAATTTACTGGTTCTGCAAAAATGACATTCATTTTATAACCACTAAAAGATATGACGGATGTTTAGTTTTATTTTTTTTTCTCAGCTGCTTTCCTCTTCTTTATTTCAGTAGATTTTTGTTGTTCTGTTTGTTCATGAGCAAGTACAAAATCTTTTTAAAATTTTATGATCCCGTTACAAAAATACATTTCTCATCTAGGTTTGTCACTGAAAATTGTTCACATGTTTTACAATGCATTACATTACAATCGACTGTACAATTGAACCATTCGAGATCTTTTTCCCAGGATATTTTATATTTACGTTTTTTTTTGTCAGTTTGAAAAATCTTCCTTTTGAATGTCACATAATTAATTAATTTTTTTTGCCCTGCGTTTTAAAGCCATTAAAAAATTTCCACATTTTGTGTTGTTGTGTAGTGCGCTCATTTGAGATATTAATTAAATACTTTTAAAATAGTACCGCCAGTACCCTAAAAATAATTTCTAATGTTTATGTTTTTGTAAACAAACCAAGATAGAGATGCAATCAGTGATTAACGAAAAATTTCTACTGGTCCGCCTAACCACCAGCTGACAAAATTTAGTGGTCCCACACAAATTCAACTGGTCTCGGACCATCGGACCAGCGCCAATTTCGACCACTGATCAAATATAATATAGGAGGGTAAGGAAAAGTTTTAAAGAATAGAGAATAATGCATGTAATGTTCACAATACATTTGTAAATAAAGAAAATAGACATACATGTAACAATGAAGAAAAACGGGTTGTTAAATTATAAGAAGTACAGAAAAATTGAAAAAAATAAAAAAATAAATAAATAGAGGTAAATGGTATACAGAATTAGATAGGAATTAAATGAAGGACCCTCAATCCAGACCATCGGTAAGAAAGGTAGTTTTGTGAAATGATTCATTTTTAAAAATAATTTATACAGTCTAGATCCGGCTAACTTGTTTAACCCCGCCAAAATATTTATGTATGTGTCTGTACCAAGCCAGGAGCCTGTAATTCAGTGGTTGTCATTTGTTTATGTGTTACATATTTGTTTTTCATCATTTTATTTTATACAAATAAGGCCATTTGTTTTCTTGTTTGAATTGTTGTACATCATGTACATTGTCATATCTGGGCCTTGCATTGCTGACTATATATGCGGTATGGGCTTTGCTCATTGTTGAAGGACGTACGGTGACCTATAGCTGTTTATGTCTGTGCCATTTTTGTCTCTTTTGGATACATTGAAGTTGTCTAATTGGAAATCATACCACATCTTTTTTATATAGATGGGTTTTGTTCTAACATGTCTAAATTTTAAGTGTGCATGCTTAACCAAAAATGTTATAATTTGAATTCGGACAAAATCAACTGCATTCACATTCGAATACTCCAGGTTTACAACAAGAAAATTATGTTTGCATATACATGTAATTATATAAACCCCCTACTTTCATGAATCATGACCTTTTCTCCCAAAGACCTAAATGGTCTGAACCCTATGCAGATGACATATTTCTCAGGTCCACAAATTTTCAAATCTATTACATGATAAAAGTACCATGAGCTATGCTTATGGTTACATTTATAATTAATTTTTAGCCTGAAAAAAAAAGGGGGGGGGAGGTCATTGTTTTGTTTTTCGACACGGATATTGTTTTGAAATTATTTACGCTTACATGTTATTTTTCAGTGGTCGTGAATCGCTCTTTGAACATGTATATTCAATTCATTAGTACTTACTTGTCAGTTTAAATTTCCCCCTTTTCATTATTTGTTTACATCATCTTTCGCATGTTTGCCGGACCCTTTCTAGTGTAAGACAAGGGTGAAACTGCTTCATAAGCTACCAAAATGAACATCGTTATCGATAATTTCGATCTGCATTACAGTATTCATGAAAAGCAGTTCACGTGTTCGATAAATATGAGTTATGTATTCTCTCTTCATTCTTCTCCTTCGTCAAAAACATGCTCCATATTTATTTTTAGAACGGAAGTACTTTTCAACAAAGACAATTGTAACAATAAATTTTTATTAAGTTTTAAAATTGCATTTAAAAGTTATTCAACTCTTGCTCAATGTATTTGAAAAAAAAGATTATTTAAATGATCATATTTTACTATAATGGAAAATTACGACAATGTACATCACTTACGATATCAATGCGCAACTTTATGCGCAGACGGGGCGAAAATTTAAAACCCCGAACTACCTTAAGGTCATTGATGTGTGCTTACATTTAAAAAACGGTATTTGTTTGTATCAGTTAAGTAGAAAGTAGTAATTTAACTTTGTTTGATGCATTTAAAACATGTTAACAGTACAAGTGTAAAACATAAAACAATCGTCATTAATTGGATAAGTGAATGGATTAATTCAAGATATTTCACAATATGTATTTTATGACTTATCCGTACGGAAACGTTAGTACGAAATATTCCGAATGAGAGAATATAACTTCTTTCAAAAGAAAATAATTACATTAGATGTATGTTTCATTACAATACGTTATTCTGATATACCGACTGCAATCTCGCGTTATTCAACTTCATTTGAAAATGAATTGTAACATACATGCTGACACGCGCTTCTACAATAAAGTGCACGGATAAATAGAAGAAAAGAAAAACTTGATAGTAACAGTGGTTTTATGATCATAAAATGTATTTAAAGAATTGAATGCTTCTTTTAGTAATGGTAAAGGGTTGTTAAATAGTTGACCGTGCGCACAGTTTAATGATGACAACAACTCCTTTTGACCCAATGAATGTACAAAAAGAATCATTCAATTCTCTACACAAAATAAATAGCAAGAGCAAAGAATTAAAACAAATGAAACACTTCACACATAAGACTATGGAATGATTGCCAATGAGTTAAAATAATCAAATATTTAAATTATGGCATATTAAATTAGTAGATTTGTTATAGAAGGTCAGGTAATACGTAGTAGTATAAAAGTAAGAAGCACATGCACTAATTCAAACACCAAATTAACACATAAGTTATATTAGTGAATATTGATGACATTTTCAACAAAGTTTTGAAATATTCTTGAGGTATTTTTTACGAGTTCTCAATGTTTGACTATGATTAAATCTTATAAAGGGTTATATTACATTCTTCTGTAAATGTTGAAGGTAATAGTCAAACATGACTTGTATTCTCTATTGTACTAGTCTAATATTTCATCTTAATTTATCCAACCTTTTTATTTTCCTAAAGATCAGGTTAACAGAAAGAGCGAAAAAGTTTAAATATTAATGTGAGTTTTATATTTACAATATACAATTCAAATAATTTGAACATGCATTGCATTCTAACTGTTTGATTCGAGCGAAACTGGCTGGTCGAAGGTAGACAACATGCGAGTTTGTCATTTCCCCGAAACTAGTGTTGTCAACGGTTAACCGGTTAACCGGTTAATCGGTCGAACGACCGAATACCGAATACCAAAAACGCTAACCGGTTAACCGGACTTTTTTTCAATTTCGATAGATTTGATATAAATTGGTGTTGAAAATCAAATCATTGAATAGTTATGTTTTATTTAAAAATTGTCGTCCTGGTAATAAGTTTGACAGATCAATTGTTCAGTATATTGATTGCTATTGTTAATCCTAAAAACATAAAATTAACTAGAGTTCGAGCCAGGATCTTAAAGAAACATAATTAGTAAGCATGTTTTTTTAACAGTAACTTTAAATCAGTAACGAGATTTAATTTTACTAATTACTTCATTATTTCGTTTTCGATCTAATATTGTGTAAACCTACATTTAAATGTGCAACCTCCGTAGTGCAAGGGTTAGTCTTAGTTTAAATTCAAAAATTGTGAAATGCAAACCAATGTGAATGTACTCAATGTATACGTGAAAGTACGAGTAACATGCTTAAAGAAAAAAGCAAACACAGTGAAGAAACAGGTCGTACAGCATGTACAATGACCTATAGTTGTTAATTTCTGTGTCATTTTGGTCTCTTGTGAAGAATTGTCTCATTTGCAATCATACCACATCTTCTTTTTTACAATTAATCATTTCAAATTGAAACACACCCCATTATTTTCGGAGACAACAAGAGAAAAGGAAAGAATAATCGGTTTCAGACATATGACATATTCAATTCTACGAGATTAAGATTTTTTTTGGATTTTTTAATCTGAAGTTGTACAAACGCTATAGTTGATACGGTGCATTTGATTATTAAAAGTCAAACTTTGCCAGGAATCCGCACAGACAAGCCTTATAATGCTAAAGGAAAAACTTCAATTCTAAAAGCGTATTTATAACTTTGATGAAAGGTTGTCAAATTGACACTCATACCACATCTTATATATATATCTATGTGTAGGGTTCTATTGATAAGGCTTTCAAACACCAACTTAAATTACCGGTTAACCGGTTAACCGGTCGAACGATTTTCCGAGTAACCGGTTAGGCAAAAGTGTACGATTTGACAACACTACCCGAAACGCATAGTATTTCTTTAATAAGTTTGTATAAGATACAAAACCAATAACGATCGAACTAAATTAACAGTTTTAAGTGACAAAAAGTCATTAAATGATACTGTTATAGACTCATTATTTAGTACTTCAGCGACAGAGCACATGCCCATACTCGTGAAAAAGTTAACGTAAAGTACATGAGCTATATCATGTATTGTGTGGGTGAAATGAGATTTTTATTTTTGTTGAATAATTAATCAAAGTGAACCAGTGTAATGATCCTTATTTTCAAGGTTGGATCAATTTTGTCATAAAAGCTTAAAACATCTCCTCCGATGAATTGTTCTTACCAAATGACAAAATTCGGTCTCATTTTATTAGTATTTATAGGTCTTTTAATTTGCCACCTAAACAAGCGATATGTGACGCATACTCTTAGCCTCTTAGATATCAAAAGAACAAGTCTATCAACATTTTGAATAAGAAAAGCTTTAAGGTGGTACCTAACACTAAAGGGAGATAACTCTGTAAAGTCAGCTTAACGTTTTAATTACGTTGTGTTGTAAAGAATTAAGCTTCTCAATGATCAAAATTGGTGTTTGTCAAACTGCTATATAACCAGTGTAATTTTTCTGACAAAACGGTTTGTTCAAAATTTTTGAAATTTTTATATTTTTGTAAAAGGGTCAAAGTAGATCCTTTGACAAAATTTTATGAAAATTAAACGAGCCAAATTAATTTTAGTGAAAGTGTTGGGTACCACCTTAAACCATTTTTTAAATCTCATTTCAAACTATAATATTCAAACAAACAGACATAGAAATCCTACATTGCGTGTGTTAGCTATATATAAGTATCAACATTTATGTTTTTCGTTTTTGTTATATAACAGTTGCATGACCTTGAAGACTACATCAATGATACCGAAGCAGAAAAATTGCTACCATGTGTACCTGTTCGATGCCAATGCTGGTGGACTTATAATCCCCGAGCGTATCAACAGCCAAGTAGCGAGTACTAGCATTAAATGCGTATTTGTGTTATTAAAATTTGCTGTTACAACATTTTAAAAAATAATTAAGAATTTAGAAATGTATCTCCCCTATTTAAATCTCTGATTCGTTGCCCGACTGTGCCTGTCCTATTTGTCCGTTTTGCGTTTATAGCTCTACATCTTTTTAATAAGCTTTAGATTTCAAATATTTTGGCCTCGATCCTCATTGAAGAGACATTGATTGTCGAAATGCGCATGAGGTGCAGACAAAATTGAAACCGTTCATGTTATCCCTACCGTTCACTTTTTGATACAATCAAGTTTCCCACTTTCCCACCCGACTAAATGTATTGGTCTTGTTTTAATTTTGGTTAATGTGAATAATAATGTGTTTAATTATAGAATATTTAAAGGGTTATAACATATGTTTGCGCACATAATGATTTTTTTTTAGATTGTTTATTTTGTGTTTAACATTGCAGAGAGTACCATATGAACTTTTATGTTGAATTTGTCTCCTTGAATAAAATAAAAACTTTGTTGCACAGGCGAGCTGATCCCATACAAAGTTTTTTATTTTATTTCATAAATAATTCATGTTCGCTTGAAGGAGTGAATTATAACACACATATCGTAATTCACCTTTGTACTACACTAGTAATTGAGTCGCATGTACGTAAGAACAAGTTCACAGCTTAACAGTCTAAAAACTTAACAGTTATAAAAGAGAAAAAGATACTAAATGATACTGAACCAAACTTGAAAATTACTTCTTTAGCTTCGCTGTACATGTCCAGACACGTGTATCAATTAGCAGTTACTATGGTAAGCGAAAATTCATATTGGTCCTGACATAGGAGGAGAGAAAAAAAGTTCCAACAGTTGTGTGTCTCTTTAAAATGTGCAAATGCAACAAGATAAAAAAATAAATAAATAATTAATCAAAGTGAATAAACGAAATAGCAATTTGTTTTTAATAGGACTGTTTTTCAACATTGTAGAAACAATACAAGAAACATCGCATTTGAATTCTTGACTTGAAAGTGAATGATTTGACCTAACTGAATTTGTCTTCATTTGACCTGCTTATTTGCAATAAAAAGGAAATGGATACCACCATTGAAAGTAAAACAAGGGTTAACCATATGCTGCTCAATTTTCACAAAAAAACTATTTCTTATTTAGATAAAACGATTATTTATACATTTCTAACCAAATAAAATGCAAAAAACCGACATAAAAAGCGTGTTCTCTATTTAATAATATCGATGTGTATGTAAACTTCGGGGTGATATGACCGTCGGCAGTCATCGGACATTAACTCGATGACTCATTACATGGCGCCTATATATGCATAGGTGTTATTTAATCTATGCATATAGCATTTTTATTTTGGACGTGTAATAAATTCGATATACGTTTAAGTATTTTATAAATCAAATATGAGAGATTGAGTCAAATCGATCCATTGTCACAATTCGACCCCCATTAGAAAAAACTATTCTTTTATTAAATTTACCTATTAAGAGCTTCCTGTTTGTACTCACAAATTTTAATGAATTAACGGTGCATTTCTAAAAATACAACAGAACTAAATTTCAAAATATGCAGTTATCATGTTATTCAATAGTAATGAGTATATAGATGATTGCAAACAACTACTGACAATCGCCTGTAATTAGTCAGGAATATGAGCATTATTTTCCAATCGTTTGATTTATCTGAACTTTTGATTTTGCCATATGATTAGGGACTTTCCGTTTTGAATTCTCTTTCAGTCAGTTTTATTTTGTTTATTACAAAATCTAATCTGCCAATGATTCATCTTGATGCTGTTTCTTTACCCGTACAGATCGTTTACGATATTGAACCTGGAGCTAACAGTGCATTTTTGATTAGGTCAAATTCAATTAGCAGTGTACATGTAATATCTGACATTTGCAAAAGTAATCGATAACTTAGTACGTCCTGCTACACGAATAATATATATTAATATTATTACATCCTTGACACAAACGTACTGAGGATTTTAAGAGTTATTTCCCTTAACTTAGGTCTACCTCCTTAATGATGTTCACTTCTTTTGTTTTTGAATTTTTTATAGATATTCAGACTCTTCTGGTTTTATCCATATATTATCATTACAACAACTCATCGCTAATAGCTACTTTTCTTTTTATATTTTTATAACTTACAGTTCAAAAAGCCATATATGAAAATCCAATAAAATCCATGTTATTACTTCACGTTTTTTAAGGGTGCTAATGTTAAATATATGATATAGAGAATATATTACCGCTAAATTTTCCACATTTATAAAATAAAAGACTCTTCATTTTTTCAGTTTTTTTAGTTCCTTTATCTATCTATTATCGATGTATACATGGTATAACAGTCTTTGAAAAAGCTAGTTATTTTGAAACAGAGGAGGGAATAAACTCAACATAGAACCATCTTAAATATTACAGCAATTTACAGATTTGATGAGACATTATTTATTTAAAAAGAACGGATCACGATGTTTGTAGCGGTAATGAAAATGTTATTAAGAGTAAAGTTTTTCGGTGCAATCCATATTTATCTTTTGCGATTACCAAGTCCAATTATTTTTACATTTTTTACATGAATGTTGTGACCCTGTTAGACAATAAATACGCATTTGTACCCAAATAAAAGCCTCGCATATTTGATTAGTTTTTAATATGATGAAATATAAATTTAAATGTTTGACATTTATGAGTGAATAAAGGATACTTTAACTTAAGTAAATCAGCTACCCTACACATGCCCATATTTCTGTTATAATTAACATGTTTTAAAGTACACAATAATAAGAATTAGTCAAAGAGTCCATTTCTTTCAACATTGCTAAAAAGGCATTTTAAATTAGCCAATACTATCAAATATAATGAAACCACTGCTTCGTACATGTACTAAGTTTTTGACAACCTTACGATACATTTTCAAAGTCAACCACACGAAATTTTGCCAGATATCAGTAGTTTGACACGCTTCTTGCTTCATAAAATCAGTATTTCACATCCTAAATTTTACAGTAATATTGTATTTAAAGTGACGAAATCACCATTTGATCCATTGAACTCATCGAACCATTAAGAAGACTTATCAAAACGCTTATATCTTATAAATGTAGATATACGATCTTTTTTTTTTATTTTTACATCTCAAAAAGGTCGATTTTATCATCAGCATATTTTAAACAAGAATGTGTCCAAAGTACACGGATGCCCCACTCGCACTATCCTTTTCCATGGTCTATGACCCGTGAAATAGGGTTATAATCCAATTTGGCATTAAAATTAGAAAGACTATACTATAGAAAAAATATGTCCTATGTTTCAAGTTGATTGGACTTCAATTTCATCAAAACCTAGCTACCTTGACCAAAAACTTAAACCTGAAACTCCCACTTTCATTTTCTATGTTCAGTTGACCTAGAGATTGGGGTAAAAAGACTAATTTGGCTTTAAAATTAAAAAGATCATATCATAAGCAACAAGTGTACTAAGTTTCAAGTTGATTGGACTTCAATTTCATCAAAAACTACCTTGACCAAAAACGTAAACCTCTTGCACTTTCTATGTTCAGGTAACCTAAAAATTGGGGTCAAAAGTTCAATTTGGCTTAAAAATTAAAAAGATCGTGTACTGAGTTTCAAGTTGATTGGACTTCAGCTTCATCAAAAACTACCTTGACCAAAAGCTGTAACTTGAACGGTCGCACAGACGAACGGAAGGACGAACTAACGGAGGCAGACTAGAAAACATAATGCCCTTCTACTATCGTAGGTGGGGCATGAAAACGAAAAATAAATCTGAGTTCTTTTCAAATGTTGATTATTGGATACATAAATACACATCCACGGGTCTATTTTCTATTTAGAGATTGCTATGTCTATATATAATATTTTACACCTTTTTATAATGTCAAATCTTAACTATACTTCTGCCTGTTGATAATTATATTTTGACTTTGCATAAGTCATATTTTTGTTGACTGTTCATGGCGTTACGTCCTTAAATCAAGATATGTATAAAATAGTATGATTGCCAATGAGTCAACTTTCCACAGGAGATAAAATTACAATAAAAATAACAACTTTAGACTACCGTATGGCCGATGTGTTCGACTGATTTTAATCTCTGATGCATGTTTCTTTTTATTTATTATAAATGTTAGTATTAAAGTAGCTTTCAGTAACTTGAAGAACTATCCAATTGTAATTTTGTGTTGATTTGTCAACACAGTTTTAACTGCATTTCTGTTATGCCAATTATTTTTTTTAAATTATATCTTGTCTCACTATTTTCATATGCACCACCTTAGATAAGTTTTCAGTATTACAATAATTTTGTCACTTCTGTTCTTTTAATATGTACAAGATTGCTTCAGTACTCCTATTTGTGTACGTTATTTTATTGTCTCGTATTTTCTTTGTTTTACAGGGCATGTCTGTGTCATAGTCCCTACTGATTCAATCAGGCTGTGTTAACCTGATTCGTTAATATCTATAATTGATCGAATTAAGCCATTTATATAATTGATATTCTGTAGTATTTCTTTCTATGTTGCAATGATGTGCCTCACGATAGAACGATGGTTGGCGCCTCTTAAAACATTTAAACACCTGTATTAGCCTGAACCTATACAAATTCAGGAACCAGTTGTTCCTCGTAAGCAAATGTTCCGTGATGAAGATCAAACTTTGATTTATGATGATTTAGTTTTAGATATTGTTATTTTGACGGATAACAACAGTTTTGAAAAACAACCAACGACATTCTTAACAGAGACACACATTATTGGAAGTCAAGGTTGTTTTTTCATAATTATGTTTTAAGATTTACTAAGTCCAGTAGATTTAAACAATATGTTTTATGTATAGTGTGGTGGCTTTAGAATTTTCTTAGGTTTGAGATGCAACAAGCCCCCATGTATCAATACATGAAAATGTATTGAACACTAGTAAATTATGTGTCTATGAAATGTCAGAAATCTTAATTCAGCGAATGTCGTTCAAATTCATTTTTTAAATTATGTTGTAATAAAAAAATATACAAAGGAGGTGAAAGATACCAGAGGAACTATTAACTCATAAGCTGACATCATCCCCATTGCCAAAAATGCAATAAAACAACAAACAAACATTAGTACTCAAATGACAACATATAAAACTTAAAACTGATAATCAAGAAACAAACCAAAATTTGGGGGTTATCTCAGGTACTCCGGAAGGGTAAGAATATCCAGCTTTACATGCGGCATCTATCGTATTTGTCATGTCATTACAAACCTGGTAATATGTTTAAATTGGTAAGTCACATTCGATATAAAGAAAGTAGACGTGACTGTAGATACGATTTCCCCCCGCAACGTTTAGTATTTCTTTATTAAGTTTGTATAAGATACAAAACCAATAACGATCGAAATAAATTAACAGTTTTAAGTGACAAAAAGTCATTAAATGATACTGTTACAGACTCCTTTTTTAGTACTTCAGCGGCAGAGCACATGTCCATACTCGTGAAATAATTCACAGTTGCGTAAATCAGCAATGCTTTATTGTCCATGAGACACCAAATTAACACATAACTCGAACAATTTATATAAAAGCAGTGACAAAGAATTTAGAAAAGACATACAACAAAAGTCTTCTAGTCTTAAGTGTGTCGGCATATTTATTTGGGAGCCATGTCTATCGTTTTACCTTGCAATATCGGACTATCTGAACAAGTTCTTTTGAAGAGTATTCCATTGAAACTGTTATGGTCAGCTGTTGTTAAAGAGATTGATGCTCATCAGTTATTCCAATGCCCAGGAAATGTATTGACAAAACGTTATCAGACTAAAGCCAGGAAACAACTATATAGTGTTATTCGTTAAATTGTTTCTATCATTTGAACATCAAGAATTGTTAGCACCATTGTGCATGTTAGATGGCATTATTATACATTTGGACTGTGAACGAAGAAAATCATTGTGTGCAGAGAATATTTCATTTTATAAAACCTATTGTGTATATTGCATGTATTGAGTGGTGACAATTTTTAATTTTGTCAGCAAAAGAACAGACCCACAATGACATTTTTGCTAAGAGATATCTTATATTATTATATCTTTTTATCTGAAACGGTATATTTGTATATCACCTTCAATTTAGTAAAAAAAACATGTAAATACGAACTTAAATCATATTTTTGTATTATTTTGTTTTATTTTCACGAAGATTCAGTTAGCTGAGGTAGTAGATAAAGGATGTGTTTCTATACACAATGTGTTCCCTGATATTTCCAATGTCTTTATATGTTTTATGTCTTGATAAATATACCTATATCGGGAACCTAAAAACTAAAATTCACCACAAGTAGTACTTTGTGGATTTTTGTTGATAATTGTCATTTCACTTACGTTCTTCTACTACCTTTTATGGCATTGTGACACCAATTTTGAGTCAATGTAAACCTCTTCAGAACTAGTTCGTGTCATTGTTAACAATAACACAAAAGTGCAATTACACATATTTTGGTATATAAGTTATTCAATCTACCTGTAGATATGCAAATCATGTACTATTACAACCATAGATAAATCCAACGATAAAAGATGTTAATCGACTAACGAAAGCCATAATGTCATAAAGCCTAGTTTCCATCGTGGTTGTCAAATGCGCTAGACTTCTTGCAAGTGTTATGAGACGATACCATAGAACAAGGAATTCGAATCCCGTTGAAAGAAGAATATAACAAAAGGCATAATGAACACTGTGAGGTTAAATGTTTGACGAATGTTATATTCAGACGTTTAAAATATGTTATCTACTATCGCTCTGACTGTTATGTGAAATACATTTATGATATCCGTTACTACAAAATGTCGAAACGCACACATGTTGTTGTTTTCTTTCTTTTGATAGCGAAGTCGTTTACGAGTTTATTTTTTTCCATATTTTATTTTATTTCTCTACTGTTCTGTGTTGCTTTGCTTATTATTGTAAATAAAAACATAAAAGACTTATCCGTTTATGTATTTACTAGGTGCATCTAACCTCGCACTTGTAAATGTTTGATTATGAACGTGCTGGACCGTATGACTAATATAGACTCTATACTTATATTTTCCTAAAAAAAATCTTACTTTCGTTCCGGTAGCACACTTCACATTCTTAAAAAAACGACACAAGCTTTATACTGGATTTCCTTGTCTTTGCCTTTATATATAATATCAATTTATCGTTTGTTCTCATGAATCAATTAAGAACACTATCTTCAAAAACTTTTGTGTATGTAAGTGAAAATCACAGATGTTTTTTGACAATCTAGAACTTATTATTAATGTCATAAAAATGTCTTTCTGATATTACCTTATTTTTCATTTAAAAGAGGAGCCATAAAGTCGAAAATAAACAGACACCATCATCATGACAACATACGAATACAATACAATTAAATAAGATACATGTTCATCTTTAAATATTGTTTATTGATAAGGCACTCATTCTGTAGTTATCATTTTCATGTCAGTTATCTTCATATGAAGTACGGATTTTGCTAATTGTTTTACGACCGTTAGATTACATAGAGTTTT
Organism: Mytilus edulis; assembly: GCF_963676685.1. Lineage (NCBI taxonomy): Eukaryota > Metazoa > Mollusca > Bivalvia > Mytilida > Mytilidae > Mytilus > Mytilus edulis. The sequence continues at coordinate 72,149,826 of NC_092354.1, read as the reverse complement.
TAAATTTACAAAATTTGTTCTTTTGTGAATAGTTGTTTCATTGGCCATCATGCCATCATGACTTTGTAATTGTATTTGTTGTAGGATTTTGAAATTAAGGTCAAGGAACAGTAAATGGGCTATGTCGCAGATTTTGCTAAAAAATTGCATACAACCTTGGCTCGTTGAACTACAACTGAAAATCGAAAAAATTATACATTTATCTCTTTTATTTTCTGAAAAATTGCAGATTGATTTCTCTTAATATGGGTGAACATTTGTATAGGAAGCACATAAAATCGACGAAAAACCTTCTAAAATTTGTCTTTAAATCGCCAAATCTATAATTCTACTCCATAGATTTTTCTTAAAAAACTATATATTGTTGACACATAAATTTCTGTTTTAATGATATAAAATAATCATAGGGTCACCGACTTCGTTTTTTGTCTAATAATCATTTTGCTACCTTATTGGTAGTGAGAAACGTCAAAAATCAACGTTTTACGGCCTGCAACGCGATAACGTTACGATTATTTCGACGTTTTGTTGGATTTTTTCACAAAGAACGCATCTTTGAATGATGTATACCGTAAAAACGAAGTCGGTGACCCTATCTTTATTTTGCATCATTATAACGGAAATTTATGTATCAACAACATATAGTTTTTTAAGAAAAATCTATGGAGTAGAATTAGAGATTTGGCGATTTTAAGACAAATTTTAGAAGAGTTTTCGCCGATTTTATGTGCTTTCTATACAAATGTTCACCCATTTTGTAAGAATTCAATCAGTAATATTTCAAATGATAATTGAGATAAATGCATTATTATTTCGATTTTCAGTTGAAGTTCATCGAGCCAGAGCTGTATGCCAAATTTTACTGAAATCTATGACATAGCCCATTTACTGTAACTTGACCTTAAATTGAAAGTTTGGTTTAATAAATTTTGTATACCGATTGATAAAACACTATAACTCACAATTGAAATGATTAACCCATAAAGGTGACAAGATTGACATTGGCCTGTCATTCGTCAGAAATCTGATGTTCAGTGGTTGTCGTCTGTTGATGTGGTTCATACGTGTTTCTCGTTTTACGTTTTGTATTAGAATAGACTGTTGGTTTTCCCGTTTAGATGATTTTACACAAGTAATTGTTCGGGCCTTTTATAGCTTGTTCTTCTGTTTGGGTCTAAGCTCCGTGTTGAAGGCAGTAACTTGACCTATGATGGTTTCCTTTTATATTATACTTGAATACAGAGTTGTCTCATCGGCACTCATACCACATCGTTCTATATCCCAAAAAAGTTATGTGCTAGTTTTACAATTAGAAGTTGCATTTTCTTGCTCGTGTCATATAGGTGCAAAAGTAAGCTAAAACGTACTAAATAACGATGTAGTTAATTTTATCTTAATTTATTTCAAGTATAAACAATCAATCTAACTACTTTTGAAATAATCACATCTTCATGTATGATCTAACAGTTGTACAACACAATGCTGTTTTAATAACACATGTATCAATACACGTACAAGAGATGACATAGTATACAGTTTAATTTCTAGTGACTATTATTGAGAACACAACAAGAGTGAATAACAGACACACAAGTCCTTTCCGATTATTGTTTTTTGTGTGATTTGTACGTTTTTATTGCGCCAAACAGGGTTCAATGGATTTTTACAGTTTAAACATGCATACTTTCATAGGCTAGAGAACGGTTTTACTTTAACAAACATAAAAACTCCTCTAACATTTTACATGCACCTATCAACAGAGAGAACCTGTACATAAATAAACTCGTCATAGGTACCAGGACTAAATTTTGTATATACGCCAGACGCGCATTTCGTTTACAAAAGACTCATCAGTGACGCTCGAATCTAAAAAAGTTAAAAAGGCCAAATAAAGTATGAAGTTGAATAGCATTGAGGACCAAAATTCCTGTTTTGCCAAAAACAGCTAAGGTAATCTATGCCTGAGGTAGAAAAACCTTAGTATTTCAAAAATTAAAGTGGTTGTCTTTCAAATTGTTTTAAATAATTGTTTTGTTATAAATCACACTGTTGATTTTCTCGTTCGTTTCACACTTTGTTATGGTTGAATAACTTACTAGTATACTGTATACTGAGCATAATGTCAAAAGCCTTACAGTGATATATAAGTAAGTGCCCTCACTGAGTGTCAAAGTAATCACAAATCCATAATATTTCGCCAATATAATCAATTACTCATCAATTGATTTTTTAACAAGATAATCAAATAATCGAAAATACGATCATAAATTATCAAACAAGTTTTAGGAGCGCTGCGGTATAATTGAAATCAAATTATATGAAAAACAATAAAAGTTAACTTGATAATACGTTAACAAGGAACTTTAAGCCATATTTTTTTAGTCTTCGAAACCGTCATATTTCAATAACGACTGTCAATACCAGATTTGAACGTCGGGAAAAAATAGTACAAGGTAGGTCTTTCAATGTAAAAGTAAAGTGACTGTTTTATTTTTATAAACTAAGACATGAAGAACAAAAGTGGAATGGACACATTACGTTACCTTTGTTGTGTACACTCGAGCACAATTTCAATTCAATACACATCACAGTTTGGTTAGGCCAAGCAAGGACTTCATATTACTTTTTCTCAAAACTTTTTTTCCAAAAGGAAATATGATCTTTTGTCATCACTTGGCGTCTGTCGTCGTCCGGTATTTGTCGTCGGTCCGATTTTAACTCTTTCACAGATCCTCTCCTTTGCAACTACTGAACCAAATTCAATCAAACTAAGATTATCAAGCATAACATTAGTGTTTCTTGTTCTTCTTCGTCAAAAACATGGGCGCAATTGTTAAAAGAAGATCATTGAAGTAAAATGCAGTGTTTGGCTTATATTGTAAACTTCAGCATTGATAAAACATCTGACATGGATTAAAAGTGATTTGTAGGTCAAAAACTACCTGTCAATTCATTTTAGTTTAAACATATTGATTTATAGTGGATTAGGAAACAAGTTATTGCAACTTATATTAATCCCTTTCTACTTTGCGGGTGCGAGTTCTGCTTTGTAGCAGCACCAGCCTGCTCTTTATCGAAATCTACAAGGTTTCTTTAACGTGCAAGATATATGGCTCTCTCTTAACACGGGTCAGCCATTTATCGTCCCCCTCCAACGGACTATCATCGTTTCCTCAAGAACATACACGCAAATGGTGTCAATTTATTTTCATCGAATCAGACAGCCTATTTATAGTGTATTTCCCCTAAATTGATAATTGTTTTGAAATTTTCTAAATTCTGGTTATTATCTTAAATATTATACTTGAAAAATATAAACTGTTAACTGTAAAAAAAAGGTCGGGAAAGTAATGTCTATGAATAAATATAAGTCAAAATGTTCAAAATTGTCAATTGACCCATTAAGGAGTTGTTGTCTATCAAAGGCAACTTTACACAATTTGTTTGTCGTAATAATTAAATTTACGAAATATTCTCCTCTGAAATTGCATTGTCAGGTCCTTGCACTGAATACTTCTTTATTATTATAGCTTTGTTCTATTTTATGTTTCACAGAAAACAAGTCCGTCATGGCTTAAAATAGAGCATATTGAGTAAAATGTGGTGTTTGGTTTATATCTTTAAAACCAATGTATTTAAGCAAATTTGGCAAGACGTTAAGGAACTACCTGACCTGAAAATTTCAGCCAAACTGGATAACCGATTTAAAGGTAATTGGCCTTAAACTGATAATTTAAAGAAAACTTTGCAGTTTGTATTAATATCATGAATAATATTAAAGATAAAAATCAACTATAAACAGTAAAAGTGTTCAATAAAAGAGGGTCGAATGATACCAGAAGGACAGTCAATTATGATCTACAAAAATGTCAAATGATGAAAAAAAATGATCCTCTATGGAGTTTAAGCCCTTTACAGATAATTTTACATAAATTGTTCATCATGTTTGTTACTTTAAAACATCTTCTCTAAATCTATTGCAGTCACTTCATCACAACTTGGCCTGAATGAACCTTAGGGTGACTCGCATTCATTTTGTATTCTATTCAATTGTACGTCAAGAAAACATTGCCACTGTGGCTTAAATAGAACTAAGAAGTGAAATGCAGTGTCGATGATAAAAAAATATTGCTGTGTTTGGTTATTTAATTATTTATTTTATCGATATCGTTAGTAAACTGTATAAAAAGAAACAGCAAAACAAAGACTTTTTGCATAAATATTATTCTCACATATTTTAGAGCGTCATCAACCACTACAAAAACGGCCCAGTAATCCCGTGATCAAAATTCTAAGAGGAGGTCCATAATTGGAAAAACAGTGTAAATTATAAACATATAAAAGAAAAAAATATTCATAAATAAAGAAATATTATTAGCTATTACAGCTGTTCGTCGCTTGAATTGTCAAACCCATTAAATGCTTGAAAGGTGTTAAATAAGCAATTATAGCTTTCAACGACCTTGTTATGTATTTCTCTTTACATAACCTCTACACATTTAACTTTTTTGCAAACATTGCAGCAGTTTTTGTTAATGTACTCTAATTGTAGTAGAAGCAAGACGGTTGCAATTAATATTTTGTTTCTTATTTCCAACAATTACAACATATACATGACAACATTCAATATAATGCCTATAAGTTAAATATAATGTCATTATTATACATACATCTTAAATGAAAATATTTTACATTTTCTGCTGAAAAGATAAAGACAAATTTAACAATATAAAAATTGATAAATAAAGAGAAGAAAAAAAACAAAAAAAAAAACCACAAAAAAACACAAAATCCAGTTACATTCCCATCTATATTTAAATTATCTCCTATTCATGTTGAAAATATTTGCAAAAATAACTAATCATAACAAAATTTAGTTACTTTCGTTAACATGCCCTTGTGTGCAATAAACGTAAATCATTATTTCAATAGTAATTCAAATGTGTGTTCCTGAATAACGTGTAGCGTTTACTACACGTATCTTTAATTAATGTACATGTGTTTCTCTATAAAATTGGTTAGAGCTCTTAAAATCTAGTATAAACCTTGTTTTGTAAAACTTGAGCACGTTATGAAGATGTTTTTCTTTATTTTGAAACAAGAGTGAAACCTACCAAGAACAGTTATTTAAGGGCTCATATCATTTTAAGTGTACATATTTTGACAGTGTGAAACCTTCGTTGGTGGTGAAGGTCATTGAACACACATTATATGTGTAATAATTGACAGGTACAAATTGATCAAATTTTTAACTTAACATTTTGGATATCTTTTTTTTTTAAATCAGAAAACTTTGTAGTCTCTTGCATTCATATTCAAAACATTCCTACAACATGCGTCCGTCTGTAGCGTCATCCTTCATGAATGTAAATGTGCATCCATCACAGTTTAAACACCATGAGTAAGTAATGTTCTCGCTGTTTTAGAAGCCCTGGATTATTTTTATAAAGTATGCAACAGTTCAGGCGTAACAGCAAAAGATGCGATAGGTTAACAGATACTACTATTTCATTTCTTTCTACTAGCTATTCAGTGTATGGTAATATATACCATATTTTGTGTTGAAATCCCTTGTCAACTTGCGATTTTTGCCGGTTTTTTTTGCAACAAAATCTTTGATACAATTCACGAAACACATCGAAACTATCCAAAATATATGAATTATCTAGAACATGTACATTTCTTACTTAAAATTTTGAGAAAAAAAACTTCCCTGTAAGTGTAGATCTTTAAAGACAAAAACTGTTTCTGAATAATGAATTGGTGAATCAATATGAAGCATTTATGTGTTTTCATGGACAACACATGATTCTTCTTAAGAGATGTTAATCTTGAAACAATTATTTCTAACAAATTGTGACAAAATATAGTTAATAATGCAATCAGGGATAGTGTTTAAATATTTCCCCCTTTTCTGTTGCAAATATTGACATAAGCCTTGGATCAGTTTTGTTTTTTCTAATAATTCACTGGTGAATATTATTTTACCAAATCATTCTTTTGCAGGTAATAAAGTGGTTTATGATAGCAAATCTTTTTGATAATTGACAATTTACTTCATAGCAATATTAATAACTGCTAAATGATTATGAAACCTCCATTAGAAATATTTCAATGACATAATGACCAAATAAAACAATCCAATTGAATAGTATGCCTCTAAACAAAAGCTCCTTTTACCACAACTGCATGACAAACATATTTTCACTTTTTCCTGATCAGCGGTCCATATAACGAGTTATTAGTTGAATTATTTTCCCTTTGGGTGAACGAACTTCTGAATCGACACAGAATGTTTACAAAACGTGTTTGCACCACAATAGGCATTACTCTTGTTATATAAGTTAATTCCGATATAGTGTATTACATTTCGGTTATTCTGTTATAGTACTTTTACAGGTAAAAAAATGGGTATAGGTTTTAATAAGTCTTTAATTACAGCACGGTGATGTATTTCTCAACAGTCAGCTAAAATTATAAAATAATGCAGTTTTGATGTTTTGTTACAAAAATATTGAGTATCTTATTCGCTTCGTGTCTTTCAAATAGATTTTTTATAATCATTCTATTAAAATCAGGCTGTTAGATTTCAATGTTTGTCATTATGTCATTGACATCATATAGAGCTGACTTACAGTGACATATATTTCCTACCAACTACATTTGTCAATGCTGTTGCATTGGCAAGCATGTACAATCTTATTATTTTGGTATATATACTGACAAAAATACTGGTTCGTAAAAGATGGAATTTTAACATAGTTTAAAAGTTTGCTTAGAACATCACAGTGTTTCGAACATTTACTATGCTAAATAATATTATATGTATATATATGACAGTTTTAATTGTGTGAATTCACATTACTATAAGACGTGTCACGGTACTTTTCTATCCCAAATTCATGTATTTGGTTTTGATGTTATATTGGTTATTCTCATCGGATGTTGTCTAATGCTTAGTCCGTTGCTGTGTGTGTTACATTTTAATGTTGTGTCGTTGTTCTCCTCTAATATTTAGTGCGGTATTTTGATAACAAACAAGTACAGAAATGTTTAACGAAAGACCAAATTGCTATCGATGTTTGTATTGCTTTTAAAAGACAACCATTATAGTTGTTTTTGTTAACAATGTCCATCTGTTCAGTAAACCTAACCCATACTATTTTTTTCCAAATTCACTCCAGTATTAATGTGCATCTTATAATATTAACGGGTTTTTTTTTAAATTTAGGTGCCTGTGTATTAATTTTAATGTTTATAGATCTTTGAAGTTGCAAAATTTAGTTTAAATTTGTTCCTCTAAAATTAAAAATCGTTATAACAAATTTACGATATTTCACCTTAATTGAAACATATAAATTGCATGATTGAAAGTCAAAATCCCTATGCATTGTAATATTTGAAATATGCAAAATGACGCAATAAGTGAATACATATGTTAGTCCTTTCAAATTTTACAAATGATTCCTAGGTTTTGGTAGGGTTTTCCGCTTCCAAATATATTTTGGAGGGAACCTGTATTTTGCTCGGTATTAGGCTGTTGACGAATATGAGGCCTACCCATGTTAATTCTTAAATATTTTGTATCCCTTATCAGTGGGATTTCCAGTGACACTAGAACAATAGAAAAGTCACTCTTCTTATGAAAGAGATAGAAAAGGTCTAAAAACAGGAGAGACAATTTACGCATAAAACCCGATATGCATAGGGATGAATATCTCTTAAAACACAAAACCATTATATCACTTTTATACAACCACTATAAATAAAGTATATGTTAAAGCTAAATGTGTTAATATATGATTTTTTAATTGCCAAACATGCTGTTAATTGAACAACCTATTGTTCAACATAGGGGTGTGTTAAAAACTGCCACATTTGACTGCATATTTTTCTTTTTTTTTGAAAAAAAATATATATCAAACCTTAATAATGTAGCTTTCTGGGTATCCAATTTTTAACGTGTTCCGAAATGTAGTTTCGTCACAAGAATTTTTCAAAGTTGTGTCATTTTGTCTATATGAATGTCGGTAAATTCGTATGATCGAGCACACCGTCAAGTATATCGTTGGGACAACTCGATATAATGTAATCAATATACGTGAAAGATTACCTAATGTGAAGTTTATCAAAATCATCATAACATAATTGATCAACACATTATGTTTGAACAACATGAGTCCTACAATATAAGATTTCAAGGTGCATATCATTTACATTCAACGTTTTTATTGGATTTTTTTTTACTACAATGTAACCTCGAGGTTCAACGTTGATAGTTAAAAAAAAAAATCCCAGAATTTTTTTGAATGATATTGTAAATGATATGAACCTTCGAATTCTTATAACATCGGAATAGAAAATATGTGATCCGAATTAACCATGCACGTGTGTTACAGAAGATTATGAACTTTTATGATTTAAGCGTTTTTCTTAAACAATATTATGATCCCAAATTTGATGAATTTTGTTGGCAATACTTTAATATACAATGTATTATTATTAGGAAAAATGTTTGACTCTGTAAAAAAAAATCTTCCCCCTCCCCCGTATTACATGTAATATATATTAAATCTCAATGTATTATTATTAGGAAAAATGTTTGACTCTGTAAAAAAAAATCTTCCCCCTCCCCCGTATTACATGTAATGGTTTAAACCTAAAGGATTCGCACTAACTGCCCAAAAGGGGTCCGCTCCAGTCTTGAATCAGTGATTTTGTTTATCATAAACAAAATATTGTCTCACACTGAAAGGAGCAGTCGGGCAACATGCACAGCCCGGATTGTCAAAACAACTAAGATTTACAAAAATGATTACAAACAAAAACCATCAGTTGGACAATCTTACTGGAATCTGATTATCTCTACTGATAAATAATGCAACACTAATGACACATTTAAGTTTTGGAATGATTTTATTCACAAAGAATGTTTCTCATTGGTATACATTTCTATGCTCTTGTCTTTTCAGAGTTTATATTGGAAATTAAAAATTGCTGCATGAAAGACACTAGCTCCACATTCCTATGCATATGATTTTATATGTATGAGAATCATTCCATAAAATATCCGTTTGATATCCTTTCAATGCATGACACTGGCTAAACTTGTGCTAAATCAAACACTTAAATCTTACATCGCTATTGATGTTAAGCAATTATTTAAAGGGCCATCCGGAACTGTTGGGTTTTATGACAGTCTTCCTTCCATACACACCATCGCTGCAAAATAATTTGAACATTCAATTAGATGATTATAATATTATTTGGCAATCCAAAGAGAACCTGAAAACATCAGACCACAATAAACAGAGACCCCAAAAAAAGCCAATTTTACTTTACAATGAAATTGAAAAAGTAGTTAGTTACATGTCAAATCATCTTTTGGCTGTCGACAAAAAATAAATAAAATCTAAATTTCGTAGCATTTACCCCCCCCCCCCCTTTTTTTTTAACTGAATTTGTTCAAGGTATGGTGGTTTTACCCCTTTTCAGATTTCAGTATGTCATGTTGTATATCTTTTATAAATTAGATGAATTTCTAGCAAGTTTCTACGATATTCTTTATCATTTGACAAAATACTATGCATCTGAATTAAATTGTTTACTATTTGAAAAAGCGCGCCTTCTTTTACTTTAATTTACTTCCCTTTATTTCACATAGCAACAAATATTAAAAACTGCCACATTTGACTGCATATCAATTTTTTTCCCAAAAAAAATATATGTCAAGCAGCATAATTAACTTTACAAATTGGGAGAAAATCAAGATGTTCCGACTATAGGTTAGTATTAAAAAAAATAATGAAAGGTTGGCATGATTCCAGGTTTGAACCCTGACGACACTTAAAATCGAAAATTCACTTATTTACCTATCATATGGAGATACGATGATGTGATAAACTTAACAATTAATAATTTACCTGGTGCATTATCATATTCACATTACGTTGACACGTCTCAGTTCGTCTGTGTTAGCTCATTTCAAGCTCGTAAACAATGTACACCATTTTCCGCTATTCTTTACCGATTACCTCTAGTCAGAAGAGCCCACTGTTTACAGGGGCGATAATATTTTGTCACCAGTTCATGCACTGTTATAGTGAGGTAAAGATCCTATATTCAACATGTTCTACGTTTTGAAGGCTATGATTCAAAGTTGGCATTTCGGTAGGCATGTCTAACATCACGATTTGCTTACCTACAAAAATGTATATAACAACTGGCCGTTTCAGAATCTAAAGCATCATGGGTAATTTCATTGTTCGTACCCCAAAGTGAAAATAACGTTACGTCATTTGTTGAATTTCCATTGTTTCTAACGTTTTAAACCAATCAAAACGCTTTGGTGTACGCTTTTGAAAATATTACCCAGGATGCATTAGATTCTGAAACGGTGAACTAATAAACACGTACATGATCAACATATTTGTGAAATATTTCCCTCTTTGTAACCTTTCAAAAATTGAAATTGAAATACTCTTTCAAAGTTGCTTTGACATGTTTTGGCATCACAGTATATTGTATAATTACTTCAATGTTATGTAAGAGTATCAATACATTTAAAACAATCTATGAAGTACGGTTCTAATTTGAATATGTAATAAATTGCAACAGGTTCACAATTTTTGACAATGAGCTAACCATTGAGAGGTTCAAGTGAATTTTTTAAGGGCAAAGGCTTGTTTTACGGCCAACATGAACTTGATTAACAATTGAACTAGTCCAGTAATCTAGACGTATGCAAATGTCGAGGTTTATATTTTCCTAAAGTGAATGTTAACAGAAGGAGAAATAAAGTTTTATATTAAACATAATTTCTTTGATTTAAACAAAACAAAGTCAAACACATTTCAACGGTTTCCTTTTGAGCTTTATTGGTTAGTCTGAAGTAGATCAAAACGCGCATCTGTCATTCCCTACAATTCATGGTATTTCTATAATGAGTATGATAAAACAGCAATAACAATGAAACACATAACAGTTATAAGTAGCAAAAAGTCATTTAATGATAGTGTTTCATTTTTTTATAATAAAGTACTTCAGCTGCGCGGCATATGTCTATACTCCTGTTATTAAGGAAGCATAAAATTTCAAAAACGCCTAAAGATAGAGTTAAGGAAAAATGTTCTTGCAGTTCTGATAAGTCAATTCTCCTCTTGAAGGGACATTAACTACGATATAAAAACAAATACAACAACGATTGTTTTTTTTCTTCAATAATTAACAAAGTAAACTAATTAAATATTAATTTGCTCTTATAAGACAGGTTTGTTCTACTTTGTCATAATATTGTTGTAGGATATTTCACTTGCAAGTGTATAATACGACTTTGTTGAGTCTTTGTTCATGTGAGCTGAGCATTTAAACATCCAAGCATGCGATTGGTAACGCTTAAAAAATGTTCTCCTTTCAAAAGGAAAAGGATGCCAATATTAACAGTTACATTAGGATTAACCAATAGGTTGACGATTAATTTCTCAAAAACTCAGTTATCATAGTTACATATTGTGCCTACACTCTACGGTTTGTAGACTGTAATGAATAGTTGCCAAGCATGCCAAATCTCATTGAATTGTATCTATATATTGACTTAAGGACACATCAAAAATGTTCGTTAAAGATATTATTCTTTGAGAAAAATTTAGGATGTGCAATGGACTTTAATACATCTGCTATGGGCATCAAAGTGTGTTGTACGAAAACGTCTTATGTTATGTAAATGTATAATAAACATATTTTTTTTACAATTTAAGACGTATTTGTTCTATCTTTAACGAGTAATAAGTTTCAACAAGTTAAATATGGTTTTACAATGATTTACATGTTAAGAGATTGAAAGTGCACTTTTTTATGGGATAAAGGGAAAATCAGAAAAAAACCTCTTTGAACGCTTGCAATATATATGACGTGTTGTTTTCATTTTATACAGCACTTGTAGACTATCAGTCCCCAGTTGTATCATCAGGTCAGAAGTTAGTATCTCGAGCAGGATCTGCTTACCCTTCCGGAGCACCTGAGATCATCCCTGGTTTTTGGTGGTGTTCATGTTGCTTATTCTTTTAGTTTTCTATTTTATGTCATGTGTTCTTTTGTTTGTCTGTTTGTCTTTTTTCATTTTTAGCCAGGCGTTGTCAGTTTATTTTCGATTTATGAGTTTCACTATCCCTTTGGTATATTTCGTCGCTCTTTTATAACAATCTTATGTAACATTGAATTTAATAAATTTTAAATGATAGAAGTTTTCTTTTGTCATATAGACCTTAAGGTGTCATACCACCAATTAAAAGTCCCTATCTGTTCAACCAAATTTTACAATTTTCACAGCTTTCGAAATATTTTACCTTAAATTTAACTTCATAGAAACCAAGTATATCCTGAATCGTACATGTATCAGCCTTCTACATGCCAATTTTCAACAGATATTTAAAATCATATAAAAAAGAAAAGGTCTTCCGAATAGAGTTACCACTAAAAATAACCCCTGGTTTTCTGGAAATCTTAAATTAGTATACTATGGAGTGCATTAATCCTCAATTTTGAATGCAAACTCATAAACAAGTAAATTTTAGCTCAAAATGGTCTAAATATATTTCTCTTTCACCAAAAGTTTCATTTCTGCCAATTTGTTGGTTAGTTTAAGTAAACAATGATATCAAATGCACTTTTTTTTGTCCGAGTAGACCTACTTTCACATACGTTCTAAATTTGAGGGAGTAATTGGTGGTTTGACACCTTAACACGTTTTTGCTCATTTGAATTATTTACTTGCACGTGATCAATTTGACCTCATTCATTTCGTTTTAATTTGACCTGCTCATTCACTATCAAAAGGAAATGGATGTCAACTTGTGGGTAAAACAAGGGTTAAAGCATTCACTGCTTACTTTTCACAAACACTCATTATTATAAAGGTAACAACGATGATCAACATATTTCTAAACCTATAAAATGCAATGCAACAGATATAGCAAAATTTAAATGAGCGTGTTCTGTTTGTAAGCTTAGGGTTATATGACCGTCGACAGTCATCATACATCATCTCGGTAACTGATTATATGGCGTTTAGTCTTAAATACAGACAAATTAGGCATTGATATTATTCAATCCATGCATCGAACATTTTTATTTTAGACTATTTTATAATTTCGATAAACGTTTAAGTACTGCTTGAATCAAATATAAGAGTTTGAGTCAAATCGGGATACTTGAACGCTAAGACCCCTTTTAAAAAAAATATTCAAACATTTTTTTAACATTCACACACTGAGAGCTTCGTGTGTGTACTTACAGATTTTAATAGATCAACGATGCATTTCTAAATACACAATCTAACTAAATTTCAAAATATACAGTTCTTATTTAATTCATTAGTTAGGAGTAAATTAACGGTTGCAAACACATACGAAAATTCAAATACTTATTTCTACATAAGAACATGCCGGTACCAAGTCAGGAATATGACGGTTATTGCCCATTCGTTTGATATATATGATTTGATTTTGATGAGGGATTTTTTGCTTTGAACTTTCTTTAAGTTCAGTGTTATTGTGATTTAACTTTCTCTTTACCAAAAGTGAGTATGTTATCGGAAGCAAGATTGTTTTATTCTCTGTTAAATCTATCGTTTTTGCATTATCGTAAACAATATCATTCTGTGCAAATAAACATTAACCAGAAGTTCTAAATTTACTTCAAAATCTATGTTTCTTAACAGGTTTTTTTTTAATTACGTAACCTGTGTATATATTTGAATTTTCTTTTTTAATCTGTAAAGTGTGGAATGATTCATTTTGACGCTGTTCCTTTAACCTTTCAGATCGTGAATGATATTGAACCTGGAGCTAACTGAACAAGTACATTTTTGATAAGGTCACATTAAATAAGCACTGAATATCTGACAGATGCAAAAGTAATCGAGTACTAAGTCCTGCTAAACAATGGATATCAATATCATCACATCCTCATGTGTCTTATTACAGTCTTTAAAAATATAATTGTATAATTTAATTTTGGATGTAACGCGTCTTCTGATTGGCTGACTTATTTTGTTATCAGATATAGACATAATTTGGTTATGTGACCGTGACGTCATCAACGTTTTTTCATGGTTTTCTACGGTTTAAAATGGAATTTACAATTAAATTATAAGAAATGACTGTAATACTTGTTCTGTCTATTCGAAATAACATAAACAAATGTGGTGAACACTGTTAAATAACCCGCTACCCGCGTTATTCAGTGTGCATCAAATGTTTTATGTTATTTCTTCATAGACAGAAAAAATATTACAGTAATTTCTTAAGAACTTATTAAGGATATTCACTTCTCTCGTGTTTATAGGTAATCAGACTCCTCTGGTTTTATCTATGTAGTTTAATTACAAAGAATCTTCGCTAACCGCTACTTTTCTTTTCATAGTTTTATTATTACTTACTTTTCAAAAAGCCGTCTTTGAAAATCCAGCAAAATCCATGTTATTTTACTTTTTGTTTTAAAAGGTGTCAATGTTGAAAGAGGGAATTTTATTCCGCTTAATTTTCCATACATGTAGCTTATATTTCAAAAACAAACAGACCCTGCATTTTTTTTTTTCGTTTTTTTAACTATATACTATCAATGTATAACAGGCTTTGAAAAAGCTTGATATTTTGAAATAGAGGAGCTTATTTCTTAACACACAACCAACTTAAATATTCAAACAAATTATAAAGTTGTTGTGATACTAGTTATTCAAAAGGAACGAATCACAGGTATTCGTAACAGAAACGAAAATGTTATAGAGAGTGAAGTTTTTTGGTGCGGTCCTTATTAATATTTTTCAATTACCAAGTCCATTTCATTTTTACAGTTTTTTTCATTAATGCTGCGACCCTGTTAGACGAAAAATACGCCTTTGTACCCAAATAAAAGCCTCGTATATTTGATAACTTGTTTAATATGATGAAATATAAATTTAAAATTTTGACATTTATGAGTGATGATAAGCCATTAAAGGATATATTAACTTTAGTTATTTAGCTACCCTACACATGCCCATATTCGTGTTATAATTAACATGTTTTAAAGTACACAATAATAAGAGTTAGTCAACGAGTCCATTTCTTTCAACATTGCTAAAAAGGCATTTTTAATTAGCCATTGCTATCAAATATAATAAAACCACTGCTTCGTACATGTACTAAGTTTTCGACAACCTTACGATATATTTTCAAAGTCAACCACACGAAATTTTGCCAGATATCAGTAGTTTGACACCATTCTTGCTTTATTAAAACAGTATTTCACACCCTAAATTTTACAGTAATATTGTATTTAATGTGACAAAATCACCATTTGATCCATTGAACTGATCGAACCATGAAGAAGACTTATCAAAACGCTTATATCTTATAAATGTATTTTTACATCTCAAAAAGGTCGATTTTATCATCAACAAATTTTAAACAAGAATGTGTCCAAAGTACACGGATGCCCCACTCGCACTATCCTTTTCCATGTTCTTAGGACAGTGACATTGGGTAATAATCCAATTTGGCATTAAAATTAGAAAGATTATACTATAGAAAAAAATATGTCTTATGTTTCAAGTTGATTGGACTTCAATTTCATCAAAAACTACCTTGACCAAAAACTTTAATCTGAAACTCCCACTTTCATTTTCCATGTTCAGTTGACCTAGAAATTGGGGTCAAAAGTTTAATTTGGCTTTAAAATTTAACAGATCATATCATAAGCAACAAGTGTACTAAGTTTCAAGTTGATTGGACTTCAATTTCATCAAAAACTACCTTGACCAAAAACTTTAACCTGAAACTCCCACTTTCACTTTCACTTTCTATGTTCAGTTAACCTAAAACCTGGGGTCAAAAGTTTAATTTGGCTTTAATATTAAAAAGATCATATCATAAGCAACAAGTGTACTAAGTTTCAAGTTGATTGGACTTCAGCTTCATCAAATACATGTACTACCTTGACCAAAAACTGTAACTTGAACGGACGCACAGACGAACGGACGGACGAACTAACGGAGGCAGACCAGAAAACATAATGCCCCTCTACTATCGTAGGTGGGGCATAACAACGAAAAATAAATCGAAGTTCTTTTCAAATGTTGATTATTGGATGTATAAATAAACATCCACGGGTCTATTTTCTATTTAGAGATTGCTATGTCTATATATAATATTTTACACCTTTTTATAATGTCAAATCTTAACTATACTTCTGCCTGTTGATAATTATATTTTGACATTGCATAAGTTATATTTTTGTTGACTGTTCATGGCGTTACGTCCTTAAATCAAGGGATGTATAAAATAGTATGATTGTCAATTAGTCAACTCTCCACAAGAGATTAAATTGCAATAAAAATAACAACTTTAGACTACCGTATGGCCGATGTGTTCGACTGATTTTAATCTCTGATGCATGTTTCTTTTTATTTATTATAAATGTTAGTATTACAGTAGCTTTCAGTAACTGCAAGAACTATCCAATTGTAATTTTGTGTTGATTTGTCAACACAGTTTTAAATGCATTTCTGTTATGCCAATTATTTTTTTAAATTATATCTCGTCTCACTATTACATATGTACCACCTTAGATAAGTTTTCAGTATTACAAAATTTTTTCACTTTTGTTCTTTTAATATGTACAAGATTGCTTCAGTACTCCTATCTGTGTACGTTATTTTAATGTCTCGTATTTTCTTTGTTTTACATGGCATGTCTGTGTCATAGTCCCCACTGATTCAATCAGGGTGTGTTACATGTAACATGATTCGTTAATATCTATAATTGATCGAATTATTATCGTTATTTTATTGTCTCGTATTTTCTTTGTTTTACATGGCATGTCTGTGTCATAGTCCCCACTGATTCAATCAGGGTGTGTTAACCTGATTCGTTAATATCTATAATTGATCGAATTAAGCCATTTATATAATTGATATTCTGTAGTATTTCTTTCTATGTTGCAATGATGTGCCTCACGATAGAACGATGGTTGGCGCCTGTTAAAACATTTTAACACCTGTATTAGCCTGAACCTATACAAATTCAGGAACCAGTTGTTCCTCATGAGCAAATGTTCCGTGATGAAGATCAAACTTTGATTTTTGATGATTTAGTTTTAGATATTGTTATTTTGACGGATAACAACAGTTTTGAAAAACAATCAACGACATTCTTAACAGAGACACACATTATTGTAGAAGTCAAGGTTGTTTTTATAATTATGTTTTAAGATTTACTAAGTCCAGTAGATTTAAACAATATGTTTTATGTATAGTGTGGTGGCTTTAGAATTTTCTTAGGTTTGAGATGCAACAAGCCCCCATGTATTGAAAATATTTCCAAATTATGTGTCTATGAAATGTCAGAAATCTATTTCAGCGAATGTCGTTCAAATACATTTTTTTAAAATTATGTTGTAATAAAATAATATACAAGAGAGGTGAAAGATACCAGAGGAACTATTAACTCATAAGTTGACGTCATCACCATTGCCAAAAATGAAATAAAACAACAAACAAACAATAGCACTCAAATGACAACATAGAAAACTTAAAACTGATAATCAAGAAACAAACCAAAATTTGGGGGTTATCTCAGGTACTCCGGAAGGGTAAGAATATCTAGCTCTACATGAGGCATCTAACGTGTTGGTCATGTCATTACACACCTGGTAATATGTTTAAATTGGTAAGTCACATTCGATATAAAGAAAGTAGACGTGACTGTAGATACGATTTTCCCCCGCAACGCTTAGTATTTCTTTAATAAGTTTGTATAAGATACAAAACCAATAACGATCGAAATAAATTAACAGTTTTAAGTGACAAAAAGTCATTAAATGATACTGTTACAGACTAATTTTTTAGTACTTCAGCGGCAGAGCACATGCCCATACTCGTGAAATAATTGACAGTTTCGTAAATCAGCAATGCTTTATTGCCAATGAGACACCAAATTAACACATAAGTAGAACAATTTTTAATTTTGTCAGCAAAAGAACAGACGCACAATGACATTTTTGATAAGAGATATCAAAGTATTTTTTTTTTATCTGAAACGGTATATATTTGTATATCACCTTCAATTTAGTAAAAAAAAACATGTAAATACGAACTTAAACCATATTTTTGTATTATTTTGTTTTATTTTCACGAAGATTCACTTAGCTCAGGTAGTAGATAAAGTACAAAATGTATGTGTTTCTATACACAATGTGTTCCCTGATATTTCCAATGTCTTTATATGTTTTATGTCTTGATAAATATACCTATTTCGGGAACCTAAAACTAAAATTCACCGCAAGTAGTACTTTGTGGATTTTTGTTGATAAGTGTCATTTCACTTACGTTCTTCTGCTACGTTTTATGGCATTGTGACACCAATTTTGAGTCAATGTAAACCTCTTCAGAACTAGTTCGTGTCATTGTTAACAATAACACAAAAGTGCACTTACACATATTTTGGTACATAAGTTATTCAATCTACCTGTAAATATGCATATCATGTACTATTACAACCATAGATAAATCCAACGATAAAAGATGTTAATCGACTAACGAAAACCATAATGTCATAAAGCCTAGTTTCCAGCGTGGTTGTCAAATGCGCTAGACCTTGTGCAAGTGTTATGAGACGATACCATAGAACCAGGAGTTCGAATCCCGTTGAAAGAAGAATATAACAAAAGGCATAATGAACACTGTGAGGTTAAATGTTTGACGAATTTTATATTCAGACGTTTAAATAATGTCATCTACTATCGCTCTGACTGTTGTGTGAAATACATTTATGATATCCGTTACTACAAAATGTCGAAAGGCACACATGTGGTTTTTTTTTTCTTTCTTTTGATAGCGAAGTCGTTTACGAGTTTATTTTTGTCCATATTTTATTTCATTTCTCTACTGTTCTGTGTTGATTTGCTTATTATAGTAAATACAAACATAAAAGACTTATGTTTATGTATTTATTAGGTGCATCTAACCTCGCACTTGTATATGTTTGAGTATTAACGTGCTGGACCGTATGACTAATATAGTTTTTCCTAAAAAAAATCTTACTTTCTTTCCGGTAGCACACTTCACATTCTTAAAAAAACGACACAAGCTTTATACTGGATTTTGTTGTCTTTATATATAATATTAATTTATCGTTTGTTCTCATGAATCAATTAAGAACACTATCTTCAAAAACTTTTGTGTATGTAAGTGAAAATCACAGATGTTTTTTGACAATCTAGAACTTATTATTTATGTCATAAAAATGTTTTTCTGATATTATCTTATTTTTCATTTAAAAGAGGAGCCATTAAGTCGAAAATAAACAGACACCATCATCATGACAACATACGAATACAATACAATTAAATAAGATACATGTTCATCTTTAAATATTGTTTATTGATAAGGCACTCATTCTGTAGTTATCATTTTCATGTCAGTTATCTTCATATGACGGGTTTAGGTTAGTCGGTCATAATTTTAACATTTTGTAATGGCGGTTTTATTTTTCAGCTTTCTGAGGAGTACGGTTTTTGCTAATTGTTTTACGACCGTTAAATTACATAGAGTTTTTAAATTTACAAAATTTGTTCTTTTGTGAATAGTTGTTTCATTGGCCATCATGCCATCATGACTTTGTAATTGTATTTGTTGTAGGAATTAAATTGAAAGTTTGGTTAAATAAATTTTATATACCGATTGATAAAACACTATAACTCACAATTGAAATGATTAACCCATAAAAGTGACAAGAATGACATTGGCCTGTCATTCATCAGAAATCTGATGTTCAGTGGTTGTCGTCTGTTGATGTGGTTCATACGTGTTTCTCGTTTCTCGTTTTGTATTAGATTAGCCTTTTATAGCTTGTTCTTCTGTTTGGGTCTAGGCTCCTCGTTGAAGGCAGTACCTTGACCTATGATGGTTTCCTTTTATATTATACTTGAATACAGAGTTGTCTCATCGGCACTCATACCACATCGTTCTATATCCAAAAAAGGTTATGTGTTAGTTTTACAATTAGAAGTTGCATTTTCTTGCTCGTGTCATATAGGTGCAAAAGTAAGCTAAAACGTATTAAATAACGATGTAGTTAATTTCATCTTAATTTATTTCAAGTATTAACAATCAATCTAACTACTTTTGAAATAATAACATCTTCATGTATGATCTAACAGTTGTAAAACACAATGCTGTTTTAATAACACATGTATCAATAAACGTACAAGAGATGACATTGTTTACAGTTTAATTTCTAGTGACTAATATTTAGAACCCAAAAAGAGTGAAGAACAGACACACAAGTCCTTTCCGATTTTGTTTTGTGTGATTTGTACGTTTTTATTGCGCCAAACAGGGTTCAATAGATTTTTACAGTTTAAACATGCATACTTTCATAGAATAGAGAACGGTTTTGCTTTAACAAACATAAAAACTCCTTTAACATTTTACATGCACCTATCAAAAGAGAGAACCTGTACATAAAGAAACTCGTCATAGGTACCAGGACTAAATTTTGTATATACGCCAGACGCGCATTTCGTTTACAAAAGACTCATCAGTGACGCTCGAATCCAAAACAGTTAAAAAGGCCAAATAAAGTATGAAGTTGAATAGCATTGAGGACCAACATTCCTGTTTTGCCAAATACAGCTAAGGTAATCTATGCCTGAGGTAGAAAAGCCTTAGTATTTCAAAAATTTAAGTGGTTGTCTTTCAAATTGTATTAAATAATTTGTTTTGTTATAAATCAGACTGTTGATTTTCTCGTTCGTTTCACACTTTGTTATGGTTGAATAACTTACTAGTATACTGTATATACTGAGCATAATGTCAAAAGCCTTACAGTGATATATAAGTATGTCCCCTCACTGAGTGTCAAAGTAATCACAAATCCATAATATTTCGCCAATATAATCAATTACTCATAAATTGATTTTTTTAACAAGATAATCAAATAATCGAAATTACGATCATACATTATCAAACAAATTTTAGGAGAGCTGCGGTATACTTGAAATCAAATTATATGAAAAACAATAAAAGTTAACTTGATAATACGTTAACAAAGCCATAATTTTTCTGTCTTCGAAACCGTCATATTTCAATAACGACTGTCAATACCAGATTTGAACGTCGGGAAAAAAATAGTACAATGTAAAAGTAAAGTGACTGTTTTATTTTTATAAACTTAGATATGAAGAACAAAAGTGGAATGGACACATTACGTTACCTTTGTTGTGTACACTCGAGCACAATTTCAATTCAATACACATCACAGTTTGGTTAGGCCAAGCAAGGACTTCATATTACTTAAAGGAAATATGATCTTTTGTCATCACTTTGCGTCTGTCGTCGTCCGTTATATCCGTTGGTCCGATGTTAACTCTTTCACAGATCCTCTCCTCTTCAACTACTGAACCAAATTCAATCAAACTAAGATTATCAAGCATAACATTAGTGTTTCTTGTTCTTCTATGTCAAAAACATGAGCGCAATTGTTAAAAGAAGAACATTGAAGAAAAATGCAGTGTTTGGCTTATATTGTAAACTTCAGCATTGATAAAACATCTGACATGGATTAAAAGTGATGTGTAGGTCAAAAACTACCTGTCAATTCATTTTAGTTTAAACATTGATTTATAGTGGATTAGGAAACAAGTTTTGCAACTTATATTAATCCCTTTCTACTTTGCGGGTGCGAGTTCTGCTTTGAAGCAGCACCAGCCTGCTCTTTATCAAAATCTACAAATCTATATGGCTCCTCTTAACACGGGTCAGCCATTTATCGTCCCCTTCCAACGGACTATCATCGTTTCCTCAAGAACATACACGCAAATGGTGTCAATTTATTTTCATCGAATCAGACAGCCTATTTATAGTGTATTTCCCCTAAATTGTTTTGAAATTTTCTAAATTCTGGTTATTATCTTAAATATTATCATTGAAAAATATAAACTGTTAACTGTAAAAAAGGTCGGCAAAGTAATGTCTATAAATAAATGTAAGTCAAAATGTTCAAAATTGTCAATTGACCCATTAAGGAGTTGTTGTCTATCAAAGGCAACTTTACACAATTTGTTTGTCGTAATAATTAAATTTACGAAATATTCTCCTCTGAAATTGCATTGTCAGGTCCTTGCACTAAATAATTCTTTATTATTATAGCTTTGTTCTATTTTATGTTTCATAGAAAACAAGTCCGTCATGGCTTAAAATAGAACATATTGAGTAAAATGTGGTGTTTGGTTTATATCTTTTAAACCAATGTATTTAAGCAAATTTGACAAGACGTTAAAGAACTACCTGACCTGAAAATTTCAGCCAAACTGGATAACCGATTTAAAGGTAATTGGCCTTAAACTGATAATTTAAAGAAAACTTTGCAGTTTTGATTAATATCATGAATAATATTAAAGATAAAAATCAACTATAAACAGTAAAAGTGTTCAATAAAAGGGGATCGAATGATACCAGAAGGACAGTTAATTATGATCTACAAAATCAAATGATGACAAAAATTGATCCTCTATGGAGTTTAAACCCTTTACAGGTAATTTTACATGAATTGCTCATCATGTTTGTTACTTTTAAACATCATCTCTAAATCTATTGCAGTCACTTCATCACAACTTGGCCTGAATGAACCTTAGGGTGACTCGCATTCATTTTGTATTCTATTTTGTAATTGTACGTCAAGAAAACATTGCCACTGTGGCTTAAATATAACTAAGAAGTGAAATGCAGTGTCGATGATAAAAAAATATTGCTGTGTTTGGTTATTTAATTATTTATTTTATCGATATCGTTAGTAAACTGTATAAAAAGAAACAGCAAAACAAAGACTTTGGCATAAATATTATTCTCACATGTTTTAAAGCGTCATCAACCACTACAAAAATGGCCCAGTAATCCCGTGATCAAAATTCTAAGAGGAGGTCCATAATTGGAAAAACAGTGTAAATAATAAACATTTAAAAGAAAAAAAATATTCATAAGTAAAGAAATATAATTAGCTATTACAGCTGTTCGTCGCTTGAATTGTCAAACCCATTAAATGCTTGACAGGTGTAAAATAAGCAATTAGATTAGTACTTGTAAAATTGCTATTTTAAAAACAAATTATTTGTGAATTTTATATTTTAAAGATGCAAACGTAACAAAAATGCCCAAAACACAAAATAGAAAAACTTACATAGTTATTACGCACATATTCGTGTATCCAATTATAGCTTTCAACGACCTTGTTATGTATTTCTCTTCACATAACCTCTACACATTTAACTTTTCTGCAAACATTGCAGCAGTTTTTGTTAATGTACTCTAATTTTAGTAGAAGCCAGAGGGTTGCAATTATTTCCAACAATTACAACATATACATGACAACATTCAATATAATGCCTATAAGTTATAAGAGAGAAAGACGTTATTAAAGTCAAAATATATTTTATTAGCGAAGTAAGATCATGGCTACTGTCGGTTACCAACCCTCAAACAAAGGGTCTTTGGGCAACCGTAAATTAGATGCAAATAGAATCTATTAGATAAATAAAATTCAAAATTCAAATAAAAATTCAAATGAAATGAAATTTTGAAATAATGGCGTGCTGAATTGAACCCTGGCAACAGATGTCCAAAATCAACATGAGAAACTATTTTTGAGGTGGAAATGAAGATTACATGTATTAATGTTCTAAATTAAATAATAATACAGTGATAAATCAAGTTCATCGGTACTGGTGCAGCCTACAAAGTTCGACCTAGTGATAAACTCTGCTAAAAGACTGTCATAACATTATTTATCGGTACACTATTACTGTTAATCCGTTATCACTCGTCAGATGGACGTTGTACTGTGGTAAATTGTGTTTATAGACTGGAGAAGAGTTGTTAATCCAGAAGCTGTGACAGGAGTTCTATGTTGAGGTTAAAAACAAGCAGAAATCTGTAAAATAAGACATAAAACAGCAGTATCGAAAACCTAAAAGAGGAGGGATGGGTGGGTTTACATTAATTAAGCGTACAATAAACTCAACAATCTGACCTTAGATATATTCAGTTACTTCCTAGCAGACCGTGCATTCAAAATATTGTGAGGAGTGCTTTAGCTGTTAAAATTGATATGCCGTGTAATCGAATTAAGACATGCGCGCTACATTGACCTGTGCATGAACTGTCGCAAGTCTTGCCTTCCTCTGATAACGCGATTTAACGGTAAAACCCTTTAAATTGAATTATAAGAGAAAAGACGTTATTAAAGTCAAAATATATTTTATTGGCGAAGTAAGATCATGGCTTCTGTCGGTTACCAACCCAAAAACAAAGGGTCTTTGGGCAACCGTAAATTAGATGCAAATAAAATAGATAAATAAAATTCAAAATGCAAATAAAAATTAAAATGAAATGAAATTTTGAAATAATGGGGTGCTGAATTGAACCCTGGCAACATATGTCCAAAATCAACATGAGAAACTACGTTTGAGGTGGAAATGAAGATTACATGGATTAATGTTCTAAATTAAATAATAATACAGTGATAAATCAAGTTCATCGGTTCTGGTGCAGCCTATAAAGTCCGCCACTAAACAAGTTCAAAAACATTCATTTCATAAAGAATGTTTTGTAACTTGTTACCGCCAACCAGTACCAAACATTGAGAGTCGATATAACAGATAACTCTGATTGTAATATTGTAATAACAAGAATCTGACCGCAGTAACTACTAGCTAACAGATTCCCGAAGCCAATAACCTACTTCGCCGTTTGATGGACAATAAATGGATGGAAATTGATAATAGCATAACTGGATAATAAATAAATGAAAATAGATAATAGCATAACTGAAGTTGTAACTTGAATAAAATTAGATAACTTTCAATATCTGAGAAATAACATATTTCTTCTCACTGTAGTTTGGTTCAATCACTTATTTGGAATCTTGTTCTTGTATTGCAATCGTGGTAACATTGGAACCAAGCAAATTTGACTAAGGTAACAAATCTTGGAGAAAATAAATATCGCTTATAAGTTAAGTCCTATCGTATATAACGCTTTGTCCGATGTCATGTCCATTTTAGTGGATTACTTAATATTGCGGGGCCCTTCGAGAATGAGCATACGATTAGTTTATCTCTTTACTTAAAGTGCCTCATAACACTTTGACCTTGCTAACAAATCAACTATAAACAGTAAAAGTGTTCAATAAAAGAGGGTCGAATGATACCAGAAGGACAGTCAATTATGATCTACAAAAATGTCAAATGATGAAAAAAATTGATCCTCTATGGAGTTCAAGCCCTTTACAGGTAATTTTACATAAATTGTTCATCATGTTTGTTACTTTTAAACATCTCTAAATCTATTGCAGTCACTTCATCACAACTTGGCCTGAATGAACCGTAGGGTGACTCGCATTCATTTTGTATTCTATTCAATTGTACGTCAAGAAAACATTGCCACTGTGGCTTAAATAGAACTAAGAAGTGAAATGCAGTGTCAATGATAAACAAATATTGCTGTGTTTGTTTATTTAATTATTTATTTTATCGATATCGTTATTAAACTGTATAAAAAGAAACAGCAAAACAAAGACTTTTGGCATAAATATTATTCTCACATGTTTTAGAGCGTCATCAACCACTACAAAAACGGTCCAGTAATCCCGTGATCAAAATTCTAAGAGGAGGTCCATAATTGAAAATATTCATAAATAAAGAAATATAATTAGCTATTACAGCTGTTCGTCGCTTGAATTGTCAAACCCATTAAATGCTTTATCGGTGTAAAATAAGCAATTAGCTTAGTACTTGTAAAATTGCTATTTTAAAAACAAATTATTTGTGAATTTTATATTTGTGAGAGAGAGGTGAAAGATGCAAACGTAACAAAAATGCCCAAAACACAAAATAGAAAAACTTACATACGCACATATTCGTGTATCCAATTATAGCTTTCAACGACCTTGTTATGTATTTCTCTTCACATAACCTCTACACATTTAACTTTTTTGCAAACATTGCAGCAGTTTTTGTTAATGTACTCTAATTTTAGTAGAAGCAAGACGGTTGCAATTAATATTTTGTTTCTTATTTCCAACACTTACAACATATACATGACAACATTCAATATAATGCCTATAAGTTAAATATAATGTCATTATTATACAAACATCTTAAATGGAAATATTGTACATTTTCTGCTGAAAAGATAAAGACAAATTTAAGAATATAAAAATTGATAAATAAAGAGAAGAAAACAATTTTGAAACAAGAGTGAAAACTACCAAGAACAGGTTATTTAAGGGCTCTTATCGGACCCCAGATGAATTATCACGTTGTGATTGGTTAAATGACGTCACGTGGTGACCCCAATTGATCAAATTTAACTTAACATTTTGGATATCTTTTTCTTTTTAAATCAGAAAACTTTGTAGTCATTTGCATTCATATTAAAAACATCTGATTCCTACAACATGCGTCCGTATGTAGCGTCATCCTTTATGAATGTAAATGTGCATCCATCACAGTTTAAACACCATGAGTAAGTAATGTTCTCGCTGTTTCAGAAGCCTTGGATTATTTTATAAAGTATGCAACAGTTTAGGTGTAACAGCAAAAGATGCGATAGGTTAACAGAGATACTACTATTTCATTTCTTTCTACTAGCCATTCAGTGTATGGTAATATATACCATATTGTGTGTTGAAATCCCTTGTCAGCTTTCGGTTTTTGCCGGGTTTTTTTCCAACAAAATCTTTGATACAATTCACGAAACACATCGAAACTATCCAAAATATATGAATTATCTAGAACATGTACATTTCTTACTTAAAATTTTGAGAGAAAAAACTTCCCTGTAAGTGTAGATCTTTAAAGACAAAAACTGTTTCTGAATAATGAATTGGTGAATCAATATGAAGCATTTATGTGTTTTCATGGACAACACATGATTCTGCTTAGGAGATGTTAATCTTGAAACAATTATTTCTAACAAAGTGTGACAAAATATAGGTAATAATGTAATCAGGGATAGTGTTTAAATATTTCTGTTGCAAATATTGACATAAGCCTTGGATCAGTTTTGTTTTTTCTAATAATTCACTGGTATATATTTTTTTTACCAAATCATTCTTTTGCAGGTAATAAAGTGGTTTATGATAGCAAATCTTTTTGATAATTGACAATTTACTTCATAGCAATATCAATAACTGCTAAATGATTATGAAACATTCATTAGAAATATTTCGATGACATAATGACCAAATAAAACAATGTAAGTGAATAGTATGCCTCTAAACAAAAGCTCATTTTACCATAACTCCATGACAAACCTATTTTCACTTTTTCCTGATCAGCGGTCCCTATAACGAGTTATCAGTTGAGTTATTTTCCCTTTGGGTGAACAAACTTCTGAATCGACGCGGAATGTTTACATAACGTGTTTGGACCACAATAGGCATTACTCTGTTATACAAGTTAAGTCCTATATAATGTATTACATTTCGGTTATTCTGTTATAGTACTTTAACAGGTAAAAAATGGGTATAGGTTTTAATGAGTCTTTAATTACAGCACGGTGATGTATTTCTCAACAGTCAGCAAATAAATGCAGTTTTGATGTTTTGTTACAAAAATATTGAGTATCTTATTCGCTTCGTGTCTTTAAAATAGATTTTTTATTATTATTCTATTAAATTAGGCTGTTAGATTTCAATTTTTGTCATTATGTCATTGAAATCATATAGAGGGGACTTACAGTGACATATATTTCCTACCAACTACATAATGTTTATAGATCTTTGAAGTTGCAAAATTAGTTTAAATTTGTTCCTCTAAAATTAAAAATCGTTATAACAAATTTACGATATTTCACCTTAAGAGCCAGTCTGCCATAAAACCATGCAAAATCTCAAATTTCGTCCAAATTGGTAGTTATAACTGGGCAACATTATATATATTTCCAAAATCTTTGGGTATTTAGGAGTTAAGATATAAATTTTTTTTTTGTAAATTCACACTATTTTTCATGTAACAGCCTTATTTGCATATTTGTGAATTATTAAAAAAAAATGCAAAAAAAAATCACCATATTTAGGTACTTTTTAAAGGTCTGGATAATTGATATATCTCTTAAATATAGCATTATCTTGTTATGATTTGCAAAGAACATTATAAAAAAAAAGTAAAATGCATTTTGACATTTTTTTTACCTTTTGGCAGGTTGCCAGAGAGGTTCGTGCAACAGATGTATTAGATAACTTGCATGTAGTACATGTACTCAGTAGGTGTTTTCTCTCAAGATCATATTTATTTTTTTCAACTTTTAGGAATTTTTTAAAGGTGCATATCAGTTCTAAGACAAGTAAAAAAATTTAGCCTGGCAAATATTGGGAAATTGGTAAAAAAATGCTCCCAAATATCTATAAAATGCACTAATTATAATAGTTTTTGCCCCTTAATATTTTAACTAAAACTGATCAAAGTAGACTTATATTCCGGACAATAACTTTAGTTTAAGTGTATAGATCTTTATGACTTTTTTTCAGAAGGTTCAATACCACAAAAGGAAGGTTTGGATCGATTTTGGGGATGATGGTCCCAACCGTTTAGGAATTAAGGGCCCAGAAGGGGCCCAAAACAAGCATTTTATAGTTTAAGAATAATAACTTGTGTATAAGTATTTCAATTCTCTGATATTATATCTCAATGTTTAAAACCACACGTAGAAGGTTAAAATGGATTCATTTAAATGGGTCATGGGTTCAAAGTTAGGAATTAAGGGCCAAAAAGGGGCCAAAAAAACAAGCATTTTTCTAGTTTCAAGACAATAACTTGTTTGTAATTGTATGGATCTCTCTCAAATTGTACCACAATGCTCCATATAACAAAGGGAAGGCTGGGATTTAGTTTTGGATTAATTGTCCAAAATATGTAGAAATAAGGGGCCTAAAAAGGGCCAAAAAGAAGCATGTTTCTAGTTTCCAAAGAATAACTTGGGTTTAAGTATATGGATCTCTTTGTAATTGTACTACAAGGTTCTATACTTAAAAGTAAAGGATGGGATTGTGTTTAAGGGTTATTCCTTAAGGAGGGTTTCAATAAATGGGGGGGCGGATTTGTAAACAATTTTTTAAGGGATTTCTTTTTTTTTCAAAATTTTTCAAATTTCAAATTTTGAAAATTTTCAAGAAGAAATCTTCAATTGCACAGTATTGTGCAATAGATTTGTTGATCTTTGACCACATTTATTTTGTAACAAAAACCTTTATTTTGACAAAAATGCAATCACAATCCAAATTCAGACAGCATCAAGCTTGAACATTGTGACCAACTTTAATTTGCCCCAACTGTTCAGGGTCCAACCACTGCGGTTGTATAAAGCTGCGCCCTGCGGAGCACCTGATTTTCACATACTTTCAATTGATGACAGTCTTTTAAAAAGCTTGTTATATGAAACAGAGTTGTGAACATACTTGTACTTCAAAAAATCTTCCTCTTTGAAAGTTTTGATTGGAATGCAACCAATTATTGAGGCAATCGCTCATTGAGTGTCTAGATTCGAAATCTGTGTCTTTTAGAGCGTATGTAAAAAATGTGGCCATTTTTTTTTCATCTACGAAAAAAGTTTATATGTGCATATATAATGTGCCATATAAAAGTTTTTGATTTATATCTCAGATTAAATAAAGATAAAAGAAAGACATTTGAGGTGACCCTACTTCTTCAAAAATCGAAAGCTTTTCCAAAATTATCTTGAATGTTCCCTCTCCAAAGAACATCTCTTTCCTGTTTGTTGATACTTTGAGATTTTGAATTTAAGTCCCCTAACGGCTAACGTCTAAGTGGACTTAGGTTTGCACTGCGTTTGTCTGTCTGTCAGTCTGTCTATCTGTCATTTCGGCAAATCAAGACTTTTTGTGCTTTTAGATTTTGATTTGATATTTGGTTTATTGATTTATCATGACAAGTTACAGGTCGAATTCATTATTCACGCTTTAAGCTTTTCTCTTTGTTCAGTTGAAGCCCTTTCTCTAGAATTAAATTTTTGATGAAATACTTATTCATTAGAAGATTTCTGTTCAAACGGAAATAACTCATTTTTTAAAGACAAAATGACATGTTGAATGTTTTTTCCTTTTCTTTGGTATTTAGTGATTCAGTTTTGTTCCAGTCTGATATTTGTGTGCAGAGTTTTGGTCTTTGGACATAGGAAATTCACTTAGATAGTCAGAATTCAACAAGTTTTTTTTGTTTTGCTTGAAGATTTTGTCTCGATATTTTTATGTAGTTTACACCATGACAAATTATAGATCAAGTTAAAATTTTGTTCATTACAATGAATTTGTAACGGGTTGAGGACTATGTATTGTCATGCATTACTCATGATCACAGAATGCTTGTTTTTATCCAAAAAAATTCTGATGCTGCAAAATTGTTTAATATTTAGTTAAAATAGATATTCATGACTTTATTATGTTAAATGTTTTCAGATCTATCAAACTACTTTTTTCTGCTAATACCTTCATCATGTTCATTCATGACTAAAAACTTGTATTTAGACCATTTTGCACGGTTGTTTTTACGGTAGACCACCATAATATTACATGTATATAAACAGTAAAATCTTACCATTTTAATGACAATATAAAAAAGAAGATGTGGTATGATTGCCAATGAGACAACTGTCCACAAGAGACCAAAATGACACAGACATTAACAACTAAAGGTCACCGTACGGCCTTAAACAATGAGCAAAGCCCATACCGCATAGTCAGCTATAAAAGGCCCCGATAAGACAATGTAAAACAATTCAAATGAGAAAACTAAAGGCCTTATGTATATAAAAAATGAATGAAAAACAAACATATTACACATAAACAAACGACTACCACTGAATTACAGGCTCCTGACTTGGGACAGGCACATACATAAATAATGTAGCGGGGTTAAACATGTTAGCGGGGGATCCCAACTCTCCCCCTAACCTAGGACAGTGGTATAACAGTAAAACATAAGAACGAATTATACAAATCAGTTGAAAAAGGCTTAACTCATCAGATGGACAAAAATACAAGTGGACGTGGCCGGGTAATTGTATGTCTGCTCAACAGTTTAACCATTTATCTGTGTATATTTGTTTTTATACAATCGCAAAAAATGAAAAATTTTGGTCGTATATTGGTATGACGTTGCCGTTGACATCGTCGTCGTCATCTAAAGATATTTGGTTTTCGCACTATAACTTTAGTATAAGTAAATAGAAATCTATGAAATTTAAACACAAGGTTTATGACCACAAAAGGAAGGTTGGGATTAGTTTTGGGAGTTTTGGTTCCAACAGTTTAGGAATTAGAGGCCAAAAAGGGTCCAAAATTAAACTGTTTGATTTCATCAAAAAATGAATTATTGGGGTTCTTTGATATGCCAAATCTAACAGTGAATTGAGATTCTTAATTTTTGGTCCTGTTTTCAAATTGGTTTACATTAAGGTCCAAAGGATCCAAAATTAAACTTATTTTGATTTTAACAAAAATTTAATTCTTGGGGTTCTTTGATAATGCTGAATCTAAAAATGTACTAAGATTTTTTTATTATGGGCCCAGTTTTCAAGTTGGTCCATATCGGGGTCCAAAATTAAACTTTGTTTGATTTCAACAAAATTGAATAAATGGGGTTCTTCAATATGCTGAATCTAACCATGTATTTAGTTTTTTAATATTTGGGCCCGGTTATCAAATTGGTCCACATTAAAGTGTAATGGGGTCTAAAATTGAACATGATTTGATTGCATCAAAAATTGAATTCTGGGGGTTCTATGATATGCTGAATCTAACCATGTATTTAGATTTTGGATATTGGACCATAATAGGTAAATGTCAAATAATTTTTTTTAAAGTTTTTAAGTTTAACTTCTTAGACCACACTCATTCTGTTGTGTCAACTATTTAATCACAATCCAAATTCAGAGCTATATCAAGCTTAAATGTTGTGTCCATACTTTGCCCCAACTGTTCAGGGTTCGATCTCTGCGGTCGTATAAAGCTGCACCCTGCGGAGTATCTAGCTATGACATGTGGTTATGAAATAAATTTTATTGCAATTTGAAATATTTGTGTTTGTCTCAGCTGGTAGTAATAGGCCATCTGTATTTTACATGTCTTATTCCCAAGCCTCAAATTGCTAGAGATTACATTCTAGGAGGAAACTTAACATTACTGCTATGTCCACTGTTCTCCCAGAATTGACATAGGGATAACGAACTGGTTCTTGTCAGCGTCACAAAATTTCAGTTCCAGTTTTATCAGGAACTACTAGGAGTAGTCTCTTTATATTTGACATAAAGCTTTATCACAATATACAAAATATAGCACTTTTCTAGGTAAGAGGCACAATTCTATGAAATTCACAAAACTATTAAATCTTCCTCTTTTCTGGAAATAGATAACATGGATGTACAAGGCTGCGCAGTTTGTACAATTTTGTCTACATTTTCATACTATTTTAGAAAAGAAAATACCCCGATTTCATCTGAAGGAGACGTGCTTTTAGTACTTTTATGATAGTATTTTTGTCTAAATTGCAAGGGGTTGCATTCATGTTGAGTCTCTATCTCTTATATGTTAAACAGTTTTATGAATCATTATCAAATACAACATGTTTTAAAAAATTAAGACTGAACTCAATTGTGGCCACTCTGAATTTAGACAAAAAAGGGTCTAAAAACTAGACTATTATAAAATGCTTAAATTGTGAAGAACTCATGATGACATTACCTGAGGAGTGTGGATAGTATTGTAAATAAAACAGCCCATTTTGAGTTACTAAAGTAATTTACTTTTGAATAAGTTAAGATTTTAAACATATGGTAAAAATGCTCAGTTTAGGGGCAAAAAATGCAAAAAAGCGGTTTTCCCGGGTTTACTCCTTTAGTATATTTTCTAATTTAAACTAAGTTAAACTTGGTTTATTCAATTAATATAACCAGTAAACATTAGTTCAGTCTTTATTTTTCTTATAATTTGACTATTACATACTTTTAAAAAGTTTCTAATGAAACAGATCAAAAAATCAAAAAATCGGCAAAATGGCCATCACGCCTATCTTTAATTATTATTTTCTCGTAAGAAGGTATCATTTGCCGAGCACCATTTTCTTGCATTTTGTAGATAAATATATAAGCTTCATGAAATATTACATTTTATTGAAAATAAAACATGATCTTACAAGATTCAAGCCTTTAAAAATATACAAATTTTTCTGAATCGGCACTTTTTCAAAACCATGCAATTTCAACCTTATAGTAGGGGTATTGAGAAATCTCACAACTTTTTGAATTATCATAATTTCCTTTCATTTTAAGTTGTTAGTTAAGATATTTGTTATCATTAAGCTGTATTTTTTTCTATAAAACAAAAAAAATCAGGTCAAATTCCCTAAAATAGGCTTGAAATGGCCATTTGTCAGTACAGAAATAGACAATTATCGAATGTTCGGCATACACAAATAATGGCTGAATATTTTTTCAAAATATTTTGCACAAATAGTTATTACATATAAGGTATCTAAAATACAAAATATCAGTCTGATTGGAATATTTTGGATTTGGACCATTTTGCATGGTTTTATCACAGACTGGCTCTTAATTGAAACATATAAATTGCATGATTTGTAAAGTCAAAATCCCTTTGCATTGTACTATTTGAAAGATGCAAAATGACGCAATAAGTGAATACATATGTTAGTCCTTTCAAATTTTACAAATGATTCCTAGGTTTTGGTAGGGTTTTCCGCTTCCAAATATATTTTTTAGAGGGAACCTGTATTTCGCTCGGTATAAGGCTGTTGACGAATATGAGGCCTACCCATGTTAATTCTTAAATATTTTGTATCCCTTATAGTGAGGTAAAGATCCTATATTCAACATGTTCTACGTTTTGAAGGCTATGATTCAAAGTTGGCATTTCGGTAGGCATGTCTAACATCACGATTTGCCTACCTATATAACAACTGGCCGTTTCAGAATCTAAAGCATCATAGGTAATTTCATTGTTCGTACCCCAAAGTGAAAATAACGTCACGTCATTTGTTGAATTTCCATTGTTTATAACGTTTTAAACCAATCAAAACGCTTTGGTGTACGCTTTTGAAAATATTACCCAGGATGCATTAAATTCTGAAACGGTGAACTAATAAACACGTACATGATCAACATATTTGTGAAATATGTCCCTCTTTGTAACCTTTCAAAAATTGAAATTGAAATACTCTTTCAAAGTTGCTTTGACATGTTTTGGCATTACAGTATATTGTATAATAACTTCAATGTTATGTAAGAGTATATCAATACATTTAAAACAATCTATGAAGTACGATTCTAATTTGAATATGTAATAAGTTGCAACAGGTTCACAATTTTTGACAATGAGCTAACCATTGAGAGGTTCAAGTGAATTTTTTAAGGGCAAAGGCTTGTTTTACGGCCAACATGAACTTGATTAACAATTGAACTAGTCCAGTAATCTAGACGTATGCAAATGTCGAGGTTTATATTTTCCTAAAGTGAATGTTAACAGAAGGAGAAATAAAGTTTTTTATTTAACATAATTTCTTTGATTTAAACTAAACAAAGTCAAACACATTTCAACGGTTTCCCTTTGAGCTTTATTGATTAGTCTAAAGTAGATCAAAACGCGCATCTGTCATTCCCTAAAATTCATGGTATTTCTATAATGAGTATGATAAAACAGCAATAACAATGAAACAAATAACAGTTATAAGTAGCAAAAAGTCATTTAATGATAGTGTTTCATTTTTTATAATTAAGTACTTCAGCTGCGCGGCATATGTCTATACTCCTGTTATTAAGGAAGCAAAAATTTCAAAAACGCCTAAAGATAGAGTTAAGGAAAAATGTTCTTGCAGTTCTGATAAGCCAATTCTCCTCTTGAAGGGACATTAACTACGATATAAAAACATTGTGATTGTATTTTTTTCTTCAATAATTAACAAAGTAAACTAATTAAATATTATTTTGCTCTTATAAGACAGGTTTGTTCTACTTTGTCATAATATTGCTGTAGGATATGAACACTTGCAAGTGTATAATTCGACTTTTTTGAGTCTTTGTTCATGTGACCTGAGCATTTAAACATCCAAACAGGCAATTGGTAACGCTTAAAACATTTTCTCCTTTCAAAAGGAAAAGGATGACAATATTAACAGTTACACTAGGGTTAACCAATAGGTTGACGATTAATTTCTCAAAAACTCAGTTATCATTGTTACATATTGTTCCTACACTCTACAGTTTGTAGACTGTAATGAATAGTTGCCACATTGCCAAGCATGCCAAATCTCATTGTTTTGTATTTATATATTGACTTAAGGACACATAAAAAATGTTCGTTAAAGATATTATTCTTTGAAAAAAATTTAGAATGTGCAATGGACTTTAAAACATCTGCTATGGGCATCAAAGTGTGTTGTACGAAAACGTCTTATGTTATGTAAATGTATAGTTAACATATTTTATTTACAATTTAAGACGTTTTTGTTTTATCTTTAACGCGTAATAAGTTTCAACAAGTTAAATATTGTTTTACAATGATTTACATGTTAAGAGATTGAAAGTGCACTTTTTTATGGGATAAAGGGAAAATCAGAAAAAAACCTCTTTGAAGGCTTGCAATATATATGACGTGTTGTTTTCATTTTATACAGCACTTGTAGACTATCAGTCCCCAGTTGTATCATCAGGTCAGAAGTTAATATCTCGAGCAGGATCTGCTTACCCTTCCGGAGCACCTGAGATCATCCCTGGTTTTTGGTGGGGTTCGTGTTGCTTATTATTTTAGTTTTCTATGTTATGTCATGTGTTCTTTTGTTTGTCTGTTTGTCTTCTTTCATTGTTAGCCAGGCGTTGTCGGTTTATTTTCGATTTATGAGTCTTACTATCCCTTTTGGTATATTTCGTCGCTATTTTATAGCAATCTTATGTAACATTGTATTTTATCAATTTTAAATGATAGAAGTTTTCTTTTTTCATATAGACCTTAAGGTGTCATACCACCAATTAAAAGTCCCTATCTGTTCAACCAAATTTTACAATTTTCACAGCTTTCGAAATATTTTACCTTAAGTTTAACTCCATGCATGTTCAGGACGAGACAAAGTTAACAATAAATACAATAGGTAGGTCTTGTAATAGAGGCCATTCGGGATGATGGTCGGGGAAATTTGGACTGCCACTGGCAAATGAGGGTATATTGGATAAGGACAGAAATTTTGCCTTGCAACAGGTCACCTACCCACCCCTAAAAGAGTTGTTGCAGGGGTTCTTAACGTGCAGATAGCACGGTACTATCCTTCCACGAGACATCGGATTTAACATCCCAATTCTGACCGGACGTGGCTGCAAACTTGATACATCCCGCGCAGCCAAACGGACGTCCCACTTTGGCAGGCGTTTTACTGCCGGTTGTGAGAAGACCAGTCATCCTTGGGTTGGATATAAAGCGTCTGCATATAAATGTTAATTTTTCTTGAACAACAAACATTTTTATTGCAGTATACTCGATTTGTCGTCATAATGTTGATAATATTGAGTATGTATTTCATTATGAAAGTTATAACAGCTAATAAAAATATACTTGTAGCATATTATATATTCAAAATAAGATGGTAAGTCATGTAAATAAAAATACCAAAATTACGAAATAGTAGTTAATTGACCTCATCTTATGTTTTATTACTTGAAAAACAAGAGGCTTTCAAGAGCCTGTGTCGCTCACCTGTAATTGCTGAAATCATGTAAAATAAGGTTAAAACATAATTAATAATATACGTTACTGGTATTCGATATTAATAGATACTATAATGATATCTAAAATAATAAAAAAAAAAATCGGTAGAATTACTAACTCAGGAGCAGCAACCCAACAACGGGTTGTCGGATTCGTCTGAAAACTTCAGGGCGGATAAATTTAAATCTAATGAAAATTTTTGCCACCCTTCAGATTTGCTCTAAATGCCTAAGTTTCAGATATATAAACCAAAAACTGCATTGTTCCCCTATGTTCTATTATGTCGGCCATGTTGGTTGGAAGGAAGGGTCATCGGACAAATTTAAAAAAAATAATCCCTATTGATGATTATGTACAAGTTTGGTTAAATTGTAGTAGTAGTTTCAGTGGAGAAGATTTTTGTAAAGGTTAACAGACGACGACGACGACGGAAGACGGGTGTCAAGTGATAAGAAAAGCTCACTTGTCAGGTTGTAAAAGGTAACGACGACGGACGACGGCGATGGACGCCAAGTGTTGAGAAAAGCTAATTAGCCTTTCAGGCCAGGTGAGCTAAACATAAGGAGACGGTGAATACATACCCCTGACAACTTATGTTTAAATTAAGTGTATGTAATATCTAATGTCTACACGTAAGACTAGTAAAGTTTACGATTGCACATTAAGATCAGAAAATTATAATGTGAATTGCTGAGGTCCAAGTCGCCTAAAATCCATCTTGGTATGTTTCATTTCGAATTGTAATGTGTTTTTGATGACAAAATAATTATTTTTTCTATGAAGATTACAATAGTTCCTAAACATGTTTACCACTCCCTTAAGTAAAAAAAAAACCTTAGTGGGAGATAAACGTGTCATTTTGTAGTAGTACTTATATTATTTATTAGTTTGTAGTTGAGATGTCATGGACGAGTTTGCAAATCAGTGCCAGTCAACTTTATTAAAGAGAGAACTAACCTTTCTGAACATTCATAATTTTTAACAGTTAATAATGATGTAATTTTCATCTATAATATCACTTGAAAATATTTACTACTCCCTAAAGATACAAACAACCCTTAGCGGGAGATAAACGTGTCTTATCTTATTAATACTTATATTATTTATTAGTTTTTAGTTGAGATGACATTGACGAGTTTGCAAATCAGTGCCAGTCAACTTTTTTCAAGGGATTTATAACATTTATGTGCAATACATTAATACTATTTTTTTAAATTTATTAATGTTATCATCCTCACCTGTAATGTCACTTGAAAATAACGAAATAATTAATATCAGATTTGACACATTTCCTCATATTTTTCATGTTTGAAGCCCACATTTGTTAACAAGCTGAAACGTGTAAATGTTTTGGCATCTCCTTTTTACTTTAGATTTACATGTAAAGATGTGGTATGACTGTCAATGAAACAATTATTTGCCAGGTGTTGTGGTTTTAGGCAACTACAGGTTTATGTAAGGACTCCCAATAAAGAACAAACCCTATACCTCGTAGTAAGTTATACACGACTCCAAAATGACAAAATATAAACCTAACGATAAAACCGACGATGTGATTTAAAATAAAACAAAAAACGAAAAACGAAAAACAAGCATGACAGACAGTACACAAATAAAACAGAAGACACGTGACTCGAACCTGGTATATATAAAGGATTTACATTGTTAAAATGTGGCGATTGATTGATTGGTTTTTAATGCAACTTTCGGCACGATTTGATATTTCGTGGCTGTCGATCAACTGACAAACAAATTGAACATAAAAAATATTTAAAAAATGAATGTTTCTTTTTGTGATTTCATTGGGTTTTTAAAGTGTTGTCCGAAATAAAACTAGCTATTCCTCTAAACAAAAATCACGTTTCCAACCAAAACAAATTACAAAAAGAAGAATTCATGTCTAATATTTCATTTATATACTAATACGACTATGAAAAAATCAAGTTTTATTTTGTGGAGCACGTGTCAACACGAATGTAACATTTCATTTTAATATACAGGATATTTTTTGAATGACACAAAATTATTGTAAAAACTATATCGCATGAAAGAAATTGATTGTTGCATTTCAGGGCAGATAGATCTTGACCTGATAAACAATTTTACCCCCTGTCAGATTTGCTCTAAAGGTTTTGGTTTCAGAGATATAAGCCACAATCTACATTTAATCCCATTGTTCTATTTTTAGCCATTGTGGCCATCTTGGTTGGTTGGGCGGTTCACCGGACACATTTTGTAAACTATATACCCCTATGATGAGTGCTGCTAAGTTTGGTTTAACTTGGACCTTGAGGCCAAGTGAGCTAAACATAAGGAGACGTTGAATACATGCCCCTGACAACTTATGTTCAAATTAAGTGTATGTAATATCTAATGTCTACATGTAAGACTAGTACAGCTGACGCTTGCACTTAAAGATCAGAAAATTATAATATGAATTGCTGAGGTCGAAGTCGCCCAAAATCCATTTTAGTATGTTTCATTTCGAATTGTAATGTGACTTGATGAACAAATATTTTTTCTATGAAGATAACGATAACAATAGTTCCTGAAAATATTTACTACTCCCTAAAGATACAAACAACCCTTAGCGGGAGATAAACGTGTCTTATCTTATTAATACTTATATTATTTATTATAATGTATTTATTATAATGTATTTATTCACATACAAGTATTACACACTAAATGAATGCAGTGCAGTTTTGGTTTTGGTGTGTTTTAAGATATAAAGTGCAATATTACCATTTGATTAATGTATTTCGAAAAAGTGAATAATGACATTGATAACAAAACAATCTGTTCACATTGAAGATTTATCTATTAAGAAAACCACGTCCCACCCATTTAATCTTACTAGATATGACATGTTGCTTGTTGTAAGACTTTATCAGGTAATAGTATAGTTAAGCGTCCTCAAATATATTCAACTCAAGCATATTCGGTATGTGCTTGTTAAACGTCATGAACCGGTTTTATAGTCACACACTGTAGTTTCTGCAATTTATTGTTAACAGATTGTCAAGTTGATATTTTTGTTATAAAAGAGGGTCATACAAATTCATAGACAGAAAATAAACTGACAACGCCTTGGCCCAAAAAAGTAAAAAAAAACAAAAACAACAGACAATTAATTGTACAAACGACACTTAATACAACAATGAAGATTAGACAACACGAACCCACTAAAACTGGGGATGATCTCAGGTGCTTCAGTATGGTATATAAATCATGCTGTTGATTTTTTTTGTTTCTTGTTTCTTGTCATGTTTGGGCCCTTTTTCATGACAAACTGGTATACATATAAGATACAACATCATAAACAATGTAAATTCTTAGTATTAAAAGGTGACAAAAACTCATGAAATATTACTGTGCCCAACTTATAAATGTAGTAATTCTTCTGCTAGGCACATGTCCATACTCGTGTTTTAATTGACAGGTGCAAAATTATACGAATTTTTTAATAAGTCCTAGCGAAAGAAGTCAAATGGAAGTCAATGGCACATTTATTAAGTATTTCAATTTTAATTAAAGTCAACATAATAATGACTTCGTGTGTGAACGAAGATTTTACAACCTTAAAAGTAATACTAAACATTTAACACATTATTGAACTTTATTGCGACACCTGCAGTTTTGATGTCCTTGAAATAAAGTGATATTTTTTTTTTTCACTCAGAATTTCAAACAAATATGCACATTCATAACAACAAACTCATTTCTTACGAGAGGGTTTGGTCTGTCCTTGCAAAAGAGGTAGAATTAATTTATTTATATCATATGAAAACTTAGTTTTAATACTAATTAAACATGTTAATCATTGTTTATCACATTATAAGTACAGCAACATGTGTATACTAACAGCTTACAACACACTTCCAATGTATTACATTACATATGCTTAAACAATCTAAATATTGCAAAAAAAAAGCAGTTCTTAAACAGAACAACATAGACATTCATAAAAACTAAAATGCTCTTTGGAGTAAACTTAGCAGACAAACATAACATGAAATTAATAACTATAGTTGACCGTACAAACTTCAACAATGACATAACTGATACCCAACTGTCCGTTTGTAGATGCCTCGAAATAAAAAATGCAAAACAGTTCGAACCAGAAAAGAACAGAGTGATTTAATTGAGAACAAATTAAAGAAATACAAAATATATATATGTCACAGTAGCATGGGTTCGAATTCTGGCGAGGGAAGAACAAAAAATTTGCGAACATTGTTGGGTTGATGTTTAGACGAGTTGTATATATATAATATATATATATAAATATAGCTTAAATCGGCAACCACTGAATACCAGGTTCCTTACCTATGACAGATACCTATAGAATAAGAATAAGTTAACGGTCGTCTAAACCTGGGACAGAAAGGTAACAATGCACATTATACATCATATAAACAAACTATGAAATCAGTTAAAAAGATCTTAAAGAAGCTTATAAACTAATAAATTCCAAGTGGGGTAAAACTTTCAGTGATTTTTTTAATGTATGTTTGTAAAAACGTTCATTAACTTGCTATTGATGTAGAAGTGTCTGGAAAAAGATAATGTGGAGTAGTTACAGTTTTAGTTGTTACTTTATTAATGTTTTTTTCTCTGCATGATAAATTGATTGTAGAACATGTAGAAAAATCCGTCTTTTCGGATAAAATCTTTACTCACGTACCATTGTGCATATACGGACCCTGGATTAAAATCAAATCTGATCTGGCGGTTTTTGTCTTTTTTTCCAAAAACATATTTTTAATTGTGACTATCTTTAGTTCAGAATCTTTCTATCATTCTAATTGATTTAGTTTAAGTGAAAATAAAGAACTGGGAATTAAAACACTGTTGAAGAGAAAATACATATTTCGGTGTTAAATTCGCCTCAGTTTGTTAATTCAAGTTTGACATCTAACATTTTAATCCCAAATCCATATTTACCTGACAACCTTGTTTATAATATTTTATCAATCGAATATCCTCACTCAGGAGACTGAGACAAATATGTTATTTGTAATGGTATTTATCAAAACTAAAATGATTGAAAATATCTTAGCAGAATATCAATTTGCCTAATAAGCGAATAATTATAATACATAGATTTCAACATTGGAGAGATTACTGATAAGATGTCCAAAATATATGTACATGTATATTGCGATTAGTGCTATATAGTATGTCAATGATATTGGATACCCGCTGAGTGTAAAACATTTGTCAGCTTTAAAATTTATTTTTGACACTGTTGGTTTTAGTTTTCTGACTCAAGTATAAATCTAAGTGAAGTTTATAGTTTCTGAATATTTTTAGATTCAATATTGTATTATCATTATTATTATTTTAAAGTCTCACCACATACACATTTCAAATGAGAATCATAGAATTAAACAAAACATTTAAACATTTGCATTGTATGCGTCAATCTTTAAAAAGATAAATGAGAGACGTATAAGACACAATATATAATATAAACAAATTTTTACTCATTAACATTACAAATTTACAGTGTACGTATACTAAATGAAATGAAACATCTTTTTCTTTAAGAACAAGTAAAATAAAACGCCGTTTCTTTTCAATAAAATATTGTTGATGTTTTTGGCAACTATTGCAGCAACATTGTCGTTATTGAATAAATATACAATTTTTTCGCTATTTGATATTTATAAGTTAAATGTTTAGCATAATGCATCATGATATGTCTATACTGGGCATTTTAAAAGGACATGAATATAAAAAAAGAAGATGTGGTATGGTTTCCAATGAGACAACAGTTCACAATAGACCAAAATGACAGAGACATTAACAACTATGGGTTATCGTACGGCCTTCAACAATCAGCAAAGCCCATACCGCATAGTCAGCTATAAAAGACCCCGATATGACAATGGAAAACAATTCAAACAAGAAAACTAACGGCCTTATTTATATAACAAACAAAAAAAATTAACGAAAAAAAAAAATGTAACACATAAACAAACGACAACCGTACTGAATTACAGGCTCCTGACTTGAGACAGGTACATACATAAATAATGTGGCGGGGTTAAATTGTTAGCGGGATCCCTACCCTCCCCTAATCTAGGACAGTGGTATGACAGTACAACATAAGAACGAACTATAAAAATCAGTTCAAATAGGCTTAACTCATCAGATGGACAAACAGATGGAGGGGGAGAGTGTCAGAATTTTTTTAAAACCAATATTTGTTGGTTTCTTTTCAAAATAAGAACAAAATGCAACATTCAGTTCTAAAGACATGTCTTGTTTGAAAAAAGTTTGTTGTAGTTTTATCTTTAATAGTATAGCTTCACAACATGTCATCTGGTACACGCACGCAATATGACGAGCGTACGGAAAATGGTCGTATCAACTTTACTAAATACTATTTCTAGGCATATAAATAAATACTAAAATACTATAGATAGCCGATAGCCCAGCAATACTGGTGGACCCCATATTTTATTAATATAAATATAATAGATATACACAATATACATAAAAGCATAAGCATCAATGCACTATAAACAAACTATCATTGAAGAATTCTTTAGAAAAAACTAGTAAATTGTGTTAAAAAATATGGGCTCTGTCATCAACGATCCCGCCGGCCAGGTAAAACCAACAAAAACGAGTTACCTCGGTTCAAACTCCATTTAAACTGCAGTAAAAAAACTACATTTTAAATAAAGTGGAAAATTTTGGAAACCTGTGTTCAAACCCAAATGTTCGGAAGACCGTCTCGAGAGGTACACTTTGACTGTATATAACTGAATAAATATACTATATGGAATAAGTAATAAATCAAGTTACTTTCTAGTAAAATATAAATCCCTACTAAACATGCTAAATGCAAATTAGAATAACAATTCAATTAAAATGAAATTTATTTCACTGCTGT
Source organism: Mytilus edulis (assembly GCF_963676685.1). Lineage (NCBI taxonomy): Eukaryota > Metazoa > Mollusca > Bivalvia > Mytilida > Mytilidae > Mytilus > Mytilus edulis. Next base: position 72,106,101 of record NC_092354.1, on the reverse strand, counting down.
CCAGTCTGATGCTTGGCTAAAAATTTCCAACAAGGGAAAATATTCCCGCTAAATATCAGTATCACGTGATACATGTATTTATATATGTATACATAAGAAGTACCCGTAACAATAGTATTCACTAGTACCGTTTTTACAATAATTTCCCACTATACTATCGAAACGTTGGAAATTGTAAAGATTGAATTTTTAGAAGGTCTGTATCTAGGACTATTATATACTGTTAGTATAATAGTCCCAAGATATATACACTATATATATATGACCTATTACAGTACACATGTCACTATATATCATTATTAAACATTTTATACACAGAAATATATAAAGCAACAAATGGTAATTTTTCATGATCTGTATTCAAACCAACATACATCTTTACAAGAAATGGAGAAGTAGTTAGCTCTCTTATTTTTGTTTGTATTTACAATTTTCATATAAAATATCATGAAAAAAATATTAAAACAGATGACAATAAGCAGGGGCGGATACATTATCATCTTTATTTCTGTAAACCCCATTTAATTACTTTCATAGCCTCATATATGTACATGTACATGGTATTTGAAACAGAAACAATATACCGTCGTATATTACAATTAAAAAATTAAGAATGGAAATGGGGAATGTGTCAAAGAGACAAATACCCGACCATAGAGCAGACAAAAGCCGAAGGTCTATATGATGGGTCTTTAATGTAGCGAGAAACTCATGCGTATACATACATGGATTACTGTATGCACATGCTTGGACTTATAGATGCATATACTTGTACAAGTCCCAGATTGTGTTATTAAGTGTCTCTTATAAAAATACAGGAACATTTTATTGAACATTATAAACTAGACAATGCCAATCCTATCTTTTTTCTTTTTTGTTGAAGAGGGGGAGGGGGAGAGTGTCAGGATTTTTTTAAAACAAAACATTTGTTGGTTTCTTTTCAACAAAAGAACAAACTGCGACATTCAGTTTTAAAAACATTTCTTGTAAGAAAAAAAAGTTTGTTGTTGGTTAAATTCACAAAAGGGACAGCTGCGAAATATTAAAAAAAATGCAAGAAATTGTAAAGCGAGATTATATTATGAAGACGTGCATATCTGTACTACTTGCCACTTAACATTTATTTGTACATATTCATAAAAAAAGAGAGAGATTTTAATTTTTAATTTCTTTCCTGATCAGAAGATTTCACCTGTTAATCTATACATGCTAATCCGAACACACAGGTGTCAATATCTGCAAATCTACCGGTAAATATAAGTTGTCATCAATATAACTACTGACGAACCATATTACATATTTCAAAAGTTTAAATTGAAAACAACGTTCAAACCTTGGGTTACGTTGGAGAAAAACTGCAATTTTCATTCGTTTACATGCAAAACAAAAGTCTTGATATAGGGGTTGAATACAGCACAGAAAAAAAAACCATTTTATCTTAAGACAAAAAAAAAAAGGTAAAATAGCGTATTTTAACAAAAAAAATATATATGGATGAATAGATAAATTTATTTTAAAGAATTTCAATCCATTAAAACGAGGCATTATATATACTTATCAAACAGCTCAAATTCTATTTTATTAACTCGGATAGAAAACTTATAATATAGTTTATCCAGAGACATATATACACATATGTCTCTGGTTTATCCTATTGAAACATGAACGCGGACTTTAAATTATGTACACAATAAATAATTTCTGTGTAGTTTTCCGTGTCTACATTTGATTTACAAGTACAATATAGTAAACTGCATAATTTGTGTATGTATGTAATCCTATGAGCTGTATATTTGCTTACGGAATAAAGAATTATTATTATAGTAAAACAGAAAAAAGAGAAACGGTAGATATACAGGAATACATAAATATTCTTAAATAGTTGCAAAAGACCACACGTTACTTACATGCCACGAGTTTTCATAGCACTTTTTGAAACGCATATATATGTGCGATTAAGATTTAGTGCATTTGAGTAAATTAAAATTATATTATACATTTAACTATTTTATTTTCCACAGATTCACAAGTTTTGCATTTTTTAACCGCGCGTGCATATACATGTATATTTTAATGTTTTTATTTAGATTCCTTATATATGTACATGTCACGTGTACTATTCATACGTTTGTTTAAATTTAAAGTTTAAAGTTTGAAACAAAAAACGATCGATACATCGAGGTCGTTTTTCTTGAGTGATTTACCTGTAAAACGCCCGGGTCTTATCCATGTTTTAAACGAATTAATGCCTGTTTGAAATAGTTTAACGGAGGCTTGGCCTATTAGTTTGACGCATCTAACCACCAACTTGATTTCAATTGATTGACCGCAGAGAAATCTTTTTGACTGGCGTTTAAATAAATTGATATGAATTAAAATGAATTAAATATAATTTTTATTTTTTGTCAATCTTTATCAAATGACGATCAATGTTATTTAAATAGCGTTAACACGTTTTTGTCTGTTCAAGCTAAATTCGGGTTACTAGTGTTCTTTATTAAGTTTGTATAAGAAACAAAACCAAGAACGATCGAAATGAATTAACAGTTTTAAGTGACAAAAAGTCATTAAATGATACTGTACCAGACTCATTATTTAATATTTCAACGGCAGAGCACATGCCCATACTCGTGAAATAATTGACAGGTGCGGAAATCAGCGATACGTTACATATTCATGAGAACAAAAAATTAGGGAAATTTTTTCCAACATATCTGAAAAAGTTAACAAAAATTTCGTAAGTACATGTGCTATATCATATATCGTGTAGGTGAAATATGATTTTTATTTTTTTTGAAGAATTAATCAAAGTAAACCGCAGTAATGATCCTTGGTTTCCAGGTTGGTTCAATGTTGTCATATAAGCTTAAAACATCTCCGATGAATTGTTCTTACGAAATGACAAAATTCGATCTCATTTAATTAGTATTTATGGGTCTTTGAATTTGCCACCTAAACAAGCGACATGTGAAGCATACACTTAGCCTCTTAGATATCAAGAACAAGTATGTCGACATGTTTTTAATATAAAAAAAGGGTTAAACCATTTGTTAAGGTGGTACCTAACACTACAGGGAGATACCTTTGTAAAGTCAACTTAACGTTTTAATTGCGTGGTGTTGTAAAAGGAATATTAAGCTTCTCAATAATCAAAATTTGTGTTTGTCAAACTGCTATATAACCAGTGTAATTTTTCTGACAAAACATGGGATCAAATTTTTTTTTTTTATATTTTTGATAAAGGGTCAACAATGGTAAAAGTAAATGATTTGACAAAAGTTAATGAAAATTAAACGAGCCAAATTAATTTTAGTGAACGTGTTGGGTACCACCTTAAATCACATTTCAAACTATAATATTCAATTGAACAAACATAGAAATCCCACATTGCGTATGTTAGCTCTATATTAGTATCTTTATTTATGTTTCTAATTGTTGTTACATGACAATTTGATGACCTTGAAGGCTACATCAATGATACCGAAGCAAAGAAAAATGGTACTGTTTGTGTGATGGCTAACATGTGCACATGTTCGATGCCAATGCTGGTGGACTAATAATCCCCGAGTGTATCAACAGCCCAGTAGCGAGTACTAGCATTACATGCGGATTTGTGTTATTAAAATTTGCTGTTACAACATTTTGGAAATAATTTAGAATTTAGAAATGTATCTCCCCTATTTAAATCTCTGATCCGTTGCCCGACTTTGCCTACCCTGTTTGTCCGTTTTGTGTTTACAACTCTACATCTTTTCAATAAGCTTTAGATTTTCAAATATTTTGGCCTCGATCCTCAATAAAGGGAATGTTACAATGAGCATAAGGTGCAGACAAAATTGAAACCGTTGATGTTATCATTACCGTTCATCTTGTTTACAATCACACAAACAAATGATATTTTATAATTTCGATATACGTTTAATTAGATTTTAAATCAAATATAAAATATGAAAATTTGAAATCGAGTCGATGAGCACGAATATGACAGATACTGTCCCTTTAAAAAGAAAAGTCTATCAATATTTTATTAAATAAACTATTCAGAGCTTCGTATGTGTACCTACAGAGCTTCAAAACGTAACATTGCATTTCTAATTGTATAATCTTATATTTAAAGTGATTGAATTAATGACATATATATGCAGTTTAAAATTAACGAGTATTTAAATAATTTCAATAAGTATAATTAGAAGTAAAGAAGTCGTGGATATAATTGATACAAGTATCAGTGAAGAAGATAATAGTGGTTTTTTGTTTGGCTATTCATTTCTTTCTGATGCCGGTGAAGATTTAAATTTTATAGACACCCTCACAAGTTGGTTGATTCATATGATGCGTCTGTATCTAAACTAAGGACATGCTTACTAAATATTAAAATGTGATTTACCACTTACGTTGTCTGGTAATTTAAGTACCAAACTTGACCTAAATCCGAATAAGACTTTTTTGCTGAGTGTTAACTCGTATTGCTGAAAGACGTGTCATGTTTTTGTTTGTCCAACATTTATTTGTTTAGTTATGATGTTGTATTTGTAATTCTGATCGGATGTTGGTTGATGTATTTACGTTCGTAGATGTAATTCTATATTCTATAATTAATTTCAAAGATTTAATTTAAAGCAACTACATGTATATGGACACGATGTATTTGTTTAACGGTTTGATTTAGAAAACAATACCGACATCGGTAGATGATACAATTAATTATCTATATTTACATATATATTCTTGTTATTGTTATAAAATACATCAAATGACATAGTCAAAAACCTGCTCTTGAACAGTACAACATTTTTAGAAACTTACCTGTGATGTCATTTTTGTGGCGTTGATCGAGTCGTGTGAAAACTGATCGTTGTTCTATGGTGCTGCTTATGTGTGCTGTCCTATGTTGCTTTGTGTGTTTAATTTTATTATGTGGTTAGCATGTCAAAATATACTATTGTATTATTTTTGATTAAGGGTCAACTATGATCAAAGTAAATGATTTGACAAAATTTAATGAAAATTAAACGAGCCAAATTAATTTTAGTGAAAGTGTTGGGTACCACCTTAAATCACATTTCAAACTATAATATTCAATTGGACAGACATAGAAATCCCACATTGCGTATGTTAGCTATATATTAGTATTTTTATTTATGTTTCTAATTGTTGTTACATGACAATTTGATGACCTTGAAGGCTACATCAATGATACCGAAGCAAAGAAAAATGGTACTGTTTGTGTTATTGCTAACATGTGCACATGTTCGATGCCAATGATGGCGGACTAATAATCCCCGAGCGTATCAACAGCCCAGTAGCGAGTACTAGCATTAAATGCGGATTTGTGTTATTAAAATTTGCTGTTACAACATTTTGGAAATAACTTAGAATTTAGAAATGTATCTCCTCTATTTAAATCTCTGATCCGTTGCCCGACTTTGCCTATCCTGTTTGTCCGTTTTGTGTTTACAACTCTACATCTTTTCAATAAGCTTAAGATTTCAAATATTTTGGCCTCGATCCTCAATAAAGAGACATTGAATGGTGAAATGAGCATAAGGTGCAGACAAAATTGAAACCGTTGATGTTATCATTACCGTTCATCTAGTTTACAATCACACAAACAAATGATATTTTATAATTTCGATATACGTTTAATTAGGTTTTAAATCAAATATAAAATATGAAAATTTGAAATCGAGTCCATGAGCACGAAAATGACAGATACTGTCCCTTTAAAAAGAAACGCCTATCAATATTTTATTAAAAAAACTATTCAGAGCTTCGTATGTGTACCTACAGAGCTTCAAAACGTAACATTGCATTTCTAATTGTATAATCTTATATTTAAAGTGATTAAATTAATTACATATATATGCAGTTTAAAATTAACGAGTATTTGAATAATTTCAATAAGTGTAATAAGAAGTAAAGACGTCGTAGATATAATTGATACAAGTATCAGTGAAGAAGATGATAGTGTTTTTTTTTCTGGCTATTCATTTCTTTCTGATGCCGATGAAGATTTAAATTTTATAGACACCCTCGCAAGTTGGTCGATTCATATGATGCGCCTGTGTCTAAACTAACTAAGGACATGCTTACTAAATATTAAAATGTGATTTACCACTTACGTCGTCTGGTAATTTAAGTATCAAACTTGACCTAAATCCGAATAAGACTTTTTTGCTGCGTGTTAATTCGTATTGCTGAAAGACGTGTCATGTTTTTTTTTTTTGTCCAACATTTATTTGTTTAGTTATGATGTTGTATTTGTTATTATGATCGGATGTTAATTGATGTATTTACGTTCGTAGATGTAATTCTATATTTTATAATTAATTTCAAAGATTTAATTTAAAGCAACTACACGTATATGGACAAGATGTATTTGTTTAACGGTTTGATTTAGAAAACCATACCGACACATCGGTAGATGATACAATTAATTATCTATATTTACATATATATTCTTATTATCTAATCCTGGAAAACGGAGACGAAATTTAACCTGTAGAATTAATTTACAATGTATTTCGAATGCCTATCAAATGTATATACATGTATATCATGATCTGCTTACCCTTTCGCAGCACCTGAGATCACCCCTAGTTTTTTGGTTGGGTTTGTGTTGTTTATTCTTTAGTTTTCTATGTTGTGTCATGTGTGCTGTTGTTTGTTTGTCTTTTTTTCATTTTTAACCATGGCGTTGTCAGTTTGTTTTAGATTTATGAGTCCTTTGTCGTAAAACGCTATTTATCAAGGTAAAAATCATGGTTATCCTGTTGCGTTTATTCATAAGGATTTGTAATTTACATCCAGTTTGTTACCTTTGAAAAAGTTAAAAATGTTAATAAATACGTTCTTATGACGTGAAGTTGAAGTATTGAAAATATACATATCAAAAATAAGTGTATAATGTATTAAATTGAATTTATTTTGATTCTCTAGAATGAAAAAGGATTTTTTGAAGTGATAAAATTGACTCTGATTTAAGACATGATTTCACTAGCCTTTACATTTACGACTCATCTATACTTCTAAAGGATGAGACCCATTTCACTGAGTCGCAGCTCCTCTAAACCATATAAAATTGGAAATAGTAGTGATATGACGTATAAATCTTGGATTTGTTTTTGAAGCAATCGGTTTTTTTATTTTTTCAACAGAAAATGACATTTTTTTCAAATATCTAAATTCAGAAGCCGACATCGATTCATGTTTAACACGCTTTCACGCAATGAAATGCCTGTTAATTAATGGGGTCTTTTGCATTATGCCCTATATTTTCATCTATTAAAGAAATATAATAAAATGAATTAACCGTGTCAAAATCCTTACAGTGTCTACATTTTTACTGTGTTTTTGTTCCAGATCATATCAGTATTTGGACCGTACGCGTACGGTATGGCATGTATGGCCTGTATGCGAATATTTTTCAGAATACAAATACTGTCGGACTGTACATAATATACATATTGTTGGGAGAAACCTTTTTAGGAATATAAGGACACTTAACTACAAAACCTTCAAAGATAATGAACAGAAATTATTAAAAAAAAACTATTGCAAATACACTGAGAAATAAAAACGCGTCATCAAACGAATGCAAATAATGAAAAGGGTACCTTTGTTTCTCTAAGAATGCTAGCTGTTGATAGAATCTAACTCGATTACTATATAGGATTTTTGTTGGGATGAAATAGTTAAACAAACATCCTAAATTTGAAGTTAATGGCAACAAGTTACGATTTAAAATAATGAGCAAAATCTATATATAGCGTGCTTTGTAAATGAATATAGGCAACAGTAGTATATCCCTGTTTAAAATTCATAAATCGATTGAGAAAAAAAACCAACAAATCCGGGTTACGAACTAAAACTGAGGGAAACGCATCAAATACAAGAGGAGGATTACGACACAACAGAAACACAACATTAAAATGTAACAAACACAGAAACGAACTATAATAAAACAATGACCAGACTTTGGAACAGAACATTTGAAGAAATAAAAATAATGACGAGAACCTGGTTTTGTTGCATGCCAACCTCCCGCTTTTATGGCAATATTTGATATAACATTAAAATGACAATATGACATGACAGGACTACAATACAAATAAATGGGAGAACATGTAGGATAGAGAATCACACCAATAATAGCTAACAAAAGATACCAGATTTAAAATTTAATACGCCAGACGTGCGTTTGGTCCACACAAGATTAAACAGTGACGGTCAGATGACAAAACTTCGAAAAAGTACAAAGTTGGAAGTACAAAGAGGACCGAAAGTTATAAAACGTTGCGACCAAAACGGCTAGGATTTCTGCCTAGGTTAAGAATTCCTTATAGATTAATTATTACATTTGCAAAAGTAAATATTAAAAAACGACTACTTAATGATAAAATCGAAGAGACTTACTACAGAATAAAAACGGCTACATTACATAAAAAACCTAAACAAGCAAATGAAAATACACAGCCGAGTTAGCCAAAGCCATCAACGCATAAATACACTGATAACATATATCATAATAACGTTTTGACTACAAAAGATGTATCTGTATTTCCCAAATACAACAAAACCTTACCAAGTCAATACAAAAACAAATTTCAAACAGTCTGTAAAGATGTTAGGAATTTCTCGAATAAAACAAAACGTTAAAAGGAAAAACAAAGTATGCAGTTGAGGATCATTGAGGATCCGATATTTGCAAGACGTTAATATTGATATTATTTTAAAGGCCCTTAAAAGTGTAAACGCAAGCAATAGTCAAATAAGTCCTGACAAAAGAACAATGAAGAAGTACAGACAAGTATCCTAAATATATTCAACTGCAGGGCTCAAATCCAAAACACATTATATTTTTTTTTATTTAATTGACATTTTCATATTTTTATTTCTGTTTAAAGTTCTTAATAGTTCAATAATGAATTTATTCACATACTAGTATTACACACTAAATGAATGCAGTGCAGTTTTGGTTTTGGTGTGTTTTAAGATATAAAGTGCAATACTACCATTTGATTAATGTATTTCGAAAAAGTGAATAATGACATTGATAACAAAACAATCTGTTCACATTAAAGATTTTTCTATTAAGAAAACCACGTCCCACCCATTTAATCTTACCATTTATGACATGTTGTTTGTTGTAAGACTTTATAAGGTAAGAGTATAGTTAAGCGTCCTCAAATATATTCAACTCCAGCATATTCGGTATGTGCATATTAAACGTCAGGAACCTGTTTTATAGTCACACACTGTAGTTTCTTCAATTTATTGTTAACAGTTTTTCAGATTGATATTTTTGTTATAAAAGAGGGTCATACAAACTCATAGACCGAAAATAAACTGACAATGCCTTGGCACAAAAAGTAAAAAAAACAACAGACAATTAATAGAAGTGGTCAGAAGCCACGAAGCAAAACATGGAAAGTGAAAAAAATAAATCATTATGTTTTGGGTCTTATTTCATTTATATTGGCTCAAAACAAAAAAAATATTTTTTATTTTTTATTTGTACTATTTTTAAGTATGAAACTTTTGTTGTCACAGAAACCATCAATTTGGTAACAAAATTATGAAAATGCAGCCATTTTTAAACCAAAATATTTCAAAATACATACATTTTTAGATAAATCTGTATCTTTTTATAAATAGTATAAGAATACACTATTTCAGATATATCTTACTTATTTTAGCAATTTTTAAAGAGCTCTAAAATCTATCTACAACCACATCCAGCCTAGTGACATGTATGAATTCATATTGGACCCAATTAACCAAGAATAAAATAAAATTGCCTGGCAAATCAAAATTGATTTGAAAAAAAATATATCAAAAGATGACATTTTTGAAATTGTGAAAAAAAGTATGAACAGGTAGGACAAAGCCTTAAATTGATTCGTGTTGATTTTTTTTCCAAGACAAAGCATTTTTTATCATGTTATCCTTCTTACATGCTTGTTATTTCAGAAATTATAAGTTGTTCTTGTGCATCTGTCAAAATTATGCCACTGTGATATCAAAAAGTTCGGGAAAAATGAAAAAAATAGTAAATTTTTTAAAAAATGAAATTTTTAATTTTGTTTTTCAAAAATTAATTAGATCCATGGTATAAAATTAATTTGAATCAAAATTATGTTGCAATAAAAGGTTTTCAAGGTATATTTCATAAAATCTGGGTGGTCTATATAAACGCACATGTAACTGTAACGTAAGGAATTCAAAATTGTTGATTTGACATTTTTTCATCAAATGGGTTTCTTTTAATCCAAACTTTTTTGTGTGTTTTATAGGAGTTTGAATACATTGCACAAATGAGCACCCCTGTATACAGTTGGGGTATGATATTATACACCTCCCTACAAATGTGTTTTTATTGATTATAATTTCACAACAGCTGGTTCTATTTTTGTCTTGTAAATGTTTTTCATTCAATGTGTTTGCACTTTAGGTTTTGAAAATTGATTGACTATACCGTTTTGATACTTTAAATAAGGAATAAAATCCTTTAAATTTGAATCAACTAGAGTGAATGCTAGAAGAACAAAAAAATAAAATAAGCAAAATAGAAATTGAACTTATTCCAGTAACTGCATGGTAAATGTTAGGTGAAATTTTGCCTTTTACAAATTAGAATATAATATAATATGTCTGTATGCATTGGATTAATTTGATCTGGTGTTCTCAATCAAATTTAGATCATATTATCAACAAATTGTTAAAAGATTTACAAGTCTTAAAGTGACCGCAATAATGACAAGATAGACAACAGTGATGCACTTTCAGAAGCTCTCTAATGAAGGATCATCTTGGCAGCTGTATCCATCCTTTTATTTATCTCTTTGAAAGCTTGAGAATTGTACAGCTATCAATAATAAACACAGTCATAATCAGTTAATACATATATTTGGACATGAGAAATGAATATAAAAGTCAAGTACACAAGTTACAAACAAACTACACCTTTAAAAAAATTAGAAGACTGAATTAAATTTTTCCCTCTTGACTACCAAAATACTGAGCACTGAATCCAAATCTATACTACCAAAAAGGTCAGCCAGAAAAGCAAAAACCTGGTATTAACCAATAAATGAAAAAAAAACATGATTTCTATATCCTAGTTATGAAACAAAAATAACCTTTAAAACAATATGATTCCTTATTTTTGCTTACATTAAAAAATTATGAATGATGAAACCTTGTAAGCATCAATTTGTTACTCCTTCATATACACACACTCTGATGTGATAGATGTGATAGATAATTACGATTTTATAAAACACATTTGACATTTGTTTAAGATAAATTAACATATACACTTCGCATTGATATCGTTATTTTCAATCTTTCCTTAAGCAAAATTGATATCATGCTTTAAAATTGTTGATAAAGTGCATGTTAATCTGTCTTGCAAATTTAATATTATATAATAAGTTCAAAGACTTTTTTTCTCATTTTTATAAATATCTAAATGGAAATAAATTTGAGAAAGATATCAGTAAATTCTGAAAATTTGAGAGAACAGTTTAATTGAATAAAGAATGGAGGTAAACTCTAAAAAAAAAATGACTGTTAGTTCTTGTAGGCTTTTTTTGTAAGTATATTACAGAGCAATACATTGCACATATGTGGGATTGTCTGCCTTTGAATTATTTGTAGATTTATGTCCCTTTTATTATCATTTTCAAATATGCGAATTAGATAATAATCTTAATAATTTTATTTTAGAATCAAATCATTTATTATGTAGAAATGATGCAAACAATTTATATTGATTTTCAATAAAAAATAAACCCCTGAACATGAAAATGTTCTAATAAATCAAAATACTCATTAATATAAAAATTTACTTCATATCTAGTGCATCTTTGTCAGAAAGATTTAAACCTTCATAAACTTGTCATAAAGCTGCAGCTACTAAATTCAGTTCTATAAATTCTGCTTCAGCTTTTCTGATTGTTTATCATCTGATGTATACAAAGGATTGTATAATTTGCGTTTATTTAATACAAGACGACTAAAGTAACTAGCTATCTGTGTTGCGGAAAGGAACTCTTCTTGTGAAAAACGTTTTCGTCCACTTGTTGTTCTTACAAATCTCATATCCTGGAATACTTCTTCCGGATCAAACTTCTGGTCCTGGGTAAACCTTTTGACTGTTCTCCTTCACTTAAATGCCCATCCCTGTGTAAGATCACTGTTAGAATTACCAGAAGAAAATTTATTTGAATTAACCGTTACTGTATTAACCTTTTCCATATGCCTGGAATATTCAATCTTTGACTTGTCAGAAAGTTTCTTATTTTCCTGTTTTACACTATTCTTTCCAATATCCAGATGACGCAACAGATTACCATATTTGCTAAATGTTTTTATACATTCATTACACGAAAACAATTTAGACATTTCTTCTTCTGTGACAAAATCAACATCATCATTTGATTGGTCACCTGTAGTTACAGTATTGTCATTGACTAAAGATTCAACTTCAATTTCATTTTCTTGTGTTACATGTTCCTGAAGAGAGACTTCAGCTTCTATGATTCCTGATTGTCTGACTTCTGTTTCTGTCTGTCCGACTTCTGTTTCTGTCTGTCTGCCTTCTGTTTCTGTCTGTCTGACTTCTGTTTCTGTCTGTTGATTTAGATAAGTTTCAATAATGGTGAGTTCTGGTAGATCCCTAGTAGTTGCAGTATCAACAACAGGAATATGACAGCCTTGTCCTATTCCAAACTGCCTCCAAACTTGCACTCCACCATTTTTGAACGAAAAGTTATTAACAGTTGTGATCTTTGGCAGTTTAAACACAGTAGGATCTTTCTTTTTGCTGTCAGATTTAGGAGGTTGAAGTGCAACAACCACTGACACTTTCTTTATGTTTGATTTCATTAATGCATTTTTAAAATCCACTGCTGTACATACATCATTGCCCTCATTGACATATCTTCTGATGTATGATTTGACATGGGCAGCTTTTCTGTCACAGATGGAGTTTCCACCTTGAGGGTCTGCAAAATCCATTCTTTTACATTGAACAATGGATGAAAGAAATGGCATGGCACATACAGATGCTGCTCCATGAAAACATCCAGCATTATCAGAACGAATGTAGGCATTTGTCAGGCAAGGATTAATTTGATGAAAAATCTCTAAACTGTTCCCAAGAACAGCATTTGATGTCTCAGCATCTCGTAGTGCACTGTCAAAGATGTGAATAACAGTATGCATTGTCAAGGCCTGTCTGTATTTGAAAGTTGCAACAATAACATGCCAATTGAGTCCCCGTTTACCGAACAAATTAGATTGCGATTCTCTGTATTGCATTGAAATAAACTTCATGGCCCAATCACGTTCGACTAACATTTCGTCTTCTTTAAGATTTTCTAGGACAGATTTACGAGCCAAATTTACAGAGCGAAGAATATTGTTTTCCCATTCATGAACAGCTCTGACACTCTAAAAAACAGTAATTACAATGTATTAGCATAAAGAAGAAGTGCATTGTGTACTGACAAAAAAAACTGGTCATAAATTCTTCTGTAGCAGTCAATAAAACAACAATTCCCTAATTTTACAACATCAATAGTACAATTTAAATTATTCAAACCTTCTGTTTGTCATCCTTTGCGTGATCAGGCAGACACTGACAGGAAGAACAGGATTTATATGACAAGTCAGGAAGGACAGGATTTATATGACAAGTCAGGAAGGACAGGATTTATATGACAAGTCAGGAGGCACAGGATTTATATGACAAGTCAGGAGGGACAGGATTTATATGACAAGTCAAGAAGGACAAGATTTATATGACATGTCAGGTGGTCCATGATTTACATGACAAGTCAGGAAGGACAGGATTTATATGACAAGTCAGGAAGGACAGGATTTATATGACAAGTCAGGAGGCACAGGATTTATATGACAAGTCAGGAGGGACAGGAATTATATGACAAGTCAGGAAGGACATGATTTATATGACATGTCAGGTGGGACATGATTTACATGACAAGTCATGAAGGACAATATTTACAGGATATGTCAGGATGGACATGATTTAAATGATAAGTCAGGATGGACAGGATTTACATCATCAGTCAGGATGGACAGTATTTATATGACATGTCAGGAGGGACAGGATTTACATGACAAGTCAGAAAGGAGAGGATTTACATGATATGTCAGGAGGGACATAATTTATATGATAAGTCAGGAGGGAAAGGATTTATATGACAAGTCAGGAGTGACAGGATTTTTATGACATGTCAGGAAGGACAGGATTTACATAATAAGTCAGGATGGACAGGATTTATGTGACAAGTCAGGAAGGACAGGATTTACATGACAAGCCAGGAGGGACAGGATTTATGTGACAAGTCAGGAATGACAGGATTTATATGTCAAGTCAGGAGGCACATAATTTATATGACAAGTGAGGAGGGACAGGATTTATATGACATATCAGGTGGTCCATGATTTACATGACAAGTCAGGAAAGACAGGATTTATATGACAAGTCAGGAAGGACAGGATTTATATGTCAAGTCAGGAGGCACAGAATTCATATGATAAGTGAGGAGGGACAGGATTTATATGACAAGTCAGGAAGGACAAGATTTATATGACATATCAGGTGGTCCATGATTTACATGACAAGTCAGGAAGGACAGGATTTATATTACAAGTCAGGAAGGACAAGATTTATATGATATGTCAGGTGGGACAGGATTTACATGACAAGTCATGAAGGACAGGATTTACAGGACATGTCAGGATGGACATGATTTAAATGATAAGTCAGGATGGACAGGATTTACATGATAAGTCAGGAGGGACAGGATTTATATGATATGTCAGGAGGGACAGGATTTACATGGCAAGTCAGAAACGACAGGATTTACATGACATGTCAGGAGGGACAGAATTTATATGATAAGTCAGGAGGGAAAGGATTTATATGACATGTCAGGAAGGACAGGATTTACATAATAAGTCAGGAGGGACAGGATTTATGTGACAAGTTAGGAAGGACAGGATTTACATGACAAGCCAGGAGGGCCAGGATTTATATGACAAGTCAGGAAGGACAGGATTTATACGACAAATCAGGAGGCACAGAATTTATATGACAAGTTTAGGAGGAACAGGATTTATATGACAAGTCAGGAAGGACAAGATTTATATGACATGTCAGGTGGGACATTATTTACATGACAAGTCATGAAGGACAGGATTTGCAGGACATGTCAGGATGGACATGATTTAAATGATAAGTCAGGATGGACAGGATTTACATGATAAGTCAGGAGGGACATGATTTATATGACATGTCAGGAGGGACAGGATTTACATGACAAGTCAGAAGCGACAGGATTTACATGACATATCATGAGGGACAGAATTTATATGATAAGTCAGGAGGGACAGGATTTATATGACAAGTCAGGAGGGACAGGATTTATATTACATGTCAGGAAGGACAGGATTTACATAATAAGTCAGGAGGGACAGGATTTATGTGACAAGTCAGGAAGGACAGGATTTACATGAGAAGCCAGGAAGGACAGGATTTATATGACAAGTCAGGAAGGACAGGATTTATATGATAAGTCAGGAGGCACATGATTTACATGATAAGTCAGGAGGGACAGGATTAACATGACAAGTCAGGAAGGACAGGGTGTACATGACTAGTCAGGAAGGACAGGATTTACATGACAAGTCAGGAGGGACAGGATCTATATGACAAGTCAGGCAGGACAGGATTTACATGACAAATCAGGAGGGACAGGATTTACATGACAAGTTAGGAAGGACAAGATGTATATGATAGGTCAGAAAGGACAGGATTTACATGACAAACAAGGAGGGACAGGATTTATATGACAAGTCAGGACGGACAGGATTTATATGACAGGTCAGGAGGGACAGGATTTATATGATAAGTCAGAGGTCTGTCGTTCAGTATTTATTGTATGTTTTTGAAGTTCATATGTGTTTTTTGTTTCTCATTTTTATATAAATTAAACCATTTGTGTTCATTTTTTTTTATTGTTTTAGACTAGTCATAGGACTCTCATAGCTTGCTGTTCTGTTTGAGCCAAGGCTCCATGTTAAAATCCACTATGTAATCTATATCTGATTTATAAATACATATTGTGACTAGGATGAAGAGATGTTTCATTGGCACTCAAACCATATCTTCTCATTTATATATAAAAATACTTGCATACATAAAGCTATCATTTACCTCTGAAATAGCATACATTGCATCATCTCTTTGATCATCATTGTCATAAGTTATGGTCTTTGAGACATCCATTAAGCATTTAAGAACAGTGTCCAGTTCTTAACATTGGCTGCAAGAATTTTAATGTAAATGGCTGCAACTGGAAGTGTAGTCTTTGGTAACCACCAGATAGTGCAAATGTGCAGCAATGATCAGCTACCTCTGATTCCTTTACAACATGAGTCTGAAATTCAAAGAGTATTTCTTAGAAATAGGCACACTGAAAACATTCAACAAACGGGAATATGTGTCATATGATTAGTATTTACCATACAAACAGTAGGCCTCAGTGTATCATATAATACAGTATATAAAATAAACCAGAACAGACTTAGTTATATCAACATTGAGGTATGCTGTCACATATATAAAGCATGGTTTCAAATTTCAAAAAACTAATTTAAGAAAATTAGAAAAAATGTTACGAAAATTGTTAATGAAATTTGTAATGCATGCTGTTGTTCAGGTAAATAAAAAAAAAGCCGGTCTTATAATTCTAAACTATACAAGTGTTTGGTTTTTACATCATTCTAAGTTTTATTGAGTTCCTATTAGTACTGGTAGGTTCACAGATAACTGTTGCATTGTCAATACGATCTGTTTAGGACATTTTGACAGACAATATAGGCACCCAAACTAGTGATATGGCCCTAATTATAGTCTTTAGAATTATTGACAATAATTTACCTTGTACTCTTATTTAAGATACTGCTTAGAAGATGTTAGCAGCTTGCAAATATTATCTTGCCATTCCTTCCCTTTATCCAATCTTCCAAACAAGGCAGCTATTTTCTGCAGACTCTCTATTGCTTTGGCACCATCTGCAGCGTAGTTGTATAATCCTTTCATAGATTTCCTTACATTAGGTCCTATGGCATGTTGAATTATCATGTAAGAGCTTAAACTTCCTTTTTTTCAAAATTGTCTTCTTCACTGTAGCTAAAATACTGCTAAACTACACGGGTTCTAACGCTGTTAAGGATGATTTTAGGAACATTGATGATTTCTCCATTTGAAAGCTTTAGATTGGATTCGCCAAAGGGTATGTCTGTAATAATAGCTGGACTCATTATAAAGTCTAAAAAATGATTTATCTGTTCAGTTGTGATACCTTCATGTGTTATTTCAGTTGCTGGAACTTTTTGTCCAGATCCTACAGATAAGGCATGTTTCCTTGCTGCACCATATTTGTAGCGAGATAAATCTGGTATCAAAGGATGCACTTCACTGTAAGACACCTTGGTGGGCTATTATGGATAGGATTTGACGCTGTGAACCCCAGTCTTCACATCCGATATAGGCAGCAGAAATTATATTCAACAAGATTTCTTCATTCTGTTTTTTACTTTCCATTATTGCCTGCAATACATCAGTTTCTTGTCCTGGCACCAACACATTTAAAACTTCATTCAAAATCTTTGAGGTTTTTATAATGTAATCTGATTTTGTCCTTTCAGAACAGACTCTCCATTCAGCTGTTAAGGTCTTCTTAACAGGACTTGCACCACAAGTCAGCAGAAATGAATCCAAGGCCTTTCTCTTTCTAGAATTAACATCTTCTTGGCTTGCTGATGGTGTCCATACACTTCCTTCACTTGTTTGTGAAAGAGTGTATTCTGTGTTCTGAAAAAAAATAAACAAAAAAATGTTTTGGTTTTACATTTAGCTGAATATCAAAAATATATTAATTTTAAATGAAGCATTAAAATGATAAAGACAAACTTTTAACATTATGATTAATTTTAGTCATGTCAGCCATTTTGGTTGTCAGACACATTTTTGAACAAGATACTTCAATGATGATTGTTAATTTTGGCAGAGTAGTTTCAGAGAAAATTTTTATAATAGTGTCTTGCCATGGCTTTGTTCGGACTTTTTTGTTTGCTTTTTGGCCTTGAATTTTTGTCACTTATATTTTATTAACTATGTATTTGCATTCAGGTATCGCATATCAAATTTATTTATTCATAGTGTGTTAATTTACGTTTTTTCATTGAGTTAAGCCTTCCGATTGATATGTTATCGTGTGTTTTTCTATGTTGTGATGTTATACTATTATTTCAGGAATAGGGAGAAGGTTTGGTACCATTTCTATGTTTAATCCTGCTGCAAATGTTTGCACCTGTCCTTAGTCAGGAATCTTATGTACAGTAGTTGTCGTTTGTTTATGTAATTTATATGTGTTTCTCGTTTTTTTTGTGTTTTATATAGACCATTAGTTTTCCCGTTTGAATGGTTTTAAACTAGTAATTTTGAAGCCCTTTATATCTTGTTGTTCGGTGTGAGCCAAGGCTCCGTGTTGAAGGCTGTACATTAGCCTATAATGGTTTACCGGTACTTTTATAAATTGTTATTTGGATGGAGAGTTGTCTCATTGGCACTCATACCACATCTTCCTATATCTAATTATTCTTGAATTTGACACAAATGCATATAAATATATTGGATGCATTTTTAAAGTATTCAGCTGAGGTCGTATTTGAAGTTTTAACTTTAGATATAAAATAAAATTAGTCCATTTATCCGTGAAATACAGGAATATGGAGATAAAAGATTTGAAAAATGTCATTTATTGATCAATGTAGAAGCATGCACTAACTGACACTAACTGACACAATTTTCTGGTTGGGTTGTTGTCTCTTTAACACATTCTCTATTTTTTTTAAATTCTATTATCTATGTACCTAAGATAATTCAAGTCCAGTTTCTGTTATTGTTTCACTGAATTGTTCATAATGTTCTGAATTTGTAGATGCATGTATCAGATTTGTCTACAAGAAGACAAATATGGGTTAAAATATTAGAACAAATGTTTAAACAATTCTATAAAGGTGCACAACTTCAACATGTATGTATGCATCTTTCTGTGAAGTTTCAGAGATCTGGTTTTAAACAGTAGGAGTTGAATGCACAAAAACTTTAACACACCTCTGTAAATCTTGAGAAAAGTGATAAAAATCTTACAGTGTAAAATAAAGGCAACAGTAGTATACCGCTGTTCAAAACTCATAAATCCATGGACAAAAAACAAAATCGGGATAACAAACTAAAACCGAGGGAAACGCATTAAATATAAGTGGAGAACAACGACATAACACTAAAATGTAACACACATAGACAAAATCCCACGAGAATAACAAATATAACATATATATATAACATCAAAACCAAATACATGAATTTGGGATAGACAAGTACCGTGACACGTCTTATCGCAATGTGTTTACACTCAAAAATAAGAGAAAACAAACGACACAACATTATAATGTAACACACACAGAAACGAACTATAATATAACAATGGCCATATTCCTGACTTGGTATAGGGCATTTTTAAAGGAAAAAATGGTGGGTTGAACCTGTTTTTGTGGCATGCCAAACCTCGCACTTTTATGGCCATGTGAAATATAACATCAAAATGACAACACAGGACTACAATATGAATAAATTGGAGAACACAATTGACAATGAATCACACGAACAACAGCCAACAAAAGGCAACAAGTTCAAAATTTTAATACGCCAGAAGTGTATATTGTCCACACAAGACCTACGTGTGACGCCCAGAGAAACATAGACACACATTTTAGTTCTTGTTTTTCTTCTAGAAAAAATATCCTAATTTGCTATTTAAACAATGATATTTATCTATTTAAAAATTAATAAATAATTCCTTCATGTCATGCTCTATGCTCATTTTAACATGGGTAGGCGTTATATTTGTTGATATTTTACACTGTGCTTTAGTGAGGTGTAAAATAAAGTCAAATATAATGCATTACAAAAAGAACATATATGTTAAACAGTTTGAAAAAATGTAAATGAAATAATTTATAATGAGAATATAACAAGTAAGTCTGTGCGCTTGCAGGTGTCTTTTTTTTTTACAAAACGTAATAAAGACGTCATATTAGAATATAAAATATTCACTTATAGAATATCTCAATTATTGCATTATGAAAGAATAATTTTTGCTAGAAATTTAAGGAAATGGTCATTTTGACCATTTTAAAGATAAAATGTTAACTTAAAGTGTTAAAAAAAGCATATACATTACCTCATATAATTCAAATCCAGTTTCTGAAGTAGGTTCCTGGAACTGTTCTCCACTTGAGGCTGTCAAAAAGGCAGATCTCATATTTTCAGACTGTAAAATAAAATAAAAAAGAAACTCATAATGATGTGGTTCATGCTTAGTAAAATTTTGTTCAGTGGTTTCTGGGGAGAAATATTTTAACATCAAAAAAACATCAAAACTTCAAAACTCTGTAACTATTTATCTACAAAAAAGTTTCTTGAAATTCTGTTTGGTGAATTCAGAGGAGTTGCCATGACAATCTGTTGCAATACATATTTAGGTAAACTTTTAGCGTTCAAAGGGGCATAACTTTAAAAAATTAGAGTGCATACAGAACTCCATCATGTTACACCAATTCAATTTCTTGTTTTATAGATTTTTGGGCTCCAATAATTTGAGCGAGCAAGCTACTTGAATAGTTTTATAAAAAAAATATTTAATTTGCAAATGTTCAAGGCGAAGTATAAAAAGGGAAGGCGAGCGTTTACAATTTTTTGTTGTTAACATAAAAAATAGGTTTTGACAATAATAAAACTTGATTTATCACTTGTACTTGGACATTTCTTTAATGTATGAAGTGTTTTTTCCCCTGGTCACCTAGCAATAATTAGATGTGGTACATGTATGTGTGCCTATTATGCAATTGTCCATTCAGGTCAAAATCAGGTTTGGAACACCCCGAAATGTTATTTATAAATATTCCTTTTTGAGAGGGGTCGATTAAAGTTATATTATATGTTTTTTGGAAGAAAAAAAACAATTCTAGTACAAAAGGGCTCATATTTTCCCAAAAAACTATTATCTATCTGGTATTAAGTGGTCAAAACATGTCTTAAGTATTTTGTAATATTCCTGGACTTAAACATAATCATTTTCTTTTATATTATTCAAAATAAGTGGACCCTCTCTTTTAGAAAAGTTGTTTAAAATATTATGTATCCGTCCTCCCCTGTTAAGTTAAGTTTTTCTATCTTATTTTCTACAACAGTAAAATGACCCTTGCCTGATGGAGGGTTGTTCCCAACCTGATAATAACAAATACATGTCAAAGACATAGTACGGTCTTTTACACAGGGCTTTGATCCAAATCAAACAGCAAACTATAAGGGACCCGAAAATTACTAGTGTAAACAATTCAAACAGATTAACGAACGATTTAATCTATATATATACAAATGGAGAAATACCTTTTAACAACATCAACAAACAAATAACTATTGGTTCAGCAAGGTAACAAAAATAAGTACCTATAGGTCACTGTACGGTCTTCAACAATGAGCAAAGTCCATATCGCATAGTCAGCTATAAAAGGTCCCGAAATGACAAATGAATAACAATTCAAACGAGAAAAAACTAATGGTCTAATTTATGTATAAATAATGAACAAAACAAATATGTTACACATCAACAAACGACAACCACTGAATTACAAGCTCCTGACGTGGGACAGGCAACCAGGTTGTGACAGGGTTAAACATTTTAGCAGAATCCCAACCCCTCTCTTACTTGGGACACAGGTGTTACAGTACAACATAAGAAAAAACTATAAAAAATCAGCTGAAATAGACTGAACTTATCACATGGATACAAAGATTGATTGTTGGTTGCATAACGTCCAGTGGCAAATATTCCATGCATGTTCAAGACGAGACAAAGTTAACAATAAATACAATAGGTAGGTCTTGTAATAGAGGCCATCCGGGATGATGGTCGGGGAAATTTGGACTGCCACTGGCAAATGAGGGTATATTGGATAAGGACAGACAATTTGCCTTGCAAAAGGTCACCTACCCACTCCTAAAAGAGTTGTTGCAGGGGTTCTTAACGTGCGGATAGCACGGTACTCTCCCTCCACGAGACATCGGATTTAACATCCCCATTCTGACCGGACATGGCTGCAAACTTGATACATCCCGCGCAGCCAAACGGACGTCCCACTTTGGCAGGCGTTTTACTGCCGGTTGTGAGAAGACCAGTCACCCTTGGGTTGGATATAAAGAGTCTGCATATAAATGTTAATTTTTCTTGAACAGCAAACATTTGTATTGCAGTATACTCGATTTTTCGTCATAATGTTGATAATATTGAGTATGTATTTCATTATGAAAGTTATAACAGCTAATAAAAATATACTTGTAGCATATTAATTTGAAAGCAAATAAAGTATTCAAATATCCTCAAATACTGTACATTTTAGCCTAACCATTGTTTAGGTTTGTAGATGAGTTTATTTAAGATAAATAATTTCAGCTTTCAATATCAAGGCTGGTAATCTACACAAGCAGAACAATCGGTTCTACAATGAAAACAATGAAAAGAATTTACGGTTATGTGATTCTTAGTTGCTCAAAGCATATATAGTATTCAAAATAAGATGGTAAGTCATGTAAAAAAAAATATCAAAATTACGAAATAGTAGTTAATTGACCTCATCTTATGTTTTATCACTCGAAAAACTAGAGGCTTTCAAGAGCCTGTGTTGCTCACCTGTAATTGCCGAAATCATGTAAAATAAGGTTAAAACATAATTAATAATATACGTTACTGGTATTCGATATTAATAGATACTTAAATGATATCTAAAATAATTTAAAAAAAAATCGGTAGAATTACTAACTCAGGAGCAGCAACCCAACAACGAGTTGTCGGATTCGTCTGACTTTAGGTTATGATAAATTTAAATCTAATGAAAATTTTTGCCAGGTGAGCTAATCATAAGGAGACGGTGAATACATACCCCTGACAACTTATGTTTAAATTAAGTGTATGTAATATCTAATGTCTACATGTAAGACTAGTACAGTTTACGATTGCACATTAAGATCAGAAAATCAAAATATGAATTGCTGAGGTCCAAGTCGCCTAAAATCCATCTTGGTATGTTTCATTTCGAATTGTAATGTGTTTTTGATGACAAAATATTTATTTTTTCTATGAAGATTACAATAGTTCCTAAAAATGTTTACCACTCCCTTTAGTTAAAAAAAACCTTAGTGGGAGATAAACGTGTCATTTTGTAGTAGTACTTATATTATTTATTAGTTTTTCGTTAAGATGTCATGGACGAGTTTGCAAATCAGTGCAAGTCAACTTTATTAAGGAGAGTACTAACCTTTCTGAACATTCATGATTTTTAACATTTAATATGCTGTCATTCTCGTCTATAATGTCATTGAAAATAACAAAATAATTAATACATTTGTATCAGATTGACGCAGTTCCTCATATTTTTTTATGTTTGGAGCCCACATTTGTTAACTAGCTATAACATGTGTTAAATAGCTCAAATGTGTGTTAACAAGCTTAATCGTGTTAACTAGCTTAAATGTGTAATTGTTTTGTCATCGCCTTTTTACATTTGTACGGACTCCCAATAATGAGCAAACCCTATACCTCGTGGTAAGTTGTTACAAGACTTCGAAATGACAAAATATAAAACAATTCACCTAAAGATAAAACCAATGGTATGATTTATAACAAAACAACAAACGAAAAACAAAAAAACACGCATGACTGACAGTAAACAAGTAAAACATAAGACACGTGACTCGAACCTGGTTTATATACAGAATTTACATTGTTAAAATGTTGCGATTGATTGATTGGGTTTTAACGCCACTTTCGACACGACTTGCTATTTCGTGGCTGGCAGCCATCTGATAAACAATTCTACATAACAAAATATTTACATAAAAATTTTTTTTTTGTGATTTTATTGAGATTTTAAAGCGTTGTCCGAATAAAAAAAACTAGCTATTCCTCTACATAAACGAAGAGGGTGTGAACGAAGATTTTACGACCTTAAAAGTAATACTAAACATTTAACACATTATTGAACTTTATTCAAACACCTGCAGTTTTGATGTCCTTAAAATAAAGTGATAATGTTTTTTTTTCATTCAGAATTTCAAACATATTTACTACTCCCTAAAGATACAAATAACCCTTAGCGGGAGATAAACGTGTCTTATCTTATTAATACTTATATCATTTATTAGTTTTTAGTAGAGATGTCATTGACAAATTTGCTAATCAGTGCCAGTCAACTTTTTTCAAGGGATTGATCACATTTCAGTGACATACATTCATACTATTTTTAAAATGTATTAATGCTATCAACCTCACCTGTAATGTCACTTGAAAATAACGAAATAATTAATATCAGATTTGACGCATTTCCTCATATTTTTCATGTTTGGAGCCCACATTTGTTAACAAGCTGAAACGTGTAAATGTTTTGGCATCTCCTTTTTACTTTGGATTTACAGGTGAAGATGTGGTATGACTGTCAATGAGACAATTATTTTCCAGGTGTTGTGGTTTTAGGCAACTACAGGTTTATGTAAGGACTCCCAATAAAGAGCAAACCCTATACCTCGTAGTAAGTTATACACGACTCCAAAATGACAAAATATAAACCTAACGATAAAACCGACGATGTGATTTAAAATAAAACCACAAACGAAAAACGAAGAAAAACAAGCATTACAGACAGTAAACATTTAAAACAGAAGACACGTGACTCGAACCTGATATATATAAAGGATTTACATTGTTAAAATGTGACGATTGATTGATTGGTTTTTAATGCCACGTCCGGCACGATTTACTATTTCGTGGCTGTCAACCAACTGACAAACAAATTGAACATAAAAAAATATTTAAAAAATGAATGATTCTTTTTGTGATTTCATTGGGTTTTTAAAGTGTTGTCCGAATTAAAACTAGCTATTCCTCTAAACAAAAAGCACGTTGCCAACCAAAACAAATTACAAAAAGAAGAATTCATGTCTAATATTTCTAGTATGGGCCAAAAAGGGGTCATACTGAACCTACTCCTTTATGTTATTCAAGTGGCACGCATTTATCTTACACAACAGTATACTAATTACAAGTACAATAAAATAAAAAAGAACAGAATAATCAACAAATCAAGAGATAACAGTGGGTAGTTATTTACTATTTCCCATATCTCGTGTGTATACCGAAAAGTACTCAGTTTTTATACTCATGTAATTCATGGTTCTACTTTTTTTTGTTTACTCTGTACGTGCACGTTTTATAAATTTTTAGGATACACCGCGCGGGTATCATTTGTAACCGTAAAGAATGAAGAGAGGGCATGCAAAACCACATTTTTTTATATCATGTGTGTTTGGGTTTTTTTTTTTTAGGGGGTTAGGGTGGAGGTGGAGTCATTTTAATTTTCAATTTAGTTTAATTTCAAAAATGTAGGGCATACTCTAAAAAAATTCACTTACAGGAACAACATCGAAAAGTTTTAAGACCTACCCAGGGGGCGGATTTTTTTCAAAAAGGGTAAGGGGTGGACATGGACCTCCATTTTGTTGAAACAATAAGTTGATTGTTAATGGAATCACTGCTACACCCAATGGAATTCAAAGTTTATGTACATGTAAGATCATATTTTTTTATATCCTTATATATTCAATGAGATATATTGGGGTTTCGAAAATATTGCTAAGTACGTTAAGATGTTGAGAATATACTTACAGCAATAATTTGTTTTAGTAAAGATTGAAGGACTTTTGAAAAATGCCCTAGTTTGTATATGGATTCCTTGAAAAAAAATCTACCCCCCCTTTTTTTTTTTTGTTAAAGGGAAGTGATAAAAATTTTCACATCAAAAAATATTTGTTTCAAACCATAAGCAAATGTAAGCAAAGGGTATGGAAAGAGAGATGTCAGCGCATAATAAGCTGAACTATTAGTTAACATTTTATTGAAAGAAGTGTAAAATGATTTGCTTACAATGCTACCTTTAGTCTTGTGCTACGCCACTGAAACCTTGATCATGTTTTGTTGGAGTTTAAAAAATATTGTTGTATCCAGAAAATATTATATGATTAAAGATTAAGTAGAGGAAAGTCTTTGATTACCGAAATATTTTTCTTCCAATGCTCATCCGTCAAAACATCAACCTTTAAAAAAGCGTTGTCTAATATGCGCCAATTGTTCATCATTATACTATGTTACGTTCTATTGAATTCTTTTTCATACCAATATCAATTTAACCCCAGCTCTTTAAAATAAAAGCATGCATTGATCAAAAAATTTAAATAATCATAACAAACTTTTACACGGATGAGTACATGTGATGGGCTAGTATATATCATACGGTAATAAGATAAAGGTTCCGATTTAAGTATTCCTTAGTTAAGTGAAGACTTAAGAATTTTACTTAACTAAGGAAATTCTTAGCGAAATCTGAGTTTAAGGAATATTTAAGTTAAGATGTTTTATGCATACGGTTTCAGAACCCAACCTATAAAGACTTACGAGACACTATACATATGAAAAAGCTAAAACACACAAGGTGAAAAAAAAACATAAAAAGAAATGTCATGTATTTATCTGGTTAACTTTATCAATTGAACGGAATAATATAAATTAAAATTAAGAGAAATTGAAGACTAGTATAGGTTAAACATTTTGACTTACGACTACGTCATATAAATCTTTCTCGAATTGAGCCTGGTCAAAGTTCGTTAGTTTTTTTACATATGTAGTAAAACGGTCACAGTTTACCATAACACAAACTGCTAAATAACATATGATAGGTACACAATATCCATTTTCAGGGACATAATTGCTGGCGATTTGACATTCCACTATTAATTTATGCATTACAACACAACAATCTTAGTTCCATCTACTGAAAAAGTGATTGGATTCATAGAAAACTGTCTTTGGTCTGCACATAGTACAAATACTAAAAGAGCAACAAACACGAACAACATGCACAGACTACGTGAATCCTGAAATAATTTACATGCCACATACACTTTTATAGATGGCTGTTCGCTGTGAGCTAAGGCTCCGTGTTGAAAACCTTACTTTGACCTATAATGGTTTACTTTTACAAATTGTGACTAGGACATAGAGTTGTTTCATTAGCACTCATATCACATCGTGTTATATCTATCAGACAAATTTTAGATTTAAAAAAAAATTGTTTAATGCCTACGAAGCTTCGCATCAAGAAGCAATTTATCATTCCCTCTGTACTTATATGAAAATAAGGAGATGTGTAATGATCAAAAATGAAACTACCAAAATTTTAAAAAGTGGATGTAACCAATATACGCAATCGTATAGCTTTCGACAATGAGAAAACCCCATACCGTATAGTCGTCTATAAAAGACCCCGACATTAAACATGTAAAACAATTCAATTGAGAAAACTAACGGACTAATTTATAAGTTTTGAATAGAACTTTGTATGAATTCCAAGCTCTCAGCTAAACAAAATAACTCTTTACTAGAACTTCTGCAAGTCAAAGATGTGTCGTCACTATTACTGAAATCAATTGAAACAGTGGTGAAAATCTTGGCCAATTATTTCTAGATTACAATCGAGTTCACGTAAACGTTATACAAAGTGTTCTGTCAGAGTAGATATTAGCACCAAATCAGAGTCCCATCACATAAGTCTATAGTGAAGAGTATATGAGATTTATATGGGATAAAAACTAACAAACTAGAGCTGCAGTATAATCCCCTGGTTTATTTTCGAATAATTAAGCCCATGGGAATTTTTGTTATTGAAAACAAGACTTTTTGGGTCAAAATTTCTTTTGGAGATATTTATGAAATTGCTTATGAAAATTTCCGGCAAGACTATGCTGTGACATCAGATTCGTTGTTTTTCACGAAAAAAAATACTATGAAAAGCCTCATAACTTGATGATCGGTGACATTAACTGTCTAGTGTCTTATTTCGTTTTTATATCGTATGGGTAAGAGTCTTAGAGGTAAAAAAGGTAGAATCACAAAAATACTGAACTCCGAGGAAAATTCAAAACGGAAAGTTCCTAACCAAAAAGTAAAATCAAAAGCTCAAACACCTCAAACGAATAGATAACAACTGTCGTATTCATGACTTGGTACAGACATTATCCTGTGTATGAAATGCTGGATTAACTCTGGTTTTATAGCCATCTAAACCTCTCACTTGTATGACCGTCGAATACAATTTCAATTAATAGACAGTTGCAATTCTTCTGTTTTCTGGTTTTGTGTAAGATATTAACTGAAAATTAATTATTTATAATAACAACGACCACTGACAAAACAGCAGTTCAAATCGTGATCCGGGTTTACTCAAAATCAGATTCAATTGATAGGATGTAAAATTACTATACATTTAGGTCAGTGTTGAATTGAAGGATAAATTTAATATCATACTACCTAACTACAGGCTACGACAATCAGCATGATTTTGATGGGAACTGTAAATAAGGGGGAAGAAAACCAATGTTCTGTTTTGTACAAGTATTTTTCTCTGTTATATATATATTGGAGCACTCCCACTTTGGATATATGGGTTTGATGCTGAATCAAATATTTACAAAGGAAATGGACATGATTTTATATGAAATGTGGAAACCAGGACTATTTTCAAAAGATTCTAAAAAAAGAGGGTGCGGACAGGTCTGCTGAACGAGGAATTGACCTAATGAGCAGCGATTATTATTTCTTAAATATACTTCAAAAGTTTTAAAACAATCTTTATTCTACAAACCTCCTGCAATGTCTCATGTGTATCATCAGTTGGAACTACCTGGTCTTTTAAACACAATGCAACTCTACATTGGCGACCTTACCCTTGAAAAAACAAAAGGAAAAAGGTAAATAGGAATTCAAACATGTCGATTCCGAAACACAACAGAGAACTCAATTATCTAAAAATAAAATGCATGAAAAAAATATATAATTTAATATCAGTATATTGCTTTACAAAAATTCTGGATGGTCTGAATAAACTTCATGATAATAAAGGGCAATAAATCATTAAGGGGTAAACTGACAATTTTGGTCATGTTGACTTATTTGTAGATCTTACTTTGCTGAACATTATTGCTGTTTACAGTTTATCTTTATCTATTATAATATTCAAGATAATAACCAAAAACTGCAAAATTTCCTGAAAAATTACTAATTTTGGGACAGCAACCCAACAACAGGTTGTCTGTTTTGTCTGAAAATTTCAGGGCAGTTAGATCTTGACCTGATAAACAATGCTCTAAATTCAGAGATATAGGCCAAAATCTACATTTCGCCCCTATGTACTATTTTTAGCCATGGCGGCCAACTTGGTTGGGTGGCAGGGTCACGCCACACATTTTAAAAACTAGATTCCCAAATAATGATTGTGGCCAAGTTTAATTAAATTTGGCCAAGCGGTTTCAGAGGAGAAGATTTTTGTAAAAGTTAACGACGACGGACGACGCCGGACGCCGGACGCCAAGTGATGAGATTCGGGCCAGGTGAGCTAAAAAGAGATAAAATTTAATTATTGGTATCACTTCTTCAAAATTGTATCTGAAAGTGGTTCCTTAGACAACAGACTTTTCTCCTCCTAAATCCTTTTCCCAGATGAAATCTGTGATTGGGACATATGATATGGTCATCAATGGCTTCAGTCTCTTCAAAATATCCTGATCTTGCCTTTATAAGATCATACTCAGATTTAATGGTTGAGACAGCTATATGTATAGCTTTTAAATGTGAAAGGATACTTCCAACACAGGATCTTATTGGCAACCATTTGGATTCAGGTGAAATGTTGCCATTTGGACCACAGATATAAAAGAAAAAGAGCGGGTTTCCATACCTTTAACAAAATATGATTTATTAAAACATTTTGTAATCAGTGCAACACACATTCATTCATTTACCATTTTAATTTTAAAATATGATGAATAATTAGTTTTAATATTTGAAATATGATGAATAATTAGTTTTAATATTTGAAGTATGATGAATAATTAGTTTTAATATTTGAAATATTTTGAAGAATTGTATGCAATATTTAGGACGGTTTTGATTCATTGAATAAGACTTGCATTTCCTGACTAGCATGACTAGGGGCTCAACCTAAATATGAAAATTAAGATAAGTACCATAAGCATTTTCATATACGTGCCTTTTCTAATATGATAAAGGTATTTTTTAAAGGAAAACAGTCTGCACCGTTAGCCACTAGGCTAATGACCCCTAGTAAATATTGATTCAGACTTTTGAAAATTTTGAAAATTTTATAATAGTCATATAGGGATTTTGATATTTAGTGTCCAGACTAGTAGATTAAAAGTTTTTGGCGCACTGGATAATGTTCAGTAAGAAAAAAAATATAAAGCTGAGCATTTCTTGTACGTAGTCCCATAATATATTTATAATCAGAGTTTAATTAAGGAATGACTAATATTTTTTCTGTCTATTCGAAATAACATAAAAAAATGTGGTTATCATAAGTGATCTATTCTTTTATGCCACCCTTTGTGTACAATGTCTAGTACATGTTACTGAGAAATTGACCTTCACTCAAAAACTTA
The DNA here is from genome assembly GCF_963676685.1 of Mytilus edulis. Taxonomy (NCBI): domain Eukaryota; kingdom Metazoa; phylum Mollusca; class Bivalvia; order Mytilida; family Mytilidae; genus Mytilus; species Mytilus edulis. Next base: position 72,075,377 of record NC_092354.1, on the reverse strand, counting down.
ACATAGTCATGATAGTAGCTAAAAGTTAATGTCACTTTATCAATAGTGTACTACCAAAGGTCTACATGTACAGGTCAAGTTTGTATATATTAGCCTATAGTAGCTGAGAAAGTTGCTGTGTTACACATTTATTTTTCATTCATTTTTTTGTACATTAATTCAGCTGTTAGATTTCTTGTTTGATTTTTTCTACATTTGTGATTTCGGGGCTATTTATTGCCGTCTATGAGGTAATGCGCTTTACTCATTGTAAAAGGCTATACAGTGACCAATAGAAGTTTATTTCTGTGCCTATTTTGGTCTATTGTGGAGAGTTGTCTTATTTGCAATAATACCACATTTTCTTTTCCATGCAGCCTTAACCATGTTAACTTTTGAGTCACTAAGCCAGAGGCTCAATTTTTAGAAAATCCTCCAGCATCTTGGTTTGCATTCATGTGTCAAGTTGCCAAAAAATAATTTGATATATTTGTAAAAAAAATATGATACTAAGGAAGTAAATACAAAAGTTTGCCAAAAAAATTGAGCAGGGGTTGTCCCCATTTTTAAGCTTTTCCCCACCAACCTCTAAACCCAGGACTATCTGATGCAACAAAACAAAAGTAAAGAGAAGATGGGAAAAGATTCCCCTTATCCTAAAGGAACCAGTCCTCTCTTTAAGAAATGATTTTGTTTCAATTAACCTACCTGTGAAATTTGCCACTGCATGTTGTATCATCGAGTCTAAGATTTTTTTTAGCATTAAATTATTCTAACATCTGGCAGCTGTTATGACAGACGAAGCTTGTCTGGAAAAACAGCTGTCGGACGTCAGGGAGGGTAATATCGGACTACTCTCTGGGCTGGTCAAACAAACATCTTTGTCTCATGGTCTCCGATTGAAATTATAACAAAAGAAAAGAGGAAAAGTTACAGTATGGCCTTTACCAGACTATACAGGCCTTACTTCATTATTTACATATGGATAGATACAAGTGCAACGCTGCCAAAAGTGCCAGTGGCTGTGATATTAGCAGTATAACTGTATATATTAAAGTATATATGCCTAAGTGTCTTTAAGTTTTAGGTTTATTTATTTGTTTGATTTTATTTTGTTATTGCATGATTTGAATATTGTCCTTTTTCGTCTTAGTCTCAAGTTTTAATAATCAGATTTTGTGGTACATTAAACAAGTAAAATGTATGTGTTCTTCTTCGAATTACCATTTGTAGTTTATCCTCTGCTATTCATGCTTGTCTGCCTGTCGTCTGCTATCCCTGGTGAAATTCCCACCAACCATTCACATTCAATATAGGAAGTGTAGTGTTCTTGTCTCTCAAGAGAAAACTCCGTCAGGGGAGATAATTACTGAGGCTCCAAATGAGATAATTTGCCAAATTGAATAATATTTTTTTACATGGTCCATGATTTGCCAGTCAATTTTATTTTTCATTTATATACATTATATACAGAAGTCAAATGAAAGTCAATGCCACATTTATTCCCCTAAAAATGTTTGAATAATTTTCTAGACTTGAAGTTGTTGTAGATTGGCATGTCAGATAATCTTATATTTATACAATTTGACTGATTATGTACCCAATAAAGATCAATAAAAGCTTATTATATAAAATCAGCATTATTAAATATCAAGCAATTCTATTCAAACACTGAGATTACTTATGGGACTGATTTTTGACATAAAACGATATATTTTATTGAAATCTAAGAATTGGGTGTTGATAACACTATGTAGGTTTAAGTCTTCACCGGTTTTCATAGCAACACAATAAATTGGGGTCTCTGAACTACCAATTCATTAAAAAGACTCAATACAAATCGTTTTATGTGGTTTTCAACCTAATTTAGTGATTTTGACACTTTCCATATTTTTGACAAAATGCTTGGTACCTGGTGACTTTCAAAACGACACCTAATAGAACAACAAAGATTAGACAACACGAACCAACTAAGACTGGGGATGATCTCAGGTGCTTCAGTATGGTATAAAAATCATGCTGTTGATTTTTTTTTGTTTCTTGTCATGTTCGGGCCCTTTATCATGATTTACTGGTATACATATAAGATACAATATCATAAACAAAGTAAATTCTTAGTATTAAAAGGTGACAAAAACTCATGAAATATTACTGTGCCCAACTTATAAATGTAGTAATTCATCTGTTAGGCACATGTCCATACACGTGTTTTAATTGACAGGTGCAAAATTATACGAAATTTTTAATTAGTCCTAGCAAAAGAAGTCAAATGAAAGTCAATGCCACATTTATTAAGTATTTCAATTTTATTTAAAGTCAACATAATAATGACTTCGTGTGTGAACGACGATTTTACAACCTTAAAAGTAATACTAAACATTTAACACATTATTGAACTTTATTGCAACACCTGCAGTTTTGATGTCCTTAAAATAAAGTGATAATGTTTTTTTTTTCATTCAAAATTTCAAACAAATATGCACATTCATAACAACAAACTCATTTCTTACGAGAGGGTTTGGTCTGTCCTTGCAAAAGAGGTAGAATTAATTTATTTATATCATATGAAAACTTAGTTTTAATACTAATTAAAAATGTTAATCATTGTTTATCACATTATAAGTACAGCAACATGTGTATACTAACAGCTTACAACACACTTCCGATGTATTACCTTACATATGCTTAAACAATCTAAATATTGCAAACAAGGCAGTTCTTAAACAGAACAACATGGACATTCATCAAAACTAAAATGCTCTTTGGAGTAAACTTAGCAGACAAAAATAACATGAAATTAATAACTATAGTTGACCGTACAAACTTCAACAATGACATAACTTATACCAAACTGTCCGTTTGTAGATGCCTCGAAATAAAAAATGCAAAACAGTTCGAACCAGAAAAGTACAGACTGATTTATTTGAGAACCAATTAAAGAAATACAATATATATATATATATAGCTTAAATCGGCAACCACTGAAGACCTGGTTCCTTACCTATGACAGATACCTATAGAATAAAACCCAGTTTAACATGATAACGGTCGTCTAAACCTGGGACATAAAGGTAACAATGCACATTATACATCATATAAACAAACTATGAAATCAGTTAAAAAGATCTTGAAGAAGCTTATAAACTAATAGTTCCAAGTGGGGTAAAACTTTCAGTGATTTTTTGAATGTATGTTTGTAAAAACGTTCATTAACTTGCTATTGATGTAGAAGTATCTGGAAAAGATAATGTGGAGTAGTTATAGTTTTAGTTGTTACTTTATTAATTTTTCTTTGCATAATAAATTGAATATATATCAATCAAAAAATGGCGTGAATGGCGGCTTGAAAATAGGGAAATTGAAACAATAAAACGTTTGTTATAGTTTGACTGTCCCTTTAGTACCTTTGGTCCCTCTTTTGTTATATAGTATTTACATTTTATTCTTTAATTTTGCAATTTATGGCATCTGAAAGCGTTTTTGTTTTTTTCAATATTTTGGAATAGCGTAAGTGTTTCATCATTGTTGTCCTTCCATCTTAAAAGCAATATCGGTATATCGGTGACCCAATTGTCTTTTTGCTTACAATTCTATAATAAGGGTGACCCGCTGAAGTCGCATTGGCAATGCAGTGTTGTTATTAGTTTAAATAGACTACTGTGATTTTCTTTTAAATGAATATTGTTGTTCTTAATATATATATATATCAATGTGGCAAACCTATGATACGTACCAAATCATTAGGGTATTAGAGGCGGAATAGCAATGGGCATATATACAATCTGGTGGATAGTTGTTTTATTGACAAGCATATCAAATGTTCCATTGTTTTATTATTATTTTAGACTGCATGCTCTAGCATTCTTTTTAAAAATTTAACACTGTGCATTTTTAACAGTACAAAAGCATAACGAATATTTTATCAAAATGTAATTTTGAAACATCAGACATTTAGAAAGCAAATTTTCATTACACATTAGATCCCAAGAGTTGTTTCTCTTTGTCCACATTAAAGTATTAGAGTTAAGGTACATTTATAGTATTAAGTAAAAAAGGTAGCTGTCCTTGTAATCTAAACACTAGGATAGTTTTATATTGAACTCTCAATCAACGTATGTGATATCAAAACCTTGAAATACATTTAAAGTAAATCATCTAAAACAATATAGGCACCTGTCATTTTTAATTGATAGATGTTACTTTCAAATGTTAATAGTCTACATAGTAACTGCTACTGATGTCATAATGATAGAATTTAACACAGTTCACAGTTTTTAAATATCAATATATCATGAATTGAAACAAACCACAAAACATCAGGGCATAAAAATCGATTATTTAATTTGACAATACAAGTTGTGTTAGACTTGATTTGTAAAACGTATACAAATACAATCATGTTAATATTTTCATCATGTTTGTTTAAATTGTACACATGTATATTTCTCAATTTATAAACGTTGATATGGTATTAAAATGAGGAGTATTGATAATTACGTATGGTCCCAAACACATCATTTAATTGTGAAAACAATATGCTCGTTTTTTTTTTGGATTGTGTTATTAACCTCTTTTTCTTGATAACAGATTCAACACCCTGCCATGAACATGTTTTCTATATTCATTAGCACAAGTTTTGTTGTTCACAATATATTTAGGCGACGTCTAAACATTGATATATTAATTTTTTTTTTTAAATAAGGCCGTTAGATTTCTCTTTTGAATTGTTTTACAATTTGGCATTTCAGGACCTTTCATAGCTGACTATGGGGTATGGACTTTGCCCATTTTTAAAGGCCGTACGGTGACCTATAGTTGTTTATGTCTGTGTCATTTTGGTCTCCTGTGGACAGTTGTCTCATTGGCAATCATACCACATCTTCTTTTTTAATTTTTTATGTATACATTTAAAGTACAACCTGACAGTTGTTACCTTTACGTGTTAAACGTCCACATAGTGACTGATATTGATATCATAAATATTCAATACAGTTCACAGCTTTTCGGTATCAAATACGTAGTGAAAAAAAAAGTTATTTATCATCAGGGCAATAAGACCGATTTGAAAACGAAGATGAGATAAAACCTAGTTTAAAACTTCAAGTTACAAATGTTTACCTTAGTACCACCTTAAAATAGTTCCTCGTATTTGAATCATCAAACTAATATATAGAACAAAGTTAAATCAACATCGAAAGATGTATGTATTTACAATGTTCTTATTGTTCTGTTTCTTATAACGTAGGTATGCTTCAATATGTAGAGTTATTTCACATTGTCCACAATTCAGCATTTCGGTTATTTACTAACGAAAATAATAAAACGTGAACTATTTACATGTATGGGTGGGCTGTTATACTTTTTTGTTGATATAAATTGATATCTTAGAGGTCAGAATGTGTCAATATTGATAGCAATACTTGATACAAATATATTGTATATACTTAGCCTTTAGATACAAATGTGTATTCGTTGTATAAAGACTTAAATTTCCCAGAATACAATGTTCTTTTGCATTTTATATTTTTTTCAATATATTCTTCAAGAATAAGTAAATTAATAACGGCAGCTGACACTAAACTGATATTCCTTAAATGAGTGTAATCTGTTATCTAGAATTTCTTTTTTTTCTTACCATTTGACGCACCCTTTCCTTGTATGTTTTCATTTTGTCAATATAATGTAGATCAGCAAATTAAAATAAAATTTCGTTTCTGGTAGTAATTGGGCATTACAAACAAGCTTAAATTTGAACATGGTTGTAACAGTTTTACCAAACAACAAATACAAATACACTATACAGAAGGTTGGTCTGATCCAGTTACCTTTATTCATTTTTATATTTGACTTGTTCTACGTTTTTTTAATTAATTTAGAAAATAATGTATTTGGCATTCAAAACAAAATCTACATGCCGGCTTATATACAAATATGTTTGAAAATATCTAGTCATACATAACTAAATTAAGGATCTTGCGCTAACACTACCGCTTCTACATTTTATATATAAGCTGTGTGTATTTGGTTTCTTAAAAAGTCAAGTCAGGAAAGTGGCCATTGTTATATTATAGTTCGTTTCTGTGTGTGTTACATTTTAATGTTGTGTTTCTGTTGTTTCGTTGTTCTCCTATATTTGATGCGTTTTCCTCAGTTTTAGCTTGTAGCCCGGATTTAGTTTTTTTCAATCGATTTATGAGTTTCGAACAGTGGTATACTACTGTTGCCTTTCTTTTGCATATAAACGTCTACTTGACATAGTTAATCTGACATTAACCTAATGTATAACAGTCAAGAAACATCAACGATAATTTCTCATGATTATGTAAGTTTTTACTGACCATGTAATTGCTGTGTTTGCATTTATTGTAAAGTCTACTAGACCGGCGTCTGACTGGATGAATTTTTCAATGCCACTATATGCATTGTGCATTGGTCAATGTTAGGGATTTCCTGTGTAGGTTAATTTCTATTCTCCAAGTGAATGCGTTGTATGATAGTATTGTATGGTATACAGGGACGTTCGGCTTTATGTCAGTTTCCTTATATTATTTTATGAAACGTTCAATTGTCAACGTTAATTATTCGTGATGCAGTACCCAAATTAGTTAGGCAGATGTTGAATTGTACAGATGTTTTTAAACTCAATTTGATTTAAAGGTACAAACGTTAGTTTTACAGGGCATTTCTGACAACGAACTTTTTTACATTATTAGTTCCCATAAAATGAATTAATCAACCATGTCTAATAGATAAAGTTGTGTTAAGTGATCGTGTCAAGGTCACATTGATCATTCTCGTCTGTCATGGTTCATCAGTTAATTTTAATTGTGTTGTTTTAACTGATTTTACGTAGCATGTATGTAAAATAACTGAAAGGTGGACAACTCCTGGTAAATGATGCATCTAACATTAATATAATATAAGACATGTTTCATGATATCCAACTAATAAATTATTTATGCAAATCATAATGACGTAAAAAAGTCCTTCAACTATGTGAATGAATGAAAACGTTCTCTCTTTCATTTAAGGAAATAAACTTCTATATTTTCAAGGATAGTATATTTATTCAGTATAAAATTATAAGAAATATACCATACACTAAAATTACAAAGACCATTTTTATAACATCTAAACAGCATGGCTATCGAACAATAATATTATGTCAACCGAAGCGAGTAAAAGATCATATTTTTGTAATCAAATATCATGGAGGATTAGAGAAAAGAATACGGAATCATTGGCCAAATATGAACTAAAAATTCCGTAGCTCGGTATACTGCATATGATGTGAGCAAAAGATTTTTCTCTAAATAGCATGTTCTTTTACAGTGATTAAAGAAATTTTACACATACACTAGATTGAATAAGCATCACACGATCTTCTGTCTTAGCAGTTTTATTAAAAATTATAGAAAGTGTATTCCATGGTTGCACGCCCGTCTTTTATAAATGTTTCAATAACAATTTCTCTTAACAATTCTCTGTATTTGCTTGCCTATGATGACAACATAATGATTCTCATTATATGTGTAATCAAATTAAGAATAATTTAAGAAAAATTCGTAAAGGGTTCCGTGATGATATCGTAAATATAGATATCACTTGTAAACGGGTTTGAAAAGATAAAACTTTGAGAATATATTAAAGTGTAGATATATTGATGATTGTGGTCTTACTTCAATTGGTTCTTAATATGCCTCGCTATTATTCAGCAAACATAAAGCAATAGATAAATCTAATCTGGATCATTTCAATGCTCACCATTTTGATCCTTTTATCAGATATGTTAAATAGGAATAAACATTAATGTGAGCTTAACATAAGTTCCTGATTCGTGTGAAGGTTAAGAACACAACACATATATAATATTATCGTCTGTTAAATGTTTATACTAAATACTAATAATCATCTCTCGGAGAAAAAGAAGATTTGGTTTAACTGCAAATAAGCAACACTCTTCGCTAGAGAGCAAGAGTTAATAACTATATGTCTCTGTAAAGAGGAGCATCCTATCATTGAAGGTTCCGAAAACAAACACAGCATCACGACACTACCGGAAATGACTAAACAATTAACATCTTCACTGAAACATCGAATAGATTCGGCTACATATCACCAATACATTCATCATCAAGTCAGGTACACCTTCAAATGAAATCAGGCACACCGAAAAGATAATTTCCTTTGGATGATCTGTCGTTGGAAACAAAATATTCCTTCCACAATGCCTCAAATTGAGGTTTAGTAATATTTTTACCCTGGAATAAAAATAAACATGTCAGTATTTTCAACGAAATTATATGTAGGCTTTACTATTGAAATCTTGATGTATCAATAATTAAGTTTCGGTTTAGTTGGATTTCCTCCCGTTTACATGTTATACACAAACGTAATGTAAAAATGTCAAAAATATAATTATGTCATAATTTGGAGGAAAGTTATGGCGTCTGTATAATCAGGGTTATTGGGTAGAATACTATAGTGTAAACATGTGTTTATTTAATTCAATCGGCTTAATTTGTGGAGTAAAGAAAAGTAACGAGATATTTGCATATAAACTTGCTACGACGTACCAATTTTCAGTCACTTCTACGTAACAAAAACTTGTTAAAATATCGAATCAGTTTTTTAATGAATGAACTTCCAAATAAAGGTTATGTCTCTGTTAGTATCTAATTTCCTTTATCCTTGTCAAACTCTTTGGTTGCCTCCTTGTATTATGTTTGCCTCGTGTACAGGAGCTACTGTGTTCGACCTTAGAAATTCATATGAAAAAAGTTCTCCCCTAAACCCGTGGTATTTATGAGAACTATTGTATTTACTGTTCAGCGCGAGACAATCATTTTGAAGAGTGTTAACTTGTGAAGTAACAGGTTTAAACACAGACTCGGTTATCAGTTGAGTACTTAGCTGGATATAGTATTTTATCATATGTTTAGTAGTAAATACAGTAGTTTTGCATATGTGATAAATAGCCTGCTGTTTAATCCATATCGCGCAACTTTGATGCGCACCCTTTATCGCATACCCTTTATCACACCCCTACCCTTTATCGCATACCCTTTATCACACCCCTACTTTTTTTTTTTTTTTTTTTTTTTACATAAAGTCAGTTTTGGTTTTTTTTTACTTAAGAAAAATTTTCCTCAAAATAGGTAAATTTTTTGAATGACGTCATTGTTTGGTATGTGACGTCACGAACGTCGAGTTTTCATATTGTATGTGACGTCACGAACGTCAAGTTTTCATATTTTTTGGCACACTAAATGCAACTATGAAAAATACAAAACACACAAATTAATACAATAATAAACAAAATATTTTTAAAACAACAGCACGCAAATTGTACATGTTGTAAGGTAACCCTGGTGCTTAGGATAAGTAATTGAGCAGTTCCTTAAGGCCTTTGAAACAAGACAAAAGTAGAACTGAAGGTAACCCAGTGCTATGGATCAGAAAACTGTTCATATAATATAATACTCTTCTGTGGAAATATATGATAAAGTGTATAATACATGGCAAAATCCGTATCACATGCCGTATCACCCTCGACCAATATCATCCCTCGGGCCTAAAGGCCCTTGGGCTGATATTGATGTCTCGGGATGATACGACATATGATACGGATTTTGCCATGTATTATTCTCTATATATCATAAAATTGAGAAAGGAAATGGTGAATATGTCAAAGCGACAACCACCCGACCATAGAGCAAACAACAGCCGAAGGCAACCAATGGGTCTTCAATGTAGCGAGAATTCCCGCACCCGTAGGTGTCCTTCAGCTGGCCCCTAAAATATGCATAATAGTACAGTGATAATGGACGTCATACTAAACTCCGAATTATACACAAGAAACTAAAATTTTAAAATCATACAAGACTAACAAAGGCCAGAGGCTCCTGACTTGGGACAGGCGCAAAATTGCGGCGGGGTTAAACATGTTTATGAGTTCTCAACCCTCCCCCTATACCTCTAGCCAATGTAGAAAAGTAAAAGAATAACAATACGCACATTAAAATTCAGTTCAAGAGAAGACCGAGTCTGATGTCAAAAGATGTAACAAAAGAAAATAGATAAAATGACAATAATACATAAATAACAACAGACTACTAGCAGTTAACTGATATGCCAGCTCCAGACCTCAATTAAACTGATTGAAAGATTATGTCTTCATCATATGAATATCAGGTACAATCCCTCCCGTTAGGGGTTTAGTATCATACTATCATAAAATATATGAGAAGAACATAACCCGTGTCATGCCAACAACTGTTTTTTTAGAAATAAATGTGTTTAGTTCCGATGCAAAGACCCTATCAGTGAATCAATGTTAAATCCAAAATATGCAATCTTTAATGACCTGACAACAGTATCGTAACTATATCCCCTTTTAATAAGTCTATTTAAAGGTTTTGTTAGTTTCTGAGGAGAATACTGACATTTTTGTGCTTTATAAAGAATATTTCCATAAAATTTTGGATGTGAAATACCTGAACGTATAAGATGTCTGCATGTTGAGTTATATTTACGAATTATTTCCTTATACCGGTGATAAAATTTAGTAAATGTTTTGACCTGTTTGTGATATCGAAAACCCTGGTGTAATAATTTTTCAGTAATACATAAATTTCTCTCGCTAAAATCTAATACATTGTTACATACACGAGCGAATCGTACAAGTTGAGATATATAAACACCATAAGATGGTGACAAGGGAACGTCACCATCTAAAAATGGATAATTAACAATAGGAAATGAAAAATCATCTCTTTTATCATAAATTTTTGTATTAAGCTTCCCGTTTATGATATAGATATCAAGATCGAGGAAAGGGCAGTGGTCATTGTTATCATTAGCTTTATTTAAAGTAAGTTCTACAGGATAAATTTCTTTAGTATACATACTGAAGTCGTCATTATTTAGAGCCAATATATCATCCAAATATCTAAAAGTATTGTTAAATTTTTGTATCAAATGTTGTTTTGATGGGTCTTTGCTAATTTTAGTCATAAATTGTAACTCATAACAATACAAAAACAGGTCCTAACCTGTTTTCGTCCTAAGTTTATTAGCTGTTTGACTTCCAGGTATCTGAGCCTTTCGGAAAACCTGAGTAACCCTTATTTTTTTTTTATTGCGGTCAGTGTTTCTCAGACTTTCATTTTCGATGTAGTTTTTATCGAACTTGTTTCTCTTTTTTTTTTTTTCAAGGGCTTTGCTATGTCTGTATTTTATTTAGGAGTTTTGCAAATATTCTTGATATTATCCGCCGCTTTTGTATTTTATTTTATAACATTAGCTTATGTCAGTTGTTATCTTTATAATCAAGACACAAAAATATATAAAAAGTCGGCATGGAATGTGGTATCCTTCTTAAATTATAAACTACTTACACCGGATATTTTCTTGAAGGCAGTGCTACAATTATCTTTGCTTATACCATATGCTTGATAAACCGTGCTAAATTCGTTCTCGTCTATTTCATTGTCACCTAAATTATGGAAATATAAAATAGAAACAAACGCATTTTTTCTATGATATGTAACATTTTTACAATTTGTAATTTTCTGAATTTTAAAATCTTGATGCTTGAATTGTATCATATAAAGTTGTTAATATAGAGCGGCGCCATGACCACATGATACGTCCGTTGCATAATAAACAGTTTTCGATAATTGTTCAACTATTTTAGTTCCAGAACTCTGCATGGTAATATTAGAAATTTATAAATTAAAACAAAAGAGGGTTTATTTCAATAGATATAAACAAGTCATTAAAGTTTCATAATTCTTGACAGCGTTTTAAAGTGAATACTTCAAAACGTAAGATCACGTTTTTGTTTCAATCAAAATAATTAATTGCCAATAAATAAAAAAAAATAAAAAAAGTTTAGTGAAATTGTTTTACGTTCTTTTGAACTATAGTAAGAACACTGCCACTCAACATGATTGATGAATAAAATCCTATAACTCAAAAACTTAACGTCTAACTTTAAAACCATGTTTAATATACCTTTTTCTAAATAAGAAAATGCCTATACCGAGTCGTTTTGGATTTGTTTGATGTGTTTTAGCTGTCGATTATTTCGTTTGCTTAGGGAGTTTCCGTTTAGAATTATCGCTTTTTTGTTAGCTTACTTTTTCCTTGTAGCTTTTCTTTTTTAATAGAATGACGAAACAGTACAACGAATTCATGTACGCAATATTGCAAAATTAAATATATGATAAGCACAGGGGTGTTTTTAGTAACTTATTTAAATCGAACCTCTTCGGGACTTAAATTTTGTTAAGTTTTGGCCGATGTTCGGTTTTATCAAGTTCACAATGCATACAATTGGATATGACGGTGCTTACGAACATATTTTGTTATACAGGTTTTCGGTTTATGCAGGATTCGGTTTAGCCTGGTTGCACTGTATTAAGATTCACTTACCCGATTTGTCGTTGACTTTAAACATGAAATCTACAAACTTTTTCTGCCATTCCGGAAACTCTTTACCACTTTTAATGTCCTTTACACTTTCTGTCCACATTTTGAGCCATTCATCCTCCGATACCTTATCATCCTATGTAAACAGATAGCATAATCTTAGGAAATATAAAAAGCTAAAAGTAATTGATTATCATACATGCGTATAATTTGTTCTACAAGAAAGTAGTTTGTATAAGGCAAACCCCACATAGACCCCTTTAAACATGAAACATTAATTATGCTATGACGGTCCTGAGTATACTTGTGATTGCGTGCAATCAAAAGAAACACATTCAAATAGTCAGAAAGGCTTTTGATATATGAGGGACATACATAGTCAGTGTATTATTTAATTGACGTGTTTATACAACCTTAATATATGAATGCTATGAAATTTCAATAGTATTACCATTAACACGATGTCAAATCAATAGCAATATGAACAGTTACTTTTTTTGTGTTAAAATGCAGTATTTGCGTTAATCCATTATCTGAGTTTAAATGATTTATATACATTTACAACGACATCAGTGGAATACTATCGCTAAAATAAAAAAAGCTTTGTTTTATAGTTGATCTTTAGGTGTTCTTTTTAAATGACGTGTAATCTTAAAATGTTAGTGCAATGGAAAAATATACATGTATATCAACTCAATATTATTAACACTAACACGATTTCGAATAAATCACAACTTTGAAAACAGCTATTGTGATTTGTGTAAAAGCAGTGTGTTAATCCATTATCTGAGTTTAAATGATTTATATACATTTTACAACAACATCGGTAGAATAATATCGCTAAAATAAGAAAGCTTTGTTTTATAGTTGACATTTTGATGTAACAGGAAAGATCCATTTCACGACCAGCATGATATTAATTCTATCACTGTATGCTTTACCACAACGCAATTGATTTGTCATGTCAAGCGTGTACATTAACTGCGAACCGGAAAAACTATTTTTATTAAATTTTCCCGGAGATGCTGGTGCTTATTCAGTTGTAAAATGAATGCCGTGTTTGTCAACTTGCATGACAAGTCTGACGAAAGATTGAAAGCAAATATAGAATATGATAAATAAAAACTGAAAAATCCGAATTAGAAAAGTATCAAGTTTACAGAGAACAAATAGATGGACATTGTAACGTGACATGTCAACTTATAATAGCCAAGAATTTTTCACATTGTTAGCTCTGAAGTATTAAAAAGTGAAATCACAAAAATACTGAACTCCCAACAAAATTCCAAACGGAAAGTCCCCTTTCAAATGGCAAAATCAAAAGCAATCGAATAATTGAATTGTTAATCTTTCCTTTTTGTATCTATGAAATGCATATGGCATTGAAACAATAAAAAATGACATTATGTCTTCATTAATTTGATATTTTATTAATATATCTTATTTATACAAAAAATGCATTTTCAATAATATAATATATATATTGTTTCTAAAAAAAAGTTTCGACATTATTTATTTAGACATACGCTATTCTACATGTTTTTTACGGCATATTGTACAAATGAATAACAAATTGATATAATTCTTATACCTGGTTTTCATCAGCGTATTTCTTCAAACCTTCCCATATCAAATTCAGTGTTTCCTCAGCTTCAGAATATTCCTTGCCACCTTTTGTCCAATCCAATATCTTACATACTTTCTGCGGAAATACAATTTTTTTTTTTGAAATTTCAACCTAAGAACACATTTTGACTGTAGACCATACATTTTCTTTGTACTCAAGATAAAAATTAAATTTAACAATGTCGATCTTTAGAAATAGATTCCAAGGGACGATTCTGTTGTTGGCTTTCATTTGGATGTCTATACTGGATGTTTAATTTACCACTGGGAACCTTTTGATTAATTAGTATAGTTTCAATGTAATCAAAGCAATTTTGATGGGAATCACATTAAAAATATCAAATATCGGATATTTAGAAGATATATACTCCAAATGCAAAACAAACATTACATTTTTGATTTTCTATAAGTGACTTGGGACATGTAACTAGCATCGTATATTATAATTGTACGAAAATAAATCATGTACCATTCAAGTAAACAAAGGGAATGCATCAAAATGTATCAAATGAAGCATCCAAATCTTAGCTATAAATTTGTATCCAACGCGATCCTATTGCATTATATTCATCAGTCAGATATAAATACAATTTCATCTCACTACGTGATGTGTTGTATATTATATAACTCATTGTACCAAAAACAGTCCTAATCTCATTATTAAGGAAATATTCATGACTTATTTTTAACTTACATAATAATTTCAAAATGGCGTGTACAATGTAGCTTTACAATACTGTTAAATATTTCTGTGAGGAACGTGAATACTATCTTGTAGGTTGAATGATTTAATCAACAGTACATACAACACAATGCAAACTGTTTTTTCGGTATATACTTTTATTTTCTTTTGCATTTCAATCATGTCTACAGCTACATGATATAATTTTTACTTCGGTTTCATATTGAAATTTTCATATACATGAACTTGTAAAATACCCGACATATTCTATTTCCATATTTATAGAGGTTTTCCCTTGAACATAATGTTACAAGTGGTTTATGAATGTGACCTACCGAATTAGACTATTTACCGGATTTGTAATCACATAATCAACACGACGGGTGCCACATGTGGAGCAGGATCTGCTTACCCTTCCGGAGCACCTGAGATCACCCCTAGTTTTTGGTGGGGTTCGTGTTGTTTATTTTTTAGTTTTCTATGTTGTGTCATGTGTACTATTGTTTTTCTTTTTGTCTTTTTTTATTTTTATCCATTACGTTGTCAGTTTGTTTTAGATTTATGAGTTTGACTGTCCCTTTTGTATCTTTCGTCCCTCTTCTTTTACAAACCTCAACAGCAAGCCCAAAATCTTCTTTCTTTATCATCCCATCTTGATTGGTATCTATGATAAAAAAAAATGGATAATAACAGTAATTGAAGTCAAATCTAAGACTGAGTTATTATAATCTCTGTGTGATTAATAATCATGCGTTTGTATGGTCAGTAACGAATTAATAAATCATAGTTATCACCCCTAGTTTTTGGAGGGGTTCGTGTTGTTTATTCTTAGGTTTTCTATGTTGTGTCATGTGTACTATTGTTTTTCTGTTTGTCTTTTTCATTTTTAGCCATGGCGTTGTCAGTTTGTTTTAGATTTATGAGTTTGACTGTCCCTTTGGTATCTTTCGTCCCTCTTTTATGGATTTTATGAACTCAAATTTAATATTTTAAGTTATAACAACAGTTGAGTGAATTTTAAGTTCATTTAACATGTTCGATACTCACTTTATGTTTAGCATGTACTCTTCACAATTATAATGGTTTTTATTTTATTAAATGCTTCAAATCTGGTAAACATGCTTAACATTTCGTCAGGAATTATACCGAGTGGAGAAACATTACTGATATAGAAGACTTTATTTTTACCTTTTTGCTAAATGTCTTTTAAGTGTACACATCTATTCAATGAATTAAAAAAACAAAAAACAGGACATAAAGGAAAAATATTTTAGTGTCATACAAGGTAAACAAAACTTTATTTTGTATGTCTAGAATAGAAAATACAGTTTTCTGATATAACATGTTGATTACGTTAAACGATCGGATAATTTCAATATACATCGCAAGACATTGTCATATTTGACTACGGGTTTGCAATGCAAGATTGTTTTTTTCTCTGACTACGTCAGATAATGGCTTTTGTCGTTCATCTCCATCATGAAATCCTTTTATTTTCATTTCGCTGGAAAGATATGCTTTAAGGATGTACTTATGTGATCTTAGATGAAATTAAATAAACCAAGAATTTACAATTGATACTATAAGCTGGAAAAGTATGAGATAAGGATAAAATTAGAATAGAAATTTTGATAGATCATGTAACTGCTTTTCGAGATATTTGATTAATAAAATTTGGCGGGAAAAGACTGAGTCGGACTTTTACCTTATATTTGCATTGGTATCATTTAGGGTCCTATCAAAAGAAAGAAATTCAAGAATCTGTCAAATAACCTTTTATGAGCTATTAAGTCTTGTATTAAAAGACAAATAGGTGTTAGGGGTCAAATTATTTTACATTGCATCGTATGGAAAAACACCAAGGAGTCCGAACATCTGACACAAATTCCCTAACCTCACCTACGTACATCCATAACAAAATAAATAGGTTAAGTTTTAATTCAAACAGAGAGTTAGTTTAAAAAGGAAATTGGAACAGATAAATACACCGATAATTAATTTAAAGAGACTTGCTAACGTGACTTTATTTACAAACTGTTGATTATCATGACATTCTTCGGTGTCATGTCGAACAAAACAACGCATTTTATAAAAACCGGTAAAGCTAATTGATGGAGAAAAAAAATCGAAAAAGATTTTAAAAAGCACATAGTTTTACATATACAAATTCAGATGAACAAAATGAAAAGATGTACATTCGAACGTGTGGTAATTTATTTGACGCATGTCTAAGATCTTTATTGGGTCTTTCCATATACTAATTTTTAGACTTATAAGTTTATTTTGTTATCCTACACACATAAAAATAAGTTGATGTGGTATGTTTGTCAATCAGACAATCCTCCAACAGAGACCGAATGGTGTACAAGTGATCATTTATAGGCTTTCAACAATGAGCAAAACTCATACCACATAATATACTATACCTGGATGTCATATGACTATAGCAAATCAAATCCAACGAGAAAACTATCTGTGCCTAATTTATTTATGAAATATAATCGAAAACAAATCAGATATTCAAACAACAATTCAATATCAGGCTCCTGAATATAGAATGGCACACACAGAATGTGGCTGGCTCAAACATGTTTGCGGGCGTCCAAACCTCTCGCAACGCGGGACAGTGGTATTAAAGTACAACATAAGACGACTCTATTTGAATTAGATGAAAAGGAGTTAACTAATCAGATTGATAAAAACCAAAACAACAACTAACAAAACCACTAAAGACACAAAGTACATATCTGCGACTAAAATCTGTAACTTAATCTCTTTTCTTATATCTTTTTTTATTATTATTATTTTTCAGCTGGCAGATTTACTATACTATTACTGCAATCAAGTATAGAAACACAAAAAAACAAAAAAATATCATGTATTAAGGGAGTTCGCTTCTCAGTTTCAAAGTAATTAACTTTTCAAAACACTAGTTTATATTGATAAGGAATTAATAAAGGAATCCAAAGAGCAAAAAAAAAATATATGTCACCGTGCTTGTTTTCGAGATAAGAGCCATTGAAATTTTTGCGGGAAATATTCTCTCTTGACTTTTCGTAGCTTTATCATTGACAAGTTGAAGTTCTCAAAAACTGTTAAAAAGTAATTAAAATTTTATAAGACTTTTACAGATTGCTTATCATTATACATGTTAAAGAATTACAAAAAGAAAAATGGGGGTCAGCGGGCAAATTTTTTTAAGGCATTCAAATGGATAAAACCAGAGGATTCCGAAAATCTGACAAAAAATCCTAAACATGACAAGCTAGCTTCCTTAAGGACTAAGTATCACTCAGTACACATCCATTATCTATGGATTGAGCGTTAATACGACATAACAGTCAGACACCAACATGATCTTGTGCATTTACAATCATATAACAGTGGTGCTCCATACTGCTAAATGTCAATTACAAAAGTTAAAATTATCCCATTTGGAAAACGACAGCCTGTTAGGGCATCAACACAAATAATATTGTTTCTTATTTAAAAAGTTATTTACTTTAGTTTAGTATCATCACACAGATACTTCTATTTTAAAATACAATCATATTCTAAAATAAGCCATTTTTAAGTTTATGCAATTTAAAAGTTTTAACAACACCTTCATTGTTTTGACTTATTATACATAACATGTAGTATTACGCCATGTCAAAAAAGACTGAGAGGCCTTTAATTCATACAACTGTCAGATAAAGATGTATAGGTTAGAATTTAAAACGAATCAGTTCAGGATTAAATGCTGACAATCAAATTTGGCATTAGCAATCATTGCTTTAATTAATTAAATTGAAATTCACATCATTCATTTGTTTGTCGCCGAATCACATTAGGGATAATGATTATATGCAACTTGTCAAGCAATGGCGATTTTGAACTGGAAAGATGACAAAAGGATTAACAATTTAGATAAAAGCAAATATTGTCTTATTCTTGTGAGACTAATTATGTGCCAGATGTTGACAATGAGAAAATAGTGAAACCCATTTTTTCTTTACAATAAACGACAGTGGTGTTGGATTTTTTATCATTGTTCGGTTCGATTCATAAGTTTTACTTAGTTTATAGATGATGAAAAGCACAGAACGAATATGGCCGTGTTGATACCAAGGATTAAACATGTTTTAAAAGAAGTTTGACTAAAAATTGAACATTGATTATCAATAAATACCATGATAAATCCAACTGCATGATTCAGATGTTGAATTTCGATGTTGCAACTAAACAATAGAACCTACACAGAGAGCATCTGATTTCAGTAGTTGTAGCATCAATTAAGACCTCTTTTTTAATTTATTAAGCTATCATTGAACTCAACGTAAAATGAAGTTGTAATTTGTATGAACAACGCGTTGCGTAGAACTAGACTTGGTTACTTTTCCGGTACAATAAGTTCATGCTCTTATGTCGAAGTATGAATTTTTTGTTTCGTGTTTAGCGAATTATTGGTCTTTTTTAGTCGCTTATTACTTTTTGTCATGTGGTTGTCTGTGGTTTTTTTTAGCAGCAGTATACTAATTTTGCCTTTAAACATTATAAATGCCACCTTGGCATTTTTTTTTGTTTAATTTATTTACAGCCATATGACCTGTTGCACGTTGCCTTGTTTTCAAAACATGTGATTGTTAATATGAAGATCCCACTAAAATTAAGATAGATGTACACAAAAGTTATCAAAATGCTAACAACCTATGTTAGATAAGAAATGAAGTGATATCAAGTGAACTTTGAATATTCTTAAATATCTTGCAAAAAAAAAACGATATACGAGCGGATAATTTCAAAAATAGATTAAAGCTTTGATCGTTCTCTTAAATACATAAATTTAGACAAAAATTAATGTTTGTATCAAATTTAGAAATGTTATAAAATTACATTAACTAGGAAAATAATGAATAATGTGTGTAAAAACTCCTCATAGATACCAGGATTGAAATATTGTATTAGCGCGAGACGCAATTTTCGTCTAATACGCGGTTGACACTTGTAATATCTAATTGATGTTAACATTCTATTTTGTTCCTAAGTAAAACAATTTATCGAGTAATAATTCTAATAATCAACTTAACTTTATGACAAGCTTATCGATTGCAAATCCATTTAACTATTTCCACGGAATTTTAGAAGTATACGCATATTTGAAAGTTTTAATTGTCGATCATAGTGTGGCAACCATAGTTAATTAAGGCTGTTGAAATGAAAAGATATATTATGTTTTTTAAGTAGACTGACATGATTGAAATGCAAGTCTTTCAAAAAACAAACAAAATATGTTAACATGAATTATTCATGAATTACAACTTTCCGTATCTAGGCTAAATTCTTTAGTCTAAAGATGTAGAATGTTTAATTTTCAGAAGAAAACAATATATTATTATGCAATATTTTTAGCTAGCAGACAATGATAGGTACTTTTCAATTTTTCAAGTTGTTGCGTATAATAACCACAATCCATAAAAATCTTAAATTCTAAATTAAAACTGAAGATATCTTAGGGTCGTTATCATTTCCATGTGAAGGAAAATGTATTGACACAGTTAAAGGGACTGTGTTTCTGAAAAGGGAATATTTATTTTCAATCTTCTTGTGTCAGTTAAAAAGCATATCATTATACTTTAATATTTGATGATTTCAAGCAATCTAAAATACCTAAATAACTATCAAAGAATGAAAAAATATCCTTATGTCTTCATTTTAAAGTGACATGCAGTGTTTCTGAATATAATCAAAAATATTTTAGGACTGATTCTAAGAAACATAAATTCATGAATGCTATATATGTATTAAGTATTTTCAAAATCGATTTATTTTTGCGACTTCCAAAATTCGAAAGAAGAAAAAAAGAACCCTAATATAAATGATCGCTCATATATTTCACTACATCCAGTAAGTTAGAGTTCGCGACAATAAATGACGGCAAAGTTTGTTTCTAAAGTACAAAATGCAAAAACAAAGATGCGTCTGTTGTAAATGCTGGACATCAAGATCAGAAGTTATATTAATTAGTTATTTGATTTAAGACTCTTTGGATGTCGTACATTGTCAAGGCTTAATTTTGTCCTTGACTATTTATAAAAGATTATCAAATAAAGCCGACTTATACAATGTGGTATAAGCCTCGTACCTTTAATAACTATTTTGATACTTTAAGGAGAGCAAAACATACATTAATTTATGATTTAACTATTTTATCACGTTGTAATATCATCATATTTCCCTGTAATGCTGTAATGCTTAATTTTGATATATATACATGTAGCTTACTGGTGTGGTTCAATATAAACAATCTTTATCTTTTATTTAATCGCGAATTGAATACGTAAAAGCATTTAAGAAACTTGTCCTCTCTATCCTTATTTATAAAAATAAATACATATCAGAATACCTTTAAAGCAAAATAAAGGCCGAAACATCATTTGGCAAATTACACAGCAGGCTTTTCAAAAGTCACTCGAACTATTTTGATACAAAAAAATTAACTCGTCGTTTACCCTAGATAAATTACAAATTTCACAAAACTGAATAATAGACAAAATCAATTCTAGATTAACACAAAATTACACTTTATGATGGTTGGACGTTCGGAATGAAATTATATATCTTTTGTGATGTGTCATCTTGTAATATATCGTCCTCTGATTACGGCTAGTAATTGTGTATATCCGGCTCAAGAACTGGACAAATTAGGTAAATTAGTCTTGAAGCTTTGTAGCAGTATACAAATAAAAACGGAAACTTATTAACAGTATTTGGAATAGAAACGGAATGTTGGGAAAGACACTTGTTTGTTTTACTATAAACACACGATAGTTCCATCGCAATTTGAGGCTAACCAATCGATTAGTTGTCGCATATGTTTGTATTGTATCTGATTACGAATAATGTGGTTGTTTTTTATGAGTTAAAACAATTAGTGTACCTATACATGAATGATTTGGAGTCTTCCTTCTATATTTTATTAGACGAAATTATTTTCTCTACTTTCATACATGTACTGTTAGAGATATGAAACTCGTCGTACATGTGTATCATTGACTTTCAAAAATTTCAAAAGAATGGCATTTGTATGTTATCCTTCAAAACTATAAGTTATAGTTTGTGTTAACTGTAAGCTTATGTATTTCTTGTATGTTTAATCAGTTTTTTTTATACAGAAAAGAGTGCGCGGAATAATGTGACGTTATTTTCATCCTCTTCTATCGAATTATATGAATAAGGAAAAATATAACATTGTATGAACCACGCAGTAAAACGATTTTGATAAACAATTTAAGTCTATTTCATTGTAGCTTTTGAGGTTAACAATGTCTTCTAAATAAGATATTCATTTTTCAGACATTTGATGCCTTTACCAATTAAGGAATTGTTATCCATTCGTTTGAGGCGTTTGAGTTTTCGATTTTGCCTTCTGATCAGGAACTTTTTGATTTGAATTTTCCTCAGAGTTCAGTATTATTGCGAATTTTTCTTTTTTTAAATGACATATATTCTGCTGTGACTTCTACATGAAATTGTTACAATCTGATCTAACTAATATCATGCTATTGGCGCCTTACTTTTTATATTGTATGAATTTTAAAAGTTTACCTTTATTGTTTAACTTCGTACATATAACGATATATTTAAAACAAAAACAAAAAAAAAGGACGTAAGAAAATTGAAAACGACTTAACGAGCTTTCTAAAATTTTATTTAGAAAATAACAATCAAAATAATTGAGCTGTGGAGACTATTTCAAAACCGTAAAACATCTTATTTATTGAAATTTTATATTATATAGTAGCCTGTTACTTAGATTCAAAAAGACCAAAATCCAACTTATAATTAGACAAAATGACATCATCAAACACAAACAAATAAGCAGTTGACACAATGATATTATCCCACATATACATATAACAGAATGTAAATTAGCAAATAAAAATACACCTTACCGTGTTACAAATGAAACAACCGAAGTGTTTTATCCTTTCTTTTTTATGAATATTCAGATTCAAATATACCCAAACCCAACCTAGCGTTGACGAAATGATATCATCCAACACATAAAAATAAAAGAATGTAAATTAACAAATTAAAATGCACCTTACCGTATAACAAATGAAACACCCGAAGTATTTTCTCCTTTTGGAAGTCTGTCAACGAGCTATCCGCCATTCTGAAATATAACAAGACTGATCACACTGAAACGTTTGTTTCTGACTTATTGATTTCCGTTCAAATCCTGCTTGATTCAGACCATGAAATTAAAAATATATTTCTATGTTTGAAATCATATGAAATCAATTTTGTAAATAAAAGATACTTTGGTTTTGATGGAGAAACAATAAGCGATTATTGACTAAAACTGTCATTTATTATGTGGAAACACTATAGTAGCGTTTGCCGTGTTTGATATCTAATCCTGTTTGTTTAAGCATTTTTTATACTTGATGTAATAACCTTATATTGGGATATAGCATGTGAAACCATTTCTAGGTAATTGAAAATTGAATAGTTTCAGTAGTTTATTGTTGCTTTATGTCAACTACAGTCTGTTTTAATATTCTGTTGTTTGATTTGTGTTAGAAACTATATATGGTAAAATAGCAATCATCCTATTTACGACGGTATGAAGTGTGTTTATTAGTATATTAAAACAGAAAGGACCATAAATACTATGTATATTAAACTATATTTTTGCGTCGCTGTCACGAACACATATAAATGAGTTTTTTTTTGTCGTTAAAAGATCAGAAAATGAAGTATCATGGGTTTAATATCTCTAAAAAAAATGTAAGGGTTTGTTTTAAAATATATTATGTTTAATTTGATTTTAGAGTAATAGAAAAATTAAGAACCAATTCTAATTGCAGGATATACCCTTCCAGAGCAACCGCAAATACCCCTTGTGTTTCAATTGATTCATATAGCTAAACTTTTGTTGTTGTCTCTCTTTGCTATTTTATTCTTTTTGGGTTAGAGGGTTGGTGATTTGCAAAAGCGATATCATTTTATGTCATCCTCTGAGCTGAATGTCCTTTTGGTATAATACTTTTTTTTAGAACAGATATCAAGAAAACCAAAATGACACAGACTTTGAGTTTCTCATTTTTTGGTAATGAAGAAAACAAAATATTGGAAATGTGTTTGCATATTATTGCTTATTATTCTGCTTTGTGCAATGTGTTGCTCTTTACTTTTCTTATTCCAAAGTTGGTATGTATATAAAGAACCATGTCAAAACACCGAGTGGCAAGTCATTGCGCTAGTTTAATTAAATACTTTTAAGTGGGTCCTTTTTTTACTCATTTCCGTCACCACATGGGTCGTGTACAGATAAAAAGCTTAATTCATATGCACAAAGTCCGCAACAAGTGTCTATCTAATTAGTTTGTCAAAAGGATAGCGGAAACATTAAATTAATTGTTATATAGTGGAAAAGTCATTAATTTTACAAACTGGTGAATTGCTCGTTTATCAGTTTTGAAATTATACACCAAAGTAAAGCAAAGTTGCTCTTATATGGATTTGGCTATTTTTGCTTTAGTGCTTACATATCTCAAGCTTTCAAACATACAGATTTTAAAAATTACAGAAAAATCAAGTATGTGTAACTTCAGATTATTAAAAAAAACCCTCATATATAGAAAATAAACTGACAACGCCAAGGCTTAACAAAAAAAAAAGACAAACAAATAAAAGTACAGAAGACACAACTTAGGTTGACATTTCCTGTCATATATGCCGGGACATGACACAGAAGCTAACAATATGCAACGTCGTGTATTTTAAAAGTTAAATCACAAAAATACCGACGAAAATTCAAAACGGAAAGTCCTTTATCAAATGGCAAAATGAAAAGCTTAATCATATTAAACGAATGGATAATACCTTTCATACTGGTGACTTGGTACAGTTATTTTCTTCTGTGGAATATGGTGGATTAAACCTGGGTAGCTAATACTAACAATAACGGGCTTTGGTGTAATGAAACATGTGTGTTGAACTAAAAAAAAAGAAAGTTAATACTTTTTTTTGGTATTTTATTGAGATTGTATATTTATTTATGTGAATATGGCTACAATTCTCAAGACACTGATTGATGTGATTTTAAACCATTTGTTCTTTTCATAACCAGCGTGGTGATATACTCCTACGATATCTTCGGAACTATTTCTGTCTGTTTCTTGAATGATACCGATGGGACTTTTAAATGGCAACATATGCCATTTTCATACGAATGTTGACATCTGTAAATGAATAAGACGATACCTACAGGGAAATAAGGAAGTTGATGGAGAATGAAACAAAATGTGTCAAAATGAAGAAAGTTGAAAAGGAAAATATCAATAATATATACAATGCATAAGTACTCATGATTTTCCCACCATACAACCATGCGGGTATAAATAATCGTTCTATGTTTTACTTTTTTGCTGAACTATCTCTGTAACGTTTGATAACCTTACTTTTACACTGAAAATAAAATGTCTGTTGTCAAGTATACATTGTAACTTATGAGACACCAATTATCAGAGTGCGCATCTGATCTGATTAACGACAACCTCTGGAATGAGTAGTCTCAAAATAACCTTGAAGCATGATTTCGTAGAGCAATATACCATTGTTTGCAAGGACACTTATGTAGCTTAGGTATCAAATACAGTTATAAAAGTTCCAGTTCTTCATCTTTGGTTGAAATTGTAAAAGAACATATAACAGACATATGACTGTACATGTGTCGTGGGGATATATGATGAGTTTCAAAGTCAATTGACAATACTTTAATTATTTTTTAGCAGTTTATTTAAGGTGATTTACACACATAGACGATGATATTTTGAGCTTTATCTGCGAGGACAATAACTTTCTGTCATGGAGATTGAACAGGTTTTCAATTAATGCTGAGAGAATTTTAGAATTCAGAAATTTAAATAATAACCGCTTATAACCAATACCATTCGTTCATGTTTGTAAATATAAAGGATAGTTAAATGATGCATAATTACAAACTTGTAAATCTCTATGAATATATAAAAATTAATTTCTAAGATAATGCATTGTTATATGCTGTTAGATTTTAATTATAAAACATTTAAAGTTGAAAAAAACAGTAAGGTATATTATAGCAATAATATATACAACTATCCTGATTTCCATTTATGCTGTTATGTGAAGTCTCAAACGAATAATTTGTACTTATTACAAATTGCCATTGTAATTGTAGTATAGTGTTTCCTGAATCGGCTTATGTGGATTGGAGGAAGTAATTTGTCACTTTACATTGACTTGTTTCATTGAACATTATTTAGAGTTAGATTTAAATTAATGATATATGTCTGGACGTTTCGGGTTTTAAAACATAATTCAAACAAATATATTTTAAGTGTACAGAAGTGAACTTCTTTAAATAAAAAAATAGTTCTTGAATGCGATTTTCGCGAGTAACGTTACCAGTATGTTGTATAATGAATGTCTTACGTACAATGTAAATTTACAGTAAAACGAGTTTTAGGAATAGACTCCACACAAAGTTATATGACATTAGCACGAACTGTTATTCCATGCAGTTGACTGTACTAATTAGAATAGGATATAGGGATGACATAAATAAGACAAATATGACATGACATGCAACGAATTATGTTCAATATAGCAAGAACATAGACAGTATGTCTGACTCGTAAATGTACACTGCAACACAACCTAGAATGGTAACCATTGTATAAGAGACGTTTTGATTTAAATTTACCTTGGAGTTTGGTATTTGTTAATTTTACTTTTGACATGTTTGTTCGGATTTTACAATCAACACACACAATGATGATGTTGAAATCCCGTGTCTTTTTTTCTAGATTTGTAAAACTTATATTAGAGATGAAATCAATTGTATACTTGACAGAGACATAAAAACGTAATCTCTCATTATGTAATGTTTACGTTACTACTGGGTATCATGTGTGTGTATGTGTGTATTCATATAACAAATGCAAGTCTTTAGAATGAGTCGCTTATACGTTTACACTACACCACGAGTTCTTTTGCTATAGCTGACCGCAAATTGGTATTTATTGAGTATTGAATGCACATTATACTGCTTTAGTTTCCTAATGATATAAGAAGTAAAACAACAAATATACCGAACACCAAAGAACATTTAAAACAAAAAATCTATTATCAAATGGCAAAATCAAATGCTCAAACTCATCAAACGAATTGATAACAACTGTAATATTATTGACAAGGTACAGGCATTTCCTTGTGTAGGTTTATTCAATCCTCCACATAATGATCTTAAATAAACGATGATGAATTACTGTTTCTTGATAAGCAACATGACAATGACCATCACAACGGTATACGTATTCATTAAAACAGATTAGTATTAACATCATGTTATACCTGCGCTTCCATATTAAGGATTCAGAAGCACAGATGTGTCAAATCATAGTTCAAACAGTTAAGAGCATTACTTTATGGCTCAAATACTTTGAGGCAATACGAGTGTATATCTTTAATAACACAATTTACTGTTAACTGTAAACGTATCGTAAGTTTTTTTTTAAATATAACAACAAATACATCTGTTCATGATGGTTTAACAAACACATTTCAAAAAGAAAGAAACAGCAACAAATTAAAATTACATAACTAGATGTATAGCTTTCAATCATGTTTCACTTTTGTTCATTTCAAATGAAATCTTTAGAAATGGAAAAGTATTGCGACCCGACTATGATATCAAAAACAGATTAAATAAGTGAGTTTAAACAAAACACAAGTTTTGTTTTTATACAGGGAAGGTAATGCGTCGATTATAATAAGCCTTATAACGGTTTCAGAGGACCCGCATGATCAACACGCAAATAACAATTTTTAAAGTATGAGAATACATAAAATTGAGAATGGAAATGGGGAATGTGTCAAAGAGACAACAACCCGACCAAATAAAAAACAACAGCAGAGGGTCACCAACAGGTCTTCAATGTAGCGAGAAATTCCCGCACCCGGAGGCGTCCTTCAGCTGGTTCCTAAACAAATATATACTAGTCCAGTGATAATGAACGCTATACTAATTTCCAATTGTACACAAGAAACTAAAATTAAAATAATACAAGACTAACAAAGATCAGAGGCTCCTGACTTGGGACAGGCGCAAAAATGCGGCGGGGTTAAACATGTTTGTGAGATCTCAACCCTCCCCCTATACCTCTAACCAATGTAGAAAAGTAAACGCATAACAATACGCACATTACAATTCGGTTCAAGAGAAGTCCGAGTCTGATGTCAGAAGATGTAACCAAAGAAAATAAACAAAATGACAATAATACATAAATAACAACAGACTACTAGCAGTTAACTGATATGCCAGCTCCAGACTTCATTTAAACTGTCTGAAAGATTATGATTTCATCATATGAACTTCAGGCACAATCCTTCCCGTTAGGGGTTTAGTATCATACCATCATAACATATATGAGAAGAACATAACCCGTGTCATGCCAACAACTGTTTTTAGAATGAATGTGTTTAGTTCCGATGCAAAGACCTTATCAGTGACTCAATATTTACGCCAAAATATGCAATCTTTAATGACTTGACAACAGTATCTTAATTATATCCCTTCTTAATAAGTCTATTCAAAGGTTTTGTAAGTTTCTGAGGTGAATACTGACACATTTGTGCTTTATAAGGAATATTTCCATAAAAAATTGGATGTTAAATACCTGATCGTATTAGAAGTCTGCATGTTGAGCTATATTTACGAATGATGTCTTTATACCGATGATAAAATTTAGTAAATGTTTTGACTAGTTTGTGATATCGAAAACCCTGGTGTAATAATTTTTCAGTAATACATAAATTTCTCTCGTTAAAATCTAAAACATTGTTACATACACGTATGTATTCTTTATAAACAAGTCTGATTTGAAAAAAAACGTTAAAAACTATGATTGCGTTGAATAAACACCGCTATTTTTATACGTGTGCATGTAAAACAGGCATCTTGGTAGAAGGGTCTAGATACAGCAAAAGAAAAACATTTTCCAAAAGACCATGTATTCTTTATATATATATTGAAAGGTTCAGACTTACTGTATCGGCATGTAAAAAGAAAAAAAAATTATATACTAGAAGATGAACAAAGGAAAGATTGTTAAAAATAATATATGGCCATACACAAAAAACCTTGTGCAAATGGATGAGATTTATTTAAACGGTATTAACTACTTTTCTTTTGATAATATTATGTCGTTATTTCAACCATATAACAAAATGTATGTCATGAACATATTCATCGAGAATTAGATAATTTATGAATCTAGTTTTACAGTGTATCTCCTTTCGATTATAATGTAAACGTAGTCCAACAATTACAAGTAACATGAAATTTTACCAATTACGATCATTTTTGGTATTACACAACAATTGAAAAACTATCAACAGAAATTATCTAAAAATGAACAAATGCATATGTTTCTGTTGATTGCGTTCAAGTTTTAGTTTCCACATCTAACAACATGTAACACTGCGTGTAGCATTCTAAATATTGATTCTATCCACATTGTTAAAAACAATTTTGAACATAAAATAACTATCCATCATATACATGTTTGTGTTTTAATATTCCTAAAAGTACTTTTGTTTTGTTTTGTTTTATTACAATCATATTTATAACATATTCAGTTTTAATGCATATGCCGTCTGATATATATATATATCTTATTATCGGTTTCAATTGCTATATAAGGATTTAATTCGAATGTTATTGTTTTTTTGTATGGCTTTTTTAACAAAATATTATCGATGTTACAGTAAAATCAATTTTGTTTATTGCGCAGTAGTACAGGACACGTGTCGTGTGGGCGGAAAGCATTGAAATGTATATCAACCATAGTATTTAGTATTTAGTGGCAACTTAAACATGATTAATATTCGAATATGAAATCTACTATTTCCTATCTAAGAAAATGCATTTACAAAGTCGGGAATATGACAGTTGGTATTAAGTAGTTTGATGTGTTCGAGCTTTTCATTTTGCCACTTCATTAGGGACTTTCCTTTTGGAATTATCCTAGGAGTAAAGTATTTTATTATCTTAATTTTTTTCAAACACATGCTTTGTGATATGCCTCATACAGTGTGCATGAAACACGATTGGATTAAGTCCACTAAACAAAGTGTGTTGGGGTCTTTTAACGCTTGTTGTTCCATGTGAGCCACGGCTCTGTGTTGAAGGCAGTAATTTGACTTATAAATATGGTTTACTTTTAAAAATTATAACTTTGATTGAGAGTTGTCTCACTGGCGCACTCATACCACATGTTCTTATATACATTTGCGCAGAATTCCTCAAAGTCTGTTTTCAAAACATTACAAAACTTTAAGGAATTTTTGGTCATCAATGTTCTTCGTACTGTATTTGGCCTTTTTAACATTTTTTTTATTCGAGCTTCACAGATAAGTCTTTTGTAGACGAAACGCGCGTCTGGCGATAATATAAAATTGCAGTCCTAGTATATATGATGAGTTTCTTTATTGTACTGTATTTCAATGAAATAAAATAAAGAAAATCATCTTACTTTGATAGAAAATTTCATCCTTTTTCGGATTTTCTACTTATTGATAGAACAAGAACAGTCTCTCATCAAATACGTCGTCTTAAACGATGTTATGGATAATTCCGACTTGTTTATTGTTCATATTGACTTCATTTCATTTTGTTCATATTGACATTGCTTATCGTTTTATGTGAATAACTGCTCTGTGTTGTAGACCGTAATTTGACTTATACGTATGGTTGATTTTTAAAAATTGTGACTTGGATGGAGAGTTATCTCATTGTCCATCATCCCACATCTTTATATTTACGTTGACACTCACATCTTCTAGCATCAGCATCAACTCGTTTCCTATTCACACACCTTGAAACACTATTGCAATACCAAAAATGCTTGTGGTACTCTTAAATTGAATATCGAGCTATTGATGTTATATGTAGACGAAATATTTAAAATTATAACTTTGTAATAGGTCCGAGTACACAGTTATCGTCCTTTGATTTTCGTTGTCCACGAATATAGTCCATAGTGTGGACAGTGTGGTACTTGCCATTTTTTTTATACCCCTTCCACCTTTATTTCGTCATGTTTTGTGTCTCAAATAGCAAGTAGGGGGTGAAATGACACTGTAAACTAATTTGGGTCATAAATTTTAATTTAAAGTAGTGATTAGGTCCAGCTGAAAAAGGTCAAAAATTAGCACTTTGGAAGCTGTCAAAAGATTTCAAGACCTACTTAACATAAAATTGTCCATATTTTGAGTTAGAGTTGATGAAGTTTTCTATAATTTTGATATAATTTGTCCCAAAAGTAGTACAACACACTGTAAAAATTTTATTGATAAAGCGCAGGTGGGATTTTTTTAATTCTAATTTATTGTCTGAACGAAATGCACTACGAAATAACTGTGTACTCGGACCAATAAAGGAATACAAATCATACTCCCGAATACGATACATTTACCAAATAAACCCAATTGACGGGACAGTTGTACGTTCAACATAACTATATAAAGAATTTTGTCTTTCTTGGCCTTCGTTAGCATGTTAAATTTTTATTGCAAAGAAACAGTCTAATTTATTATTGTAGCTTATTATTAGGAATATAAATAAAATAATTAAGAAAATAGTTCATAGTTTAAATTGGGTTTTTTCAGAAATATTTACTACGTACTGTTCAAATTGTGTATTTGAACCATGCAATTATGTCTTACATCTTTTCATTAAGCTAAGTTCAATTACAGACCCAACTTAAAACTGCACAGTGACATAAAGAATAAGATCAGTTCAAAGCATAAAAAACATAATACACAAATAACGAGCTCATCGTGAATATACAATGGTAAACACATGCTTGGGTATGATGGAAATAAACTCATCATAGATACCAGGATAAAATTTTGTATTTATTAGTTTCGTCTACAAAAGACTAATCGGAGACGCTCGAATCCAAAACAGTTAAAAATGCAAAATAAAGTACGAAGTTGAAGAACTTGAGGACCAAAACTCCTTGGGTTAGATTTGTAAATAAAAATAAAATTGTTACCATTTTAAACAAAGGTGAATGAGAACAATGAAGTTGACTGAAAGTTCTGATTTTTTTTTCTGAAATGAGATAGTATAATCAAGGTCAAAGTTATACGGTACACTTGATAACAGTACTAATGAATTCTTAATATCCTCAACTTTGTCATTAACGATCATTAATCATCATTTCCTATGCAACACTGACTTCTTTTAGTATCTATCACTGTAATTAATTCCAATAAGAAGTTTACAAGATTTTTGAAAGCTATAATTTAGCCTTCGACCCGTCAACTGCGTATTAATTGAAATCAGAAAATCAATCATGAACAATACATTTACAATACTGTAAAAGACGATTATTTTCTTATTTTGTTGCAAACTTGGAGTGGTAATAAATATGAAAAAAATGAATCATTACCAGACAGAAATTTTGCGAATAAATGAATAAGAAAAAGAAATAGAGAAAGGAATTTTACTATTTATCTTGGTTAAAAAAATTTAGAAGACAAAACTCTCCTAGGCTTGATTTCAGTAATTCTTATATATTTTCACCAAAATTATTTTCACATGTTTGAGCCTAGCATATGATGTTACCGCATCGATACACCTAACATATTTTTATACTTTTCTTAAAATAAATTGTTACCTTATATCCCCCGACAAAAAGACCGTTCCAGAGTTAGGCATATGACAACTATACATTTTCTATTCCTTTTATTGGACTTCCTTCTTTAACTATAAAGTCAAAACGCATCTACTGTAGATTCATAACTATTTGTTTGTTTTTCATAACAATTGATCCCGTGAGTAAAGACAAAGCACGAATTTGAATGCTCAACACAATATAAACTTCACGTAAACTTGTTTTGTCTTAGATGACAAGAATTTACACTTCGAAAAACATAAGAATGAGCAACTGGAATCCAAAAGAAAACCGGGTCTGACAGCAGGGTCTCCAGAAGGGTCAACAAATCTTGTTCTAAATTTTGCGCCCGTTTCATTGCTCAAGAATTGTACAAATTTTGTGTTAGGTCTCATTTTGTAAATTCACTTTCGAGGAAAAAAGGACTGGGAGAATGGCTTCGAAAGAGAAAATGACGTTCGGAATTCCATAACGGTAAATATGCTGATGATGCCCTTAAAACCCCAATGGAATTGCAGTGAAGGTAGAAACAAATTCTAGGTTCACGCCTGACTGGTGTACATATTGATGTTTCTAAAACGCATTTTATCAGGACGGAAACACGAACCAAACGTTGAGGCCCTAAACTTCGAGAATGAAAACTTAGGTAGCACGACAATGAGTTTAATTAAAATGTCATAAAATATATAACTACACATTAGTAAATACAAAATTTGGATCAAAGAAAAAGTAATGATTTACTGGTTATTGCTTTTAATCGCCTGTGGTAATTAGTCATTATCATTGTAATATTGATGAAATATGATTGCTTTTATCATAGAAAACATATCGCCCTGTTCTTTGATGCTGTAATTATCATGGATATAGCTGAATAATATTGTTTTATTTGCTGTCGTCGAATTGAGCTGCGATCTATGTTTTATGAAGATAATTTAAATGGTTTCCACATTATTTGTACATTTAATATCGAGTCAAGTAATAAAAATATAAGAAATTATATATTGACGAATACGAGATATATATTTGATCGGCAGCAATTAATTGTAAAACTGCTAATGATCAAAAATTTTGACCATAAGGTAAAATTTAAAAAAATAATAGATTACTTAGTTTAGTTTATAAGAGGACAAAAATGCTGCCACTATGAATTAATGAAAGGTAAATGTCTCTGGTTAATGTTTCTTTTTAGTTGCGTTGAACGTTCTCGATATTTTTCTGTTTATCCAACAATAATACAATTAATCAAGTTAACAAAAGCCATAAACCATGCTCGTTTACAATTTTGACGAAAAAATATAAACGACAGCATTTAAACCAAAAAGAGGCTGCAAAAACTGGATGTTTACAGAAGATGAACATTTAATATTTTTTAGTAATTCCACAGCTTAGGGTACCTTTTAGGGTATTTGTTAACAACCAATAGTGCAATAAACTGAATAATTATTAAAACAAAAAAAAGTAATTCCACAGTATTTTTCCATATAACATCATCATTAGGTACCCACAAAACCAAACATTTGAAAGACATGGAGACATAACAGAAACTGACCAACGACACTATACATGCGTTTTGTCAACATAAAAATTATCAATGGCACTAGAATTAAAACAGTTCGTCAGCCAAAAAATAATCAATTTCCTGTTTACACAACTTTGAATTTTTCGAAAAACTAAGGATTTTCTTATCCAAGGAATAGATTACCTTAGTCGTATTTGGCGCATTTTTGGGGAATTTTGAATCCTCAATGTTCTTCAACTTTGTACTTGTTTGGCTTTATAAATATTTTGATATGAGCGTCACTGATGAGTCTTATGTAGATGAAACGCTCGTCTGGCGTACTAAATTATAATCCTGGTACCTGTGATAACTAATTAGAAATAATAGAGCACGGCGTCTGAGGTCAATTTTTTTTAAAAGTTAGAATATTACTTATGACCAATTGATAGATTCTTAGAAAACATAAGGAAAACATGTTAAAAATCCTATTCCTAAGCACTGACTATTGCTGATCCATGACTACGATAGTCACAATCTTCTGAGCTACAGATCAATTGTTTGAATAGTCAAATTAAACATGAAGAGGGATGGCTACAAAATTCAAAAGCAACTATCAAGAAGAGTTAGTCTGAATTTGATTCGACTGTCATACAATTGAGAGGTTAAGAGCTATAATGATCTACATTTGAAAATGTCTGTACCAAGTCAGGAATATGACAGTTGTTATCCATTCGTTTGATATGTTTATCATTTAATTTTTCCCTTTGATAAGGGACTTTCCTTTTTAAATTTTACTCGAAGTTGAGTATTTTTGTGATTTTTCTTTTTTATGTATACAATCAACATACAAATTCATTGATAAATTTGTCAACTGGAACCGAGTTTGAATTTATGCTCTTATAACTAGGGGATTGTCACTCTACAATCAGCCATACTTAAACAGTTGCTTTAGAAAACAAACTGTTTTGATCATGTGATGTCAAAGAAAGATTTCTTACGTAAGTTTTATTCTACGATTAAGCTATAAACACCCCCACAAAATATACCCAATTGAATCATAAATGTATTTACGAAACAACATGCATTTTTCTAAACCGTATCAAAATGCGTAGAAGTCTCACATAATAACATGTACCTACTAACAGTAAATCGAAGTCAAATGTTTTCATTGAAAGGAGACGAAAGTTAGAGCCAAAAGATACCATATCAAATTCATAAGCCGACAAGAAACTGATAACACCCTGACAACAAACAAAAAGACTAAAAGACAAACAACAGTATACAAAACACAACATAAAAAAAGAAAGACTGATCAACACGAACCCCGGCCAAAAGTACAATTCCGGTGATAAACCTATTTGGCGAGATAGGAACGACAATAACAAAATATCCGTCGGCATCTATGAAACAGATATTCCATAACGCTCAAACAATTCGCTATAGCGTCCCGTTTAATATAGGATGATGTATAATGTATCGGTACTTAAACTTCCCGTAACTTTTATTGTGCTTTCGTCAATTTTTTGTTCTTGACTTTGACTTTATGCTATTTTTGTGTATCTGTGTTTAAACAGCTTTTTGTATTTTATATTATAATGTTGAATGTTGTATCCTTATTTAGGAAAGTTGTTTGTCTTGCTTACACAATGTTGTCAATTTTATAGAATTATATGCGACCGTCATACAATTAAGATACAGCTAACTATCAAACTAGGTCTCTTATTCACCATTTTCTACATAAGTAAATGCTTGTGCAAAGTCTGTAATATGACAACTGTTTACCATCCGTAGATTGTTATTAGCCTAAGTTTTTCTATTTTATAAAGAACTTTCCATTTTCAATTTCCTAGGAGTTATTCTATTTTTCTCTACATCGATCTCTCGGTTTTATACTACCCTTGTGAGCTTGAACTTTGTCATTAATAATATTCAAGTTGGGTCGTTTGTGATATTGTTTTATCGTGATAAATATATACAACTGGAAGTACCATGTGAATCAACTTGCCAAGTTAATTGATTATTTTGTTCACATACTGTGTTGCTGCAAAAAAAAAAAAACGATACATTTTTGCACATAATTGATACCCACAACTTCATGAAATGAATATTTAAATCAACAGCACATTCACTGCTTCAATAATAATCCCCACGTGTCTGTCCTATATTGAATTACATGTACAACGCTGAATTCCGTAAAATTTGGTTGCAATAACCTACTTTTTATTAGTTTTTCCATAGTCTATAAAACAATTATAATTAATCAAAGCAGTTACTTTAATTTATTATTTTTTTTAGTTATTGAATGTGGCTTGAAAAACCATATACGTGATCGCAGCTTCCATTGTCGTACTTGTAATGTTTTATATTCCTATCATTAGTCTTATAACAAATTAAAAACGGATAACAGAAACTATATATAAAAATCTGTATTTGCCATTTGTTTGATTAACGCGTGCTTTTTTTTTTATCTTAAATTACCCATTGGGTTCGGTATTTTTTGTGATTTTAATTTTCTCTAATTGTAAACCTTATATAATTTAAAGACGGTGAAACATGTATATAAATTTTTCAATATTACAATGAGAAAATCACATGATCGAGTAGAAATGTAATAGTCATATGTTCTATTCACAAAACAATCTAACAATATTTTTTTTCTGCGGACTTAAGGATGTACTCGGACTCCTTTGTGTTTTACCTACAATACAATGTAAAATATTTTGCCCCACAACACCCCTTTATTTTTTCATATGACACTTAATAGTTCATGAAAGATCATTTACCAAAAGTTTCTTTCTTTTGTTTTGAGACCAAAATAATGCAATGCAAATATAAGGTAAAAGTCCTGCTCAGCCTTTCCCGCCATATTTTAAGTCTCAAATATCTCGAAAATGAGGTCTATGACCTATCCCTATTTTTAGCTTATCTTAATCCATAATTGATACTCTACCAGCTTATAGTATCAAGTTTAATTTCTTAATTTCCTAATTTTTACCTTACCTCACCTAAGTACATCCTTGATGTACATATTCAATACCACCTCTCCTCGAAAATTCAATTGCGTTGTTTGTATCGGAGAGTACTTTTTTGCAATAGCCTTGATCATCAATTGAGTAGTAAACGATTTATAAAACCCCGTCATTAAATAAATGAAAAAGATTGTTATTGTTTATTAACAATGTAATCAAATATTATATGCAGCTGGAGATTACGCAATTTGAAAATATGCCGGGAATTTATTATGTAACGAGCAAAGGTATCCTTCATGAAAATAATCCCAAAAAAAAATATTTTAGCTGAGAAAGCATGATTATCACTAATGACAAAAGTCTCGAGTGTAATGAAAAAAAATATCCGACCTATTCTAATTGGACATTCTAACAATTTTATATTTGAATACAAGTGTTGTGTACAAATAACACATTTTGTAAAAGCGATAATGTCATTCACAATATATATAACATCTAATGAATAGACGAATTTTGTACATACGACATACCCATATCCATTTGATTTTTTTATGTTGTGTTTTGTGTTATGTTCTTCTTTTTGAGCCATGACTTTTTACTCTTATTGTCGAATTATGAGTTTGAATTTTCCTTTCGTTTAATAGTATAACGGTTTTTTTTTTAAATGCAATTGATTATCTTATATTGCTTGCAGTCTCAAATGCGTTACGTGTTCGTTCAGTCCCCAATGCAATGGGTTTTTATTCTATATTATAGACTGACGTAATTTTCCACTGAAATGGATTGAGATGAATACGACATTTTTCTTGTTTCATCAATTATTGAGGGTAACATTTTTATAAACAAAACAAATATATACAAACAAAATAGAACAATAGATATTGATAGATACAATGACGTATGTTTATTCCATGTTATAGTTGTTTCATCGTGCATATTGTATTACAAGGCGTTATCTCTAAGTTAGAATCAGAACTCATCTGCTGTAGATTTTTCGAGGGTATCAATTTTCGTGGTTTGAGTAAAACTTCCATATTCTTTGATATTTAATTTCGTGTTTTTGGCAAATTCTGCACACATTCCATCAAAAAATTAGCAATTTGTTAAATACTTAAATTCGTGGTTCCCCTCTACCCATAAAATCCACGAAAATTCGTATTTAACGAATATTAAATGAATCCACAGTATTGATTTATTCTGATGATTTAAGAAGGGTTGACAACAATCATGAAGGCAAACAAACGTCAATTATTAACTATAATTCAAAAAGAGATAGAAATAATATAAAATGACAAAGTGTAACAGTATTGGATACTATACAGCGAAAGATCGAGATCCAATTTAACAATTTAACTCATTGTTCATATTTGCATTCGTATTCATCGATCGACATATAAGCTATATATATAGATCCTACCAATGCATCTAGTGTGATACGATATTTATCCATCCGAGACAGTTAAATTTTCAAATTTAAAACGCGAGGCTAGCAATATTTGAATTAAACTGTCTAGGTTGATCAATATCGTATACTCGAGAATTGATGTTGGAATCTGTTTCTCTGATGATTTTCAAAAAAATACGCAGGCAAACATATTCCTTCTTTGAGAATCATCTGCAAAAATATGTGTTCTTTCTAATTGATTTCATCAGGCATTGTCGTCTTTTTCCATGCCGTCACAATGGAAATTCAGAGGAAAACAAGAACATTCGACGTCATAATCGGATTTTAACCAGTTATGAACTGAGATGAAACGAAACAAACGTTGGTTATTTTTGTTTATACGATGGAAGAGATATAAATTAACGAAAGATTAAAGAAATGTTGTTTTTTTCGGCTAATTTGAATTAAGAGTTCCTATTCCAATTTCTGTTACTCTTTGAATGTGGCTGTCACGACCAAAGGGCTATGACAACAAAGTAAGATTGATATTATTCCAATGGAATGATCAAAGTGGTCCCTCCCTCTGAAAAAAAAATGAAAGCAAAATCTTATAAGGCAATCGTATGGT
Source organism: Mytilus edulis (assembly GCF_963676685.1). Taxonomy (NCBI): domain Eukaryota; kingdom Metazoa; phylum Mollusca; class Bivalvia; order Mytilida; family Mytilidae; genus Mytilus; species Mytilus edulis. The sequence goes on along the minus strand of NC_092354.1, from coordinate 72,036,462 downwards.
TCTTTGTTAATTTATGTGAACGATAATGTAGCATATAATTTTATGTTAATTATTTTTTTGACTTGCGTAATATGTCCACAGGGAATCCAGGTGAATATGGTTAAACTTGTTCTAGCCTTGGTCATGGGTTTGCAAGTCTTTCTTATACTTTAACATATTCATTGTTACTTTTAGTCATCCTCAGGTTTAAAATCTACGTACCTTTTTTTTTTAGATATCAAACTTTCTTAGATGCAATTTGCTTATTTATGGCTACCAATAATTACGTGTATGTCTGCTTTATCAACAACACAGTGCATTGTGGTGTCTTATTATATTTTACCAGCAGCATATTTTAAATCTAATATACATATCATGGAACAAAATAATGTCAATTGTTTCAGACAAGGATATATGATTACAATAAAATATTTGAGTCATTATATCCTCATTTGCTCATATAAAAACATTCATGATGTAACATTTATTTTGTTTAAATTGCCTACCGAAATAAATCATAACAGACAGTATAGCTCTTCCTAATCTGGAATAAAATTTAGTTATTATTTATTTGTTGGTGTCTTAACGATCAGTATCAAATATTTCCCGCAAGCCCAGGTCAAGAAATAAAATATAAGTTTAATTTGGCAAAGAGGGTTGTCCGAAATTAAGTGGAAAAAGAGTGTATGATACATGTGATGAATAAGTAACAACATTTTCCTTTCAAACATGTTACATACAGACCATCGAATAATGTGCGAAATGGTGTCATTATGTATATAAAACATGTAAAACAGTAATAATGTTTTATTGCTAGACTAGCTGAACAAATCCTTTTTCTTAAATAAATATTGCAATCCTTAAAAACGGTTAAAGTTTTAAAAGGATAAGCCATGTGACTTTCGACAAGACATAAAACATTGTTTGATCAGATTTGTTTGTTTATGAACCCCAGAGGAGTGAATGTTTGCTATTGTAAACCCAGATAAAATCTGGTGGTTTTATCCTCATTTTATTTGTTTCAGATCAACAGTTTTGTTTAAGAGTTAAAAAGATGATAATTTGATTTCCCTTAAGTATAAATTAAAACCTATATGTATGTCTCATCATTGCCACTATGCTTGATTTCTACAAATGAGGAATTATTGTTAAAGCTCTCCAAATAATTCTTTCTTTTGCAGAATCTTGTCTTGTTGTTTAAGAAAGACCCAGTGTCGGCAATATCGCAGAGTGACCCTGCGGAAGGAATGGATTATAACTTGTCCTATTCGTTTAGCTTTATTGTAACGAGGAATATAACTTGTTTTATTCATTAAGCCTTTTTGTAACGAACAATAAAATCAGCCGCCATGATCTGTCAAGCAATTGTGTTTCTTTTCAAAAACTCTGCATACAATGAAGGGACCGTTTGGTTGGGTGATATGTCGTTACACAGAACAATCAATCCCTAGTTATATAATCAAATGGAAAATTATGTTCCATAAATTTAATCCCTTGTGTTTAAAATCAATAACAATTTTATCAAACTACAGTTGTATACCTAAACATGTGAATAGATGTTCATAATATTTTATAAACTTTTGTAATGCAAAGCATCTTTTTCTCTCATCTATCAGATATCAGTTAGCGGGATAGCATTTTAACTGGTTTTAGTTTTGACGAATATATTAACGTTTTGCATATGCAATGCCATATGTGAACAATGGTGATATACTTCTTTCAATGCTTTTTGTGTTTATCTTTTATGCGATATTGGAATTTTTAGGCTCCATTTGTTGGGTTATAATACACTGCACACTCCTAATGTGCCACCTATCACTTTTTATTTATCTCTTGCATTAATGATTCATCATCAGCAAAACAATATTTTTATAGCTCGTAGTTAATGCCCCTTCTAAAATCAGTATATTCATATTTCATATATATATTAGTATGTTCACTTTTTGATAGTACGCACTGATCTTCTTATCTGTATAGCTATTACCCTATAGCTAACGTTTGATCAGCTTACAAGTCCAATAACAACAAATTTCTTTTAACAGTTAGTAAATAGCTGTAAAAAAATCATTTAAGGATTAGTAATTACTGGTAATAACTTGGCAGTTTTAGGAATTACATTTAATATGTATTTGTATTAACTAAGTATATCAGGAATTACACTTAATTCCTGAATTTAAGTAAGCACATGTAATTCCCAATTTCACCTATTTACTGTTTATATACATTGGAATATGTCCAACATGTCCAAGTTGCTTGTATTTATCATCATATTGTTAATTTCATAATATTAAAATCGAATATCATTTGATCAAAGTACATTAAAATACATAAAAAACACAAATAACGAAAAAAATGTTAAGAATAACAATACTCATGAGAGTCTGAGAGATGAATAATAAAGGACCAATATAATATATCAGATTTCTTTTTTTTAATTTCAAATAGATGTTCTTTTCATCTAAATACTTCTAGTAATGCAACACATCTATTCATCTTATATTCATCGGTTGATAAATAAGAGGATTACATTTTCTTCGGTCTTTAACTCTTACATTCAGTGTATATCTTTAAGTTTTGCAGACACAATGATGTATGACACAAGTATATTTGTCCGTAAAATATCATTGTACAATGAACATGATGAATCTATAAATTCTATGATTTGTTTTGAATGGGTTATTTTCTAAGGATAACGTTTTACGTTTTATAGCTTTCTGTATGTTAAACAGCATAAATTGAACATTTTGAATGCTTCGAATTTCAACAATCTCATATATTTTAATAGGTGATTGATGACAAAAAGATATTTCTTAAACATTTCATATTTCGTACACGCAGTGAACTCTTTTCAATTGTGATTCAAAATTATATAAAAGTTAAGTACGTTGATCTTTCCACTAAATTATCTCAAAAAAAAAGGTACAATAAGGCATTTATATGTTTTCATTCTACGTTTTAAATCAAGCATTGCCCAGTCTTTCTGAATTTCATTTCATGCATTTATAATGTTTATAATACTCATTCGTCTCTTTTTTGTCATAGATTACATATAAATAAACTACTATAACTGTGACCATATCCTTCTTCTTCATTGGAAATAGCAATTTTAGACTTCCTATCATCTTTTATAATGAGTATGACCTGTAGTGGCAGGCAAAGTTCTTGAAACCTCTTAAAAATAGCTATCCTTTAAGTCATCTTTTGGACATATATATCTCCACTCGTCTTGAATTGAACCAAAAACACAAACATGACCAACTATAGGTCCCTGTAAGGCCTTTAACAATGAGCAAAGCCCATACTGCAGTGTCAGCTATAAAAGGCACCGAAACGACAAAATTAATGTAAAACAATTCAAATGAGAAAACTAACAGCATAATATATGTACGACAATTGAAAGAAAATCAAATATGAAACATATCAAACAACGACAACCACTGAATTACAGGATCCTGGTGTGAGACAGGCACATACATACATAATAAAAAAAAAACGGTTCAAACCCTCCCCCGTACCTGTGACTGAGGTTTAACAGTACAAAAGGAGAACGGACAATACAAATCAATTGAAAAAAGGTTTAACTCAATAGATGGACACAAAAAGAAACACACATACCAAAAACACAAAGTATATCCCATTAACAAAAAAGAAAATTAGTACTGATCTGAGAATTCTCGCAGCTACTGACAGCTAGTTCAAATAGTTATCAAGGTATTAGAATTTTATTTTAGTACGCCAGACGCGCGTTTCGTTTACATAAGACTCATCAGTCCCGCTCATATCAAAATAGTTATAAAGCCACACAAGTAAAACGTTGTAGAGCATTAAGGATCCAAAATTTCAAAAAGTTCTGCCAAATACGGCTAAGGTAATCTACGCCTGGAATAATAAAAATCCCTAAATCCTCAATTTTCAAAGTCACTTACAACTAATTTTAATAAGTAATATTTATTTCGTTAGGTTGATTTCCTAAATGAACATAATAAAATTCTCAAAGCTTCACCTTGTTCACGAAGTGCTGTGTATAAATTCCTAAATGACATATATTACGTTATTTCATCAGTTAAAACCGGATATCTGAACAACAACGAAGAATGAATTTATGACTACGCTGTGGTGTAAATAAGACATTATTCATTTTAAACAAAAGTCACAGCTGTTTTTCTATTCTTTCTAAGGTTGGTTTCAAGTTCCATTTACTCGAATCTTGTAAAAACAACGGATATTTGGTTTGTGTGTTGAGTCATTGTTATAACAACCACTAAATATAAAACTGTTGATATTTGAACATGTGATGTTGTACTTTACTACTACAAAGTCAAATAGATTTATTTTCCCGTAATTCTAAGTATTGTTATATTAATGGATAAATCCTGTTAATTTCCTTTATGAAGCTATTAAGTTTGCATAAATACACATTAAGTGGATAGAGTACACGTGACATTCAAAATGTTTGAATTACATACTGGATCTAGAGTCTTTTGTGTAAAGAGACAATACATTAAATAATAGTTTAATGCCTACATTTTGTAATTGTTTTACCTATTAAAAAATTTAATGTCCCGTGAATTACATTGTAAATAACACATGGACTAATCGAAACAGTTTTAAATATTGACGTTTACCTATTTAACAACCCACATATACAAGCAATGCTGCTACTAAAGCAAAAAATAAATCCAACTTAGATAACAAGCTTCTAATGTTTTGTCTGCAATATAATTAGTAGGAATCACCTAAGATGAAGATCACAGAGGACCTAAATCTAAACTTTTTCCTTGAAGAGAAAATCCGAAGTTTTTAGCACAAATTAAAAATTTAATGGACATTAAATATAAGGACATTAACAAATCTAAGTATTTTCAGTTACTGTCGTTACTCCACAACCGCCCCGCCCCCGCCCGCCGTCGTGTCTGGGTTAATTGTTCGACTCTACTGGTGCACGCTAAATCTTAATTATTTTTTTTTTTATTTTTTTTTCATAATTTTGATGTTTGGAAAACATTTCTCGTTGTTGACAATAATTTAAAATAAATGATTCAACCAGATATTTCCTCTCTGAACAAAATTCTTTACAAGTCAAATTATAATACCAAGTATTAAAAGGACGTATCAGTCTTTCATGTTTATGCTTCTAGTATATAATGTATCATGTGTAAAACATGTAGCAGATGTATGAACGGGATTTTGTTTTATTTTATTCACATGTACATGTATCAATAAAACGTTGAAGTAGCTTTTATATATGCTTTGGATTTCAAATATTTTGGCCACGAGCATCACTGAAGACACATATATTGTCGAAATGCGCATCTGATGCAAGAAAATTGATACTGTTAATGTTATTGCTTCTGAATATTAATGTCTGTATAAAACAAAATAGTATTTCCTTCACTCTGCATATTTACTTGTATTGGATTTAACCTTCAGTGGTGTATTAATATTTGTGAGTATGGTCTCGAGGAACGATGATAGACCATCAGAAGGGACGATAAATGGCTTACCCGAGTAAAGAGAGGGCAATATGTCTTGCACGTAAAAGACACCCTTGTAAAAGAGCAGTTTAATGTCGCTACAAGGCATCACTCGCAACCGCAAAGTAGAGAGGGGTTAATATATGTTGTTATTACTTGTTCCCAATCCACTATAAATGAATATGTTTAAACTAGTCCGTCAGAAGGGGGCGCTGTATCTCTTGCATGTAAAAGACACCATTGTAGATTTCGAAAAAGACCAGTTTAATGTCGCTACATTTTGTACAAGGCAGCACTCGCACCTGCAAAGAAGAGTGTGATTAATATATTAAGTTATTAATACTTGTCTCCCAATCGACTTTAAAGAAATATGTGTAAACAAACATCATGTCGTTAAATATATATGAGCTAGATGATATCCATTGTTTTCCAATTTAGAATAAAGTAAGATATTTATTAAAAGAAATTATGTAGACAATAACTTTCCTACAGATGATTGTTACTCGCTACAGGTTGTAATGATATTTATGGTAAGATTTTAAAATAAATTGTTAGGAAAAACAGTTGCAATGCTCTGTATGATAGTATGCCGTTACTATTTTTGTAGTTTATGGTACAGAGTATTAGATTTTTATCAATTATGCAGAACTGAGATTCCTTTTCTCAAAATAATACGTTCTAATTAATAATTAATATTTAATGAGAAAATCTATTATATTACTAATACGACACCATACTGAATTGTTTTTTTTTTCACTTATACTGCCATGTTTTTTAAAATAAGGTCATATTCAGCATTTTCATGTCATAATTTTAGACATTATTCATTTAGATTAAAACTGTTTGAGAAATTGAATTTGTAAATGCAATTAGAAATCAATAATTTGTAACACTTTAACACATTTGACATAGTCGACCCAATTTTAAATAGTGCAGAACTCATTGCATACTTAAATTGAACTATAAATTATATTGTGTCATTTTTCAAACTGAAATTGTTATTTGAAACTATTTTCTATACATGCTTATTAACACTGATAATGAATTCATTGACAAGTAGCCTACTTTAATACAATCTGCGATTTTTTATGTAAAGGATTCCATTAATTTTGACGAATATTAAACATTATAAATGCCAATAAACTTTGTGGAACTTTATAACAGAAAGATATTCAGTAGCAATCATAGCGATCCCTACAGCAATATGATTGCTTGCATGTACTGTCTGCGCTTTAATTAGAAATGCAATTTTACTGTGTCAATGTTTAGGTATTTTATAGTATTAAATGTTCAATTTAATGCGTTTACTGATATTGAAAAGAAATAAGTATGAGAATATAATTGTTGCTAGGAAAACATGTATGCATATTTATAACAATGACATATAGATAAAACATTGACACGTAGATCAAATGTATACACCTTTCATAACATATACAAGAAGACTGTTTCATTAAAAATTTCATACAAGATACCAACAGATCCCCCATTTCGGGTCTCTAAACACCTCTGATATGGAATCATACCAACAACAAAAAAGAATAACATATATCCGTTTGTCAAATAAAAAAACAAAAAAAAACCAACATATTTTTAAGCAATAACCTGCCAATCATTAATTATTTAAATTTGTTAATGAGATGCGTAGTAAAGCAAATATTGTTTCTGGTTAAGTTAAAAAAAACAATGTAAGTTAAGTATCAATAACATGTTTTTAAAGAAATTTAACGTTCTAGTATGTGCGAATTTGAATCAGAAATAGAAGAACGGACAAGCAAATGTAGAATAGACTGTAATATTGTGCTAAAGTTTAAAAAAAAAGATTGTACCATAAAAGCAGAGAATACAGAAATAAAGATTCCCATCTAGAAAACCTTACATTGTTATATTCTAATTTCTTACTTATATCGGATCCATTGTATTCAACGTATATGTTTTGGTGACGACATATATTGTGTTGTCTTTTTGCTGAGCGTTCGTATTTATAGTTAATAATAAAAGTTTTAAAAAATTTATCAGAGACAGTTTTGCATATTCCTTTTCCATATATTAGACTATATCATATCAATTGTTGAAACGATGTTAATCTTAAATATAAGCGTCATATTTTGATACATCAGGTATCACAAAAAATAACTGGAAAAAAAACTAAAATAATTAACCTAAAAGAAAAATAAAAAAATAACAATCTCAACCCTCAAGTGCGAAAGTCAACAAAATACAAAGGCTTCTATGAAAGGTAACGTAACAACTGTCATATTCTGATAACTTGGACTCGACACAGGCATTTCTTATTGAAGAAAAATAGTGGATTGAACCTACTTTTATAGCAATCTAATAAAGTCTCTTCTTTGTGTGACTGTCGTATGAAATGTCATTACAATGATGTGTGAGTAAAACAAACAACAAAAAATACATAATAGGTAAACATATAAAAAATCTTGGGTACAGCAGACAACATTGTGTTATAAATCTTTGTCACTATTAAAATAAACTATTATGTCAACTTTTCCAGTTATGGCTGTCTCGTTGGAGATATTTGGGATTATCGATGTGATCGTTTGTATTCATAGTAGATACTAAAAGTGTTAAGGCTGATAATTAAAGATGTGTCAATCAAACATACTTTACTTTAATCTTAGACAAAATTCCTTTATATAAAAAGCAATAATTGTGTATCTTGAAGCTTACAGTCCGTGCTCAAGTTGATAAATACAGTAATCAGAACGGTTAGATTGAATATTAGACTGTTCTTGTGTGATACTTCTTGTAATTATCAAGTCACAACAACAACCGTAGAAAACTTCGTCGTAGATACAACGATAAACATTTTGTAATCCAGACGTACATTTTGTCTACAAAAGACTCACCAGCGACGTTCGAATCCAAAAAGTTAAAAAGGCCAAATGAATTAATATGCAAATGAAGAGAATTGAAGTCCCTAAATATCGAAAGGGTTTACCAAATACAGCTACAATAGAAATCTATTCCCGTGTAAGAAAATCCTTAGTTTTTGAAAAAGAAATATTGGTAAAAGATATTGTGTCAAACCTGTAATTAGCTGCATTTGATTGGGCGTGGTTATTGAAACTTTGGTTATAATAGGCTTCAACCACAAGAAGTTAGGTACGCTTGTGTTACAGCAGCCTCTATTTTACAATGTCGTTCAATTGTATGTCGATACATAACTTTCTCCTTTTTTGCATATACTGCTCCCAATTAACAACACATCGTGTCTTAAATATGCACCACATTCCACTGGAGTTTTTGTTGCAAATTCTGCATATATTTTTAATCTTTTGTCGACACAGTGTTTCCAATATATCATTCGACAAACAACGAGATTATAGCTCACAAGATGATCTATATTTGCCAAAGTGTGATTTTGTACCAACGTGACCTATCTACTGATTATTATTGTTGTTCTCGTGTGAATCATAATCACAGAAGCATTCCATTTCAATATCACAGTAATTATTTTAAATACAACTTCAAGGTATCATTAGATAAATGAACTACATAGATCTAATCAATAAGTCAAGCCTTTCAAGGACTGGAATTGTCTGATGTGTTTGATTAGTATTTTTTATCATCAACGCATAAGTGGAAGTATACTATAGAAGTGGAACAACACATGAAAATCTTGGAATTTCTAACATTTTCGAAACATGATTATTTCAGCACATACTTCACAAAAAGTTGAATATTTTATATCATATATTAAATACTGTGTAAATTCAGAAAATAGTGCGTGCATTTATAATTGCGACTTTTGAAGAATTACCAAAAATGCGGGTTAAAATATTGCGATATTACGAAAACCTACATACTGATATATGTATTTGATATCAGAATACGGGTTTTTACTATTGTGATACTCAAGTAGCCGCATTATTCGAAATAATTTATACATTTACAGTATTTAAGTGTACTTCCTAATTATACACATCTGTTAGATTGATTGATTGAATGTTTTATCATTTGTTAACGCCAATTTCATCATTATTGTGCTATTTCCGAGTTTATATTGTTTACGGAAGCCAGAGATCACAAATATAAACTGTTAAACCTAGTCAATTACGGTTGGAGTATAACACAACTGCTACATGCCCTTTTTGAGCTTACATCCTCAGTGTTTAAATGTTAGATGAATGTATAAAAGTTTTTGTTGAATAACCTATTCGAGATGTCAAATCCCCTCAGCGTTTATGGAAAGCAGATTCCAATATGTGTAATGTTCATTTTATTTTGCCTATACGTTTATACAATACCGTTGTTGCTTTCTGACTCAAAGATACCAACATGTGACAATTGTCATCATGTTTGCCGTAGTAATAAAGATTGTGGTGTTAAAGACTTCTATGAGACTATCAGAAGATGAACACAACTAAATCAAGTGCTGCTTTGCTATGGCGTTCTCAAATGCGAGTTATGATTTTATGGCACGAATCAATTGGAATTATAGTTTTAGATAAATGATCATACTGCTTGATAGAATTAATTGTATTTTTGTAAAAAATTAAAAAAGATTTATGAAAAAAATTAAATAACAAAAATACCGAACTTCAAGGGAAAAAATTCCTTTATACAATGGCACACGGAATACAGTTACATTTTTAAAATCCTAAAATAGTCTTACTTTATAATGATTAATTTATGAGATTTATTGCACTAAATACTGATTATAGATGGAAATAATTGAATTGAAGGCCGTACGGTAGTTGTTAATGTCTGTGTCATTTTGGTCTCTTGTGGACAGTTGGCTCATTGGCAATCATACCACATCTTCTTTTTTAATAAACCAAAAACAAAGACCTTTAATACAATTTTATTAATTTTTTTATGGCCGTTTATGAAACACAAAATATTAAGTGAATATGGAACGCCACAGCTGCCTTATGATAACAGTAACCATATAATTACGGATACAGATAGATCATGAAGCAAATGTTCTATACTTTAATGACATTTGACTATAATACTCTGTCAATTTGCTATATCACTAAGATACATGTATATACTATAAAAACATTTTGATACAACATGGATCTACCTTTTCAAACTATTCTGTCATTTCACTTTGTTATGAAGATAATATTTCATACTATGAAGACATCTTTATATCACATGGAGCTACATTTTTATACTGATTTGTCATTTAACTAAACTATTATGTGATATTGCTATGTCATAAAGATACATTTTATACTATAAAGATATCTTTATATAACATGAAGCAACTTGTTCATACTATTTTGTCACCATAGTAAATTATAACGATAAATTTGTATACTAAACAATAGTCTCGATACAACATGGAACAATTTTGTCATACAATAATGTCATATAACTATCTTATAAAGACATATTTTAATATCAAGCTAACAGTTCTTATATCACGAGATGTCATTTATGTACCAGTAGACTATTTGGTTATACTATAAGACCATTTCGTCATACCATAATACCATTTCACCATATCATAAGACCATTTCACAATATCATAAGACCATTTCACAATATCATAAGGCCATTTCATCATACTATAATACCATTTCACCATATTATAAGACCATTTCATCATACCATAAGAGACATCTATAAATACCGGCGAAATTTCTCGCGAAATTCATCCGCAACATCGATTGTAATTTAAAAACAAGTAATAGCTTTTTTTAAAAGCTAGTCGTCTCTTAGCAGATGAAATTGGAAAGTGTTTGCAAAATTATAAAAGGCTAATGCAATGGTTTTTTTTTTAATTTACCAATGTTTCATGTGATAATGTATCAACACTGGATTGATAGGGGTTATGTCTTAACTTGTGTCTTAATCGTTTGTATCTTTTCATATCGTTTTTCTAAACATTTGTTGTTCGTTTACTTTTCTTTAGCATTTTGTTTAGCTCTTTGTGCTAGAAAAATATGACGCTTTCGCCTGAATGTTTTTCGTTCACTATAGGCATCAATTGTGTAGAGATTGAAACGTAGTAATATTCAACTTGAACATATTGGAACACAAGTAATATATTCCCAACGGTTTTAACATCTTTTCAAATAATGATATTGTCATTGGTTATAAAGAAGGTGATAAGTTCTACAGTGCTTTTTTGCGATTATACTATTATCTGTATGTTTATACATTGTTCAAGTCTTGTCTTACTTTACAAGCTTGTCAAAAGAAATTATCAACTACGATGAAATAGCGTAACCGCATGCATGATAGCTATGTATAGACATAATGTTGTAAAGAAATATTTGATCTTTGTGGGTTTTTTCCTTTTATTAGAGACATGTACGTGCTTTAACCATGAAAATATCGCATCTCCCCTTTTCCCCCATTCCAAGATAAAAATTCCGAAAATAATTGCTAAAATTGATATCTCCCATTTATTCATTTTTTGTTTGTCGCTTTTGTATTTTCTAACTAAGTATAAATATTTATACATGGACGTATTATGGTATACAAGTGTCCACCGTCAGTCTGTCTGTCCGTCTGTCTATAGAGCGTCCACATGTCGCACCGTAACTTGAGAACCGCTTATCCAAATTTCATGACACTTAACATAGTTGTTTCTTATGATGGTCAAACAAGAAGAGTGGAACTATCTAACCTTGTATAGTGTAAAACTGTCACCAAATGTTGTTGAGTAGAACAGGTCTATTGTAGAATTATCAGAATATGTTCCAGGGTAGAATTGTCTGAACTGGTCTAGTATAGAACTGTCAAATATGTTTTAGTGTAAAAGCACCAGGTAATACATGACTACCACTTGTATTAAAACCTGATTTAAAAAAAAGTTGAAATATATTCTGCATGGTTAAATATATATTTCCTTGTCAGACCCATAAACTTTAGACATGAAATATCTAACTTAAAACACATTGAAAATTAAATGACTTCTACCCCATGTTTAAAAGATTATGTCTTGTACTAAACAGTACTTTTACTCGTATACTTCTTTTTTTCTCATAATCAGAAATAAAATATTATGTTATCACATACAGATCATGACAGTCATTGTGTATGGATATAACACATTATACAGATTTACGTTCCAATCTTTTCTGCGCACCTGTTGTCAATTAAATATCTAAAACTGTAAATGAATATGGCAATACAAGAGCAACTTAAAAACAAAATTCGAGAAATAACGTAGAAATCAAAATCATGAACGTTGTCAATTTTGCAAACTATTTGTTTATATGTCAACCAATACTTTAATGACACACACTGAACCAACATGATTCTATTCCAAGCTAATATACAATTGACTGATATATTATTTATAGTCACATGGAACAAATAGTATATATCAATAAATGGGATGTCGGTGAAATGATATAACAATTCTAATGTAAATTTCAATGTGAAAGAACAAATATAGATTTTATAGGAATGCAGCAAAACATAGCCACGAATAATTGTTGAAATTGAAAAAAAGAAGATTTATTACAATATAAAAAAACATCTATATTCTTTAAGCTGGTATGATTCAGTATTTATGGATCATATGATGTGCGTGGTATAGGGCATTGAGACAGATATAAAAGAGCAAAAAGACATTAAATGTTAACATGGTAAAGGTGTTATACAATTCTCATTGGCATGTCCATATTCATAAACTAACTGTCACACACATTTCCATTGTTGAAAATACAAAGAAAATAAATAATTAAGTATTTTAATACTGATATAAATATATACGAGGAATAACTTGAAATGTTAAATTGAGAAACGAATCTCCCTTTGGCATATATTAACTTTTATATTTTAGATCCTTTTCAAGTAAATTCAGCTTGTCGATGTTAGTCCTACCTTAGTCCCATTAGGCATCAGTAAAGAGTAATAAACTGTTTAAATGTCAAATAGTTGCAGTCAAATTGGAACAATTAATGTTTGCTTGATAAAAAGTTCATACATTATCACCATGCAGATTTCAAAATATGTTATAAAGTGAGCTCTAGATTTACGCCATGGGTTATATTTTACTTAAACTATAACATTTATATGTGTGAACAGTTGTGTTATATTTTGCATTATATACATGTATGTGGTCCTTGGGCGGGTTTGCCATTTTGGGGAAATCGTTGTACAATGTATTTATCGCCTTAATTTAAACTGTCATAATGATAAATATGAGGATACATATAATTCAATAATTGTTTAAGCTCGTCTTGACCGGAAGTTGAAATTATCAGAGGAAACGATTACCCTACTGAACTCTGGGAGAAAACACTACCTAATAAGATTAAATGTGTCAATTTTTCCTACTTGTACTAAGCAGCTGCCATTATCTGGAATTAAGTAATTTATTTTCCGTTATAATGTTTTCAGTTAATATTCATTTCTCTATAACTTAATTAACAACTAATAAATGATATTACTGTTAAGTCACATGGACCTCGGGGGATATAACAGTGCAAGGTATACAGTATCGATTATATGTCTGATGTAAACTTTTTTGTACAATATTAAATATCCAGTACCTGAGGGAAAATCTTTGACAGACACGAAATATATATTACTTTCAGAAACGGCTGTCTTCAAAACTTGTACATGAGATTGGTATACGGATAGTTGGTTTGATGTCTAACGAATTCCTGTCATTGTAAATAGACTGCATTGCTGTGTTAAAGGAGCTACCATTTGATTTTATAGGGCGGGGTGGTGATGCGCTAAGAAGAAAATAAAACAGTGGCTGGACAGAATTTTGAGAGAAAAAAGGTGAGATATAGAAATAAAACAGGACCGAAAAGAGTTAAAAATAAATAGACCATACAGAGATTACGAAAAACATAATACAGAACAACATTACTAATTTTAGCCAAACCCCCCTTCTCCTAACACCTCCCCACCCCCCACTCCCACCCTAAAATGAAAAGGTAACTGGAGTAACAAAATGTACAATCAATCGGTGAACAGTGTTTTCTGATGATTTTGTCGTTTAAAGAAAACATACTTAAACAGTTCATTATAACATAAAATTGCATAGTTTGGTATCGAATATATATATGCACTAACTGGCTAATGCAAATGCAACATGATTTCATATTAAAATGTAATGATAACTCGCTGTATATTGTACTTTTCCTCCCGCTTAGAAGGATTGTGAGTATTTATTCTGACTTAATACCAGAACAAACGAACGCGTAGATATAGACGACTTAATAACGAACCTGCCAATCTATCAAAATTTAATTAATCTTGAACTGACTATTTTCTTTCAAAAGCCGTTATTTGTACATACCGTGTTTTGGATGATAAAAACAGTAGTTAAAGACAACAAATTCAACGTTATTAGTATGACTTTTACATGATAGTTAGTTGCATTATATTGTCTTTCTCGTGGTTTTGTATCAAACAGATTTATCCATAGAAATTTAGGGAAAATATTGAAATACAACTGGATAATCACTGACTTCATGGTCAAGATAGTATATCCTTTACTAATCAAAATGATCAATGAACGTGTCTTCATTGATGAATTATTGATTTGCATAAAATAAGTATATGCGATATGATTGTCAATAATATAACTATCCATAGATACTGAAAAGTAAAATCACAAAAATACTGAACTTAGAGGAAGATCAATTGGGAAAGTCCATAATCACATGGCAAAATCAAATAACAAAACGCATCAAAAACGAATGGACAAGAACTGTCATATTCCTGACTTGGTACAGGCATTTTCAAATGTAGAAAATGGTGGATTAAACCTGGTTCTATAGCGCTAACCCTCTCACTTTTGTAATGACAGTCTCATCAATTTCCGATATTTTTACATTGATGCGTTAAATAAACAGACACAATAAATATAATAGTCAAAATAAGGGTACATCAGTCATCATCGTTTAACAATTTTAAAAGGAACAATTTAACAGAACACAAAAACATCTACTATCTACGAACACATTTATTGAGTGTCTGACGTCAGAAAATTGTATACGTCACATAAATTTGTCGTTCAATGTGCGTACAAACAATTTTAAAATTTTCATGGGAATGTTAGCATACATGGTTAAAAAATCAAAAGTATGTAAGAATAAATTGAATTTAAATCAAATGAATATAAGCGACTTAATGCAATTGAACAGTCTTCAGCAACGATAAAAACCCATACCGTATAATCGACAATAAAATTCCACGATCTGACAAAAGTGAATTATTTTAAACGAGAAATGAAACGGCTTAATTAAAAACAAAACAATAAATGAAAAAGATTTATAAAAGAAATATCCCCAAAACAACCACTGATTTATAGGTTACTGACTCTTCTGACATACACATACTATGACGGGTTTAAAAATGTCTGTAAAAGCACCAACTAAGTATCATGAATGCGTAAAAAAATAAACTCCCTACTGATTCTTCTCCCAAGGATGGGGAATGATTACTATGCAGATGACCATATTTCTACTGTACATCTAGATGAACAATATTTATTTTTGCACCCAGGTCAGCTCATAAAACCCATAGAGCGTTACAAATTGAAATTCCTGGATAATGGACATGAATAGCAACATTCTACTTTTAAAAAGAGAGGCAACAGATCCAAAATTGACAAATAAAATTATAAGTCAAAACGAACTGACAATGCCATGGTGACAAAACTATCAAAAGACAAACAACAGTACACAAAATTCTACAATAGAAACTAACGACTGACCAGCACGAACCTACCCAATCTTGAGTGATCTCAGATGATCAGTAAAGGAAGGCAGATCCTGCCCAAAAGATGACACAAGTGTCGTTGCTCTTTTCAGAACATATCAAATATTGAGTATTACAAAGTAGGTACAATCGAGAAAACCAGGACAGTTTTATTAAATACAGTTCGCTTACATGTATATCAGCTATTAAATTATTACTTTGAAGACTAACTTTATCAACAAAAAAAGTCTTATGTGTTGTCCTTTTAATCATTGCTTACAATATATTAAAACAAATTATACACATCATACAACCCACAACTAATTGTTTTAGACGAGGACATATTAACAAAACTGAATCAAAGAATCTTCTTTCGGTCACATTTGTTCACATAATCATGATGTAAAATATTTTTGTCTAAATCGCTGCCTGCAATAAAACATAACATAAAACTTGATTCATCCTTATCTGAAATTAAAAAGAGTAATAACACACTCCCCCTAAATAGTGTTTGCGATGAATGTATAATGCATAGAGAAAATGACACTCTCCCTACACAAGACATCGTATTTGTTGACTGATATTCAACCGGTATTGATTGCGTATTAATATATCCCGCAGAGAAATACGGAAGCTCCGCTTAAATACGTCCAATTTTATTGTCGGACAAGAGAATATAAAAGTAAACGAAATTTTGTATGCACTATTCAACTATTTTAGTATCGAAATCTTTTACAAACGTTTAAGTACGTGTAACTTTAGATGACACATTGATTGTTTTTAAATCAGAATAAAAACAAATTATTCTCATAAGAGCGTTTTTTTGCGAATAAAATTGTTTTTGAAAATAAATAATGTCTTCATTTTATTTGTTTCAGATCTTAAAGTAAGTTACAGAGCAAAACAGCTGATAATTTGATTTCCCATAAGTTTGATTAAAAACCTACATGTATGGCTCATCCTTGCGAATATGTTTGGTATTTACAAATTAGGAATTGTTTAAAAAAGTAAAATCACAAAAAATACTGAACTTAGAGGAAATTCAATTCGGAAAGTCCATAATCACATGGCAAAATCAAACAACAAAACGCATCAAAAACAGATGGACAAGAACTGTCATATTCCTGACTTGGTACAGGCATTTTCAAATGTAGAAAATGGTGGATTAAACCTGGTTCTATAGCGCTTACCCTCTCACTTTAATGACAGTCTCATCAATTTACGAAATATTTTCATTGATGCGTTAAATAAATAGACACAATAAATATAATAGTCAAAATATGGGTACATCAGTTATCATCATATAACAATTTTAAAAGGAAAAATCTAATAAAACACAAAACATCTACTATCTACGAACACATTCATTGATTTGAGTGTCTGACGTCAGAAAATTCTATACGTCACATACATTTGTCTTTTAATGTGCATACAAACAATTATAAAATTTACATAGGAATGTTAGCATACAGGGTTGAAAAATCAAAAGTATGTAAGAATAAATTTCAAAAATAGACCGAGATTTTAACTTGTCCAAAAGTTATATATAGAATTTATAAGAATCCAAAAATAGTTAATTCCACTACGCGATTGAATGATTTTGACGTTTGTGGTTTAACGTATATTGTAATTCATAATAGAAATATATCATAATGACATATTATAGAACAATATCATTCTGACGGGATCTTTTAAGGTACAGAGTCACGTTATAAGAACAAAAGAAATACAAAAAGTCGCATGTACAAAACAAACCACCAAAAAAATGAAAGCCAATACATTGACGAGATGTATAAGTACCGAGCCACGTGAAACGAATATTACATAAAACCATTCAACAGTAAAAGAAGTATTAATAATAGAACAAAGACAAATGAAAGAACTATAAAACACGTTGTTAAGATGATAAACAACATCAGTACGCAGAATCTATACATCAAGACCATCGTGTATAATTTGAGAAGTTGATACGTAATATTTATCAACAAGGTCTTGGTACCTTCCAATGAACTTTTTTAGAACAGGGACGAGACGTTCTTTGACATACCCCTGGTTCATCAACTTTCTACTCAGACACTGATGACGTTTTACAAAGTCTGATAGGAGCTGCAAGCTCTTAGATATCGAATAAGTTGGGAAATATATATCCCATGTGCAGCTGAAGTTGGTATATTGCTACTAAGGTGGGAGAAATTTATAATTTCAAAATTAAAATCGTCTAGTTTTTCATAGATTCTGGTACTGAGATGACTGTGTAAGTCAAATTCGAGATATAAGTCTAAAAATGAGGCGGAGGAAGCCGTGTCTGTTGTTTCTTTAATCTCTAGTTCTGGGGGATATACTGTATTAATGGAACCCAATCAGAAAAGTTCGGATTGTTTATGGAAAGAACATCATCAATATATCTGAAAGTGAAATTAAATAATCTGGCTTCTATATTTCAGTTCGTGCATTTATAATGTACAATGCTTATACGTCTCTCCTTTGTCATATACTACATATGAATAAACTACTATAACTGTGACCATATCCTTCTTGTTCATTGGAAATAGCAATCTTCGACTTTATATCATCATTTATAATAAGTATAACCTGTAATGGCATGCAAAGTTCTTGAAACCTCTTAAAAAATTAGCTATCCTTTAAGTCATCTTTTGGACATATATATGTCCACTCGTCTTGAATTGAACCAAAAAACACAGACATGACCAACTATAGGTTCCTGTAAGACCTTTAACAATGAGCAAAGCCCATACTGCATAGAAAACAAGAACATTCGACGTCATAATCGGATTTTAACCAATTAAGAACTGAGATGAAACGAAACAAACGTTGGTTTTTATTTGTATACGATGGGTTACATAAAAAGATATAAATTAACGAATGATTAAAGAAATATTATTTTTTTTCGGCTAATTTGAATTAAGAGTTCCTATTCCAATTTCTGTTACTCTTTGAATGTGGCTGTCACAACAAAGGGCTATGACAACAAAGTCAGATTGATATTTTACCAATAGAATGATAAAAGTGGTCCCTCCCTCTGAAAAAAAAAATGCAAAATCTAATGAGGTAATCGAACGGTTCTTTGTTTATTAGTGTGAATGATAATGTAGCATATATGTTAATTGGTTTCTTGACTTGCGTACTATGTCCACAGGGAATCCAGATGAATATGGTCAAATTTGTTCTAGCCTTGGTCATGGGTTTGCAAGTCTTTCTTATACTTATTCATTGTTACTTGTAGTCGTCCTCGGGTTCAAAATACACGTACCTTTTTTTTAAATATCAAAACTTTCTCAAATGCAATTTGGTTATTTATGGCTACCAATAATTACGTGTATGTCTGCTTTATCAACAAGACAGTGCATTGTGGTGTCTTTATTATATTTTACCAGCAGCATATTTTATAACTACGATACACTAAATAATGTCAACTGTTTCAGACAAGGATATATGATTACAATAAAATATTTGATTCAATATATCCTCTTTTGCTCATATAAAAAAATTCATGATGAAACATTTATTTTGTTTAAATAGCCTACCAATATAAATCATAACAGACAGTGTATCTCTTCCTAATCTGGAATAAAAATGAGTTATTATTTATTTGTTGTTGTCTTAACGATCAGTATCAAATATTTCACGCATGACCAGGTCAAGAAAAAAAATGTAGGTTTTATTTGGCAAAGAGGGTTGTCCAAAATTAAGTGGAAAAATAATGTATGATACATGTGATGAATAAGTAACAACATTTTCTTTCAAACATGTTACAAACAGACCATCGAGTAATGTGTGCAATGGTGTCATTATGTAAAACATGTAAAACAGTAATAAGGTTTTATTGCTAGACTAGAACAAATCAAAGTAACCACATTCCGATTTTCTTAAATATATATTGAAATCCTTAAAAAAGGTTAAAGTTTTAAAGAGATTAGCCATGAGACTTGCGACAAGACATAAAACATTGTTTAATCATATTTTTTTGTTTATGAACCTTAGAGGAAAATTATATTCCATAAAATTAATCCCTTGAGTTTAAAATCAATAACAATTTTATCAAAGTACAGTTGTATACGTAAACATGTGAATAGATGTTCATATTATTTTATTAATTTTTGTAATGCAAAGGCATCTTTTTCTCTCATCTATCGGATATCAGTTGGCAAGATAGCATTCCAATGGGTTGTAGTTTTGACGAATACATTAACGTTTTACATATGCGATGCCATATGTTAACAATGGTGATATACTTCTTTCAATGCTTTTTTCGTTTATCTTTTATGCGATATTAGAATTCGTAGGCTCAATTTGTTGGGTGATAACGTCGCTGGGCTTCTAAAATGTTGTTAATTATAAATTTTTCAAGAAAAAAATATCTCACAAACAGGCTTTGAAAATTTTGGCAAAATGCATGCTTCCAAATTGTCGTATGTGAACTTGAACATTTTTGTAAATAGCAGTGAAATAAAAACTTTGACATTTCTGGATTATCCAAGAACTTAAATTATTTTCACAGAAATAAAGAAATGTACAATTATTTTTTCCCAAAGACATTCTACAACAATTTTCAAGTTTTCAAACGACATTTTGGAAGCAAACTTTACAAATAACTGACATTGGCAATTTTGTAATATGTCTTATTTCACACATTTTGATTGGTCTAACTGTATGCTATGTTGTAATAACAAAGATTTCCTCCCGCCCAGACCATTGGTGTCAAAAAGTATTATTTTTAGCCAAAAAAGGCATATACGACATTTTAGAAGCCCAGCGACGATATACACTGCACAATCCTAATGTGCCACCTATCACTTTTTATTTATCTCTTGCATTAATGATTAACATCATCGAAACGATATTTTTTATAGCTCGTAGTTAATGTCTCTTCTAAAATCAGTATTTCTACATTTCATATATATTTCAGTATGTTCACTTTTTGATAGTACGCACTGATCTTCTTATCTGTATAGATATTACCCTATAGCTAACGTTTGCTCAGCTTACAAGTGCAATATAACAACACATTCCTTTAACAGTTAGTAAATAGCTGTAAAAAATCATTTCAAAATTAGTAATTACTGGTAATAACTTGGCAGTTTTAGAAATTACACCTAATATGTATTTGTATAAACTAAGTGCATCAGGAATTACACTTAATTCCGGAATTTAAGTAAGCACATGTAATTCCCAATTTCCCCTATTACTGTTTATATACATTTGAATATGTCCAACATGTCCAAGTTGCTTGTATTCAACATCATATTGTTAATTTCATGATATTAAAATCGAATATCATTTGATCAAAGTACATAAGAATACATAAAAAACACAAATAACGAAAAAAATGTTAAGAATTACAATACTCATGAGAGTCTGAGATATGAATAATACAGGACCAATAAAATATATCAGATTTCTTTTTTTTTATTTCGAATAGACGTTCTTTCCATCTTATTACTTCTAGTAATGCAACACATTTACTCATCTTATATTCATCGGTTGATAAATAAGAGGATTACATTTCCTTCGGTCTTTAAGTCTTACATTCAGTGTATATCTTTAATTTTTGCAGACACAATGATGTATGAATTACTGTCCGTTTATATCAACTGTACAATGAACAAGATGAATCTATAAATGTTATGCTTTATTTTGTATGGGTTATTTTCTAAGGATCACGTGATACGTTGTCTAGCTTTCTGTATGTTAAACAGCATAAATTGAACATTTTGAATGCTTCGAATTTCAACAATCTCATATATTTGAATAGGTGATTGATGACAAAAAGACATTTCTTAAACATTCCTTTGACACAAAAGTTCGTAGACGCATCGAAATCTTTTCAATTGTGATTCAAAATTATATAAAAGTTAAGTACGTTGATCTTTCCTCTATATTATCTCAAATAAGAAGATACATTGAGGCATTTATATGTGTTCGTTCTCCGTTTTTAATAAAACATTGCCCAGTCTTTCTATATTTCAGTTCGTGCATTTATGATGTACAATGCTTATACGTCTCTCCTTTGTCATATACTACACATGAATAAACTACTATAACTGTGACCATATCCTTCTTGTTCATTAGAAATAGCAATATTCGACTTTATATCATCATTGTTAATGAGTATAACCTGTAATGGCAGGCAAAGTTCTTGAAACCTCTTAAAAAATTAGCTATCCTTTAAGTCATCTTTTGGACATATATATGTTCACTCGTCTTGAATTGAACCAAAAAACACAGACATGACCAACTATAGGTTCCTGTAAGGCCTTTAACAATGAGCAAAGCCCATACTGCATAGTCAGCTATAAAAGGCAACAAAACAACTAATGTAAACCAATTCAAATGAGAAAACTTTACGGCATAATATATGTACGAGAATTGAAAGAAAATCAAATATGAAACATATCAAACAACGACAACTACTGAATTACAGGATCCTGATGTGAGACAGGCACATACATGCATAATATAACGGTTTAAACCCTCCCCCGTACCTGTGACAGTGGTTTAACAGAAAATGAACCCAACTTAGACATCAAGCTTCAAATGTTTTGTCTGCAATAGAGTTAGTAGGAATGACCGAAGTTGAAGAGCACCAAGGATCTAAATCACAAAAGGTCCAAACATGGCTATGGTTAACTTTTTCTTTAAAGAGAAAATCCGAAGTTTTTCGCACAAACTAAAAATGTAAGAGGCATTTAATATAATGACATTAACAAATCTAAGTATTTTCAGTTAATTTTCAGTTAATTTTCAGTTACTGATTCATCCAGATATTTCCTCTCTCAACAAAATGCTCTACAAGTCGAATTTCATACCAAATATTAAAAGGACGTATCAGTTTATGCTACTAGTATATAATGTCTTATGTGTAAAACTAGTTACAGATGTATGGACGGGATTTTGTTTTCTTTTATTCACATGTATATGTATCCATAAAACATTCAGGTAGCTTGCTTCTGAATATTAGTGTTTTGATAAAACAAAATAATATTTGTGGGTTATCCTTTACTCTGCATATATACTTGTATTGGATTTAACCTTCAGCAGTGTATCACTATTTGTGAGTATGGTCTCGAGGAACGATGGTAGTCCGTCAGAAGGGGACGATAGATAGTTGACCCGTGTAAAGAGAGCGCTATATGTCTTGCAGGTAAAAATTTACCCTTGTAGATTTCGATAAAGAGCAGTCTGATGTCGCTTCAAGGCATCACTCGCACCCTCTAATTAAAGCACAGACAGTGATTGATTGCATGTACTGTCTGCGCTTTAATTAGACATGCAATTTTACTGTGTCAATGTTTCTGTATTTATTGTATTAAATGTTCAATCTAATGTGTTACTGATATTGAAAATAAATAAGTATGAGAATATAATTGTTGCTAGGAAAACATGTATACATATTTATAAAAATGACATATAGATAAAACATTGACACGTAGGTCAAATGTATACACCTTTCATAACATATACAAGAAGACTGTTTCATTAAAAATTTCATAAAAGATACCAACAGATCCCCCATTTCGGGTCTCTAAAACACCTATGATATGGAATCATACCAACAACAAAAAACAATAACATATATCCGTTTGTCAAATAAAAAAACTAAACAAAAACAGCATATTTTTAAGCAATAACCTGCCAATCATAAATTCTTTAAATTTCATAATGGGATGCGTAGTAAAGCAAATATTGTTTCTGGTTAAGTTAAAAAAAAAATTAAATATCAATAACATGCTTTTAAAGAACTTTAGCGTCCCAGTATCTGCGAATTTGAATCAGAAATAGAGAAGAAGAACAGACAAACAAATGTAGAATAGACTTATATTGTGCTTAAATTTAAAAAAAAAGATTGTACCATAAAAGCAAAGAATACAGAAATAAAGATTCCCATCTAGAAAACTTTTATAGCAATCTAATATAGTCTCTTCTTTGTGTGACTGTCGTATGAAATGTCACTACAATGACAACAATACATAATAGGTAATCATATAAAAAATCTTCGGTACAGCAAAGACATTGGTGATATTTGGGATTATCTATGTGATCGTTTGTATTCATAGTAGATACTAAAAGTGTTAAGGCTGATAATTAAAGATGTGTCAATCAAACATACTTCACTTTAATCTTAGACAAAATTCCTTTATAAAAAAAGCAATAATTGTGTATCTTGAAGCTTACAGTCCGTGCTCAAGTTGATAAATACAGTAATCAGACCTGTTAGATTGAATATTAGACTGTTCTTGTCTGATACCTCTTGTAATTATCAATTCACAACAACAACCGTAGAAAAACTCGTCGTAGATACAACGATAAAAACTTTGTAATCAAGACGTACATTTTGTCTACAAAAGACTCACCACGACGTTTGAATCCAAAAAGTTAAAGGGCCAAATGAATTATGCAATTGAAGAGAATTGAAGTCCCTAAATATTGAAAGGGTTTACAAAATACAGCTATAATAAGATTTAATCATTAAGCATTAAATCAATTTAATAAATTAAGATTATCGTCTGCTAAACTAGAGTTACCTTTTCTTTAATTTTAAAGGACTTGAGCGTCTTTCATTTACCTACATAATTTCGTAAGCGGTTTTCCCGCTTTTATTTGGTATAAAATTGCATGCTTTTCGTGATTTGTTCATTGCGTGATTTGAACTGAAGGAACACAAAAAGGATGGACTGATTCAGACATAAGATAAGTACATATGTTTTAGTGATAAATAGATATAGTTGTTGCAGTTGAATTTTCCGAATGATTTTATTTCTGTAATTTATAAAAGAATAATTTTATTTTATTTGAAAGTTGTTCTTGCAAATAGTTTGATTCTTAATTCAATGTATCGTTTACTTCGATAGCATTTATACTGACTAGACTATTATTCAATAGTTACATTTGTGCACACATATATTAATCATTGAATAGCATTAAATTTAAAATGCTTTAATACAGGTGATATATTTGTTTTGATTGTAATGTATGAGCGATATTCTTTAAACAGGTAATTACATGTTTGTAGTGTAAGCCGTGTTAACATTTACATGCCCGCTAATGTTTAATTTGTTCCACGTACATCTTTTATAAGTTTTTTAATTTGCGGATAATTAAATAAGCTTGGGAATTTAACTTACCGTTTATAGCGACGTTATATTTTGTTTGAAGGAACATTGCACTTGTTTTAATTGTGTTTTGTTACCAACTTCATTTGTTTAATGCATTCAAATGTATTAATTTTATTTAAAACAACGTAGTGGGTTATATGCGGTATTTCATTTATTTAAATCGAATGATTGAATAAGAAGTTGAATTTATATTTTGAAAGATGAATGGGCTTTTAAGACTTGATGAATGTAGCTAATCTGTTTTTATAATTATAATAGTTTATAACAATGCCAAGAGATAGAGGCAGGCGTCGTCGGCAGGACCCGGTTGGAGACTTCGTCTTAGAATGGCTCCCAGGGAACAACTTTAACCACCATTTAGGAATGAGAGAAGGCGTCCCAAAGTTGATATTGATGAAGATGCCCCTGTAGTAAGAAGACGGAGTGTTGGTGGACTTCAACTAGTTGCCTTGCAACCATATGTAGAATTCAAGAGATTGAACCTGAATTAGCTGCCTTAGGTGAGGTTATTGAAGTTTTTGATGAACATCTAATGTTGCCTCGTTTTAATGAGGTTGTTTTATTGATAAGTCAAAAGCTTAAGGAATTTTGAATATATTGATTTGTCCCTTATGCATTCACAACAATTTCAACAGTCAAACAAATGAAAACACCATTGGCATTAATGACTGTATGCTGGTTATACAAAACAAAGTAGGAAAAACCATACTGTTAATTCTGTTGAGGATTGGACTGATTGTTTTATTGCTTATGCCCAGGTCCTTATTGTAAGGTATCCTGGAAAAGCAAGTGTACTTTTCTCATATATGTCAATAATAAGGGGTGCAGCGGCTGATCATCCTGTTGAAAAACGGTATTCTTATGACCAACAATTTCGTTTGAGAGTATCAAGGGATCATACTGAAAAATGGTCATCCATAGATGGTTTTTTGTGGTTGCGTATTTTAACTAACAATACTCAAAAACAACAGCAGGCTAATGTTGGTTATAAATGCTGAGATTTTAATTTTAAAGGTTTTTGCAATAAACGCAAGTGCCAATACAGGCATGCATGTCTCAAATGTTGTTTTAATCATCTTGCTTTACGATGTCGTTGCTTTATGGACAATGAAGGTAATACTGGTCCATCTAGGCTTAAGAGAAATAACATTTCACCTTTTGTTAACAACTCTGTTAATAGACAACACCCAAAAGGAGGTTGTCAGCAAAGATAATTTATAATTTTTCAGAACTAGTTTAATATTTGGGCCCTAGGAACATGTAAATGAACTCTCTAAGCTTCTGGAACTATATCATGATTAACAAAGCGCTGTTGAACTTTTAAATGGATTTAAATATGGTTTTAAAATTCATTAGGTCCTAGACGTTCATGTGAATATAGAAATTTGTTGTCTGTTTTGAAAAACCCTATTGAAGCTCAAAAGAAGTTGAATAATGAGATATCATTAGGTCGAATGGAAGGCCCATTCAAACATAAACCTATTTCAAATCTTCGGTGCTCTCCTATTGGTTTAGTTCCTAAGAACACTGGTGGACTTAGATTGATAACTTATTTGTCTTCCTTCCGAAGGAAAGTATCAATGATTTTATTGATACTCAGTTTACCAAGGTCACTTATTCATCATTTGACAATGCAGTCAAAATTGTTAAACAAATGGGGAATTCGGCTTGAATGGCAAAAATAAATATTAAATCGGCATTTCCTTTACTTAAATGTTATCCTTGTGATTTTGATTTTCTAGGCATCAAACTAAATGGTCTTTACTATATCCAAAAAAAAAAAAAAATAATGCCCATGGGATGTTCTATTAGTTGTGCTACATTTAAAAATTTTCAACCTTTTTGCATTGGTCAGATAAAACTAAAACGCATTCTGAAAATTTGGATCATTATCTTGATGATTTTATATTGTTGGAGAAGCTCATAAAGATGACTGTCTCTTTCTTATGACTACATTTTCAAAAGTTTGTTCAAACTTGGAAGTTCCTATAGCAAATAAAAAAAAAAAAAAAAAAAAAACCAGAAGGTCCTTGCACAAAACTGGAATGTATAGGTTTGTTAATTTATTCAGATGAGATGTTGGTTAGAATACCAGTGTTAAAATAAAAATAAAACTTAAAGATCAGATAAATTGGGTCTTGGCGTCTATATGGCTCTTTTAAAAATGTTAAAAAATCTCATCATTTTATAAGATTGACCAAAGGAATACGAGATCATTTGCATATGTGGCAATATTTTTATAAAGAATTTAATGACTATACATATATCAAAGATTTAGATTGGGTTTCAAATGCTGATTTACATTTGTATTCTGACAGTGCAGGTGGTCATTCACTGGTTTGTGCAGCTTATTTAAATGGGCCATGGGCAATTTTACAATGGCCATAATTGGGTCAAAGTTTTATTAAGTGACATTACTTATTTGGAAATTATATCTATTGCTTTGGCCATCTATTTATGGAAAGAAAGGTTTACGAATAAGAAGATAATTTTGCATTGTGATAATATGGCTGTTGTTACAATTTTTAATTCAAAATCTTCAAAAAAAAGACAGGGTTATGTTTTTGTTAATAAAAATAGTTTTGTGGACATTGTTATTTAATTTTCAATTTAAAGCGTTGCATTTTTTTTTTTTTCTTCAAAATACAATTTTATTGCTGATGCTTTATCTCGTGGACAGATGAAGAAGTTCAGAGAAGTAACGAGCAATGCCTACCGGACGCCACAGACTATTCCACACGAATTCCTTTATCTTTTGTTATAGAAGCTTCAAAATTGTTGAATTATTCAATTTCTCAAAGTACCAGAAATGTTTATGAAAATGCATTGAATACGTTCAATATGTTCAAGATGGAATTCCCCTTAGTTGGCCACCAAGTAACGGACAAATTATTGGTTATATTGGGTTTTTTTTGGGTCACTAAATCATTATTCATCATTACAATTAGATCATATATATCTGGAATAAGTTACAAATTAAAAATTCAAGGGAATGAAGATTTAACTAAATCTTTTATCATACAGAAACTTTTGGGTGGTTGTGATAGACTTTACAACTCTTAAGATTTTCGGGAACCTTTGACTATTGATATTTTGATAAGATTAAATGTGGCTTTGAGGCACGTGTGCTCTTTTTATTATGAAACAATATTGTTTCAAACAGCATTTAACTTAGCTTGCTGCATTTTTTACGTGTGAGTGAATTTGCCATTACAACGAATGTTATGCAAGAGCATGTTTTACATAGGCGGGATGTTTATATTGACCTTCTTAAATCAGCTGCTTATTACGATATTTTTTTTTTCAAAAACTGATCAAAAAGGGAGATCCACTACTTTAGTTGTAAAAATTAAATAAAAATGAATCAAATGAGATTTGTCCTCTACAAAGTTTGAAAGCCATTTTACAAATATAAATATAAATGGGAAATCATTGACAAGATTTCAGTTTCAGACTGTTTTAAACAAAGGGGGGTTAGATCTTACCTCCACAAAGTTTAGGGCAAGGCTATTAAACATACTGATTTTGATGATATCCATCCAACTCTTTTCGCTGATGATGGCGAATCTGTCATATATTGGCAATGACATTTTTATTAATGCTATTCAGTCAGCATTAGAGTTGTTTACTAAGTATCCAAACTGATTTTTATATCCAGATGAATTTTAAACTGTTTAAAGTTGCAAGCCATCGTGCATGGACACATGAAGTTGTATGTCAGTTGAATAATTTATTTCAGTTGTTAAACGCATGCATCAAGTTGAACAGCTCTGTTGAATATACAACAGTTTTGTTGTTAGTTGTAAATACATAGTTGAATTTTTTTTATTTTTTGTTGTTGTGCACGTTGTTTATATTTGTACTGTTGTATAGTAAAGTTGATTACTTCGTTGATTCTTTGTATAGTAAAGTTGATTACTTCGTTGATCTGTTGTATAGTAAAGTTGATTACTTCGTTGATCTGTTGTATAGTAAAGTTGATTACTTAGTTGATTTGTTGTATAATAAAGTTGATTACTTCGTTGATCTGTTATATAGTATAGTTGATTACTTCGTTGATCTGTTGTATAGTAAAGTTGATTACTTTGTTGATCTGTTTGTATAATAAAGTTGATTACTTCGTTGATCTGTTGTATAGTTTAAGTGATATTCTTCGTTGAACTGTTGTATAATATAGTTTATATACTTCGTTGAACTGTTGTATAGTATAGTTGATATACTTCGTTGATCTGTTGTATAGTATAGTTGATATACTTCGTTGAACTAATGTCTAGTATAGTTGATATACTTCGTTGAACTAATGTTTAGTTGTTGAACTCCGTTCAATTAATATGTTTGTTCAAAACCTAGGTTTTTTCATTTGTTTTGTGTGTTAAAGTTAATTTTTTGTCATGGATTGATAAATTTTGTTTGGCGATGCTTACAAACAAGTTTGCTAGCATTTGGCTGAATTTATTACAGTTGGCGTCTGGTAGCCCAGTTGCCATTTGGAGAAAACATATGATGGTTGCCCTTCTATGTTTTTATCTTGGACATTAATGAGACATTGTCGATGAATGCAAATTCATAGGCCGGTTGATATATAGTTGAACTGTCCTAATAAATCCATGACAAAAAATTGCCAAAATTCAAACTTACTATTTGTTGTTTTTTATTATGATAATTATTTAGTTTGTCTTACAACTTATCCTCATTTGTATAACGAAGGTAATCTGGAGTCATTGGAAATATTACGAGTGATTTCAATGGATTTGGGTTATCTTTTATTTGGTATATCGTATTCCTAAATTTATATCTGTTGGTTTCTTTCGAATATTTAATAATGGTAATCTATTCCTGTGTTAGAAAATCCTAGTTTTTGAAAAGGAAATATTGGAAAAAGATATTGTGTCAAATAATTTGTGTACACATATTTAGATTTCTGAAACTGTAATTAGCTGCATTTGATTGAGCGTGGTTATTGAAACTTTGGTTATAATAGGCTTCAACCACAAGAAGTAAGGTACACTTGTAATACAGCAGCCTCTATTTTACAATGTCGTTCAATTGTATGTCGATACATAACTTTCTCCTTTTTGCATATACTGCTCCCAATCAACAACACATCGTGTCTTAAATGTGCACCACATTCAACTGGAATTTGTGCATTATTTGTTGCAAATTCTGCATATATTTTTAATCTTTTGTAGACATAGTGTTTCCAATATATCATTCGACATTATAGCTCACAAGAGGATCAATTTTTGCCAAAGTGTGATTTTGAACCAACGTGACCTATCTACTGATTATTCTTGTTGTTCTCGTGTGAATCATAATCACACAAGCATTCCATTTCAATATCACAGTAATTATTTTAAATACAACTTCAGGGTATCATCAGATAAATAAACTACATAGATCTAATCAATAATTCAAGCCTTTCAAGAACTGGAATTGTCTGATGTGTTTGATTAGTATTTTTTATCATCAAAGTATAAGTGGATGAGTTTTTTTCTGTTCTGGTTCAGTATACTATAGAAATAGAACAACACATGAGAATCTTGAAATTTTTAACATTTTCGAAACACGATTATTTCAGAGCATACTACACAAAAAGTTGAATATTTTACATCATATAACGAATACTGTGTAAATTCAGAAAATTTTGCGTGCATTTATAATTGCAACTTTTGAAGAATTACCAAAAATGCGGGTTTAAATATTGCGATGTTACGAAAACCTATCTACATATATATGTATTTGATATCAGAATACGGGTTTTTACTACTGTGATACTCAAGTAGCCGCATTATTCGAAATAATTTATACATTTACAGTATTTAAGTGTACTTCCTAATTATACACATCTGTTATATTGTTTGATTGAATGTTTGATCATTTGTTAACGCCAATGTCATCATTATTGTGCTATTTCCGAGTTTATATTGTTTAAGGAAGCCAGAGTTCACAAATATAAATTGTTAAACCTAGTCAATTACGGTTGGAGTATAACACAACTGCTACATGCCCTTTTTGAATCACATCCTCAGTGTTTATGGAAAGCAGATTCCAATATGTGTAATGTTCATTTTATTTTGCCTATACGTTTATATAATACCATTGTTCCTTTCAAACTCAAAGATACCAACATGTGACAATTGTCACCATGTTTGCCGTATTTATAAAGATTGTGGTGTCAAAGACTTCTATGAGACTATCAGAAGATGAACACAACTAAATCAAGTGCTGTTTTTCAATGGCGTTCTCAAATGCGAGTTATGATTTTATGGCACGAATCAATTAAAAATATAGTTTTAGATAAATGATCATACTGCTTGATAGAATTAATTGTTATTTTGTAAAAAATAAAAATAGATTTATGGAAAAAATTAAATAACAAAAATACCGAACTCCAAGGGAAAAAAATCCTTTATACAATGGCACACGGAATACAGTTAAATATTTAAATTCCTAAAATAATTTTACTTTATAATGATTGATTTATGAGATTTATTGTACTTAATACTGATTATAGATGGAAAGAGTTGAATTGAAGGCCGTACGGTTGTTCTTAATGTCTGTGTCATTTTGGTCTCCTGTGGACAGTTGTCTCATTGGCAATCATACCACATCTTCTTTTTTAATAACCCAAAAACGGAGACCTTTAATACAATTTTATTATTTTTTTATGGCCGTTTATGAAACACAAAATATTAAGTGAATATGGAACGCCACAGCTGCCTTATGATAACAGTAACCATATAATTACGGGTACAGATAGATCATGAAGCAAATGTTCTATACTATAATGACATTTGACTATAATACTCTGTCAATTTGCTATATCACTAAGATACATGTATATACTATAAAGACACTTTGATACAACATAAATCTACCTTTTCATACTATTCTGATATTTCACTTTGTTATGTAATATTTTTATATATATATATATATATATTTAATATTTCATACTATGAAGACATCTTGATATCACATGGAGCTACATTATCATACTGATTTGTCATTTAACTAAACTATTATGTGATATTGCTATGTCATAAAGATACATTTTATACTATAAAGATATCTTTATATAACATGAATCAACTTGTTCATACTATTTTGTCACCACAGTAAATTATAACGATAAATTTGTATACTATACAATCCTCTCGATACAACATGGAACTATTTTGTCATACTATTATGTCATATAACTATCTTATAAAGACATATTTTAATATCTAGCTAACAGTTCTTATATCACGAGGTGTCATTTATATACCAGTAGACTATTTGATTATACTATAAGACCATTTCGTCCTACCATAATACCATTTCACCATATCATAAGACCATTTCACCATATCATAAGACCATTTCATCATACTATAAAATAATTTCACCATATTATAAGACCATTTCATCATACAATAAGAGAAATCTATAAATAGCGGCGACATGTCCCGCGAAATTCATCCTCAACATCGATTGTTATTTAAAAACAGATGAACTCGAAAGTGTTTGCAAAATTATAAAAGGCTAATGCAATGGGTTTTTTGTTATTTCACCAATGTTTCATGTGATAATGTATCAACACTGGATTGATAGGGGTTTAGTCTTAACTTGTGTCTTAATCGTTTGTATCTTTTCATATCATTTTTCTAAACATTTGTTGTTCGTTTACTTTTCTTTAGCATTTTGTTTAGCTCTTTGTGCTAGAAAAATATGGCGCTTTCGCCTGAATGTTTTCCGTTCACTATAGGCATCAATTGTTCAGAGATTGAAACGTAGTAATATTCAACTTGAACATATTGGAACACAATTAACATATTACCAACGGTTTTTACATCTTTTCAAATAATGATTTTGTCATTGGTTATAAGAAGGTGATAAGTCCTACAGTGCTTTTTTTGCGATCATACTATTATCTGTATGTTTATACATTTTTCAAGTTTTGTCTTACTTTACAAGTTTGTCAAAATAAAGTATCAACTACGATGAAATATCGTAACTGCATGCATGATAGCTATGTATAGACATACTGTTGTAAAAAAATATTTGATATTTGTGGCTTTTTTCCTTTTGCTAGAGACATATACGTGCTTTAACCATGCATCGCAAATATCGGATCTCCCCTTTTCCCCCATTACGAGATAAAAATTCCGAAAATAATTGCTAAAATGGATATCTCCCTTTTATTCATTTTTTGTTTGTCGCTTTTGTATTTTCTAACTAGGTTTGCTTTCGTGTATAAGATGTAAATAGCTGTGAGTGACCGGCTGATCTAATGTAAAATACGCACATGTGTGTTTACAAGAATTGAGGAGTTTGTGATATTCATATATAGATAAGTGTAATCTGTGTACCGATATGTATGACTGGTAACCAGGCAAAATCTAATTGCTAAAATAGAGAGTTCAATTTCGACTGTTTACGTGATTAAAATACATTTACTAGGTTTTGAATTGTCCCAATCAATCAGTAAACTTTAACTATGATAGATTGATATATTATTATGTATTCATAATTGGAATAGACGTTCATTGCGTATAACGATATTGTGTGGTGAAGGGTATTATATTCAACTCATTGGAGGTGTGCCTACATAGGCAGAATTTATCTCTATATAGATACAGAATACAGATAGAGCTGGGAACAGTATACATGATCCTGGATACAGTCAGCAATATCTTCCAATCAGAAAGTAAGAAGCATTCAGCCTGTAGACTGTCCATTGTTCAATTCTTAAACATCGTGGTGTGAGTGCCAATGAGACAACTCTCCATCCAATACAATTAAACCATTATAGGTCAATGAACGGTCTTCATCATGTATTTCTTGTATAAAACATGCTAATATTCAAACCACGATAATTTACTCCTGTTCCGAAATGAATGTAATATTTGTTACTGGACGTAAGCACTTGTTCTTTACTTAAATCCATTTTTTATACGTCCGCCAAAATTTTGACGGGACGTGTTATGGTATACAAATTTCCACCGTCCGTTTGTCTATAGAGCGTCCACAAGTCGCACCGTTTCTTGAGAACCGCTTATTCAAATTTCATGACACTTAACATAGTTGTTTCTTATGATGGTCAAACAAGAAGAGTAGAACTATCTAACCTTGTATAGTGTAAAACTGTCACCGAATGTTGTTGAGTAGAACAGGTCTATTGTAGAATTATCAGAATATGTTCCATGGTAGAATTGTCTGAACTGGTCTAGTATAGAACTGTCAAATATGTTTCAGTGTAATACTGCAGAATATTTTCCAGGATATACATTCACAAACACGTCTTGTGTAGAACAGTAAAAACATGTTCTCGGAAGAACTATCCCAACTGATTAATGACATTAACTATTCAAAGCTGTCATGGCGACTGTTAAAGAGGTTACAATTTTAAAATGTATTCTGCTATTACCTTGTTACTGTAATATTGTAGGCACTTACTGCAGTCCTGAAGAATCAAGATCATCATGTTTGTAGGTATGTGTCTTATTTGTCCCTTAAAAGTTTAAAATATTCAACAACCACTGTTCGTAACACAGCGTTTGATGAGGGAATTATACAAATGAACTCATTGTATATTAATAACCTAACCTAACTTTTATTAATTATTTGTTTTTGGGGAAAGATATTTTTCCACGAATCTTTAAACAGAACATATAGGTTGCACTTCTCTAAATAAAGACAATGCAATTAACCAGATCTTTGAAAGGTCTCTAATTGTCGAATTTATCTTTTGTTTCAATTTCTTTCTTTCTAATCATAGACACATTAGGGTGTTAAAAGTCCAATCACACACATACTGAACTCAAAACGGAAAGTCCTTAGTCAAATGTCAAAATAAAAAGTTAAACACATCAAATATTTAAATCTCCTCCATATATCTGAGGTTAGATAGTATGTGTTATTACGAAGTCTGATACAAAATAACGCCAAATCCCTTATTTGTTAGATATAAAAGCTTTGTTTTTCGTATCTCAAAGACAAATAATTATAGGTTCGCGAGTTCTGATATGTTTAAATCTCTTATCTTCGCAACAACAGAAAACAGTCATGTAGTCCTTCTTGGCTACGTGTGAATTGGTTTATTTGACCTTTCAGTTTAGTGTATTGCTCCAATAGAAGTGTATTGCATTTTTTTTTCTGGTTCCTTTTTTATAATGTTTTCATTAAAAGTTTAATAACTGATCTTTAAAATCAAGTTATATTAATGTAAAATCCATAACGATTTAAAAACTTTTAATTGCTCTTGTATTGACACATTTCTTTTATCTTTCTATTCTTAATTTTTTATATTAACTTATGTAAAGATAAATGATTGATATATCAAAAGGAAATAACTTGTTACAAACTTCAATATTGCATCATAGCTATGTAGTACAATTAATTGTATTGTTTATGCAGCTGCATTAAAATATTTGGTTATTGAAATACTTTTGATGTGACTTTAAGTGCCTAATTGGTTACTTTGGTAAAAGTACCAGGTAATACATGACCACCACTTGTATTGAAACATGATTTAAAAAAAAGGTGAAATATATTCTGTATGGTTAAATATATAATTCCTTGTTAGACCAATAAACTTTAGACATGAAATATCTAACTTAAAACACATTGAAAATTAAATGACTACTACCCCATGTTTAAAAAGATTATGTCTTGTACTAAACAGTACTTTTACTCGTATACTTCTTTTTTTCTCATAATCAGAAATAAAATATTATGTTATCACATACATATCAGTCATTGTGTATGGATATTGCACATTATACAGATTTACGTTCCAATCTTTTCTGCGCACCTGCTGTCAATTGAATATCTAAAACTGTAAATGAATTTGGCAATACAAGAGCAACTTAAGGAGGAAGACCTAGGTTAAGGGAAATAACTCTTAAAATCATCAGTACGTTTGTATCAACCATTTTCAAAAATACATTCTAAGCTTCTAGGTTACATAGATTATTTGTTTCAGGTAAATGCTTAAAATACATTGATGAACTTAACTTTTACAAACGCTTAACTGATTTAAAGAGTTATCTCCCTGAACCAAGGTCTACCCCCTTAAAAACAAAATTCGGAAAATAACGTAGAAATCAAAATCAAAATCATGAACGTTGTCAATTTTGTAAACTATTTTTTATATGTCAACCAATACTTTAATGACACACACTGAACCAACATGATTCTATTCTCAAGCTAATATACAATTGACTGATATATTATTTATAGTCACATGGAACAAATAGTATATATTAATAATGGGATGTCGGTGAATTTGATATAACAATTCTAATGTAAATTTCAATGTGAAAGAACAAATATAGATTTTATAGGAATGCAGCAAAACATAGCCACGAATAATTGTTGAAATTGAAAAAAGAAGATTTATTACAATATAAAAAAAACATCTATATTCTTTAAGCTGGTATGATTCAGTATTTATGGATCATATGATGTGCGTGGTATAGGACATTGAGACAGATATGAAAGAGCAAAAAGACATTAAATGTTAACATGGTAAAGGTGTTATACAATTATCATTGGCATGTCCATATTCATAAACTAACTGTCACACACATTTTCATTGTTGAAAATACAATGAAAATAATTAATTAATTATTGTAATACTGATATAAATATATACGAAGAATAACTTGAAATGTCATCGGACGTAGGAAATCACTT
Organism: Mytilus edulis; assembly: GCF_963676685.1. NCBI lineage: Eukaryota > Metazoa > Mollusca > Bivalvia > Mytilida > Mytilidae > Mytilus > Mytilus edulis. The sequence goes on along the minus strand of NC_092354.1, from coordinate 71,999,540 downwards.
TAAATTGAGAAACGAATCTCCCTTTGGCATATATCAACTTTTATATTTTAGATCCTTTTCAAGTAAATTCAGCTTGTCGACGTTAGTCCTACCTTATATCCCATTAGGCATCAGTAAAAAGTAATAAGATGTTTAAATGTCAAATAGTTGCAGTCAAATTGGTACAATTAATGTTTGCTTGATAAAAAGTTCATACATTATCATCATGCAGATTTCAAAATATGTCATTATGTGAGATCTAGATCTACACCATGAGTTATTTTTTACTTAAACTATAACATTTATATGTGTGAACAGTTGTGTTATATTTTGCATTATATACATGTAATTGGTCCTTGGGCGGGTTTGCTATTATGGGGAAATCGTTGTACAATGTATTTATCGCCTAAATTTAAACTGTCATAATGATAAATATGAGGATACATATAATTCAATCATTGTTTAAGCTCGTCTTGACCGGAAGCTGAAATTATCAGAGAAAAACGATTACCCTACTGAACTCTGGGAGAAAACACTACCTAATAAGATTAAATGTGTCAACTTTTCCTACTTGTACTAAGCAGCTGCCATTATCTGGAATTAAGTAATTTATTTTCCGTTATAATGTTTTCAGTTAATATTAATTTCTCTATAACTTAATAAACAACTAGTAAATGATATAACTGTTAAGTCACATGCAGCTCGGGGAATATAACAGTGCAATGTATACAGTATCGATTATATGTCTGATGTAAACTGTTTTGTACAATATTAAATATCCGGTACGTGAGGGAAAATCTTTGACAGACACGAAATATAAAAAAAGGTGTTGCTTTCAGAAACGACTGTCTTCAAAACTTCTGTACGTGAGATTGGTATACAGATAGTTGGTTTGATGTCTAACGAATGCCTGTCATTGTAAATAGTCTGCATTACTGTGTTAAAGGAGCTACCATTTGATTTTTTACGGTGGGATGGTGATGCACTAGGAAAAAATTAAAACAGTGGCTGGACAGGAATTTTGAGAGAGAAAAGGTAAGATAAAGAAATAAAACAGGACCGAAAAGAGTTAAATATAAATAGACCATACAGAGATTACGAAAAAAATAATACAGAAGAACATTTCTCATCTTAGTCCCATACCCCCCCCCCCCCCCCCCCACCCCTCACCCATCCTAAAATGAAATGGTAACTGGAGTCACAAAATGTACAATCAATCGGTGAACAGTGTTTTCTGATAATTTTGTCGTTTAAAGAAATCATAATAAAACAATTCATTATAACACAAAATTGCACAGTTTGGTACCGAATATATATATGCACTAACTGGCTAGTGAAAATGCAACATGATTTCATATTAAAATGTAATGGTAACTCACTGTATGTTATACTTTTCCTCCCGCTTAGAAGGATTGTGAGTATTTGCTCTGACTTTATACCAAAACGCACGAACGCGTAGATATAGACGCCTTAATAACGAACCTGCCAATCTATCAAACTTTAATTAATCTTGAACTGACTATTTTGTTTGAAAACCCGTTATTTGTACATACCATGTTTTGGATGATAAAAACAGTAGTTAAAGACAACAAATTCAACGTTATTAGTATGACTTTTACATGATAGTTAGTTGCATTATGTTGTCTTTCTCATGGTTTTGTATCAAACAGATTTATCCATAGAAATTTTGTGAAATACAACTGGTTAATCACTGACTTCATGGTCAAGATGGTATATCCTTTACTAATCAAAATGATCAATGAACGTGTCTTCATTGATGAATTATTGATTTGCATAAAATAAGTAGATGCGATATGATTGTCAATAATATAACTATCCATAGATACTGAGTTTAAATGAAATGAATATAAGCGACTTAATGCAGTTGAACAGTCTTCAGCAACGATAAAAACCCATACCGTATAATCGACTATAAAATTCCACGATCTGACAAAAGTGAATTATTTCAAACGAGAAATGAAACGGCTTAATTAAAAACAAAACAATAAAGGAAAAAGATTTATAAAAGAAATATCCCCAAAACAACCACTGATTTATAGGTTACTGACTCTTCTGACATACATATACTATGACGGGTTTTAAAATGTCTGTAAATGCACCAACTACGTGTCATGAATGCGTAAAAAAATAATCTCGCAACTCCCAACTGATTCTTCTCCCAAGGATGGGGAATGAAATCCATGCAGATGACCATATTTCTACTGTACATCTAGATGAACGATATTTATTTTTGCATCCAGGTCAGCGCTTATAACCCATAAAGCATTACAAATTAAAAGTCCTGGATAATGGACATGAATAGCAACATGCTACTTTTAAAAAGAGAGGCAACAGATCCAAAATTGACAAATAAAATTTTAAATCAAAACGAACTGACAATGCCATGATGACAAAACTACCAAAAGACAAACAACAGTACACAACATTCTACAAAAGAAATTAACGACTGACCAGCACGAACCTTACCAATCTTGAGTGATCTCAGATGCTCAGTAAAGAAAGGCAGATCCTGCCCAAAAGATCACACAAGTGTTGTTGCTCTTTTCAGAACATATAAAATATTGAGTATTACAAGGTAGGTACAATCGAAAAAACCAGGACAGTTTTATTTAATACAGTTCGCTTACATGTACGTCAGCTATAAATTATTACTTTGAAGACTTACTTTATCAACAAAAAAAGTCTTATGTGTTGTCCTTATAATCATTGCTTACAATATATGAAAACAAATTATACACATCATACAATCCACAACTAATTGTTTAAGATGAGGACATATTAACAAAACTGAATCAAAGAATCTTCTTTCGGTCATATTTGTTCACATAATCATGATGTAAAATATGTTTGTCTAAATCGCTGCCTGCAATAAAACATAACATAAAACTTGATCTGAAATGAAATAGAGTAATAACACTCTCCCCCTAAATAGTTTTTGTGATGAATGTATAATGCATAGAGAAAATGACACTCTCCCTACACAAGACATCATATGTGTTGACTGAAATTCAACCGGTATTGATTGCGTATTAATACATACAGCAGAGAAATACGGAAGCTCCGCTTAAATACATTCAATTTTATTGGCGGACAAGAGAACATAAAAGTAAACGAATTTGTATGCACCATTCAACTATTTTAGTATCGAAATCTTTTACAAACGTTTAAGTACGTGTAACTTTAGATGACACATTGATTGTTTTTAAATCAGAATAAAAACAAATTATTCTCATAAGAGCGTTTTTTTGCGAATAAAATTGTTTTTGAAAATAAATAATGTTTGCATTTTATTTGTTTCAGATCTTACAGTAAGTTTCAGAGCAAAACAGCTGATAATTTGATTTCCCATCAGTTTGATTGAAAACCTACATGTATGGCTCATCCTTGTGATTATGTTTGGTATTTACAAATTAGGAATTGTTTTAACAGGTCTCCAAAAGCTATTTCTGATTAAAATAATGTGTCCTAAGTTTCACGTGGTATTCCATATTCGAAATAATCATAATGTGTGATGTATCACTGTTTGTATTTTGTGAAAATGTGTTAAAGTTGATTGTAGTATACAGCTTAACACTGTTAATCTCATGAGATCAAAGTGGATGATCAAAATACTTTTGGATAGTACATAAAAACACAAATAACGCTTAAAAATATGTTTTAGAGTAACAATACTCATTAGTGGTTTTATGACAAAATAAATGAGAAAACTCGATAAATAAAATATATCAGATTTCTTTTTTTTTTATTTTGAATACACGTTCGTTTTATATTATTACTTCTAGTAATGGAAAATATTTATTTATCTTGTATGAATCGGTATATAAATAACAGGATTACATTTCCGTCGGGATTTTATTCTTACACTTAGTGTATGTCTTTTAGTTTCGACATTTACAATGACATATGCATCATGATTGTCCGTAAAATATCAACTGTACAATGAACATGATGAATCTATAAATTCTATGATATGTTTTGTATGGGTTATTTTCTAGGGATCACGTGTAAATGTTTTTAACTTTCTGTACGTTAAACAGCATAAATGGAACATTTTGAATGCTTTGAATTTCAACAATCTTATATATTTGAATAGGTGATTGATGACAAAAAGACATTTCTTAAACATTCATATTTCGTACACGCAGTGAACTCTTTTCAATTGTGATTCAAAATTATATAAAAGTTAAGTACGTTGATCTTTCCTCTATATTATCTCAAAAAAGGAGATAAAATGAGGGATTTATATGTGTTCATTCTCCGTTTTTAATAAAACATTGCCCAGTCTTTCTGAATTTCATTCATGCATTTATAATGTTTATAATGTTTATAATGGTTATACGTCTCTTTTTTGTCATAGACTACATATAAATAAACTACTATAACTGTGACCATATCATTCTTCTTCATTGGAAATAGCAATTTTAGACTTCCTATCATCTTTTATAATGAGTATGACCTGTAATGGCAGGCAAAGTTCTTGAAACCTCTTAAAAATAGCTATCCTTTAAGTCATCTTTTGGACATATATATCTCCACTCGTCTTGAATTGAACCAAAAAACACAGACATGACCAACTATATGTCCCTGTAAGGCCTTCAACAATGAGCAAAGCCCATACTGCCTAGTCAGCTATAAAAGGCACCGAAACGACAAATGTAAAACAATTCAAATGAGAAAAACTAACGGCATAATATATGTACAAAAATTGAAAGAAAATCAAATATGAAACATATCAAACAACGACAACTACTGAATTATAGGATCCTGATGTGAGACAGGCACATTCATGCATAATATAACGGTGTAAACCCTCTCCCGTACCTGTGACAGTGGTTTAACAGTACAATAGGAGAACGGACAATACAAATCAGTTGAAAAAGGCTTAACTCAATAGATGGACACAAAAAGAAACACGTATACCAAAAACACAAAGTATATCCCATTAACAAAAATTTAAATTATTACTGATCTGAGAGTACTCGCAGATACTGACAGCTAGTTCAAATAGTTATCAAGGTATTAGGATTTTAATTTAGTACGCCAGACGCGCGTTTCGTCTACATAAAACTCATCAGTCCCGCTCATATCAAAATAGTTATAAAGCCTCACAAGTAAAAAGTTGAAGAGCATTGAGGATCCAAAATTCCCAAAAAAGTTGTGCCAAATACGGCTAAGGTAATCTACGCCTGGAATGAGAAAATCCCTTAATCCTCAATTTTCAAAGTCACTTACCACTAATTGCAATTAGTAATATTTATTTCAATAGGTTGGTTTCTTAAATGAACATAATAAAATTCCAAAAGCTTCACCTTGTTCACGAAGTGCTGTGTATAAATTTCTAAATGACATATATAATGTTATTTCATCACTTCAAACCGGATATCTGAACAACAACGAAGAATGAATTGATGACTACGTTGTGGTGTAAATAAGACATTATTCATTTTAAACAAAAGTCACAGCTGTTTTTCTATTCTTTCTAAGCTTGGTTTTAAGTTCCATTTACTCGAGTCTTGTAAAAACACCGGACATTTAGTTTGTGTGTTGAGTCATGCCACTGAACATATAAAATTGTTAACATTTGAACATGTGATGTTGTACTTTACTACTACAAAGTCAAATAGATTTATTGTTCTGTAATTTTAAGTATTGTTATATTAATGGATAAATCTTGTTAATTTCCTTTATGAACCTATTACGTTTGGATAAATACACATTATGTGGATAGAGTACACGTGACATTCAAAATGTTTGAATCAAATACTGGATCTAGAGTCATTAATGTTTTGTTTTGTGTAAAGAGACAATACAATAAAGAATATTTTAATGCCTACATTTTGTAATTGTTTTACTTATTAAAAAATGTAATGTCCTGTGAATTACATTGTAAATAACACATGGACTCATCGAAACAGTTTTTAATATTGACGTTTACCTATTTAACAACCCACATATACAAACAGTGTTGCTACTAAAGCAAACAATAAATCCAACTTAGATAAAAAACTTCTGATGTTTTGTCTGCAATATAATTAGTAGGAATCACCTAAGATGAAGAGCACCGAGGACCTAAATCTAAACTTTTTCCTTTAAGAGAAAATCCGAAATTTTTCGCTCAATTTAAAAATCTAATAGACATTAAATATAAGGACATTAACAAATCTAAGTGTTTGTATTACTCTCGTTACTCAAACCCGCCCTCGCCTCCGCCCCGCTCCCGCCCCTGCCCCCGCCCGCCGTCGTGTTTCGGTTAATTGTTCGACTCTACTGGTGTTTTGCACGCCAAATCTTAGTTATTTTTTCTAATTTTTATTTCATAATTTTGATGTTTGGATAACATGTCTCGTTGTTAAACTAACAATAATTTAAAATAAATGATTCAACACGATATTTCCTCTCTCAACAAATTTTTTTACAAGTCAAATAATGATACCTAGTATGGACTTTATGCTTTAATTTATGCTTCTAGTATATAATGTATCATGTGTAATACATGTAAAAGATGTATGAACGGGATTTTGTTTAATTTTATTCACATGTACATGTATCAATTAAACGTTGAAGTAGCTTTTATATATGCTTTGGATTTCAAATACTTTAGCCACGAGCATCACTGAAGAGACATGTATTGTCGAAATGCGCATCTGGTGCAGGAAAATTGATACCGTTAATGTTATTGCTTCTGAATATTAGTGTCTGTATAAAACAAAATAGTATGTGTGGGTAATCCTTTACTCTGCATATATACTTGTATTGGATTTGACCTTCAGTAGTGTATCAATATTTGTGAGTATGGTCTCGAGGAACGATGATAGTCCGCCAGAAGGGGACGATAAATGGCTGACCCGTGTAAAGAAAGGGCAATATGTCTTAAGAAACACCCTTGTAGATTTCGAATAAGAGCAGTTTAATGTCGCTACAAGGCAGCACTCGCAACCACAAAGTAGAGAGGGGTTAATATATGTTGTTATTACTTGTTCCCAATCGAATATAAATAAATATGTTTAAACTAGTCCGTCAGAAGGGGGCGCTGTATCTCTTGCATGTAAAAGACACCCTTGTAGATTTCGAAAAAGAGCAGTTTAATGTCGCTACATTTTGTACAAGGCAGCACTCGCACCTGCAAAGTAGAGAGTGATTGATATATACGTTGTTATTACTTGTTTCCCAATCGACTTTAAAGAAATAGGTTGAAACAAACAACATGTCGGTAAATATATGTGAGCTAGATGATAACCGTCGTATTCCAATTTAGAATAAAGTAAGATATGTATTTAAAGAAATTATGTAGACAATGACTATCCTACAGATGATATTTATGTTAAGATTTTAAAATAAATTGTCCGGAAAAACAGTTGCAATGCTCTATATGACAATATACTGTTACTATTTTTGTATTTTATAGTACAGAGTATTAGATGTTTATCAATTATGCAGAACTGAGATTCCTTTTATCAAAATAATTAGTTGAAATTAATAATAAATATTTGATGAGAAAATCTATTATATGACTAATACGACACCATACTGAATTTTTTCTTTCACTTATACTGCCATGATTTTAAAATAAGGTCATATTCTGAATTGTCATGTCATAATTTTATACATTATTCATTTAAATTAAAACTGTTTGAGAAATTGAATTTATAAATGCAATTAGAAAGCAAACAGTTGTAACACTTTAACTACACATTTGAAATAATCGACCTAATTTTCAAATTGCAGAACTCATTGCCTACTTAATTTGAACTACGAATTATATTGTGCCTTTTTCAAATTTAAATAGTTATTTTAACTATTTTCAGTTCAGGCTCAACAACACTAAAAATGAGATTATTGACAAGTAGACTACTCAATTACAGTCTGCAACTTTTCTGTAAAGGATGCCATTAACTTTGACAAATAATTAATGCTATAATTGCCAATAAAATTATAATTGAATGAGCAAATTTGTTCAACCTTATAATAACAAAGATATTCAATAGCACTCATACCGATCCTCACACTGGTGTTTTTTGCTTGCATGTTCTCTAAACGCTTTAATTAGCCTTGTAATTTTATTGTGTCACTGTTTGAGTTTGGTAAAATAAAAAGTTTAGGTAAAGTATCAATCAACACGTTTTTTCAAGAAATTAAACGTCCAAGTATATGCGAATCTGAATGGGGTTATAAGAATATAGAAGAACGGGAAAAAAATTAGAATAGAGTGTAAAGTTTCAAAAATTAAAATTGTACCAAAACCAAGGAATGAAGAAATAAAAATGTCCTTTTCGAAAACCTTCCATTGTTCTTTTCTAATTTCTTACTTATATTGGATCCATAATAGATAAATGTTAAAAAGCTTGGGTACAGCAGTCAACATTGTGTGATAAATCTTTGTCACTACTACAATATACTAGTATGTCAGCTTTCCGAGTTGGATCTGTCGCATTTGGATATTTGTGGTTATCTATCTGATCGTTAGTATTCATAGTATATAATAAATTTGCGAAGGCAGACAATTAAAGATGTGTCAATCAAACATACTCTACTTTAATCTTAGACAAACTTCCTTTATATAAAAGCAATAATTGAATATCTTGAAGCATATAGTCCGTGCACAAGTTGATAAATACAGTAATCAGAACGGTTAGATTGAATATATGACTGTTCTTGTCTGATACTTCTTGTAATTATCAATACACAACAATAACCGTAGAAAAACACATCATAGAAACAACTATAAAAATTTGTAAACCAGGCGCACGTTTTATCTACAAAAGACTCACTAGCGACGTTCAAATCCAAAACGTTAAAAAGGTCAAATGAATTATGCATGTGAAGAGAATTGATGTCCTTTAATATCAAAAGGGTTTGTCAAATACAGCTATGGTCACTTATTTTCGTGTTACAAAATCCTTACTGTTTGAAAAATAAATCATTGTAAAAAAATTGTGTCAAATAACTTGTTTACACATATTTTGAATTCCGAACCTGTAATGAGCTGCGTTTGATTGAGTGTGGTTATTGAAGCTTTGTTTATAATAGGCTTCAACCACAAAAAGTAAAGTTCGCCTTTCCAGAAACAAGAGGACTATAGGTTATCTATTTGGTCGTACACCAACAGGAAAATAATATACAGTTCTTGGTTGAATTTCAATTGTTTCGAACGTTTTTAACCAATCAAGACGATTTGCTGTACACTTTTGAAAATATTACCCAGGATGCATTAGATTCTGAAACGGCAAATTGTATTACAATTTTAGCCTATATTTGACAATGTCGTGCAATTGAATGTCGATATCAAACATTCTCGTTGTTGCATATTACTGCTCTCAATCACAAACACATTGCCTTTAAGTATGCATCACATTCAGTCTGGGTTTGGCATTATTTGTTGCAAATGCTGCATGTATTTTGATTGTAAAAGAATGTCTCCAATATAGCATTCGATATACAACAGGATTATTGCTCACAAGAGAATTTATTATTGTCAAAGTGTGATTTTGTACCAACGTGACCTATCTACTGATTATCCGAGTTGTTCTCATGTGAATCATTATCACAGAAGCATTCCATTTCAATCTCAAAGTAATTATTTTGAATACAACTTCAAGGTATAATTAGATAAATAAAATACATAGATCTAATCAATAATTCAACAAGAAGCATTTCAAGAACTGATATTGTCTGATAGGTGTGATTGTTTTGGTGGGTTTTTTTTTATCGTCAACGCATTAGTAAGAAAGTTTATTCTGTATTAGTTCAGCATAACAATAGAAGTAGACCAACACATCTGCATATTAAGTAATGGTATTTTTCACTTATTTGAATCAAGATTATTTCAGTGCATACTTCGCAAAAAAAGTTAAATATGTCATAGCATACAAAGAATACTGTAAATTTAGAAATTTTACGGGTTGAATTATTGCGATTTTAGGAAAAGGTTCATACAGATATATGTATTTCATATCAAAATGCGAGTTCTTAGTATTGCGATTTCTAAACCAACAGTATTTAGATGTACTTTCTACTCATACACATCTGTTAGATTGATTGAATTATTGTTTAATCAGTATTTAACGCCACTTTTATCATTATTGTGCTATTTCCTTATGGTGAGTTTTTATTGAAGAAGGAAGCCGCAGTTTCCGGAGACAAACTGTTAATCCTAGTCAATAACGGTGTCTACGTGCCATATTCGGGCTTAAATCCTCAATGTTTAAATGTTAGATGAATTATAAAAGTGTGCTGCTGAATAAAATTCTCGAGATGTAAAATTCTTTCCGCCTTGCGGGACAGCAGATTCAAAAACTGATTGCCTCTATGTTTATATAATAATGTTATTCCTTTTAAACTGAAAGATACCAAAATATGACGATTGGCACCATGTTCGCCGTATAAATAAAGATAGTGGTGTTTAAGATTTCTTTGAGACTTTCAGAGGATAAACACAACTAAATGAGACTTTCAGAAGATAAACACAACTAAATCAAGTGCCTTTTGGCATTGGTATTCTCAAATGCAAGTTATGGTTTTATGACACGAATCAATTGATACAAAGATTTCGTCTTAGATAAATCATGATACTGTTTGATAGAATTAATTGTTATTTTGAACAAAATAAAATAGATTTATTGAAAAAGTAAAATAACAAAATTACCTGACTTATTTTCGAAACGACAAACCGTTTATGGCACACAGAAAACAGTTACATTTTTAAAAACTAAAATAGCATTACTTTATAATGATTGATATATGAGAATTATTGCAATAAATACTGATCGGAGAAGCAAAAAGAATTCACATAGGAATAAGTCAAGAATCAAAAACTTCAACACCTCCCTTTTATTTATGGCCGTAAATGACACACATTAGATTAAGTAAAACATACATATTGTGATTATTTTGTCATTGGCGTTCATAAAAAGTATTATAAGATCTTAAAGAGGGGCGAAAGACACCAGCGTGATAGTAGAACTCATCGATAGAAAATAAACTGACTGCGCCATGCTTACAAACGACAAAGACAAGCAGACTGTCCAGTGTAAAACTGTAATAGTATGATATAAAGTAGAATATCTTCGCTGGGCTTCCATAATATCGAATATGACTTTTTTGGCTAAAAATATTTGGTCTGGGCGGGAGAAAGTCTTTGGTATTACAAAATAGCATCCAGTTAGACCAATCAAAACATTTTAAATAAGACATATTACAAAATTGCCAATCTCAGTTAATTGTAAAGTTTGCTTCCAAAATGTAGTATTATAACATGAAAATCGTTGTATAATACATTGCTCTGGGAATAAAATAATTGTACATTTCTTTAATTTTGTGAAAATAATTGAGGTTCTCGGATAATCCAGAAACGTCAAAGTTTTTATTTCACTGCTATTTACGAAAATAATCAAGTTTACATACAACATTTTGGAAGCATGCATTTTGTCAAACTTTTCAAAGACTGTTTGTGAAATATTATTTTCTTGAAAAATTCGTAATTTACAACATTTTGGAAGCCCAGCGACGATATATAAATACGTACTAGCGTATCTAAAACCTATAGAAAGTTCAAAGCATCTTGTACTGTAGAACTGTTAAACTATGTTCTTAAGTAAAACTCTCTAATCTGGTCTACTGTAAAACATTAGTAGTATGTTTTAGGGTAGACCTGTCAAAATATGTTTTGGGGTAGCATTGTCGAAATTAGTCTAGTGTAGAACCTTTGGAATATGATCTAAAGTAGAACTATCTGAACTTGTATAGTGTAAATTGTCAACTTTTGTTTTTGAGTAGGACTGTGTAAACTAGTCTATTGTAGAAGTATTAGTTTGTCTCGTTTGAATTGTTTTGCATTGTCTTATCGGGGGCTTTTGCTGACTATGTGGTATGGGCTTCGCCCATTGTTGATGGCCGTACGGTGACCTATAGTTGTTAATGTCTGTGTCATTTTGGTCTTTTGTGGACAGTTGTCTCATTGGCAATCATATGTTCTAGGATATAAATTTACAAACACGTCAGGTGTAGATCTGTCAAAATATGTTCTAGGTAGAACTGACCCAACTGGTTAAGGGCATTATATATTCAAATATGTCATGAGAACTGCTATAAAGGTTATATTTTTTAAATTTATTCTACTATTTGCTTATTCGTTATTGTAATACTGTAGGAAATAACTGCAGTCCTGAAGAATCAAGATCATCATGTTGTTAGGTATGTATTTTGTGTGTCTCTTATCAGCATTACGTATTTAACCACCACCGTTTGAAACACAGTGTTTGATGAGGGATTGTGTAAATGAACTCATTGCATATTAATAAATGATCTAACTTTATTAATTATTTGTTTTCGGGAAAAGTTATTTGTCCCCAAGAAATAGAACGAATAGGATGCACTTCTCTAAATAAAGACAATGCAATTAACAATAGGACTTCCCTTTCCAGTCTAAATGTGAGCAACCTTCACAATGAAGTTTTGTATAACCACATCAAACGACTGTCATATTCCTGTCTTAGTACGAGCATTTTATTATGATTATGCAGAAAATGGTTGAGTAAACTTGGTTTTACAGCTACCTAAACATCTAACTTGTATGACAGTCGCCTAAAGCAAGTGTAATATAGTAAAGTGTGGTCTGATTTTTGTTGTTGTCAATTAGGATATGGTCGGACATAATGTTGAAGCTGTTTGGTTCACATGCACTACAACATAATCAACTTGACATATTTTCATGATATCAACGTATTTTGAATTGCTAAAGTGGGTAGTCTACATAATTTATGACCATTTCAAGGTTTCGTAATTTAAATTCACTCAGAAACTCACCTTGTTACTTATTGTTATATTTTTTAATTGTTTGAATAAAGTCATCATATATACAGGATTGAATTTTGTATTTACGCCAGACGCGCATTTCGTCTACAAAAGACTCATCAGTGACGCTGGAATACAAAAAAAAGTTAAAAAGGCCGTATAAAGAACGAAGTTGAAGAGTATTGAGGACCAACATTCCTAAAATGTTTGCCAAATATAGCTTATGTAATCTATTTCTGAGGCGAAAAAGCCCGGACCCCCTTTTCTGGAAAGATGTGGTTGATTATATAGGGAATCAATGAAGCATGAACGAAGCGGGCCCCCTCTTAGGCAGTTAGTGGGCCCCACTTATGAAAATTTCTGGATCCGCCACTGCCTCAGTATTTCAGAAATTATAAACAGGTAATATATAAGTATGACTATATCAATGATAATTCGTCTGGGCTGGTAATTCCGTTGGAAATTAAAACTCCATCAGGAGTGGCATCTATTCAGTGGTTGTAAACTCGTCATAGATACCAGGATTACATTGTGTATAAACACCAGACGCGCGTTACGCCTACAAAGGACTCATCAGTGATAGGCGAATCCAAAAAAGTTAAAAAGGCCAAATAAAGCAATGTTATATGTTGGTGTCCTTTTTTTTTATTATTTATTATGAATACAAGACATGGTATGTACGTCAAGACGTTAATAAAAGTGAACCTTTACATATGAAATAAGGTCGGAATAGTATCATTCATTTCTTTAAAACAATTTTTTTTATACCATTTTGATCTATATGTTTTTTTGTTATGTTCATTTTAATTTCAACACCCAAAAAATCTCCAATATTTTTTTTTAACCTATTTTTCAATATTCTTAAAATTTCGCCTTTTATTCTGCTCTTTCAGTTCATTGATCTCTTTTTTGTAATCCACATTAAGACCTTGTTATTGGCATAATACAATCAAATACAAAGTCATGTCCTTTTGAACAGTGGAATTATATTGCCATAATAATTGACAGTAATTTGATTGATCAGCTGATAATAACAACTCAAGTTAAATCTAAGACGATGTTATGGTCAGTTAACTTTACTAAAATGCATATTGCGAAAATTTGTTAATTTGGAAGAGGAATTAATCAGATTGAAGCACTATACATTTTGATAATCATATTAAGTACAAATGTAAGTTGCCAAATTATATATTATCAAACGCAATGGACATATAAATCTCCTCCATATACCTGAGGAGAGAAAGTATATGGTACCACAAATTCTGCGATACAAAATAATCTCTTATTTTTGTACTTAAAAATTTTATTTTTGTATCTCAAAGATTAATAATTATTGGTTTGCGAGTTCTGACATCTTTTAATCTCTTATCTACGCAATAATAAAAACCCAACAGTTGATTGCTTCTTGGCTACGTGTGAATTGGTATCTTTGACGTTTCAGTGTATTGCCAAAATAGATGTATGGCATTTTTTCTGGGTTTTTTTTATGTTGTTTTCCTGTAAAGTTCAATAACTGATCTTTAAAATCAAGTTATCGTAATGTAAAATCCAGAAAGATTTTAAAACTTTAGTTTTTGTTGAAACTTCCACATTTTATAATGATTTACAGCTTTAACAAATCTATTTTGTTTTGTGGGTACAAATGTATCTTACACGTAAAATCTCAAAAATACTGAACTCCGAGGAAAATTTTAAACGGAAAGTCCCTTATTTTATATCAAAATCAAATGATAAAACACATTAAACTAATGAACATCAGCTGTCATATTCCTGACTTTTTAAAGCCATTTTCAGAAGGAGAAAATTGTGGATTGAACCTGTTTAAAGGCGTTAAACCTCTCACTTATATGTCAAATTACTTTAAATTGTAAATGATGCGTTTATAAAACAATAGGCAAAAATGTCACAAAAAGGTTTATAGCATTACACGTTGTACGTATTGTTATACGATAATAGCAAAGCTATTTGAAAAAAAATACGATGCATTGTCACTGTTACAGTACGATGATTGATCTGTCTGTCATCTCTAAGAACTATATAACTTATAGTAGAAATCAAATTTAGAGAAGATTGTGTTATATTTCAAAAGTAGATTTGAAAAAAGGTTGTTAGAATACTAGTTGTTTATCAGAACATATTGTGTGTCTCATTATGACTTCCTTGATAGAGGGTTGCTGCTCAAACGGAAAGATTTAACCAAAATTTCCAAATGGCATCTCTTTGTATATTTTACGGACGCCATCAAGAGTTGGTTGACCGTTTACACAAATGATATAGGATATGTTCTAAACTAAAATCCTTCCCCATGTTTCGAATGCAATTTACCTAATTAGACTATTAACTGGATTCGTAATTACATGAGAATACGACGGGTGCCACATGTTGGGTAGGATCTGCTTACCCTTCCAAAGTTTTTTCCTTGGATTCTTGTTGCTTAGTCTTTTGCATAATATATAAAGGTGAAGTCCCTACGAATGATATTCGTGTGTTTGTAGTCATAACTGAGACGAATGTGTATAACTTGTTATTGAGTAGAAGTTTTGACCTCAGAAATTTTATTAACAGTTTGGGCCTTGTTGCAATACAGTACCAACAGAACAACATATGTCTGAATACAAATTATGTTTTTGAATCGAACACCGCTGACATAGATTATACATGTCTATGTCTATTGTGCAGCTCATCTGGTAAAGAAAATTGACAACGTTCATGATTTAGATTCCTACATTATTTTCTTAAATTTCTTTAAGTTGCTCTTGTATTGAAATATTTCTTTTATCTTTCTATTCTTCATATTAACTTATGTAAAGACAAATTATTTATATATCAAAAGGAGTTTACGTGTTACAAACTTCAATATTGCATCATATTTATGTAATAAAGAATAATTGTATTGTTTATGCAGCTTTTTTTAAATTCTTTTGATGTGACAGTTTGAGTGCCTAATAGGATACTTTGGTAAAAGCACCAGATAATACGTGATCACCACTTGTTTTAAAACGTGATTTGAAAAAAAAGATGAAATACATTTTTCTGTTTAAATTATAATTCCTTGTCAGACCAATACACAATACAATGTTGGAAAGAATTCAACATACAAGATCTAACTTAAAACACATTAAAAACTAAATGACTATTACCCCGTGCATTTGTAATTAGATAATGTCTTATACTAAACAGTACTCGATTTTTCTCGTATACTTTTTTTTCTCATAATCCCCAATAAAACATTATCATATACCGATCATGTCGGTCATTGCGTATGAAAATTGAACATTTTCAGATTTACATTTCAACCTTTTCTGCGCACCTGCTATCAATTAAATATCTTAACCTGTACAAGACAACCATATCGAAGATGCATTATCTGTGTTTTTGCGTATGACATAATGTTACACAATATACCTGCATAATAACACTTTCCTAATGATAGCAAATTGATGAATACAATTAAGAGCAATTATGATCCGGTTTTATTTCTATGAATGAGAAAAATAAGATCTTTTAAATTCAATATTTCGTATTGTTGTGTACGGCAAAATATGACTTATTATTGTTGGTATTTACAAATAATGTTTAATTCATAAACTGATTGAGTATTATCTCGGTTCATTTTTTCAATCAGCAAGAAATCAAATACCAATGAAAACTTGTCCAATTGAATTGATAACTAGTAAAAATTGATTAAACTAAAACAAAAAGCAGTTTGATGATTTTTCGAATCTATTATTTTTTTCTATTATCTATAATAAAAACGAACAAGATTTCAGCCAAAACATCTTTAACAACCTGTAAACTATTTTTCATATATCAACCAATACTTTATTGACAAACACTGAACCAACTAGATTCTATTCCAGGCTAATATACAATTGACTGATACATTATTTATAGACACATAGAACAAATAGTATCTTTAAATGGGATGTCGATGAAATGATATAAGAATTTTGTATTGTAAATTTCAATGTGGGAGAACAAAATATATAGATTTTATAGGATTGCTGTAAAATATAGACAGGAGTACTTGTGGAATTCTACAAAAAGAAGGTTTATCACAATATATAAAAATTATATATTTCTTACGCTGGTATGATTCAGTATTTCTAGATAGGAGAATGTGCGTGGTATATGGCATTGAAACAGCCACAAAAGAGATCAACTAACTGTCCCACAATTTTTCATTCTTGGAAATACACAGGATTTAATTAATTTAGTATTTTAATACTGACATAAATAACTTAAAATGTCATCGGACGTAGGGAATCACTGTAAATTGAAAGATGAATCTCCCTTGGGCATAAATTAATTGTTGTATGAAATATATTTTTCT
Source organism: Mytilus edulis (assembly GCF_963676685.1). Lineage (NCBI taxonomy): Eukaryota > Metazoa > Mollusca > Bivalvia > Mytilida > Mytilidae > Mytilus > Mytilus edulis. Next base: position 71,982,418 of record NC_092354.1, on the reverse strand, counting down.
GTTTAAATTATAATTCCTTGTCAGACCAATACACAATACAATGTTGGAAAGAATTCAACATACAAGATCTAACTTAAACACATTAAAAACTAAATGACTATTACCCCGTGCATTTGTAATAAGATAATGTCTTATACTAAACAGTACTCGATTTTTCTCGTATACTTTTTTTTCTCATAATCCCCAATAAAACATTATCATATACCGATCATGTCGGTCATTGACTCTTTTCAAGTAAATTCAGGTTGTCGACGTTTGTCCTACTTTATACCCAATCAGTAAAGAGATATTAGCTGTTTAAATTAATGTTATTACATCCATGTTGCGGTTTTTTCGTTAAAACGCGAGACTTAACGTATCAAAAAAATTGATCCAAAAACATATTGTTTGATATATTGATAGTTGTTGGAACTTTTAAACCAGAAGCTAAGACCTACTGCTATTAGAAGCTATTCTGATTGGTAATTGTCCCGAGAGAAAGGCAATACCAAAATCATGAATAAGACTTATTTATACACAAAGAAAAGCGTTAAGCACCCCCTGATAAATTGCATTATATTTTGTTTACCAAGATGTTAATTTGAATATACAAATAGATTTTAGCAAGAACAATATTCCTTTAAAAAGAAGTGACTATACATGTTTGACCGGTTATTAAGATATCGACGTATCATGCACCCGAACTATGACTCATATGAACATTACAAACTGCAGTTTCCTCGCGCTTTAAATTTGAGTCTTTAAGTCCGGCGATTTGAAAATTTTATTCACATTATGTGAACATGGTACGAAGACGAATATCGGGGGCTACAAGATGGCAGATTGTCGTCATGCAGTCATCAGTTTTTTTTTAGATAGGTTACCATTATACTGTTGTCAGCAGGCTTGTGCGGAAACATATCCAAACCAATAACATAAAAGACTTGCCAAGATCCGGTAAACCATTGGTAATATTGCAGCGTAAAGATAGGGCACTGCAACGCCTGGTTAGACGAATGCCATTCGCAACAAGTCCTGTTCTTAAAAGAGAATGGTTACCTCATAGGCAGCTATCAACCAGAACCTTGAGGAACCAGTTGAAATCAGCAAGACGGAAGTGGAGAAGGGTAATAAGACGTTCAATGTTAACTGAACGACTTCAACAACCTGGCATGGTGCTTAGCTCAGCGTGGTTGGAACTTGAGGAACTGGCGCAGACCCATTGGTTATACTAGAGCCTGTTCGTTCTGTATGTAACTGATGGAAGATTGAGAGTTTTGAGACATAAAGCTTATACAGCATATACCCCCAAGTAACATCAAAGCAATTGTCTCTGACGGTGGAGGCATTGTGATGGTATGGGGATGCATCTCTCATGATTGCAAATAGGACTGGATCACTATATGAGGAAACCTTAGTGGTGATCAATACATCAGAGACGTGTTTCGGTCATTAGTTGTTCCTCTGTTTGATAACCAGCCATTAGCTGCAAGACCTGTGTTTATGGATGACAACGCTAAGCCGTATCGTTTAATGGTGAATACCGCATTTCTGCAAGAATAAGCAATTACTGCTTTTCCATGGTCTGCCATGAGTCTGAATTAAAATCAACTAGAGTATATTTCGGACACGTCAGACCGTCAGGTACAGGCAACCGAACCACCAGTACAAAATTTATGTCAGTTGAAGCAGCGTTTCATCGGGAATGGCGGCAACTACCACAGCAAGAAATCTGACGACTAACTGGAGGGATCAGACGCTGAGGGTTGAGGCGTTGTGGTTTCACCCGATATTGAATACTGAACTATGAATAACGGTAACAGATTTACAAAGAACGTGTTCTAAGTAAAATTAGTGTTTAAATTGGATTTGTGGTTTTGTGAAAATCTATTCATTAAATTGTCATTTTTGGTTGTAATTTGTTGTGTATTTTTAAAGCTAATGGTAAGTCCTTACAGTCTGCACAACTTATTATCGCACCAAATGGCCCAGAAACTCATGTCCTTTATCGTAATATTTGTCAATTCGAACTAACGTGGGGTGCTTAACTTTTGTCTTTGTGTATATATTAGTTGAATGAATGGGGTAAAAAATCCCCCCCCCCAAAAAAAAATACTAGAATATGACATATTGCAAGTCTTATTGCAACATATAAGAATTCTTCTCGATCAACGGACTTTCCCCTAATGTTACTCTACACCACAGTTTGTTAAACATATTACCGATTTTGATAAATGATGCAACGCATTATCATCAGAAGAGATATTCTGTAATAATACTAAGTATGGAAATTTTGAATGGATGAAAAAAAAATTTTAACATGAAGTTAAGGTTAATAAATAACATTTATGAGGACATCTCATTTATGGATTCACCAATTACTTTTTAAGTATCTTCTACGACGTAAAATACAACAATGATTATAGGGAGTCTTTATTTGATATTCTTAAACTTTGAGACCTATTATTTTTATTCTTCATTATTTTACCCCAATTTTTTTTTCATATATTTATTTTTTAACTTATATTATAGGGTTATTGCATGAACATTGGGGAATATTGACCCGAGTAGAATAATATTTTATTCTGTAAAACCACAACCAGACACTCATGTACTATATCAATAATATTGAACCAGTTCTAATATTGTTTACTCAAAATAACTTACTGATTGACTCTCGAGACAAATGTTTGTAATATGACAGCCAGGAAAATTATTCCTGATTCCGAAATCATTTCTTCTTCGCCTTGCACTCGTACATTTTTTTTTTATTAGTTTTTCAGATGCGTTTATATTTGTTGTATGGACTGCCTGATAGATGTACAGCAGTTTCATTTGAATTTGACCTCATTTTCATGGATCCATAATAATATTTAATGTGTGAGATACCTTGATCTTGAAGACTTCAAACACAAATGTAAATATAAACAATACATCAGACGATACTTCTTTTTTGCCGAATAATTTTTACGTCATCTGACATTGCTTAAATAATTAAACTTTTAAGCTTCCTAAATATTTTTCTATAATTTCATTTTAATATCTTGATAATGGATGAAAGCGTTCTAATTGGTTTGTTATAGTTCAACGCATAGAATATTTTATACTTTGTGGATACCTCATACATAATTCTGATTAATTGTTCATTTGGTGTTAAACGCAAATCTCACGAACTTTCCTTTCAACTATCAGACGATATATACATCTTCAATGCAATTTACTCCTACACAAGGCGATTAGTATTTCATTATCATTATTGCTATGTTTAAATAAGTCGATGAGTTTTCCCGGTCATAATTACTTTTATGTTTTAAGATTTGGTTATAAAATGTATAATGCAACCTTACTCTAACGTTATATAAATATGAATTCCTCGTTTATCAGTCTTACGGAGGATTGTAATAATTGTAAAATATCGTTTAAAATCATTACGTCAGTCTTGGCCATCCATTCTCTATTTGTTATTATAAAACAATTAGGTCAGAAGCATATATCGTTACCAAATCTGGCATTTTATCTGATACTACTTTTCGTGTGTATAAAAAAATGGCGGGCATCAAGCTTGAATGGTAGATATTTTTTTATTACTTTGTGTAAATCTCAAGATGGGAGTTTTGAAGTTATAAATGAAAACATATATAGTATACGCTTACACCCAATCACAGCGCTACACAAAAGGTCTACATGAAGCCTGGATCATGTATTTATTTATGTATTATTGTCATTTTGTTTATTTTCTTTGGTTACATCTTTTGACATCAGACTCGGACTTCTCTTGAACTGAATTTTAATGTACGTGTGGTTATGCGTTTACTTTTCTACACTGGTTAGAGGTATAGGGGGAGGGTTGAGATCTCACAAACATGTTTAACCCCGCCGCATTGTTGCGCCTGTCCCAAGTCAGGAGCCTCTGGCCTTTGTTAGTCTTGTATTATTTTAATTTTAGTTTTTTGTGTACAATTTGTAAATATGCAGGCGTTCATTATCACTGGACTAGTATGTATTTGTTTAGGGGCCAGCTGAAGGACACCTCCGGGTGCGGGAATTTCTCGCTACATTGAAGACCTGTTGTTGACCCTCTGCTGTTGTTTTTTATTTGGTCGGGTTGTTGTCTCTTTGACACATTCCCCATTTCCATTTTCAATTTTATAACTACTTTGTTTACCCACTATAACGATATGCAGGGGTGGGATTGATATATCACCTTCCTTTAGAAAACATAAACTGATATATATGTCAACTGACAGAAGGCATCCGTCAAGATATAAAGTTGACTATAAATATTTTAGCGTTCCATTTTCTTGTATAAAATAAAAGCAAAAGTGTCACGTGTTCAAGAGTTTTCAATCTCCACATTGAAAACCTTTCTATTGTTCTTGTCATCAATTCACATTAATGTTGAAGAGACTACCGCCAATGATCACGCCAGACTGAAGTACGTCCATTTACTTTCGCACTGTAAATATCACTGCGTTATCTTCTAAGATGAGCTATTATGAATTTAAAGACTACTTCATCACCGTCAACACTGAACAATGAGGGTAGGCAGACATACGTATAATAATTTTGATAAATAGACGAGGATCTCGACGCTCGCGTCATCATGATCATTGTTCTCTCTCTCTCTCTCTCTCTCTCTCTCTCTCTCTCTCTCTCTCTCTCTCTCTCTCTCTCTCTCTCTCTCATATACCTTCTCTCTCTCTCTCTCTATCTCTCTCTCTCATATACCTTATCTTCTCTTTATAATTTATTAGTCACTGCTTTTTTAAACTGAAGAACCTTGAGTTAAAATTTACTTCAACATGTTCAATGGTCACGGTTTTTGTTCCATATTACGTAAAGCAGATTCAGACCCCCGGAAAAAACCATTTTAAATTGAAATTATGTTTACAAATTCCCGAAAAAAATTGTTCTGCATATCATACATACATGCTTGTTTACGCAATGCTATTTTTTTTCCCAGAATCTATCTGTTTAAATTGTTTTTGCTGATTTCCATTTAGTTTGTATAAAACGCGAAACATGTCAATATGAACTGCACACGTTTGCGTGGAGGTTAGAGAGACAAAATACGAATTATTATCAGTGGAAGAGCTTCTACAGTAGAATCTCGAGAATAATTCTACCTTAGATTATAGAAAAAAAATAGAAAAAAACTGCACGATATGATACCTACTGTATTTAGATATTCATACTTTTCCTTGGGAAAAACAACTTTATTGAGATCTCACAATTAAGGTTAAATCTTTGGTTAATATGTGATTTTACATTTTTCAAATTGTAGGCTTACAAGGCATTGATCAATGCTCTTATGTTCCTATTCGACGGAGACAATGAATATATACTAATTAGTGTTTGATGAAAAGTTGACACATTTTCACTGTCCAGATGTCAAAATATGTATTTATGTGAGCTCTAGATCTAAACCATTTGTTATATTTTAGTTAAACTGCAACATTTAAATGCATGAACAGTTATTTTATGTTTTGAATTGTATACATGTATGTAGCTCCTTTGGCGGGTTTGCTATTTGGCGAAATCGTAGTACAATGTATTTATCAACTTAATGTAAACTGTCATTATGATTTATATGAGAATCCATATAATTCAATAACTGTTTAAGTTGTCTTGACCGGGAGCTGAAATTATAAGAGAAAAACGATTACCCTACTGAACTCTGAAAAAAACCATTACATAATCAGATTAAATGTGTCAACTTTTCCCACTTGTACTAAGTAGCTGCCATTATCTGAAATTATGCAATTTATTTTTCCGATATGATGCTTTCAGTTAATATTCATTTCTCTATAACTAAATTAACAACTAATAAATGATATTACTGTTAAGTCAAACAGGCCTCGGGGGATATTACAGTGCAAAGTATTAAGTATAGATTATATATCTAGTGTAAGATGATTGTACAATATTAAATATCCAGCACGTGCATGAGGGAAAGTCGTTGACATACACGGAGGTCATTGGCGGATCAAGGGGGTCGGAGGGCGTGGGGTCCGGGGGTTGGAACCCCACCTTTTTTTTGCTGATCAATGCATTTGAATTGGGACATATAGTTGGGACCCCCTTTTTTTGTCTTGGGTTGGGAACCCCCACTTTTTATAATGACTGGATCCGCCCCTGGAGCTTCATTAAGAAAGGTGTTCCTTTCATAACGACAGTTTAAAAAACTCGTGAAGTGAAAAAGGTTTACAGACAATTGATTGGATAAACTACCACTTCTAGTAACAGTAAAGTTATGTAGAATTGATCAAATAATGTTTTAAGTTTTTTAAGTTATTTAAGTTTTTCGCTCTAAATTAACGTACACTTGTTGGTAGGTATATTTAGGAAACATTGTTCCATTTTAAGATTAATTGCTTCTCACTATTGAAAATTTCCCGTCTGCAATGATAAGGAATTTGGATATTTGTTTCTTGCTCAATATGAAAACGCATCGAACATCGCAGATGTATAAGACTTAAAATAACAAGCCTGCCAATCAGTCGTACTCTTAATAATCTTGAACTGACTATGTTGTTTGAAAAGCAATAATTTGTATAACCTTTACCCAGCATGCTGTGATTTGGATGATAAATACAGTAATTAAAGACACCGAATTCAACGTTATTGGTAGTATTTTGTTTTGATAGTTGGTTTCAGGATATTGTCTTTCTAACCTTCTGTATCAGACAGATTTTTCCCTATAAATTATTGAAATAAAACTAAGTTAACACTGACTTCATGGTCAAGATGGTATGTCCATAGCTAATCAAAATGATCAATGAGTTATAGATTATGATAGAATATGATGTGATAGTTTGTTCATGAGACAACAAGTTATCATGTTTAAATGAATATAGGCAATGTAATGCAATCGTACCACTTTCAAAAACGACCAAATGACATACCGTATAGTCGACTATAGAATCTCTGAAAACTGTGAAATAGTTAGAACGAAAAACAAAACAATATACTAGTATGACAAACAGTAATGACATAAATGTCCCAACAACAACTATTAATGACTTTTCACAGACACATACATACTATGGTAGGTTTAATCAAATTGAGAATGGAAATGGGGAATGTGTGAAAGCGACAATAACCCGACTATAGGGCAGACAACAGCAGAAGTTCATCAATAGATCTGTAATGCAGCGAGAACCTCCCGCAACTGGGGGCATCCTTCAGCTGGCACCTTAAAAAATATGTATACTAGTTCAGTGATATAGAAGGCATACTTAACTCCAAATTATACACTAAAAACTATAACTAAAAATTATTTAAGAATAACAAAGGCCAGATATTCCTGACTTGGGACAGGTGCAAATTTGCGGCGGGGTTAAACATGATTTTTGAGATCTCAACTCTCACCTTATACTAAAACATGTGTGTGAGCGCACCGACGTTCCTTAAAAGAAAGAAAAAAAACCATGGAGATATCAGTGGTGCAACTGCATGACGTAAAAACAAACTAAAAAACAGTTGCGATTGGGTAAACGCAAAAGATCAGTACTAGGGAAAATACACTAACATGAAAACGAACACTAGACACAAAACACCTATATAGGAAAACGTTTGCACAGTTAGTGCAAGATAATTAAGTGCAATTCAATCTAATAAAAAAATATGTTCTCAAATGCAGATTTATGTTTAAATCAGTACACATCTAAAGGATTAAATGTTAAGACATACGAACAGTTTGAGAATAAACGGCCGTGTGGAAGCCAGAATATATAATTAAACAATATCCACAGAATATAGAAGAGCAAGAGTTTGCAAAATTTGCATAAGTAGATTTGAAATAAGTTTTGTTTTAATGTTTTTAGTTTTTACACCAAATCAATATATTTACCGATAAAAACAATATTTAAATACTTTACCACTTAAATGCATATGTGTTCAATTGGTAACCTTGAATAATAAATTTACGCAAAGGATCAAATAGTCTACATAAACATGATAAAGCTTATTTAAAGTTAAGGGCTATAAAACTATCATCAGTGTAAAATTATAGATTGTGATTTTCGGATTTTATAAGAAATCTACATCAACAGGTATTTTGAGTATCGTCCAGTAGCAAAAACATTTATGCATACTAAGAACGAAATAAAAAAACCATAAAAGATGTAGATTTTGAAAATTTAGGTTTCAGCCGGGATAAACAGACACTAGAGATTAGGTTTAGAAAGATTGCCTTTTAATAACTCAGCAACTGTCACCTTATATATACACTATCGAAGCATTGAATGTAGAATCACTTTTCCGACCGATCATTACGGTTTATTAATAAATCTCACCAACTCCAAGCATGGGACTTTCTTTGTCGTTGGATGAAATCCATGCAAATGACCATACATCTACATGACCAATACACGTACTTTTACATCCATGTCAACTAGTATGTTTAAAAATTGTAACTCCCCAATAATAATTCGTCTTAAACAACTGTATCTGGCGTATTGATCATTATTATAAGGCGAGATGTAATTCCTTTTTCGATACTATCATCTATCTACCTTAATTTGATTTGATAAAATAATAAATTGATGAATGACATTGTAATCACTTACTTGTATTTTCATTAAATGCATTTGGTTTGTCTTTGTCTTGTATATTTAATTCAGATATATCCTGGAGTAAATTACCCTAAGAATAGTAAAATAATGTTGTGTATTTCGAAGCATTTCAAGTACAAAAGATGGCATAAACTCCAAATTTTACAGATTTTTTTTAATTCTTAAAATTGGTAAAAGACACAATTATATGGGAAATATAAAAAATCAAACCTCTTGAAATTAAAAAGAATGAAAAAGATTAAGCATAATGGTTAGGTTAAGGTTGGAGGATACAAAACAGTATTATAAGTGCAATATACAAAACTATATTAAAATGATTTACTTCTGTTTCTAAAGCCCATTAAGTTAGTACAAATGAATTTCAAACAAAAATATATATATATATATATATAATATTAACGCCTAAAAAGAGTAAACAACAACACCAATAACATAAAAAACAACTATAAATGCAATTATTTATAAATATTTCGGATAACAGATATCTTCATCGGTATATATGATTGTGATGTTGAATGCATCAATTCTCAGTCTACTTAGATTAAGCTGTTACAATCTTGAAATTTATACAATGCAAAAGTCAAACCGAACATCAGGTAAGATGCTTCCACAATTCTATAAATGTGTTAAACACGACATAGGTTATATGACTAATTACAACAGAAAGTTCAAATATATGCTTTAAATAAAAAAAAAATAACGTGTGATATGAACTAGCACGATTCTAAAGCTTTAACGGTGTCGACAATTATGATGTTACAAGAAAGATTGCGTCAATAAGAACTCCAAATAAACACCACTGAACGGTCTAAATTTGTAAATATTTCAGATTTGACAATGGTAGAGACATATATTAGACTCAGATCGACGTCCGGCCTCTTATCGGCGTCCGTTCCTCAAATCGACGTCTAATTCTGACATCACATTCTCAAATCGACGTCAAATACTTCTATCCTCAAATCGACATACAAATTAGACATCACATTATCAAATCGACGTCCAACATTTTTATCCTCTAATTGACGTCCATGCATTGACAAAAAAACGAAATATTTAGTGTGGTCTTCTGTATTAAAAGAGGGACGAAAGATACCAAAGGGACAGTCAAACTCATAAATCTAAAACAAACTGACAACGCCATGGCTAAAAATGAAAAAGACAAACAAACAACAGCACACACGACACAACATAGAAAACTAAAGAATAAACAACACGAACCCCACCAAAAAACTAGGGGTGATCTCAGGTGCTCCAGAAGGGTAAGCAGATCCTGCTCCACATGCGTCACCCGTCGTGTTGCTTATGTGATAACAAATCCGGTAAAAAGTCTAATTCGGTAGGTCACATTCTGGAAAGGGAAGGGGATTGTAGTTACGACGTAAGGAACATATCCTATATCATTTGTGATACGGTTATTCCATAACGGTCAACCAACTCGTGATGGCGTCCGTAAAATTTACGAAGGGATGATTTCAACTTCACCATTTGGAACTCTTGGTTTAATAGCTTCCTTGTGAGCAGCAACCCTCTATCAAGAAAATCATGATAGGAAATGCAAGCACGGGAATATCGTATCAATTGGGAGATATATACCCCGTATGCAGGTGCTGTTGGAATGTTGCTACTTAGAAATGGAAAGTTCACAATTGGAAAGCAGAAATCATCTCTTTTGTCGTAAAGTTTTGTTTTCAACCGACCCTCATTGTCAATTTCTAGATGTAAGTCAAGATATGAGGCCGACTTAACTGTATCTGTAGTATCCTTTATCTCTAGCTCGATTGGGTAGAGGCGTTCCACATAGTCACCAAATTTTGAATTATTTAGTGAAAGAACATCATCTATATAGCGAAAAGTAGTAATCGGTGTCCTATATCAATTAATGATAAAATATTAAACTAACACTGAATAAGGCCTTTACTTTTCTTACATTACATTTACATTTTTTTATTTGGCTTTTAATCATGTAGCGGTTTTTTATTACTAACACTACTTGCACCGTATGATTTTTTTTATCATAGTTTAAGGCCGTACAATTGCCTATAACTGCTCGCATTTTCTTAATTGTAACTCTGTTGGATATTTGTATAATTGAAAATCATACCACATGTTCTTATTTTTTTACATATTTTTTTTTAAATTCCAAAAATTCGTATCACAACCCAATAGTTTAGTTTTTAATTAAATAAAACACATTTTTAAAATGTACATTATATTTGTTACAGAAAATATGTTTAACAATTGTAGGGTCTTAGTTGGTATCTGTTGAGTTAAAACTTGTAGTTTGTGTTGTCACCTTCTACTACAAATAATTGCCCTCTTGACAATATTTATGCATCGTCCTTTTCTCCAGTATCAACAAACAAATACGTCTGTTCCCTTGTTCATGGCGGGGTTTGTCCTAAATTGTAACACTTCCCCACTGAATACGTGTTCGCAGTCTCCCCAAAATAACTCTGGAACTAAGGGATATAATTCAAACTGTTTTTCCTCAAAACGGACGTCGATTAGAGAAGCTGAAAATTGGACGTTGATTAGAGAAGATCAAAATCGGACGTGGATTAGAGGGCATAAAATTAGCCTTCGATTTGAAATTTCAATGTATTGTGACGTCATATTTGGACGTCGATTTGAGGAACCGACGTCGACTAGAGACCGGACGTTGATCTGAGTCATACACATATACTCCATATGCAAGTGCTGCATATATAAATCTTCCATCGGTATAGCTTTACAACTATTTTGTAAACCGTTAAGAATAAAACAGACAAATAACAATTGAAAGTTAATTAACATACAACATAACAAGCCTGTAGAAACTAAAGGCTGTTCTCATTATATTATAAACTGTGGTTAAATGTACAAATCGTTTACCTTAAATCCAATATTACAATAGTACACAGTGGACTAGAAAAATAAATATTTTGGTTCTCCCACTTACCATTGTAATTGTTTTAAATAGCCACTTGGGAAAAAACCAACAGTAAACCTCTTGTTTATCATGTAATATCCATAATTTCACAAGAAAATCAATCTATTGAAGACAAAATGGTATAGATTCAAATCTCTCTGGAATCACATGTTATTGGTTATGACTGGGAAATAACATATCTCATTGAAGTGTTTTGGGGCTATTTAAAACAAAGTACATTTGATGGAGAAATTAGCCATCGATGAAGTAGTTTATCAATACGATTGAGTTTTCACACAAAGAAGTTTATACAAAAGATCGAAAGGTAAACTTTAAAACGAAAACAACCCCAGGCTCAATTTCAACTAACGAAACGTATGGAAACCAACTTGAATATTCGTGATTAGACAGGCATTTCCCGAGAACAAAAACTGTGTATATAACACCTATGTTAAATTTTGTGTCCCAAATACTCTTAAACTTTGTACATGTATGGCTTCATAACTATTTTGATATTAGAGTCACTGTGAGTCTTATGTAGACGAAACGCGCGTCTGGTGTATCGGATTATAAACCTGGTACCTTTAATAACTATTTGCCTCACTTCAATAATTCGTTTTGATAATAATATTTAATTTCTATGCTAGCTTTGTATGAGATTGATACCAGGATCTGTTGACCAATGAGAAGTCCAAGTTCGATAAACTTCTTTAGGTTTATATATCATTGTATCGAATTTATACCAATTATTGAACAAGACAGAAGAAGAGCACCAATTCATTCTATTTCATTTTTTTAATTTTGTCAAATTTCTAAAAAAAAATTGTGAAAAATGCCTTTTCTAAAAAAAGACTGTGCAATGTCACTTTTCTATCTCCTTGCTATAGTTGAGATTTTAACTGAACTTGTGAATCTCTTTTAACAAATCAAATTTGTGAGATTATACGCAATGCTAATATAACCTATTCTGTCAAAATCTATGATACAATAATATCATCTTCCAAGAATAGTCATCAGAACACTGCATTGTAATCTATAGACTAAGCAACACCAACCCAACAAAAAAGTGTATAGAATTGCAGGATCTACAAGGCGAGACGCACATACTGATTTACAAGATGTGGCACCAGCTATGATGTTCATGGCAACAACCTCATCTGTGACGAACCTGATTCTGATTATACCAAAACTATACGTCTTTATTCTTGTTTTAACATTCTCTAAGAGCATAAATCTTATTTTGATTTAAACTTGATTCTGATAATGAATTTTTGAGAACAACTTCTTGAAACGTTCTTAAATATATTGATGTTTAATCATGTAAAATTACAACGATAAATTTTGACCAAAAACCCAGTCCAATTTTAAAGTTGCATGTCTTCATATACTTATTGTACTTTTACTTAAAAAAGATTAATTAACTGAAAATAGACAGTTTAAAAAAAATTTACTTAATTTGTTCACACCTAGGGCGTTGAATTCTCTTTTTCGAAGACTATGTATGCGATTTGCGCAATAACTCATTAAAATGACATTTTTGAATGGAACTCAGTAGATTATTTAGAACAATCATTATAGACATATAATCTAATGAGCTTAGATATACTGCTCTCACTTTCACGTATGAAAGATCCATCCCTTCACAATTATTCTAAATCTTCAATTTTAAACTAGAATAACAAAACCATCAAACATTTAAATTGAAATTGTCAAGTTTATACTGGTTATATATCATAGCCTCCCTTAACGTTTTCGTTTTAAAAATAAAACATTGTATAACAAGGAACTCATATCGAAGGGCTCATTTGTCTTTATGGCCAACCCAAAACATCCATCAGTGCTTACTCGAAACACTTATTGATCGAGAGTCCAACCTTTAGATCTCTGAGTTAATATTTTTCTGAATTATGTATTGTCATGTTGGCCCTTTAACTTCGTATTTGTTTGGCATCCAACTGTTTTGATAAGAGTGCCAATGTGTGTCTTGTATACACGGAATGGCTGTAGGAAGTATTCTATCTGGTATCTTATAAACTAGTTAGGGTTACACCAGTCCACAGCTCAACACTCTAATGATATAAGATATTAATGATATGGTCGTTTTATATACACAATCGTTAATTAAATGTAGAATTTCTATAATTTTAATTTTGATTCTGCCCACCAACATCATAATTGTAGAGCTAATAACAGCAGAACTCATGTGTGGCTTACCAAAAAGTCAGTCTGGGACCTTTAATGACACAACTAACTGAACACGGACATGATCAAAAGTAATCATAACTATAGCAGTTCGTTATTGTTCCCTGTTATAATATGACGGACATTATAATATTTAAATTATCTCCAGTTTCAATTATTAAGACAAATTATTGTAGTGTATATGTCCTTAATTAGGTTACCTGACTTCGAGGTTTTTATCATAGTAATGTTAAACAGCATTTAAGTGACACTTCAATACACAATTGTAAAGGCTAGCTTAACACGTTAAAAGCACTATTAATATCAATAATGCATCTATATTAGAAGGTTATAAAACTTAAAAACAATTTTGACTCCAGAAATAGTAGCTTTTGTTTACGGTTCAATTTTTTTATGTCCATTTGTGTGTTTAGTGCTAAGTTAACAAAGAAAAAACAATGTTTATTGGTTTTGAAATAACATAAAAGAGGAAAATGAAAGAATGTTTTTCTCAAGAGTATAAGCCGCGTTAATGGATATCACTAGACTATATATAAAGGATTATTGTTTTAACATACGTTTGAACACGAAAGTGCATCTGATTTTCATTTGATAAAGATTCTCTGTAAACGTGTGTTAAGTTACTTTACAGTGTAGTCCATCATTTTCTACATGTTAATGTCTTCACTAAGTCAGAATTATAACAGTGCTTTTACATTCGTTTTGAAATGTTTTTGTTTTTACTTTTTAATGTTTTGTTTGATCCTTAGCCTTACAGTTGAAACGCCTCTTAATAACAACTTAATATGTAATGCATCTTTTGTTAAAACATACTTAAGGAAAGCAATCTATGTCTTATAGTATTTTTTTTATATAATTCATTCAGATGGTCAATCTGTAGCGTTATAAGGGGTAACTTTTTTCTATCGATAGTTAAGACTGATGCCATTTGAACCTGACAAATTAAATTTCTATGAAATAATTTCCGGTTAAAATAAATATGATTTAATAGTGTTCTACGCAACCAGTGGGAAAAGTTTGATTTGCTCTCCAACATGTTTGTCTCTCTACAATTTTAGTTTCGAATGAACCTGATGAATGTTATAGCAGAAACACATGATTTGGACTTACACGTGTATTACCATACAATCTAATTAAAAACCGATCTCTCATCGCTCCTGTTTCTGATATGTCGCGTTGGAGATCTTACGAAACCCGCTTTGAGGTCACATGTGAGTGACCTCGTAGGTGTGTCTTTTTCGACCAATGAAATTGAGTCTTCCACGATCTTGAAAGTTTAACGTAAGGTAAAGGGATGTAACTCATTTCATTTACGACGAAATCGTCAGTCAAAATAATTTATAAACTTTTTTGATTGGCTTATTAATAGGTCGTCAACTCATTTGCATATCATTATAAATTCATTACTTTTAGTTCACTCACATGTGACCTCAAAGCCGGTTTCGTTAAATCTCCCAGGGGAACGATGAGAGATCTGCTATTAATTAGATTGATTACCGTATGTTATGTATAGCAATGCATATCTTCCACGGATCTAATAAATTCACATAATTCTTATGTTAAAGTAACACATAAACACTGGTACTCAAAATGTGAATCCATCCTGATACTCTTCTGTGAAACAAAAATCGGAGAATGAAGAAATAATAACTACAGATAGACATATCAAAACTTGAAATTGTCAATAAATGAAACAATTCGTTAAAACAACAACAACATTTTCCATAATTTCAATTACATGCAATTCTTTTAAATTTTCAAACACCATAATATCAGAATTGCAATAGTGTGAGCTATACGACGGATGCCACATGTGAAGCAGAATCTTGAGCATCTGAGATCCACCTCCCCATTTTGTGTGGGGTTCGTAGTGATCCGCCTTTAGTTTTCTGTCCTGTTTTTTTGTGTTCTATTATTTGTCTGTTTGTCGTTTTTATTTTTATCTATAGTGTTGTCAGTTTATTTTCGTATAGTTTGCCTCTTTTGCAAAGACCAAAGACTACCATACTGGACAGGTTCATCAATTTCACTTGAAGCTACATTTATTAAGTCTTGTTACTCAATATTCAAAAGCTGTAATTTAAATGTCGTAACTCGTTGGAAGCTCTAACAATTTGATTTATAATGTCTTGAATTTGATCTATTCTTACATAAGCAACACGGTTTTCGCATGGTGAAATAAGTGCTTACCCTTTCAGCGAACATTCCTTAGATCCCATTTTTTAATTATTTTTTTTTTTTTTTTATCATTGAAAATGAAATTACGAGATTTTAACATCGGTTGACCATTGTTCTTTCCTAATTTGCATACAATAAAAAAATCGTCAATGCTAGTGAACAATCGAGTTCAAGATATATATGACTGTTACAATAAAACAAAACGTATTTGCATGCATATCAACACCATGTTTTGTTTCTGTATATTTTTAAACGAAAAGATTAAGTTCCTTTGCACTTTTCTAACTGTAAATACCATTCCATTTAGTTTAAATGGTAAATTCAATTTTCCATACACCATAACTGATAGTTAAGCTTGATTTAGATTGATAAAGTTACATTGTCAGAATATGTCACACTTGATAAATTAAATCAACAGTGCGAACAAATATTAGGTTGGCCTATAGATTTATCAGAACTAATTAATTGTATATCCTCTAGGCATAATTTGTTTATGAAGTAATTGATTATGTCGCAAAGTCGTGCATTTACTTTATGAAATAAATATTACGCGCAGTGCAGCGATCAAATTACACATTGTGCATCATTTATAAAATGTAGTAAATTATGTAATCCATTTAAAAATCGATGTACTTTTGTAATGAAATCTATAATTCGGAACTGCAACAAGAATAATTCATATCACCATTTAGATCACATGATTGCATATAAAAAGCTGATTGATAATGCATTCGAAATTTTAACGGTTCTGGATGAGAAAATATGACAAATTTCCATATAACGAACAATATTCAATTTGTTCTACTGAATATATCAACTATTACTGGTACGTTAAGCCTCATATTTTAAAGATTTAAAAAATGGTACCAATTTTAATGCACCAAGTGTGTTTTGAAAAAAACAATTTCTCAATACTGATGCCCGATGGGAAATAAGCTAGAACAAATGTCGACAAAATGAATTTACTTGAAAAGGATCTAAATAACAGCAGTTAATTTATGCCCAAGGGAGACACATTTCTACATTTTAAGTGATTTCGTATATCCGACGACAGATTAAGTTATTTTTCGTATATATTTATGTCAGAATAAAAATACTATTGACAATTGATAATATCCTGTGTATTTTCAACAATGACAATTTGTGTGAGAGTTAATTCATGTATATGACCATACCGATGATAAGTCAAAGGTAAAACAATCTTTACATCTGATTGCCCTTTTTGCTTTTTTGTGTCTGTCGCAATGCTCTACACCACGCACATTCTCTAATCCATAAATACAGAATCGTACCAGCTTGAGAAATAAAATTTTTAGTACTTTACAATAAACCTTTTTTCAATGTTTTTTTTTTCTTGGTTTATTATCACAATGTATTGTTTAAGTATCAATGTATATGCTTTGCAGCAACCCTATCAATCTATATTTGTTCTTTTATATTGAAATTTTTATTAAATTTCTAATATCATTTTGCCGTCATCCCATTAGTATATATAATGTGTTCCATGTGACTATAAATAATATATCAGTCACTATTATATTGCCCATATATACATGATAAAGATACATTTCTGGCAATAAAGTATTGATTGACATATAAAAAGATCATGAAAATAAGGATGTTTTGTGTTATTTAAATTTGCTGTTACAAAATGATAGAAATTATTATAAATTAAGGAAAGTATCTCCTTCATGCAAAGCTCTGATTCCTTTCACGGATTAGGGAATATGTTTTTGACATTTTGGATTATAGCTCTTCATCTTTTATATAAGCCTTGGATTTAAAATATTTTGGCCACGAGCATCACTGAAGGGACATGTATTGTCGAATTGGCATCTGGTGCAAGAACATTGGTACCGTTAATTTGATTATATAAGTTATGTCTGCTCAAACCTAGTCCGTTTTCCTTTTAGGCTGACGTACAATAGAAAATAAATAGAATTTTAGATTTTAAACTTCTTTTTTGGTTTAACAATATTTTATTAATATTCAAATGTTTGAATAGTGAATTAAATTATTAAATGTAAGGCACTTCTTTTTGTTCGACGTCCTTACTTTGAAAGTATGTCTACAATAGATAAGTATGTATAGTTGACATGAGTATTTTATTTTAAAAAGACATTGTTGATATACTGCATTACACTTTTGAAAACATTTTGGCGATTTGAAGACTTACAAGTAAGGCATTATTGTACTCAACCTGCTTAATTGCTTGATATGCTTCAATTAAGTGCAATATGTTTTTTTTTTCTAATAATGTAATAAATTCATATGATCCAACGTGTATCAAAGTAAACACAAGCAATTATAAATAATACATTACTCGTAAATACGAACAATAATGAGTTATACTTAGCTTTGTATAATATATGAAATATTGTATTTGAAAAGAAAAAAAGAAACTATTTCAAAGAAGAAAAACAATCATGCTCTTTACCAATTAACTTTTTTTCTTTTTTTTTAATTCTTCCACACTTTTTGTTCACGGCAGTTCTCGGAATTGGATGGACCAATCTTGATGGAACTATACTATAATGTCCACAATATGAAGTTGTGCACCTGACTTTAGAATGTGCAAGATGGCCGCGTTTTGTCTAATGCTTAGTCCGTTGCTGTGTGTGTTACATTTTAATGTTGTGTCGTTGTTCCCCTCTAATATTTAATGCGTTTACCTCAGTTTTAGTTTGTTACCCCGATTTTGTTTTTTGTCCATAGATTTATGAGTTTTGAACAGCGGTATATTCTTCTGTTGCCTTTATTTACCATGGAAGCTAAATAAATGTAAAAAAAAATCAAAATTCTAACTCTTTCGTTATAAGAACCAACCTAATGAAACTTTGTGCAAATGTTGGTGGTGAAGTCCCGATGTACCAACAGTACTCAGAAATTCCAAAATGGCTGCCATTGCCATGGAAACAGGAGCAATATTTAACATTGACCCCATGGGAAAACACATAAAAGCTGTATTTTCTTTTAGAATTTTCAATGAAACCTACTGAAACTTTATGGATATGTACCATGGCATATGCCAATGCCTCATCCGTCATAGGAATTTAGGCAATGCTTCTCGTTACCATGGAAATAGCAAAAATTTCAAAATTTCAAAATACTCCAAAATTTATGAAATTTTACGACAATGTGAATATACATCTGTAGATGTGGTCCTTGACTTTAGAATTTTCAAAATGGCTGCCGCCCACCTGGCAATAGGGGAAGGGTGACATCCGCTATTGCTTGTAATCGCAAATCTACTATCTTATTATTTTTATTTTTTTAATCACGTTTTAATAAGGCTTTTACCGTAATAAACAATTAGATACCTTAAATGTTACATCAAAAGTATTTCAAAACCTCAAGTATTTTAATGCAGCTGCATAAACAATACAATAATTCTTTACTAAAAAAACAAGTTGCAATATTTCCGTTTGATCTATCAATCATTTGTCTTTACATAAGTTAATACGACGAATTGAAGGATAATAGGAATATGTCTATGCAAGATTAACTCTCATACAAACCTATCGGAGAAATCCAAAACATCAAGGTCAACGTTGTCAATTGAACTGACCATATTAGATGCACATTCAATATATAATGTTTGTCAGCGATGTTCGAGTCAAATACGTAATATTTGTGAAAAATAGCCCGATTTATATCAACATGATCAACATAAATAGAATTCTTTTGGAATGGCAAAATCTAAAACACTAATTCCTTCCCCCAAAATTAAACTTGTGAGTATAAGTACACTTACATATGCAATAATTGATATGATAATATGATTAAATTTTGGTATGCACTGATGTAATCAATTTTAAAAGAAATGAAAATTACCAAGTGTGGTTCTACTACTATTTTATGCTGCACCAGAACTGAATAAACTTTATCACTAATGAGTTAATGTAAAAAACAAAACAAAACAAACAAGAGACAGTTTGGGTTCTTGAACGGACTGGCTTTGAATTATTGATTGCATGTATGTATATTATTTGTCTAGTGATACCTTGAAGTTGTAGTTAAAATAATTACTGGGATATTGAAATTGAATGCTTCTGTAATAATGATTCACATGAGAACAATAAGAATAATCAGTAGCTAGGTCAAGTTGGTACGAATCCAGACTTTGACAAAAAAAAATACTCTTGTGAGCCATAATTCTGTTGAATGTCGAAATATATATTGGACACATTCTGTCTACGAAAATATTTGAATTACATGGAAAAAAAAGAATGCAGAATTGGTATCAAATAGTGCAAAACACAAGTTGAATGCGGTGCATATTTGACACACGATGTGTCGGTCTCAAATAATAAAAAAAACAATAATGACTGGGAATAGTAATGTGGTCGTCATTGACCTTATTCTGACCAGCTGTAAAACCCTCATCAAGTCCGTACGTCCGTTAGGCTATTTATGGTGAACAAAAACGTA
This sequence comes from Mytilus edulis, assembly GCF_963676685.1. Taxonomy (NCBI): domain Eukaryota; kingdom Metazoa; phylum Mollusca; class Bivalvia; order Mytilida; family Mytilidae; genus Mytilus; species Mytilus edulis. Next base: position 71,962,144 of record NC_092354.1, on the reverse strand, counting down.
CGCAACCACATCCGGTAAGAAAGGGGACGTTAAAGTAATGCCTCGTGTGAAATGACCTTCACTCTCTGTTCACGTTAAGAATCAGATGATCCTATATGTAATCTGCTAAAATGTCGAATATTTTTTATCTATACCTACTTTTTTCTCATGTTGCTAGTGGCAATCAATATTTACTCCGCTCTTCATCCTGGAAATTATTTATTACAGGGCCTACCTATAATAATCATTATTAATTTCTTAATACAATTGTACTTCACTTGTTGTGTTTGAAGCTTGCTTTGAACAAAGTGTCAATAACCGGACTCTAAAAAATCAAATACAGCTAATTACAGGTCTAAAACTCCAAGTAAATTAAAATAAGTTATTTGACGGAAATTCTTTCAAAACACGTTACAATTTTTTTTTAGTGTCATTATATTTATTACTTATAATTTTCTTCTGGACACAAAGATGTCCATATACAATTGATTCCAAAAATAAAATTTTGGTCTGTTAGTAGGAAGCAATTTAGCTTATAAAGGATTCGAAAAAAGATCTATTTAATTATCGGAAATACAATACACCAGCTTATAAATGAAAATAACTCCATATTTTCAGTTTTATATCGGTTAAGCGACGACAGTAACAAGAAAGTCTTAAATCTTCTGCAGCGATGCCACTGCTGTTTCAGATTTCCTCCAAAATTTCGCCAATTGCGCAACCAATCAATAAGTCATCATTTCGGTTTTTGCTTGAGTATCATTGATTATGGTCATAATTTATAAAGTTACTGATCACACGCTTTGAATGTTTTCCACATACTAAATATATTCTAACCCAGGAAATGATCACTGCAGCTGTTGTTTGCAGTAAAAAAGAGGTGCGAAAAATCAGAGGGACAGTCAAACTCATGCATCAATATCTTTTGTAATATTCGGTCCTCAGTTCTTTTCAATTATACGTCGATCATCATTCAGCGTGCTTGTTTCGGTTTCTGTTTTAATTGCAGCTCGTCACTGATGAGTCTTTTGTAGCCGAAACGCGTGTCTGTCATACAAATTTTAATCCTGTAATCTATAATGATTTTTTATTGTGGAAGTATACATAAAACGTAACAGACAATAAAAGTCTAATATTCAATAGAACCGTTTTGATCACTATATTTATAACCTTCAGCACGGAATGCTGGCTGGAGGTTAAACAATTATTGCTTTTATATGGTATTAGTTTGTCTCAGATGAAAATGTAGTATCTTTGATTGACACATTTTGATTATCTGCCTTTGCACTTTTATTATCTACTATGAGTACTAGCGATCAGATAGATTATAACAGGTATCTCTAACACGACAATGAAAATTACTATAGGGCTTTCATTGGATCTGATTAACCTGGAATGTTGGATTTTCGTAGTTGAGAAGGAAATAATAGCCCAAAGCTTGTATACTGTATAGCGGTCATTTCATCAATGTTTCACAGGTAGCAGCAGTGATATTCATATTCTGCATTAAACTACGCTCCTGTTCTGTATACATGTATTACATGATGTAACCACAACGATTAGATGTATCTAGTCTGAAGCATTTGAAAAATAACTAAGACAATCAGCAAACAGATCTCAATTTACAAGTGTCGAAGAGGGTGGGTTTGAATTTGCAAACGTCTTCTAAGCTTCGTTTCAAATGTACATGTGAATTATAAATATAGTTAACAAAGGTGCCAGGATAAAAGTGCACGAAGTTTTACGGCAAACTCTAACATGTAAGAATTAGCAAAACAATAGCAAAGGACGACTCGATCGTTCATGTCTGTCAAGACAAGTATTTGTTAATTTAATCAACTTATTTTTTCATAAATTAATAAAGTTCAATTATTTTATGCATTTTGCATAATTGCTTATCAGGGATCAATGTATATGCAAAACCGGAAATGGGAAATTTGATGGTATCTTTTGTACAAATGGACTTCACAACAATCTTTTTGTATATTTTATAATACATTTGATCTACATGTCAATGTTTTATTTAATGCCATTGTTATGAATATTTGTATGCACGCGTGGGATTTGTGTTGTTTATTCTTTAGTTTTCCATGTTGTGTCATGTGTATTTTTGTTTGTCTGTTTCTTTTTTATTTTTAGCCATGGCATTCTCAGTTTATTGTAGATTTATGAGTTTGACTGTCCCTTTTGTATCTTTCGTCCCTCTTTTAAGTGAGGAAAAAGTTCGGATCTTTTTAAAATTAGGTCGATTATGTCAAATGGGTAGAAAGAGTGTTACAACCTCTTGCTGTCTAATTGCATTTGAAAATTCAATTTGTAACACAGTTTAAATTTGATTGAATAATTTCTAAAAAAACAAAATGACACGAAAGCGTCAAATATGGACTTCGTTTTTAAATCGTGACAGTTGTATTGAAAGAACAGATCAGTAGGACTTTATATGGTTATATAATAAATGTTCTCATTAAATATTCATTATTAATTTTAACTAATAATTTTCAAAAGGAAAGTCAGTTCTACATAATTGATAAACATTGAATACTCTGTACCTTGGAGTTCACAAGAAAAATGACAATATACTGTTGTCCAGGGCATGGCAAATGTTCTTCCCAAAAATGTATTTATGAATCTTACCATAAATATCATTACAACCTGAAGCGAGTAACAATCATCTATAGGATAAAAAGGTCGTTCTTGATTCTAAAAGGAAATAAAGCTGGCGGCTATCATCTAGCTCACATATATTTACCGACATGTTTTTCTTGTAATTGCTATACACAAAGTGATTACAACAAATGCTGAAGATGTCAAAATATTCTTTCAGAACACATTACATGTAGCAAATGCATTTACAAGTGATATTATTTTAATAAAAAAAAAGTCAAAATAGTTAAAGGATTCATATTGCCATTGATAAGCAGTGATATGAGGTATCAACCTGATTACCAAATATTTGTCGCAATTGTAATCCCTCGCGTTCAGACATATCTTAAAGGCGTCTTATCTGGCAAGAATGAGTTAAAGTCACTATTCCTCGCTGTTTAACTTTTACTACACGAAAAAATAATAACATTTACGTTGATGTAAAGTTGATAGAGCCGTATATTTTAGAAATATATATGTTATGAGCCCATAGACATAATTAAGTCATGTGACCGTGACGTCATCAACGTTTTTTCAGGGTTTTCTACGGTTTAAAATGGAAATTAGAATTAAATTATAAGAAATGACTGTAATATTTTTTCTGTCTATTCGAAATAACATAAAAAAATGTGGTGCTCACTGTTAAATAACCCGCTACGCGCATTATTCAGTGTGCACCAAATTTTTTTATGTTATTTCTTCATAGACAGAAAAAATATTACAGTCATTCCTTAAATATACATAGTGATCGGTAAACCCATAGGATACACGCTACTTGTAAACACCATACATATACATGGGAAAAAATAAAGACAACAGTAGTATACCATGTTTGTACAACTTGTACACATTAGCATGATTATAATAAGATTGATACGTCATTATTGTTTTTGCATTGCATTTGACTTCTGACGTACTTGTTTGGGAAACAATATGTTTTAAACAGTATAACATGACCAAGGAGATATGTTTCTAAAACGTCAAAAACTTAAAATAAAAACAGTGGTAAAAATATGATAACGAGTTGGTGTGAAAAACAACAGAAGGGACGAGCACACAACCGAAAGACTGCGAACGACGATGTGATGTTATCGTTTATGTGTATACGTTTCCCTTTGGTGGTACTGCCTTATACATGTTATATTTTCAAGATTATGGACAGAAATTGATACGGAAATATATGGAACTGACGTTATGTAGCCGTGAATCAACATCACGTGCTCAAGTCCAAACGGGTAAATTTATCAAGGACCTGCACGCGACTATATCAACAACTCAACAACTCAACAACTATCTAAAGGTCTTGTACGAGTAAAAATAACTCCAATTAATATCTTTTTTACTACTTTTTGCAATTAAACAAACATACAGGTAAGACGAATTGCTCAATTAAAATCAATGACAATTTTGTTCTTATACTGAATACACATGATACATAAGCTCTTTTGGGGTCGCTTGAATTCTTGCTGATGAGTTCGCTATCAAAAAAACAAAAATGCCAATGTTCTGTATGTACGTGACAATATAAATAAAAAAGATGTGGTATGATTGCCAATGAGACAACTATCCACAAAAGACCAAAATGACACAAACTACTATTGGTCACCGTACGGCCTTCAACAATGAGCAAAGCCCATACCGCATAGTCAGCTATAAAAGGCCCCGATAAGACAAAGTAAAACAATTCCAACGAGAAAACTAACGGCCTTATTTATGTTAAAAAAAATCGTCATTCCAATGATCTTCCTATTAACCTACGAATTGTTCAGAACAGAAGAAGTAACGTTTCTCTCCAAGAACAAGATAACCTTACGTGTGTCTTACAAATCTTTTATAATGGGTGTTACCTTATGTCATGCAACTTAGTTCTTGATATGGTCTTGTCCGTAATAAATTGTTTGTAGACAAAACAGTTATATCTTTGAATATTTAGTTAGGTTTTGATTGATGTAGTAGATTAATTTTTAGTTTGTGTGGGTTGTTAAATGAATAAGCTTCAATTTTAAAAATGTTGTTAACGTTAAAGTCCAGTCGTTATTCACAAAGGTCGTTGGCAATACACAAGGTAATTCACGTGGACATTAACTTTTCTGATATGTATATCAATTACAAAATGTAGGTTTTAAAACAATTCTTCAATGTTTGGCTTCTATTCTTTAAAGTGTTGTTTCTATAGAGACATTATTTGTTTCAAACACTTCAAATGTCACGTGTACTCTTCCTACAGAATGTATATTTATTTAAACTTAATAGCTTTATATAGGAAACTTACAGGATTTATCCATTAATATAACAATGCTTTGATTACAGAAACATAAATCAAGTTGACTTTGAAGTTGTAAAGTACAACACCTAATGTTCAAATATTAACAGTTTTACATTCAGTGGTCGTAATAACAATGACTCAACACACAGACCAAATATCCGAAGTTTTTTCCAAGATTCGAGTTAATGGCACTTAAAATAAAGCTTATAAATAATATTGCCTATAACAAAAACAGCTGTGACGTTTGTTTGAAATGAACAATGTTTGTTTACACAACACTGTAGTCATCCATATATTATGTGTTATTGTTAAAATATCCGAAATTAAACATTGGAAATAAGGTAATTAATACTTTGTAGGAACTCGTACACATCACATCGTCAATTTATAGAAGCTTTAGGTAATTTACTTATTATCATTTGAGATAATAACTATTGAAAATGCATAAATCTCAAGTCATACTCTTTTTTGTGACATAATTGTTAGTTTTAATAGCGATACGAATGCATGATAACACAATGTTGACTGATGTATCCCTATTTATTCCTCTTGTGTATTTTTGTTTTTTTTTTGCTCATACATTTCTGTCAATATAATGAAACTGTAAACAAGAATATATTGCGAGGCAACACAATATCTACATTTGTATCTAAAAACTATATATTACAATGGACAATCAAATGGTGGTTTAGCTTCGTTTTGTAGATTCTATATATAGTTATGCAACCTTCGTTACCTTTAAAGTTCCTTTAAAAGAAGTTCCTCTAGCGAATAAGTGTTTTATATTTAGTGTTCTTGTTTCGTTTGATAAAGAACGGTGAATGCACACATCTAAATTTTCATTTTGTAAACTAAGATTTTTAAACTGCTACAAATATATATGTTATTGGCTTTGCCCATATTTTGCATAAATTACTGGAAGTACTGGTTTTAAATGCCCTCCAATTTTTTGAAGAGCCGATCTTCTTACGGTTTTAGCTCAAAAGCACATGTGAATTTGTTGTAGACAAAAAGTCAGTACTTTGATACTAACCTATTTGTTTTGTATCCCTGATGAGGCCAAACATTGGCGGATAAAAACTAATTTAATAAAAATCAAGAGAGCCTGAATGTATTTATGAAAAGTGATAAGCAATTACCAATGACAATTGTTATCAAAGGTACCAGGATTATAATTAAGTACGCCAGACGTGCGTTTCGTCTACATAAGACTCATCAGTGATGCTCAAATCAAAATAGTTATAAAGCCAAGAAAGTACAAAGTTGAAGAGCATTGTGGACCCACAATTCCAAAACCTTGTGCCAAAAACACCTAAGGTAATCTATTCCTGGAATAAAAAATCCTTAGTTTTTTAGAAAAATTCAAAGTTTTGTAAACAGGAAAGGAGTAGGGGAATTGAAAATGGTGAGGCCTTGTTTTTGCCAAAGAAAATAGAATGTTTGATAATCAATTCAAATTGGCACATAATGTTTAGAAATGCAAATGGTCAAGAAATATAAATGAAAAATATAAAGATTCTTATCTGATGACGTCACAATTATGTCAGAATATGTACTGTTTTCACAAAAACGATGAAAAATACAGAATTGATGCAGTTTTCTGTCTTTATATCTGTTATGGAAACATCCTACGCAGCCGCGAAACAAGAAAATAATTGAACAGAAGCTTAATTACAATAATTGGCATAATCTCACTAAATATAAAATTGTTTCTTGGGTGCGCACATACTTTTTCAATCTAAAATATACCTATCATTTGAAGACAAAACAAGGAAAATCACGAAATTTAACAAAATAAGCAAATTAGGTCATGATTTGTTTCCATAGTTATTTTTTTTGTTTTTCTTAGTACCGTGTACATTAGTCAAGTTAAGAATATGTATGATAACTTTTAAATTTGCAGTAATTTTTGGGCCAATTAAGGGCCTTATTGCCAATACTCCTTTATAAAAATGACCATATAATTGATATTCATGGCAAACCGAAGTGCTGACTATTGGGCTCGTGATACCCTAGGGGACGAAGGACGAAACGTCCACCAGCAGTGGCATCGACCCAGTGGTGTAAATAGATATCAAGCTTGTCCATTGACTTTTTTTCAATTTGACTGTCCTGGTTGAATGGTAGCATTGTTGTCAACTAGTATGGAGTATCTTCATTAAATAGTGCAATGAACTAGCAATACATGCATTTATTTGTGAATTACAATATATGTTGAACCACAAACGTCAAAACCATTTGATCGCGTAGTGGAATTGGCTATTTTTGGATTCTTATAAGTTCTATATATAACTTTTGGACTAGTTTAAATCTCGGTCTGTTTCTTAAATTTATTCTTACAAGCTTTTGGTTTTTTAACCCTGTATGCTAACATTCCCATGAAAATTTTTAGATTGTTTGTACGCACATTGAACGACAAATTTATGTGACGTATAAAATTTTCTGACGTCAGACACTCAAATCAATAAATGTGTTCGTAGATAGTAGATGTTTTTGTGTTCTGTTAAATTGTCCCTTTTAAAATTGTTAAACGATGATGACTGATGTACCCATATTTTGACTATCTTATTAATTGTGTCTGCTTATTTAACGCATCAATGTAAAAATATCGGAAATTGATGAGACTGTCATTAAAGTGAGAGGGTTAGCGCTATAGAACCAGGTTTAATCCACCATTTTCTACATTTGAAAATGCCTGTACCAAGTCAGGAATATGACAGTTCTTGTCCATTCGTTTTTGATGCGTTTTGTTATTTGATTTTGCCATGTGATTATGGACTTTCCCAATTGATCTTCCTCTAAGTTCAGTATTTTTGTGATTTTACTTTTTATACTGGACTCGTTCTATTTGAGCAGTCAAAATGCGTAGACTGTATATTTCTATGTCATATACAGTCACTAACCCGATATCAATTTTCCTAATGAATATTTAAATAGAAGTTGCCGAAAAAATATTTAATTATTCATACAACTTCTTCAACCTGTTCTTGTTTCTAATGCATATGCATGGAACGATTCAACCTTGTTTCATTTGCAATTATTTGAAAAAAAACATGGATAATTCATTTGTTAATATTTTGTCTTACCCTTCCGGAGCACCTGAGATCACCCCTAGTTTTTGGTGGGGTTCGTGTTGTTTATTCTTTAGTTTTCTATGTTGTGTCGTGTGTACTATTGTTTTTCTGTTTGTCTTTTTTATTTTTAGCCAAGGCGTTGTCAGTTTGTTTTAGATTTATGAGTTTGACTGTCCCTTTGGTATCTTTCGTCCCTCTTTTATGTTTGCAACCAATAAATCATTATGTTTTATGCTTATGGTTGATATGTTAATCCATACTCAAACGATTTTGTTCACCATCGAGTGTGTGTTTCAACAGGAAAATGTACATTTAATTGTGTTGTATATTTATCCGCGAGGATGATATAAGGCCTTTTTAAAGAGGATTTGTCCCCAACATTTAAAACAAATTGATAACTCATTAAACAACATTTAAAAAAAAAATTGTTTTGATTGCAGTATAAAGACAATAATAGTGCATTGACTTGACATATCATATTGACATATTTCGGCCCGAAACGAGAAAATAGCTCGGCACAGCCTCGCATTTCCCCGTTTCTAAGCCTCATCCTTATATCGTTGATATGTCAAGTCAATGCACTATTATTGCCTATATACAACATAATTTACTATATATGTTCAAACAAACAACCGACTACTTTTTAAAACTCGAAGTAGTAACATATGGTATTCTGATCCTCTTATTCGATCATTTAACATAATCTAGAGAAAAGGCCAGCGTGATAAACTTTTGTGTAATTTGGAATCCGCAGAAAAAGTGTATATTCTTTTTTCTCTTTGAAATATTTAAAGAAACGAATTTTGTTTGCTATCAATCACCTATTGAAATTGATGGGATAGGTGGATGACTAAGCTTTCAATTTCTTTTGTTAACCGTGCAGAAAACTAGAAAACTAAAAAATGAAATCCTTAGAAAAATAACCCACACAAAACAAAGTATAGGTTTGTTAAACAGTTGCTAAGTTACATTTTAGGGACATTTATTATTGTAAATGCAAAAACGTAAAGACATACACTGAATGTAAGAAATGTTAGAAATAAATCCCGAAGGGAATATAATCCTGTTAATCATCAAATAATGAATATGAGATGAAAAGGTGTTTTAAATTACTAGAACAACAAATTTTAATTCACTCATTACCAATGTCATGTATTACGCTTTAATAAGCATCGACATAATCAAAAAGGTGAAACATTTCAAACGTGTATACTGACAACCTTATCTATTACAGTACAATAAAAACAAATATGAGAAATACGCAACATCAACAATAACTCAATAACAGCTAGATCCTGACTTGGAATATACTTTTTATACATGTTTAGAAATAATTAATTATTATGAACCTTTTACAAAGATTCCTTATTTGTGCTGATTTGACATCAAACATAATGCCACATATAATGTTGGTTCCTATTTAAACTAGTGGGATATCAAATTATCATCTGGTTAGCTTGGAAACTAAACCGGTCAGCTGAAATTGATATGATTTGAATAATCACTTTGATCAAGGATTTCAATTTCGTTTCTATTCAGCAAAAAATGCACGCATTAGACTGCTTTTTTTTAATTCTAATTTCACAAAGGAGTAGGTCCGGTAAGGACCGATTTTGGCCTCAAATTTCAGGTTCATCTGACGAAAGATTTTGACCACTTTTTAAACACTTAAGTGTCTATTTTATTTGAATTAATTAGTTTATGTGAAAGATTTAAACAGATTTAGTAATTAAAAACGATCCGATTCAAGCTCAAATATGGAAAATCTACCCAATATGCCGAAAAATGTCACTTTTCAGATGGTTTTTGGTAAAAATGAAAGTGGCCGCATCCGTGTTCATCCTCAACCTTTATATATGTTATGTATTATCATAAAATACAACTTACATTTCAATATTAAGGATGAACACGAATGCGGCCACTTTCGTTTTACACGAAAACCGTCTAAAATTTAACTAAAATGCTAGAATTATGAGGATTTCAGTAATTTAGTATGACTTAATGGTTGTAGTACCGGATATATGTGCATTTTATTGTCAAAAACAGCCCATATTTATGTAGCAGAAGCATTCTACTGTCCAATAAATAACTAAAGGTTTACATTTTAACAATTTTGTAAAACTGCTATATTTTGGGGCCAAAAAGGGGTCTTACTGAACCTACTCCTTTAGCTTTCTTGTCCTTCAGGTTTCAGGGCCATATTTTAACAAAATCAAACCTTATTTCGGATTGAGATTTTGAAATGGTTACTGTAGCTTATTATGTGTCATAATGTGTCATTTACGAATTTTGTTTGCCCTAGGCATAGTTTACGGAAGTCAGATTTAGCAAATACAGGCCTTAATACGGATTAAAAAGAGATTATGTAATATAACGTCTACTTCTAAGATCTTAAATAATCTTGAAAAAGATTAAATGTACTTAAGTTTTATATAATTGTGAATCACAAATGAAATAAGTTCACTGCGTTTACAATTTATTTTTATCTCAGAGATGTATTTTCTACCATAGGTCATCTATTGAAATAGGATTGGTTAACTTAAAAACCCTCAGACATGCTGTTGTTAAAAGTAATAAGAACAAATGCACGTAAAAGGTAAACCTTTACAGAAAGACCAATACAAGAAAAAAACATAAAATTATAGATTCAATGCACAGTTGCTATTTTACTGACAATCATTCTTGTTATATATGTCATTTTATATGAAAAAAATATATAAACTGAACATTAAAACTGAAACCCTCTAGAATGTAATCCGGCTTTTTGTCATCTGATGAATATAAGGAGAACAGATTTTTTGCATCACAAAAGACAATTAAATATAATAAACCTCTTTTCAAAATGCAAAAAGGACAATCCTGATATGTTCTATATATCATTTTGTTCCATTTTTTATTCATCCAGACTCACAAGAGTATTGTTACTCATGTTATTGTTAAATATATGTTTTCGTTATTTAAGTTTTTACGTATCCAAATGTAGTTATAAAATCATCATCAGCATTTAACGCAATAAGTCGTTAATGAAAAGTGTTAACAAATATGCTATATTATCACTCACATTGACATAAAGGTCAATTTCATTGCCTAAGAGTTTATGGTCTCCTTTTTTGTAAAAAGGGGTGGGGGTAACTATTTCTCATTTGTTTTATCGAAGCACCATGATGTGACATTTCCAGTCAAAAACAAAAAGAAATAGTGATAGAGATTATAAATTAAGAGCCGCGAAAATATAGTTTATATATAGCTTAGTGCTCGATCGATACAGACGGCCGCAGGTATGCCAACGTGTAAAAAATGGGGGGGGGGAGAAATTTTGAAATGGCACTGTATATTATTCATTACTATTACACATTGTCATGTTAAAATATTTCTATATATGTTAGGATTGTTGTCAGTAATTGACTTTTGTTGACTTTCATAATAGTTGTCAACGCTACATAAATTGTCAGATTTAATCAAGATTACTCAACAACTATTGAGTAGATAACATGGATGAGTTAGGATTCTGACTTAAATAATACGCCTTTTAATATAATACACACGATGAAACAACAAGAAAGTTGATTTACCATACGTCATTGTGGCTACTGTTAAAACATTTTTGTTAATATGCATTGTTAACATCACTAATATTACAAACAAAACAGAAACAGCCCGTTTTCCCTTCAACTCATTTCGCTTAAAAATTATATCAGTCTTTATTAAAAACAATGTATTAGGAATCGCACGAACACATATTGCATTGGACACGAGAATGAAGACGTCATCATTGCAGGAAATATAAGATAAGCAAATATAAAAGATAGGCAACAGATAACAAAGGGAAATTCAAACTCATAGGTCAACAATAAACTGACAACGCCATGGCTGAAAAACAGTTAACAACAGCACGTAAAACAAAACATAGCAAACTTTCAATTTAATAACATCAACCTCCATAAATACCTGGAGTGCTCCGGAAGAGAAGACAGATCCCGCTTCTATATGATATATATTAGTTACGGCAAATTTGTTGTGTAAACGTTGTAATGAAAACAGATATAGTCCATTTGCAAAATTTTCTTTATAAAGAAGATATAATTTACTACGACCACCATGTACCATACAATGGTGACGAAATGGGATACAATGACACGAAGACAAGCCATAATCTACTCGGTCACATTCCAGCAGGCTTTTAGTTGTTTGCCATCGACTCAATAGTAATATTTTTTTAACATAAGCAAATAAGACTATATTTAGATTTGGCAGAATACTGACAATAACCCAAAAATGCTAATGTAGATGATATTTATTTGTTAAAAAAATGATATTTGTTCACACCTTATTTAGATAAAGAGCACGAGATTTGTCTTAACCATTGAATACAGTATAAGTAACTTCTTAAGACTAAGCAAGAAAAATGTCCAACATTGTATATAGATCAAAATAGTTTTAGAAATACAACTATTATCAGCCCCTGTATTACTATCAATATGGTTTGAGATTACTTGGATAAAAGTGTTTACTTTTATCGCAGTTTGTCTTTAATACGACACAATTGAACCAAAACAAGTACATAAAATATTAAGTTGTCCTTGAGATCTACAACTACATATAGGTAAAAATACAGGGCATTTTGAAATGAGCAAAACTCTAATCGTCACGTAAGCTATAAAAGGCACCGATTTGAAAACAATATAAGAACAAATCAATATAAGCAACATACGGAACTGTTTGATTTCATGCATCTGGCTTTAAATACGCAAAAGAAGAAGTTGACAGCTAAAATCCCTCTTCTCTACAAGAAAGATAGATGTACGTCTGAACAATATTACAACAGATGTCTATATGAAATTATAGTCCTGGTACCTTTGATAACTATTTACACCACTGGATCGATGACACTGCTGGTGGACGTTTCGTCCCCGAGGATATCCCCAGCCCAGTAGTCAACATTTCGGTGTTGACATGAATATCAATAATGCGGTCATTTTTTTTAAATTCCCTGTTTACAAAACTTTACGAAAAACTAAGGATTTTCTTATCCCAGGCATAGATTACCTTAGCCGTATTTGGCACCACTTTTTGGAATTTTTGATCCTCAATGCTCTTCAATTTTGTTCTTGTTTGGCTTTATAAATATTTTGATATGAGCGTCATTGATGAGTCTGATGTAGACCAAACGCGCGTCTGGCGTACTAAATTATAATCCTGGTACCTTTGATAACTATTCTATGTCAAAACTGACCTTATGATGTTTGAAAATTGAAAAAATTGCATGCACTTAATTATTGATTATTTTTTGTAATGTTGTGAATTTTAACGTTTCATTCTATTGATAATTTGTGTGTCTATCTTTTGTTATTTTTATTTCATTTGCCGATATTTTTATAGCAGAGAATCATGATGAATTCACACCATGTTGGAGAGTGAATCATACACATCAAACGAATGGAAAAGAATTGTCCTAATACTGCCTTGGTGCAGGCATTTTCTTGTAAAGCATGGTGAAAAACAATGTAAAGTAACTCAACACAAGTTCTAAGAGCATTGTTATCAAATGTAAAAAAACATACACTTTCGAAACAATAATCCCTTATTTATAGTCGGTGATATCCATTAACGCGGCTTATTCTCTTGGGAATTAAAATCTTTCATTTTCCCCATTCTATTTCATTACAAAACCAATAAACATTGTGTTTACTTTGTTAACTTAGCATTAAACACATAAATGGACATAAAAGAAATTGAACCGTAGACAAAAGCTTCTATTTATGAAGTCAAAATAGTTTTTAATGTGGATAGTTGTCTCATTGGCAATCATACCACATCTTCTTTTTTATATTTAAGTTGTATTACCCTCAAATATAGATGCATTATTGATATTAATACTGCTTTTTGCAATTGTTTATTGAAGTGTTACTTAAATTCTTGCAAATCATATTACGAAAAAAATATCAAGTCACGTAACTTAATGAAGGCTATATACACTACAATAATCTGTCTCAATAATTGATGTTGGAGATATTTTAGATACTATATTGTCTCTCATATTATAACATGGAACAATAACGAACAGCTGTAGTATTGAATACTTGTTATCTTGTCCGGATGCAGTGTATTCATTTTATTGACATAAAAAGTATACGTCAATAAAGAAAACGGACTTGCAACAAACGGGCTGTTCCTATGTGTTTTTACTGTACATGAACATATTTTGTGTGACGAATATTTACACAATATACTTTCTATCATTGAATTATGGTACAGCAGACTTAGTGAGGTTAATGACTTGTATGCATTTTGTTTTTACTGTGCCCATTTACAATGTATAGTTATCACAATATATTTATACCTACAGTACTCATCATATTATCCATACTTATGTATACTTACAAATTAAAAGTATTCTGCAGTTAAAAATTCAAAAAGCCACCAAGTTTATAATTGTGTAAATCAGCCACTCGTTTTGTTTTCTCACTATATAGCTACTTATCAGTCATGCTCAACTAGTTGGAAGCAAAATTCAAAAAATGAAAAAGGGGAATGTGTCAAAGAGACAACAACCCACCCAAACAACAAGAAAACAGCGAGAAAATGCCGAACCCGAAGGCGTGCTTCAGCGGACCCCTTAACAAAATTGTGTACTATTCAGTAATAATGAACGTTATACTAAACTCAGAATATATAAATGCATAAAATTATAATCATACGATACTAACAAGCAATCAAGCAATATGCTCTATTTTAAAAACACTCCGTCACATTGACAAAGGCCAAATTGATAAGTTACCGTACATTGAAAACCTAAAGTTTGAAATCAATTGTTCAAAATGTAAATCAGGCCATCTTTTTCTTTCTAAATAATTTGTTGCACCTTATGAACTCTTCATTTGCCAAAAATGACTGCATCATTAATAGTTGGTGTCTGAAATACGAATGTTTATACAGATGTAAAGTCAAATCGCAAAAATCAAAGTGCTAACTGTGATTAAGAAATTGGAAGACAGATTGTAAATGTAAAAAGAAAAGATGTGGTGTGGTTGTCTACACATCACTGGAGATCAAATGATAGACACAAACAACAATTAGCCAACGTATGGCCTTCAACGTCTTTGACATGTAATTAATTTTCCTTCATTTATGAATTTTTATAGTCCGTCTTTTTAAATATCGCAAAATCTATTATCAAAAATAATGTTGAAATAGAATATATCATGTACAGTAATCCCCGTTACTCAGGTATCCTTAATCTTTTATAATAAGCATATAAATTGTAGTACATGGGATTATATATAAAGCATGTTAAGATCAAATGTGAACAAAAACTGTGTTTAGCTTTTTGGTGCTTTACATCCTCTTAAAAAGAATTATTACTTATTAAGTTAATTATTGAGTGTTACATATCTTTCAACACACCTGGCAAATCTTCTTATGTCTTATGCAGCAAAAATCCTGCAATCTGATTGGTTAATTAATCGGGTCTTAATAACACCCCACCGTTGTTTTAATATTTTTAAATATTTGAAATTTCCAAAACATTTATTTTGAAAAATTAAAAAAAAAAAGAAGAAAAACATTCAGGAAATAAATAAAAATTACAAATTTAATTCGCTATATGGGTGTAATCAGGGGTATTCGTGATTTTGTAACTGATAACAACAAGAATGTTAATGTTCTAATGATGATAGGATTGTAAAATTAAAGATATTTACAGGTAAACACGACCGTCCTGTTGTTGATATCTGGTTCTATTTTTTAAATAATATATTAAGAACATATATGTAGGCTAGTGGTGTTTCCTAATAATGTGAATATATCATTTACTTTGAGGTAAGTGAATATATCATTTACTTTGAGGTAAGTGAATATCAAGTCATAGTAAAAAAAAATCCGGTATTGGAATGACTACATTAATCAAAGGGGGTTGGGGGTACTACAATGGCCTTTTCCTTTAAAAAAATCTGATCCCAAATCTGATGAAAACAAAATATTCTTTTAGATGACAACAAAATTTTATTAATCCAGATTTTTCCTATACATGTACCTCATCGTATTAAATGTTGAGGAAAAAATTTGTTTGATAGAATTGAAAACTAACGATATGGTAAAAAAATGATATAACAACAAAACACGAAACACGAAACACAACATGGAAAACTAAAACTAAAACTTAATCTTGGTAATAAGAATATGAATTGTGTCGTATATGACTCAATTTTTACTTTTATTATACAGATGCATACACGTTTGTACGCGTAGTGTACTTTATGGTGAATCTCGTTTCAAACAGAGATTAATAACTTGTTTTCCCACATTTCTGCTTTATTTAACATACTTCCAGTCAGTGACAGGATTTTGCGAGGAATACATCTATTTTCACAGACACTATGTTTGAAATGCATATGCCATTACCAAGTCGAAATTGTAAAACGCTAAAAAAAGATTAGTAAGAAGCTTGAATCTTTTGTTAACTATACTATAATATACTAATTATGAAGAACGTAACTGTTTTAACAGATAATATCAATTCATATGGACTTGCTTCTATTTAGCCGACTTGTTTCCTACAGTTGTATTTATATGGGACATACTCTATACAGGACTGCTTCTCAAACAAAAACAAAAAGTTACCATTCAGTTTTTGGTGGGGTTCATAATGCTTAGTTTTTAGTTTTCTATTTAGTGTCTTGTGTACAATTATTTATCTGTTTGTCTTTTTATTTTTTAGCCATGGCGTTGTCAGTTTATTTTCAATCTATGAGTTTGACTGCCCCTCTGGTATTTTTCGCCTTTAAATTGTGTTATAAACGCCATGAAAATGTATGAAAATATCAAAAGCTCCTAAAACAAGCTGTTGTCAGTTTTTATTTAATTCGACGTTTCAAACCAATGGAACCCAATACATCTTTGCAGTTATTCCAATTAGAGATACGGCTATCTATGAAAAAGAAAACAGTCACGATTTTATATACAGGTGATTTACATAGACTGTCTTATTACTTTCTTATTTATTATGATTTTAAATACAATATAATCGTGAATAAAATGTAAATTAAATATAATTAAAAAAAAATGAGTTTCAAATGTTTATAGTTTCACATCAGTAACTCCATTCAAACATATAAAAAAAATATGATAGCAACAACATCATTCTCCTCTTCGTGAGAGAGTTAATAATGTATTCTTGGTTCTTCGTAAAATTAGGGAAGGATTAAGGGTTCATGAAAGGGTGTAATTTAGGAAAACTATATATTCGTTGCTGAGCGGAGCGATGGAAAAACTATATTTTACGATTTATGCTAACAAATAATATATGTTTAAATCAAGAAGGGCGTACACATATTACCCCAGAGACCCCCGACCCCAAACCCCTCCAACATTCTTTTGGTTACGCCACTGTATGTATAGTTGCTGTCAAATTGGCTTATATCATACAGGATAGTTTAGTCATAACCAGCAACAGAGTGCAATCCCTAATTTCAACTTAAATTACAATTTTGTATTTGTCAGCTCATTATATAACATGTCTACAATGATTGCACTAAATTATCTACTGAGTTTCATTCCCCAAATATCATTTTAATGATACAAGTATGAATTATTGCGTCAGTCACATGCATCGTCATCCAAAAAGGGAATTAAGCGTTCACGGAACGTACTTAAACGTGCAAATCTTTATATTCTGCTGAAGTATTAACCACGCAAAAATATATGTTTTAAACTGTCTGTTTTCAGTTAATCGATCATCTCTTTTTGCGGTAAACGTACAATACGTGTGAGGTCAATTGTAACTTTAAAATTATTCTGTCCCCATTTGAATTACTGTATTAGAATGCAGGTATTAAACATTAATTAAACCCAGATAAAGACACAACTGTGTTGATGTTTTACGTGATAAAACATCAATAACCTTTAGAACATATAAAGAAATTGTTCTCAAACATTTATTATCAGAATCAAGTTTAATATAAAATAAGATTAATGTAATAAGAAAAGGTCAAGACATAAAGACAGAACTATACTTGTTTGTATAATTAGAATCTTACTTGCCACAGATACTGTTGTTGACATGAACAACACGACCGGTTCCACATCAAGTAATGTATGATATGCGTCTCCTCTCGGAGAACCTGCAATCATATATACACTAATTTTTATGTTTGTGTTGCACAGTCCTTAGATTTTAATACAGTGTTCTATAAACTGTATTCAGAAGATGATGTATCAATGGTTAGTACAGATTATGTTAATTATTGTTTTATTAGATTTTATATTAAAATTGCGTATAATTGTATCAAATTTGATGCGGTAAGAAGGGAGAGTAAACCGTTCAACTATATTTTTAAATGTAGAATGTAGATATAAAAATGATAGTCTACGATTATTTTCAGAAAAGTAAAATTCCACAGTATTTTTTTTTTAAATCTCCCAAAATTAAAACAACTTATCAAAAAGAAATGGTGCTCTACTTCTGGCTTATTGACAATTATTAATGTAACAGTTGTAGCCTCGGTATACAGTCGATACGAGGATATATATATAAAAAAAGATTTCTGTCAGCTGTCGATCGCGATATTCATCATATCGACCTCATACAAAGGCTATAATTGTATAATATCAGAACGAAAAATATCGCGATGCAGTGTATAACTGATATGGTGGCATAACTATGCGAGCAAACATGTTCTCAAATAAACCTACAAAGCAAACGTGTTCTCAAAAACACCTAAGTAACCCAGCAAACAAGTTCCCAAATAAACCTACAAAACGAACATGTTCTTAAAAACACTTACCCAGCAAACATGTTCTCAAATAAAACAACGTAACAAACATGTTCTAAAAAAACACCTACCCAGCAAACATGTTCTCAATAACACCTACCTAGCAAAATGTTATCAAATAAACCAACGTAACAAACATATTCTAACAAAAAACTACCCAGCAAACATTTTCTCAAATAAACCTACATAACAAACATGCTCTCAATAAAAACTACCCAGCAAACATTTTCTCAAATAATCCTACATAATAAACATGTTCTCAATAAAAACTACCCAGCAAACATGTTCTCAAATAAACCTTCCTAGCAAATATGTTTTCAAATAACCCTACTTTAAAATTATTATAAGCAATGCAAACTGCAAAATACTTCTGATAAGTTAACTTATGTGTGTGAAACATTAACCGTTTTGATAATCATGATAAAGTCATGGCCAATTTCACGACTAAATGTACTTTGTTTAAAATAACACAAAAACACTCTAATAAAATATTTTATTTCCCAGTCATTACCAATAGCATGTGATTCCATAGAGATTTGGATCTGTACCATTTTGTCTTCAATAGATTTATTTATTTGTGCAATAATGGATACAACATGATAAGCTTGAGGTTTACTGGTATCTTCCCATGTGGCTATTTAAAACAATTACAATGGTAAGTGGAAGCACCAAAGTATTTATTGTTCTAGTCCACTGTGTACTTATATATTTATGGATTAAAATGTGAAACGATTGGTATATTTAACCACAGTTTATTATATATTGTAAACAGCTTTTAGTTTCTAGAGTCATGTTTTGGTGTATGTTGGTTGAATACTAAGTGTTATTCGTCTATTTTATTCTCAACGGAATAGTCGTAAAGATATTCCGATAAAATATCTATACATGCAGCTCATACATTTAGAGTACATGTCTCCATGGTGATACGATATTCTAGAGAATATAATTATCATCATGATGCCCTTGATTGTTGATTACAAGGACACTTTCATTATCCTTACCTATTTGTAGATCTTGTTTCGCTGCGGATTCTTGCTATTAAAATGTTTTCCACTATTTATTACAGTTATCATGGATAAAGGCCAAAAATGCTTCGAATTGTAAAAAATGTCATTTACTCTGATAAGGTTTCATTTGACGACCTGTTGATCTATGAGTAGATCTCGTCTTGCTTATCGTGTTTGACATTTAGAGTTTCTCTCTATATAAAAACATGCATAGATCATTCTATAAGGGGTCGTCTGAAGATTTCGGCAGTTTACTTTTTAAGATAATTGGTAAACATCACAAAATTAGTAAAATTGTTCTCTCAGTTCAATGACTTTATTAGAAGTCGTCCTACAGTTTTGATGTAAGTGAACATTGCTTAGTAGATCTCAACATTATGAATAGTTTTGTTCTTGTCAGATTTTCTGTAAAACTTTATTGAAGATGATCGACAAAACATGCATTTGTCCCAATTCAATTCAATAATTTGTTCTATTCATAGACTCATCAGTCGTATTGGTGGGCTGACCGAATCACTGAACAAAACTTGAAACTTGTCACCCTAATGATGATTGATTACAAAGTTTGCTCAACATTAAAACGGAAGTGACGATGCCCCTAAACGCCTGAAGATGTTCACTAAAACCAAAGTTTTTGACGGAAATGCATCGAACTCGAAAGTTGTCTATTGGATACAAAGTTGTATAATTGATTGATGTTTGACTTATGCTAAGTCACAACTATGTAATTGATGTTCAGGACTTTTTTTTAACAAATTTACTAAAATAACAACAGGAAGTGAGGGAAAGAAAATTGATATGTTGGATGGGGGACAGAAATTTGAAGGAAGAGGAGAACATTTTTGTAAAAGTGAACGGATGGAAACAACGACGACGGAGACGACAGCGACGATGGAAATTTATTTTCATTTTTATTTCAAAAGCGGTTTGATTTTTGTTTCACAAATAAGTATGTCGTTGAATAATGAAGTGACTTAGTCCTTGTAACACCTTTTCCAAGAAAACATACTAGTTATTTTTTTAATCTGTCAACATTGGGAAATGGAGTCATCTTTTAGAATTTTAATCTTTAAGAATACACCACATTATGTTATACTCCTTAGGGTAATTAGCTGAAGGATATATCTGAATTATATATACAAGATATAGACAAAGAAATGCATTTAATGAACATACTACGAAGTCATCTAAATGTCATTAATCAATTATTTTTTTTTAAATCAAATTAAAGTAGATAAATGATAGTATCGAAGGAGAAAGTACTTCTCGCACTATAAAAATTATCAATACACCAAATACAGTTATTTAGATAGATAAATTATTTGATATTTGCAGTTTGTAAATCTATATGGGTTGACATTGATGTATAAGTACGTGAATTGGTTATCCAGATGTACAGTAGAAATATGGTCATCTGCATGGATTTTATCTATCTAAACATAAAGTCCCATGCTATGGAAGAAGAATCAGTTTGTAGTTGCTAGATTCATTAATACGCAGTCATGATCGGTCGGGACAGGGATTTTACAGCCGATGCTTCGATCGTGGGTATATAAACAGAGTCGTTGTGTAAAACGTTTGTGGGCAAAATCTCTGAATTTTATCTATTCTGATAAAAGTATTTGTGTTTATCATATACATGCTTTATCCCGGTGGAAACCTTAATGTTCAAAACCTACATTTTAGATGGTATACTTGATCTGTATTAGATTTTTACTACTGGAAAACACGCAAAATATCTGTTCATATGGAATTCTTATGAAATCGAGATATCACATTCTACAGTAATTTTGTTTGAATAGATTGTACATTTAGATACGGTTTAAGATAACTACTTGATCCTTTCGTTACACTTATTATTGCAGGTTATCGATTTAACACATATGCATGTAAGTGGTAAAATCTTTAAATATTGTGTTTATCTGTACTAATATTGATTTTGCGTAAAAAAATAAAAACATAAAAACATGCCTAAATACATATTGCTATTTATGTATATATGTGATAACCCATGATTCTACATTCTGTCGCTACTGTTTATTTATATAGTTAAGTTTCCACAAGGTCACATTATTCTCGAACTGTTTATGATGTCTTCACATTAAATCAGTTGGATGTGTACTGATGGCGTTTAACTATCTTACACTAACTGCAGATATTCTGCTTTGTGTCTATTGTTTTCATGTTATTTGTGTTTTTCCCTCGTACTGATCGTTTGAATTAAGCCAATTGCAACTGATTTTTTTTGTTTTGTTTTAACGATATACAGTAACTGTTGCTCCACTGACATCCTTATATTTTGGGGAAGGGTTCGGTGCGCTCACAAACATGTTTTATCCCCCACCCTATTTTTTATGTGTCTGTCAGAAGTCAGAAACTGGTTGATGTTTGGACATGTCTTTCCTAACTGTTTTTCCTAAATTATTCAGTTTTAAATCAAGTCGATACTTTTCTCGTTATTAAACATTTAATTTTTTTAAATTGAGTCATTTTGTAGTCAATTATACGGTGTGTTTTTTTCTTGTTATCGAAGATGGAACAGTGACAATAAATTGCTTATGATCATTTCCTTTGAACTCATGGATCATATCACATTTCCTTTATTTACAATAATCAATAACTCATTAATGAAAACACGTTCATTGATCATTTGATAAGCAAAGAATATACAATCTTGACCATGAAGTAAGTGTTTATGCAGATGGATTTTAATATTTTCCAAAAATGTCTATGTAAAAATCTGTCTGATACTGAAAAGGTAAGAAAGACAATATGATGAAACTAACTACTATTTAGTATCAAATCAAAATCATGTCAATAACGTTGAACTTGGTGTCTTTAATTACTGTGTTTATCTTCCAAAACACGGCATTCTGGGTAAAGGTTAAACAAATTATTTCTTTTCCAACAACTGAGTCAGTTTAAGATTACTAAGATTACGACTGATTGGCAAGATAGTTATTAAGCCGTGTCAATCTGCGTGTTCATTGCGTTTTGAAATTAAGTCCAAAAAAATACCCATAATCCTTCTTTTTTTGTGGGAGAGAAGATATTCAGTGAGTGATCATATTATATCATAAAGTGAAATCATCCTTTTTTAATAGACTGCAAATACACGTGTATAAAAAAAGATTTTTTAAATTCTGACTTATACATTTACCGACTTTTGACTCCGGTGTATATGTTTTGTCAACAGATTACCTACACTAGGTTAGGTCAGTATTGTTCTCGGTCAAGTAAGAGCAAGGAATCTGTTCAATTTGGTGGTAAAATGAACTGTTCACGACCAAATTGTCGGAAAACATTTTTCTATAAAATTTCATCGATTACTTCGTTTACTATCCATATAAACTAACACAGTACAAGAATGTCCCACCATAGAAACAGTAGCCTGACAAAAAATTTATATACCCCAGAGTCAAAATTGGGTAATAGGAAAAGTCCATTTACGATAACAGGCTACATAATTCAGTCGTTAAACATGTTATATTATATTAAACTAACTATTCGTATGCCTTTCTCACATACAAATGTTTCCAAACCAGTCGTTTCAGAAAGTAACACCTTTCGTTTTGAAATTATGTTTCTGTCAAAGACTTTCCATCACGTACTGTATATTTGGTATTGTACAATTATATTACACGAGACATATAATCGATGCTTAATACTTAGCACTGTTATATCCCAAGAGGACTTTGTGACTTAACGGTAATATCATTTATTAGATGTTATTTAAGTTACTGAGAAATGAATATTAACTTTAACATCAAAACGAAAAATAAATTACTTAATTCCAGATAATGGCAGCTACTTAGTACTAGTGGGAAAATTTGACACATTTAATCTGCTTATGTAATGGGTTTTTTTCCCAGAGTTCAGTAGGGTAATCGTTTTTCTGTTACAATTTTTAGCTTTCGGTCAAGATAAGCTTAAATTGAATTGTATGAGTTCTCATATTCATCATTATGACAGTTTACACTGCATATATGACAAATACATTATACAATGGTTGGCCCAAAAAAATCACACCTGCACAAGGAGCTAAATAGTCAGTGCAAAATGTATATTAAATATACATACATGTACATGTTATAGTTTTTGTTAGATATTACCCATGATTTAGATCTAGATTTGTTAACATATCAACATAATTTGTGACCTTGATCTTTATGCAAAACCTATATGGTATATATACAATTTATCACTAATAAGACCCTAAATTCTCCTTAAGGCCTGAAATTTGTAGTATTGCAAACTCAAATAACCACAAATAATTGAAATATTACGCCATGCAAAACCAAAAGTACTTAAACGAAGAACAAACGCAAGATCCCTGGGGTTGAAGTCATAACACTTTACTCAGTGCTTGGAGCACAAAAATCATTCTCGAAACATGAAATCCAGCATTTTGACTGGTTGAATTTGAAGTATGAGTTCAAAAAACTGACTCGAAAGTTTTATGACTTTAAGGCCTGGTCGTAGACATGATTTCAAGTCGTAGGATCAAGATTCTAAAGAAAATGAGTTCTCTCAAGGAAAATAAATTGGTATCATGTCTAATCTGTGTATAAAGTAGAAATCAAATCTTCCATTTTTTTTTCAATTGGAGTATTATAGAGGTTTTAGAAGGTATTTCCATGATTATTATTCTAAAGAGAAAATATATTCATATCATTTAGCATTTTTTATTAAATTCCTGACAACATGTACAATGCACGATATAGGTGAACCACATGCAAAACAAAAAAACAAAAAAAACAGGAATGAAGATGCTTTCATACAGACCCTCGTCTATTGAGAGAAATTGTACTTGTGTCTGCCTATCCTCTTTGTTCAGTGTTGACAATGATGGAGTATTATTTGTTGATTTCATAATAACTCTTCTTAGAAGATAACGCAGTGATCTTTACAGTGCGAAAGTAAATGAATAATGGACGTACTTCAGTGTGAAATGATCATCGGCGACAGTCTTTTCAACATTAATGGAGTAATAGTGACAAAGAACAATAGAAAGGTTTTCAATATTGAGATCCAAAAAATGTTAACATGTGACAATTTTTGTTTGATATACAGGCGAATGAATTAGCAAATGAAACGTTTTGAATATATTTCCATTTAAAATATTCGACTAACTTTTCTACTTAGAACTTCATAATCTTATGAAGGCCTGTTGTCAGGTGGCATGTATACCAGTTTATGTTTCCATACCGCAGTGTTTGTAGGGAACAAAATTACAACATCTTCCCTGCTTTATGTTGACCTTTTGTGTAGCGCTGTGATTCTATGTTAGGGTGAACTATATTTTTTTCATTTAACCCTACAAACCTCATCTCTTGAAGTTAACGCAAATTAATAAAAATATGTAGATTTAATCAAGATGCCCACCATATTTATACACGATAAACTATAGTATAAAATTTTGTTCTGCCTGACCGATAATGCATGTACCAAATAAACGATGTATGGCCAAGACTGACATAGTGGTTTTAAACGTTTTTTTATAATTATAACAATCCTGTGTAAGACTGATATTTGATGATTTTTTTTCAAAAATGTAAGATCGGTGTTTATTAATAGATTTGAATTTGAGATTGCCTTATCAAATCTTTAAAGATAAAAAGAATTATAAGCGGGAAAACCAATCGACTTCTTGGCGTAGTTAAACATAGCTACAATGATAATGAAATTACAATTCGCCTATAGTAGGAGGAAATCAAATTTGAAATCAATCTATTTTATAAGAAATCGCATTTGAAGATGCATTTATCGTCTGATGATTGAAAGGCTTCGTCAGACTGGCGTGAAACAACTGAACAATCATTATTTAGTAATGAAAGAAGGAAAAGTTAGCCGTTTTTTTTATATAATATAAATTATATAATCATGGATTTATAAAATTCCAGTAAAATTTTAAAAATTAAATAGTTATTTATAGAGAAACGCTTGAGAAGCGCAAAATTGATAAAGTACAATTTAAATTTACAAATAATTAAATCATTTATAACAATCCTATGTAAGACTGATATACGAAGATTTTTTTATCAGAAATGTAACATGTGTAAGAGCAGTGTTTATTAATAGATTTAAATTAATTTGAGGTTGCCTTATAATCAAATCTTAAAAGATAAAAAAGAATTATAAGCCGGAAAACCTACTTTGTAGGGTTAAAATAAAAGGTAATTATTTCGGGTGAACAACATTTTAACTGAAACAAGAGTGGATGCATTAAAAAGTCTCGTCTGGTTTACAGCTTATGTTTGCATTTGTGTTGAAAGTCTTCAAGATCATGGTATCACACAGATTAAATATTATTATAGATCCATGAAAAGGGTCAAGATCAGGCTTTGAAGTCATAAAACTTTTGAGTCAGTTTTTATACTCATACTCCAGATTCAACCAATCAAAATGGTGGATGTATTGTTTCGAGCACGATGTATGTGCTCCAATCGCTGAGTGAAGTTTTAAGATTCAGCCCTAGAGGACATGTATACATCTATCAACTATTCAATACAACAAATATACCTTTGTTTAAAGTATCCCAAAAACAAATAAATGAATACTGTGTTTGTCATGCATTTAAACATATACGATTGCTAGGTGTAAAAGAAATGATGTTGGATTAAGAAATAATTTACATAACTGCCATATAACAAACATTTCCCCCGAGAATCACTCAGTTAGTTATATAAGATGTGGTTTGTGTAGAATGAAATATAATGAGCTTATGAACAAAAAAGGGTAAAAAAATAAAGGATAGAGAATAAATATATAAGAGAATATAGATTGCTAAAATATTATGATTAAGATAAGGGTCTCACAGTTTAAGAAAACAGAATTAAGACCCCTTTTAGACCCTCTTGTACTCTACGCCGTAGAAAATAGTATTTTTTTAATTGCTGAATCCACAAATAAACTTCTTGATAAATATCATTTATTAACTATCATATCATCATAAAATTGATGTTTTCATCAATTCGAAAACAATAATAAAATTTAATTTCCCGATTTAGTATTATTACATTATATTCCTTCTGATGTTAGTGCGTACTATCTTTCATCAAGAACGTTGCTCAGTATATCGAACGTTTGGGTGGAGTTACATTAGGAAGATATCCTTTGATCGAGCAGGTTATTTGTACGTTGATATTTGACTTGCTGTATGTCATTTACTAGTCATATTTTGTGTTTGGTACATTTTTGCCCCTTTCAATTAACTAATATAACCACAAAAATTAGTTAGTTACTTTCATCATTATTTTCTTTGTTAATTATTAAACCCAACTGATATATTTAAACTACATTGTATCTAATAAGAATTGAGCCTCAGGTATAATAAGGATTAATGGATTTCAAAGGAGTTGGTCCGGTAAGGGCCAATTTTGGCCTCAAATTTCAGGTTCATCTAATGAAAGATTTTAGACACTTTTAAACTCTCTTTTAAAAATCTCTCTCTCTCTCTCTCTCTCTCTCTCTCTCTCTCTCTCTCTCTCTCTCTCTCTCTCTCTCTCTCTCTCTCTCTCTCTCTCTCTCTCTCTCTCTCCTATCTATCTATATATCTATCTATCTATCTATCTATATATCTGTCTATCCATCCATCTATCCATAACTAATTATCTTACCTCCTATCTATATCGAGGAATATAATTGGTTAAAAGCGAAGCTCGGACCCCATATGGAATTTACTGACCCCGTATATATACGGGCACTAACACACTATGCAACGAATATATCTTACCGACTAACTGTATGTGTTGAATTAAGAAGACTTGTCTTATTTGCAATCATACCACATCCTCTCACTTTTATATTAAAGTTTTCAAGTGTTCAATTTTCAGAACCTACTTCAATTGGACTGCACAAAAAAAATCGGTGTCAACAATAATTATTTAATATCAACAACCTTGATATAACAATATATCAAACAGAACTTTCAATACATTTAAATAATCAAATAGTGCCAAAGTCATGTATATAAATAAGTCCCGCCCCTACTTACCTAATATGGAATATACAGGGTCTCAACGCGGACGCTTTAAACCAATCATATTCCTAGAAATGTATGCGTGTATAATATTAGCATGTGCTGTCTTAGCTATAGGCATGAACTAGTTGCCGCTGGATGTTAAGTAGTCCTGTGGCCGCTTACTGGAAGAAGAAGAAGAAGAAGAAGAAGAAGAAGAAGAAGAAGAAGAAGAAGAAGAAGAAGAAGAAGAAGAAGAAGAAGAAGAAGAAGAAGAAGAAGAAGAAGAAGAAGAAGAAGAAGAAGAAGAAGAAGAAGAAGAAGAAGACGAAGAAGAAGAAGAAGAAGAAATGGTTGACTATTCTGCCACATTTATGGAGTGCGCGCATGAATAAAATTTTTAATTTAACAAAAACGAAAACTATGTGAAATGTATATGTTACAGGGAATTTGTGAAATCACTGAACTGATTAGTGATTTTATAAATTTGAGGTTAATCTAGTCTTTATTCTAATATTAAGTGTGCGGTTTTCATGCACAAACCAACTGACAATGTGACATACTTTAGAACAATGGCTCAGGCACAAATGTCTTGAAATCAAGAGCAAACATACCCACAAAAGTTACTTCAAATAATTGAGGTAAAATTAAAGTGCAACATATGAAACCAGGGAAAATATGATAAACATTTTGGAATATTTTGTCAATGAGCCACAGAAAGAAGACAAAACAAGCTCTTATCACTACCATGTTTGAAAGAAAGTTACTGTTTACTATAGTTTTTCTGTATAATTACTGTAGAAAATAAAACCGATTATATCAATTTTTTTAAAATCAAATATAAAAACTGAACATTAGGTTGATTGCTGTCATTAAAGAAGAAAAACACATATGTAAGGTATAAGAAATTAAGTGGGTTCGGGTATGTGATCCAGTGGCAAATATTACATGAATATCAGATCAAGAGCATCTTATTGCTGCATGAAAATTGATATATAAAAGCAAATAAGTGTTGTATTATTAATTTGCTGCCTACAAAATATCATTTATATTCACAAAATAATGATAAAAAAAGACAACAGAAAATATTGGTAATAATACATTGTTTTGTACTTGCATGTTTGTGAATAGGTTAATCTAACCAAGCAAAAATAAACAAAGTTTTACCTACTTTGGTCATTTATCAGACACATGTATTCTATCACAAAGTGGTATAACTTTGAATAAGTTTCTAAAATTTCTCAACTCTTTTAATCCAAATAAAGTAAATATGTTGTTGATAATGAAGGTATGAAGTTCTTCAATGTGAAGATTTGAAAAAAATTGTTAAAAACGATATTCATCAGATGAAAATGTTTAAAAAATATTATGTATGTCTTGAAGACATGTACAGCATAATTAAGAAAATGCACATATCAATAGCTTCTAGTGGTAGGGTTGTCACCCAAACTTGTCTTTAAAAAAAATAGCAAATTCAGAGCGGTCTAAATACCCGTTTAAATGCCTTTTAGCCATTAGCATTATACACAAGTTCTAGCTCATAGTGTTTATTAAACAAATATATTTCTAAATCATTGGTGATCATTCATTTGGTCTATCTTTATATTAAGAAAAACACATTTCTTATAGCATGCTATACTTTATTGTAATCAGGGATTTTTACAAAATCCCTAGCTCTATTTTCAGTGATTTTGTAAAATCCCTAACAATTTCATGGATTTTATAAAACAACTGAAACTGTTTCACAATCACTGGTTAGTCCAGTGATTTTACAAAATCCGTGATTTTACAAATTCCCTGTAATACTAGTGCAAATAAAAACATGTTAATTCAATTTACTGACGGAGCTGAGCCTTGAAAGATTCAGGACTCGGGTCATAGACCTAACAGTTGGGCAAGGTGTTCCACTCTCTTATTGTCCTAGGATAGAACGACTCCTTCCGAACTGTTGTTTTGCATGATAGAGTTCTGAATGCTTTTTCGTTGTTATTCCTGGAAGGACGTTCATTTGGTATCAGTTTATTTGATGTATCAATCTTTACATAGTTGTTATTAAGCTTATACATCATTATCAGTCTGCTCTGTTTTCTCCGTTCTTGTAGTGTAGTCCATTCTAGATGTTCAAGCATATCACTAACAGATGAAGTGTTGTGGTATATGTTAGTAACATACCTTGCTGCCCTTCTTTGGACCATTTCCAATCTATAAATATCATTTTGTTGGTACGGGTCCCATACTGAACTAGCATATTCCAATGTTGTTCTGACGAGGGACACATATGCTTTTTCTTTTACAGACTTGTTGGAGATGTTTAAGTTCCTTTTAAGAAAACTGATTGCATTGTTTGCTTTGGAGCAGATGTTGCTAATGTGTGTACCCCATTTTAGATCTGATGCAATGGTACATCCCTTGTATTTTGCTGCTGTGACATGTTTAAGGTTGTGGCCATGTAGTGTGTAACTGTATTTAGCTGGTGTTCGCTTTTTGGAGATGGTGAGTACGTTACATTTATCAGGATGAAACTTCATGATCCATTTCGTTTCCCATTCAGCTAGTTTGTCAAGGTCCTTTTGAAGGTTTGCTGAATCTGCATCGGATGAAATTGTGACATATGCAATTGTGTCATCATCAAACAGTCGTACAGGTGATTGGATCCCCTGGGGCATGTCATTTATATAGAACAGGAAAAGACGTGGTCCTGGTACAGATCATTGGGGTACGCCGGACTCCACAGGTATTGAGGATGATGTTTCTCCCTCCACTACTACTGATCGTGTTCTATTACTGAAGAAGTTCTGTATCCCCTCATTCGTTTTACCTGTTAACCCATAATGATTCAGTTTGTGGATTAGAAGGCTATGACTAACCTTGTCAAATACCTTTGAGGAGTTCATTGTGAGACAATCTTTCTGTTTACCTTGATCTAAGTAGCCAGTTATGTCATCGATGATTTCAATTAGTTGTGACTCACATGATAGTTCCCTCTGGAAGCCATGTTGTAGTGGATACATGATGTTTTGTGCATGATACATAATGTGACTAGTTACAATATGCTCCATTATTTTCCATGATTTACAGTTGAGTGAAACTGGTCTTAATTAATTGGATGGTGTTTCTTCCCTTTCTTAAAAACTGGACAGATGTGAGCTGAATTCCAAATACTTGGCACATCACTTGTAAGATATGAGCGGCGGAATATAATTGTCAGTTTTGGAGCTATGTTTGATGCAAGTTCTTTAAGGACTCGAGCTGTTATGTTGTTTGGTCCAGTTGCTTTGTTTGTATTTAGGGTTTTCAGAAGTTTTTTCACACCATTTTCTGTAATATTGATGTCGGAGATGTTTTGAAATTTACCAGACATATTACACTGCTTTTGGAATTCTTGGTTTGATATGTTGGTTTTGTCTGAAAAGGCTTTCTGAAATTGTCCGTTGAGTATATCTGTTTTTACTGTTAGTTCTGAATGTAGAGTTCCATTAGATTTTAGGGGGGTATTGTACTCCCATCTGACCTCTTGTGTTTATAAAGGTCCAGAATCTCTTCATGCAGTATGGTTTTTCTTGCGGTTTATTCAGGTCTGGTGGTGAGACTATACTGTCGATGTAATTCCAGTAAGCTTTCCCGATTTCTCTCTGTGTGCGACGTTTTAGTTCTTTGAATTTGTTTTGTCGCCTCCATTCCAAAATGTTTTCATCCTCTTATTCTATCTATCTTTCTTATTAGGCGTTTGATGTCAGTTGTAATCCAAAGACTACCATCCCTCCTTCTAGCGGTCTTTTTTGGTACATTTTTACCGATGATTTCTTCCAATTTCGTTTGAAAGTGTGTCTGCATTGCATTTGTTCCCTCTTTCTGTTCTTTCCATTATGTGATATATTTATGTAGGTTGTTTAGGTCAACTTTCATATTTTCCCAATTTGCCTTCCTGTATAATGGTATAATCCTCGGTTTTTTGGATAGATTTCCGGGGATTAAGATCTACGTCTGCAAAAACGATATCATGGTCAGAAAGTCCGGGTAAGGTGTCAACTCTCATGAAGCTATCTGGATGATTTGTTACAACAAGATCTAGTATATTTGGTCCTCTAGTAGGCTTGTTTACAAGTTGTGCCGTGTCATTATCATCCAATATGTCAGCAAACTCGTGATTTGCAACACATTGAGTGTGCAACTTTATTTCTTTGCTAGACCAGTCCCAGCCTGGTAGGTTGAAGTCACCAGCTGAGATAATAAAAGCATTTCTTATTTTGCTAGCTCTTTCAATGCTTATTCCATACTCAGTATATTCCTTTTCATTTGATGTTTTAGGGTTGTAATAACTGGAGAGATAGACAGTTTTATGGCCAATAATCTCCATCTTGCACCAAACAATCTCACAGTCAGTTTGCAGTTCTGGTACTGATGATGTGATGTATGCGTCATTCACGGCTATGAGTAACCCCCCCCCCTTTTCCACTTAAGTTCCTGTCATTCCTATTAATAGTATATCCTTCTGGAAAATATTGTGTATCTTTTATTAATGCATCTAACCAGGTCTCAGTTCCAAAAATAATGTCTAGTTTTGTGCTTTCAATAAGATTAATCAGTTCACCTTGTTTGTTTCTTATTGACTGGAAGTTGACGTTTAATGCCCGTATAGTTTTAGGATTTTTATCATCTTCGACTCCGGTCTAAATTAGCAAGCGTTGCCAATTTTACTGTTTAAAATGCATTCCACATCAACAAATATTATAGTTTGTGGCTCATTGTTATTAGGAAGGTATAATAAAGAAATAAGTGTATTGATGTTTACGCTTTATTGCGAGATTGTCCTTTAGAGCATCAGTGAGTGACTATACTTTCAATATCCTTATTATGCATGTAATGTTTGCCACTGGGCAATATTACTGAATAGATGCATACGGTTGACTTTCCTGTAATGACCTAGCATCTCACATTTTACTGTGGATACTAAAAAAATCTGCTCTTGACAAAAGAAAAAGAGCAGTCCTGTCAGTTGACAGTGTCTTTACCTTAAGACAAGAAGTATTTATTTTGTTAATGATTAATCAAGTTCAGAGCGTAATTTGGTATCGTCTTTGTCTTACTTACTTCAAATTAACAGACAAACTCAACAGTTTAACTACATCCCAGTCAGCATGACAGACACATTGTAGATCAATCAGAAAGCTTACAATTATATATAGTATGTCTTATATGAATCAACATATAGGTATACTTAAAATGTTTTAAGATTGTCACGGTACCGGAAGAAAAAGGGCAGACAACTTTTCAGTTATTAAAGTATACAAGTTTGAACTGGAAACTGACGTAAACGTTTCGGGGGACAACCAGCAGTCTTAAGCCCCGGTCACAACAGATCGTACGATTTTTTGTCGTGGAAGATCAATAAAATAGTTGTCGTGGCACTGCCGTGCAAAATGTTAAAAAAATATTTCGAGTCGTCACATCAGCTACGAAATGTCCACGATGGGTACAAGACAGAAAAAAAATCGTCGTACCACTGTTATAAGACTCTCAGTAAAAACTCTTGAAATATGCCAGGCTCCATCCGCATGAATCCAATGTGATCACCGACAGATTCCCGCTCCAACTCTTGCATCAGTGTACTATACAGCTCAAACATCAGACGTCGTTCGATCCATGGCCTAACCAACCAATGTCGGGCGTTTCTCTGTTTCATATATGCTCGAATCAACGCTAACTTGACCATATTTTGCTCTTGTTGGAGTCCGGCAAGGCTCCTATTCAGCAGGGCCAAGAATAATCGTTCTGACGGAATAGCCATCCTGTTCAAACGGTAGACGGTATGTTTTTCCATTCCATAGAGATTTAAATCTATACCATTTTGTCTTAAATAGATTCGTAAGGTTCGAGTTGCTCGTTGATTAGCTTTTTATGTCTTCTGTTGTCTTATGATTGTTCTTTGTTTTTTTTCCCTTGGCAAAATCAGTTTGTTAACGGCTCATAAATTTAATTGTCCATTTGGGATAGTTTTCCTCTCTTTTTTTAAAAAAAAACTTTGCTATTTACTAATATGATAACAATATCCTTTATTTTCGCACAAATATTGATTAATCAAAGATAGGAGTCAACAAATAAGAAAATACAGAACCATTAATAATTAATATTTGATTGTGTTATTCATCACAGTGTAAAGACCAAGACAATTCATTTGTATGAACGCGCGAGATTATTTAGTTTCTTTCTTTCATGTAATGATATTTTATCCAACCACGATAGAGTTTATAGTTTCAGAATTGACTAGAAATTGGTATATCTAGCTAAATATATAGATATATAGAAAGGGTATACTCCATATGACTTGTGCTGCAATAGAAATAACTTTGAAATATTCTATTTTACCAACTATACTGAATTAAGCCTTTAAAAAGCATAATCCTCTGTTGTATGTAGGAATTTGGTTGCATTAAATGGGTTGTTTAAAAAATTGTTACACGCTAACATATATTCTAACAAAATTCATAAATGAGATATTTCCTTTCTGTATTGTCCAACTAAAGCCCCTAAAAAGACTGAGATAACAATTTATTAAGAAGTCAGAGAACTATTTTGACTATCCTGACCTATTTGTAGATCTTGTTTTGTTGCGGATTTTTGATATTGACTTTTTTCCAATATCTATTACAGTTATCATGGATAAAGGCCAAAAATGCTTCGAATTGTAAAAATAATATTAATTTAAGGTCATTTACTCTGATAAGGTTTCATTTGACGACTTAAGACATGTTGATATATGAGTAGATCTCGTCTTGCTAATCTTGTTTGACATTTAGAGTTTCTCTCTATATACATACATGCATGATTCATGCTTTTTGGTCGGTGTGAGCCGTGTTGAAGGCCGTACATTGACCTATAATGGTTTACTTTTATAAATTGTTATTTGGATGGAGAATTGTCTCATTGTCACTCATACCACATCTTCCTATATCTGTTTAAGGGGCCGTCTGAAGATTTCGGCAGTTTACTTTTAAAGATAATTGGCAAACATCACAAAATTAGTAAAATTGTTCTCTCAGTTAATTGACTTTATTAAAAGTCGTCCTACAGTTTTGATGTACATTGTGAGTAAACATTGCAGTGTAGATCTCAACATTATGAATAGTTTTGTTCTTGTCAGATTTTCTATAAAACTTTAATGAAGATAATCGACAAAACTTTTTCCCAATTCAAGTAAATAATTTGTTCTATTCATAGACTTGTCAGTCGTAGTTATGGGCAGACCGAATCACTAAACAAAATTAGAAACTAGTCACCCCAATGATAATGGTGACTAATTTTAGTTCAATTGGATACAAAGTTGTATGATTGACAGATGTTTGCTTTTTATGTTTTGGATTTTTTGTCAGACTTTCGAAATCCACTGGTTTTATCCATTTAAATGCATTAAAAAAATTTGTCCATTGTCCCTTATTTTTCTTTTTATGCCCCATTTATGGGCATTATGTTTTCCGGTCTGTGCGTCCGTTCGTTCGTTCGTCCGTCCTTCCTTCCGTCCGTCTGTCCCGCTTCAGGTTGAAGTTTTTGGTAGAGGTAGTTTTTGATGAAGTTGAAGTCCAATCAGTTTAAAACTTAGTACACATGTTCCCTGTCATATGATCTTTTTAATTTTAATGCCAAATGAGAGATTTTCCCCCATTTTCACGGTCCACAGAACATTGAAAATGATAGTGCGGATGGGGACACATTCTTGTTATAAATCTTTTACACGTATGATTGTACATGTAAGCCATTTGTAAAAGTCTTACAATATTATTTTTTAAAAGTTTTGAGAACTTTACCTTGTCAATGATACTGTAAACCGGGAAATTTTCGCGCCGTCTTTATTTCGCGATTTACTAACACAATCCAAGTTCGCGCCGTTTAGAATTCGCGATTTCCCTGTGATCTATATAAATATGTTCATAAATGATTTTCAAAAGTGAACAGCTATAATATATCCTAAATCAAGTTATTAAATCAATCATAAATCTTTTGTTTTCGGTTTATTAATCATGTTAATATTAAAGTAGATTAAAAGTTTGTCATGTTTGCTTGTAAAAACACATACACAATATCAGAAAAGTATACCTAATTAGGATTGAATTATAATAAAATGCTGTCAGGATTAATGCTAATTGTTCTATCGTTTGATCTGATTAATCTGTATAGTAGATTCAACGAAGTGATACTTTTATTACTGATTGACATGTGTCATTAACATAATGGTAATGCGTGCTGTTTACATAACAATATACATAATGATCGCTTATGAGATTACTGATTTGAGTTAAAGATATGACTTCTAACATTGCTTTTCAGTACGATGTACAGTTATGATTTCAGTTATATATGTGTCGTCTATAAAATCAATTTTATACAATAGTCCTATAGATATTCTATCCACATATGTAGATATAAGAAGCTTTGGTATGAGTGTCAATGAGGCAACTCTCCATCTAAGTCACGATTTGTAAAAGAAAATTGAATAAAAAGAGTTTACTTGATATTTTCGCTGTCGTTTTATTTTCGCGGTTCAATGCTTACCGCGAAAATAGCGAAAATTAAACTACCGCGAAAATTTCCCTGTTTACAGTAAAGCTATGACAAATCAAGTGAAAACATTTTCCCGCCAACATGTCAATGCCTACTATCTTCAATAAAAGCACATTGACCTCTATATTTGTTTTTGTTTTGTTTTTGTTTTTTGCTTTTCTGATTCTTAAATTAATCCCCCCTATTAATATATACAAGTGTTATGGAAAGTTTATTATTTTGAAACTTCCTTAATTGATGTTCATGACTTTAACAAATTTACTAAAATAACAACAGGAAGTGTGGGAAAAAATTAGGTATGTTGAATGGAGGACGGAAATTTGAAGGACGGGGGTACATGTTTTTGTAAAAAGTGAACGGATGACAATAACGACGACGGGAATTTATTTGCATTTTTATTTCAAAAGCGGTTGATTTTTGTTTCACAAATAATTATGTCGTTGATTAATAGTGTCCTTATAACATATTTTCCAAGGAAACATACTAATTATTGTTTAAATCTATCAAAATTGGGTGATTGAGTCATCTTTTGAAATTCATATGTTTGTAACTATACTACACTATTTTACAATTATAAGGGTAGTAAGCTGGAGGATATATTTGAATTATATATACATGATAAAGACAAACAAATGCATTTAAAGAACATATCAGGAAGCGATTTATATATTATTAATCAATTTAGTGTTTTTTAATCAAATTAAATAAATGATAGTATTGAAGAAGGAAGTACATCTCGCATTATATAATTGATACCAAATAAAGAGGTTTTAGACGATATGTTAGTGGAGATTTTCAATTTGTAAATATATATGGTTGAAATAAAAGTACAGTAAAAATATGGTCATCTGCATTGATTTCGTCCATCAAAAAAGACAGTGCCATCTTTGGGAGAGGAAAACAAATGGAGATTAATTTACACGCATTCATGATCGGTCGATGGTGGTTGGTGCTTATACAGACATGTTTCAATCCACCATATTATGTATCTGTCTGTCAGAGTCAGAAACCTGTACATCAGTGGTTGTTGTTGGGATATTTCTTAAATAACTGCTTCTCATTTATAGTTTTGTTTTAAATAAGGCTGTTTCATATCTTTTTTTTTTAATATTTCACCTTTTTTTTCAGATCGTGGAATTTTATAGTCTACCTTACGGTATGGATGTTTTTCTCGTTGTTGAAGTCCATATGATTGCATTAATTTGCTTATATTCATTTTAAATAAACTCAGTATCTTTGGATAGTTGTCTCATGAACAATCATGTCACCTCTTCTTATTTTATACAAATCAATACTTCATCAATGAAGACACGTGCATTGATCATTTTGATTAGCAAAGGGTATACCATCTTGACCATGCAGTCAGTCTAAGAAGTTCTTTTCAAAATTTCCCCGAAATTGCTATGGATTAATCTATTTGATACAAAACCGTAAGAAAAATGATGATGATTGTAAGATTGGTTACATTTCGATTACTACGTGCGATTTGACACAGTTAAAGAATGTCCTACCATAGAGACAGTAGACTGTAAACCCCAAAGTCAAAAGTCGGTAGTAGGAAATAGTCCACTTACGATAACAGGCTCCAGCAGTCGAGAGATATCAAACTAATTAGTGAGTTCAATCCCCGCTCGTGCTGATGTACTCGACTATAATCTTTATTGACTAGGATTGTGAAAGTTTACCTATCGAAGGTAGATGGTTTTCTCCGTGTATTTCGGCTTCCTCCAACCATAAAAACTGACCGCCACGAATTAGCCCGAAAAGTGGCACATATGGGTGGCGTTAAATCACCAACAATCAATCTAACCAATTATCAGTATACCTTTCCCTTATAAAGAAGTTTTGAAATTCTCTTTCTGTCAAAGATTTTCCGTCACGTACCGCATATTTAATATTGTACAATTATTTTACACCAGACATAAAATCGATGCTTACTACTTAGCCCTGTAATATCCTCCGAGGCCTATGTGACTTAACAGTAATATCATTTATTAGTTGTTAGTTAAGTTATAGAGAAATGAATATTAACTCTAACATCATAACGGAAAATAATTACTTAATTCCAGATAATGGCAGCTACTTAGTACAAGTGGGAAAAGTTGACACATTTAATCTGCTTAATATGTAATGTTATTTTCCCAGAGTTCAGTAGGGTAATCGTTTTTCTGTAATAATTTCAGCTTCCGGTCAAGACAAGCTAAAACGATTTTTGAATTATATGGGTCCTCATATTGATCATTATGACAGTTTGCACTTCATATATGACAAATACATAATACATCAGTGGCTGGCCCAAAAATATCACACCTGCACAAGAAGCTAAATAGTCAGTGCAAAATATATAATAAATATACATACATGTACATGTTATAGTTTTTGTCAGATAATACCAATGATTTAGATCTAGATCTGTTAACATATCAACATAATTTGTGACCTTGATATTTATGCAAGCACTTAATGGTTTACATTCAATTTATCAGTCAAATAAGACCCTTAAATCTCCTTTAGGCCTGGAATTTGTAGTTTTGCAAACTAACATAACCACAAATAACAGAAACAATACGTCATGCAAAACCAAAAGTACTTAATCGAAGAACAAAAGCAAGATCTCTGGAAAATGAGTTCTCTAAAGGTGATGAAATTGATATGATTTCTAATCTCTGTATAAAGTAGATATCAAATAGTGCATATTTTGTCAATTGAAGTATTAACAGTATTGTAGAGATTTAAGGATGTTCGCTGCTCAGTTTCTAAATAAATAACTTTTCATAAAACTAGTATGTATTGATAAGGAATAAATTGAGGAATCAAAAAAGCCAAAAAAATATAGGGGTCAATGTGCTTGTTTTCGAGATATTCGCCATTGGAATTTTGGCGGGAAAATGGTCTCTCTTGATTTTTCGTAGCTTTATCATTGACCAGTTAAAGTTCTCTAATACAATTAAAAAAGACTTTTACAAATGACTTATAATTATACATGTAAAATATTTATAAAAAGAAAAATAGGGGTTCATGGGGAAATTTTTTTAAGGCATTCAAATGAATAAAACCAGAGGATTCCGAAAATCTTACAAGAATTTCAAAACATGACAAGCAGACATCCTTAAGAAGGTATTTTCATAATTATAATTCACAAGAGAAAATATTTTCCTATTATTCAGCACTTTTTCTTCAATTCCTGACAAACGTGTCTAATGCATATAGGTGCACCACATGTAAAATAATGTAAATAAAACAGAAATGAAGGTACTGTCATGCAGACCCTCGTCTATTGCGAGAATGTGTACTTGTGTCTGTCTATTCCCTTTGTTCAGTGTTGACAATGATGACGTATTGTTTACTTTCATGATATCTCATATCAGAAGATACCACAGTGATCTTTCCCGTGCTGAAGTAAATGAATAAAGGACGTACTGCACTGTGACGTGATCATCGGCGACAGTCTTTTCAACATTAATGATGATAAATTGTCAAGAAGCAATAGAAGATTTTCACTGTGGAAGTTCAAAACTTTTGACAGTGACATGTTTTCGTATTTCTTCTTTTTCTTGCAAATTATAGAAATGGATCGATTCGAATTTAATTCCGATCCAATAAAAATACACGATGAGTTTTTCTACTTTGAACTGCAAATCCTAATGAAGGCCTTTTGTCAGGTGACTTTTATATCAGGTGACGACATGGCATTTATTCTGCCACCGCATATATTTAAAAGGAATGAAGAATTGTTACATTTTCCGGGCCTAAAGTTTGCACTTTGTGTAGAGCAATGTGATGAAATGTTACGATATCGTGCATATAGTTTTTGTTTTCTTCATTTTACACCATAAGGCTAATATCTTGAGCAAATTAATAAAATATTTAGAAAAACTCATCATACATGTAGATACCGGATGCGCGATTCGTCTACAAAAGACTCATCAGTGACGCGCAAATCATAAAAGTTAAAAAGGCCAATAGGTACGAAGTTAAAGAGCATTGAGGATAGAAAAATTCTTAAAGTTTTGCCTAATACATCTAAGGTAATTTATTCCTGAGATAAAAAAAAATTTATTATTGCAAAAATTAAAAGTATAGCAAAATTTAAACATGATGACCACCATCTTTTTACAAACGAAAACTGATATCAGCTTAAATTTTGGTCTACCTAACCGATATCACAAAATTATTCTTATATAATTTGCATATTAGGGAATCCGTTGATATGATTGGTCGAGAGAACTTCTGGTAGTTGATCTTGACTTTAATTATTTTTCGATAAACGACGTTGACCGAACTTCTTTTCATAACCCATGTAAACAAGATGACGGCGATACTAACACCGACGTTACCAAATTTGTTTTCAATGCACGTTAATATCAAAGGTACCAGGATTATAATTTAGTACGCCAGACGCGCGTTTCGTCTACATAAAACTCGTCAGTAACGCTCATATCAAAATAGTTATAAACCAAACAAATACAAAATTGAAGAGCATTGGGGATCAAAAAAGTTGTGCCAAATACGGCTAAGGTAATTTACTCCTGGGATCAGAACATCCTTAGCTTTTCGAAAAATTCAAAGTTTTGTAAACAGGAAATTTATAAAAATGACGACGTAATTGATATTCATGTCAACACCGAAGTGCTGACTACTAGGCTGGTGATACCCTCGTGGACGAAACGTCCATCAAGCGCAGCAGAGGCATCGACCCATTGGTGTAAATAGTTATCAAGGGTACCATGATTATAATTTAATACGCCAGACGCACGTTTCGTCCACAAAAGACTCACCAGTGACGCTCATATCAAAATAGTTATAAACCAAACAAATACAAAGTTAAAGAGCATTGGGGATCAAAAATTCCAAAAAGTTGTGCCAAATACGGCTAAGGTAATTTACTTCTGGGATAAGAACATCCTTAGCTTTTCGAAAAATTCAAATTTTTGTAAACAGGAAATTTATAAAAATGACCACATAATTGATATTCATGTCAACTTCGAAGTGCTGGCTACTGGGCTGGTGATACCCTCGGGGTCGAAACGTCAGAAACCAGCAGAGGCATCGACCCAGTGGTGTAAATAGTTATCAAAGGTACCAGGAATCGTTAAATAAAATAATACACTAAATCATTCGTTTGAATGATACTAAGAGTTTTTGAAGTTTACTTTTTATTAGATAGCAAATTTCATTGAGTACACATTTTTGTGTAAAGCAACAAATATATGCATGCACCAGGCCTATTCAATGACATAGATATATAATTTAAGTGTGATAGAGGTAACGAGTGTAGAAAAATATCCAATTTTAATTAATTCTAAGGATTTAACACTTTTTTTAAAGCAATTTAGTGGTGAATAAACTGGATCATGTCACTCACAAACATATCATAAAAGTCTTCGAGAAGACTTTTATGATATGTTTGTGAGTGACTTGGTCCAGTTTATACACCAATAAATTCCTTTACAAACGCGTTTATTCCTATAACAAACGATGGATGGCTTAGACTGAGTTAACGGTTTTAACGATATTTTTCAATTTGAAAAACAATCTTTCGTAAAACTGATATTCGAAAACGTTAAATCGGCGTTTATCAATTATAGATTTAAATTTGAAGTTGCCATATAATCAAATCTTAAAAGATAAAATGAATTGTGAGCGAAACAAAACATCGACTTCTTGCCGTAGTTAAACAAAGCTACACTGATAATAAAATTACAATTCTCCTCTTGTAGGTGGAATCAATCTATTTTATATAAAATCTCATTTAAAGATGTATTCATCATCTGATGGTGGATAGGCTTCGTCAGACTGTCGTTAAAAAATAGATGAGCAATTAAACATCTCTATTTACCAAAACAAGAGGTTGGGCGTGGTTTTATGTATAATGTATCTATAATGTATAAAAAAAAAAGTGAACACGGTTATTTACTAAAATCACGGAGGTTTAGAGGTGCTTTTATTTTAATGTATCTATAACGTATAGAAAAGTAAACGCGCTAATTTGTCAAGGCATTAAACTGAAATTTAGAGTGTGAATTATGCAGTTATTGTCTCTTTACATGTGCCCATTTGAAAATAAGCTGGAAAAAACGTCGACAAGCTGAATTTGCTTGAAAAGGATCTAAAATATAAAAAGTTAATTTCTGCCCAAAGGAGATTCAATTCTCAATGTTGAGTGATTTCCTAAGTCCGATGACATATATAACATAAGTTATGCATCGTATATTTCTATGTCAGTATTAAAATACTTCATCAATGTATAATTTCGACAATTAAAATTGGTGTGACAGTTATGAATATGGCCATACCAATCATAATTCAAAGATGTTACACCTTTACATCTGATTGCATGTGTGTCTGTGTTCATTAGAAAATGCCTGTACCAAGTCAGGAATATGACAGTTGTTATCCAATCGTTTGATGTGTATGAACTTTTGATTTTGTCATTCTATTAGTCACTTTCCGTTTTTAATTTTCCTCAGAGTTAAGTATTTTTGTGATTTTGCGTCAATCCTATAAAATGTTCTGTTAGATTGAAATTTACATTAACATTCTTATATCATATCACCGACTTTCCATTTATAAATATAATGTGTTCTATTTGACTATAAATAATATATCGCCTTGAAATAGATACATGTTGGTTCTATGTTTGTCAATAAAGCATTGGTTGACATATAAAAAAAAACCTGGACACATTTTATATAAGATGTGCTGGCTCGAATCTAGCTGTGTTTTTTTTTATTATAAACTAAGAAACTATAGAAAATTAAATGATTTAAATCGGAAAATTGACTTAAACTACTTGACGTTTAGTTCTAATATTCAAATACACAAAACTAGATCCATTCGTTGGTATTTGATGTCATGGTTTTACAAAAGTCTGTAATTATATTTTAAAAATGAATCTAGATATTATTTAATTCACAATACCTGGACATATACAGGACCATGGATAAGTGGCTGAAATTACAAACAATTTCAGATCACAAGCCAGCCAAATTTCAGTTGACATACCTAATCAATAACGAAGCAACTATTGCTCATGTGTATGCTAAAGTGCACAACCAATGAGGAATGCTATGATATTAATCGAAGTTTAAAACTTATTTAATGAATTAAATTAACAAAAGTTTGAAACGTTTTTAAAATATGTCTAACAATAGCTAAATATGTATAGGTTGGTTTGAAAGGAGTATTTCTCGTACAAAAAACATTGTTGATAAACAACTACAGTACACCTTCTGAAAAATAATTAGCGATCTGAAGCTTTACCAGTTAAGCCTGCTAGTACCCAATTTGCTTCATTGCTTTAAATGCTCAATAAAGTATGGTGATTTTTTGCTTAACCGAAGTTAATTGATATGACCCTATGCTTACAAAATCAAGCAAAAGCAATAATGATTACTACATTTTTTGTAAATACGAGCAATACTAAGTCACACTTAGCTTTGTACTAAATACGACATATTGTATTTTTAAAGATATGTTTTTCTTATTCGAAAAAATAAAACAGTTCAAAATAGCTCTTTATTGTCTTAACCAATGTACTATCCTTAAAATATTGTTTCTAGGAAGGTGTCTTATTCATGTAACAATATGTCAAACGCAAAAACACATATATTGCATATTGGACGCGGTAATCATTTACTGTTATAGATATTCAATTGATAGCTTGTGCGCAAAAAAAATGCATATAATACTCAACACGTGACATCTGTAAAAAGGTCAATTTACT
The DNA here is from genome assembly GCF_963676685.1 of Mytilus edulis. NCBI lineage: Eukaryota > Metazoa > Mollusca > Bivalvia > Mytilida > Mytilidae > Mytilus > Mytilus edulis. The sequence continues at coordinate 71,918,164 of NC_092354.1, read as the reverse complement.
TCACAGTGACGATTATGATACGTATGTTATACCATAAAGTATTCTTCGGGATTATGACAAGAAAAAGATGTATGCGCGAAAAATCAGATACTGTTCAGAACGAGACATAATATAATTTCACATGTGCGGGTTGATGTCATCTAGTTTTGAACGATTTTTAGTTATATATTTTTGAATGATTTTTAGTTATATATTTTTGCGTGATTTTTGGTTTTATATTTTTGAATGATTTTTAGTTTAAATTTTTGAATGATTTTAGTTATATGTTTTTGGTCAAAACCCGTCAAATATACTTTTATTGGTCTGAGGATTAGTTATCCCATTCAATAACTTAAGTTAAGTGCACATTTAGTATTTGAAATTCTGGAAAAGATGATAAAGGAAAAAAAAAATTCTTTATCTTGCCTTTGCAAAAAAATGTCTCGATGGCGTCAACTTAGGCAATATCCTTCATCATAAATTAGTTAAATCGAAAATACCTCCTTATTTTAAAGATCAGTCTGTACCAATCATTCTTATACCTATATCAAACCTATTGCAACTAAAAGTTTTAATTTCAAACACGTTTTGCAGGTTCTCAATATTGACGACTTCAAGTCTAAACCTCCAGATTGCACTTGTGCTAGTTCCTAATTCACATATAATCCAGCTGGCCACGTTATATCCGATGACCTCAACATTGTAGATTACACTTCCCTGCGAAATGTGTTATCGAAAGGTCCGACATATCGTGAGCCCTCATTTTGAAATACAACTTTAAAATTTTGATGGATTCAGTCGAGGATTATGCCAGGCAATGGGCTTAGCGCGAGAAGGAAGACGAGGACACTACTACCGAATGGATTAAGGCGGTGAGGTCGTTGATACAAATCAGAATTAAATAACTGAATGGGTCTATCAATGTCCATGCTACGTCAATCTTTAAAGACCCAAAGGTTGCAAAACCCTTATCCTACCTCCATGAAAAATATGTTGTTGTCCCCACAGATAAAGCCCCAACCGACATCGTTTGTGTGTGTAAAATTCATTACATTAACTGCTTGATAAACGAATTAAGTATTGACACTTCACTTGGATACTCACCATATACCCTCACGACACTTTCCAAAGAGGAAATCCTAGATAATCATAGGTCTGGTCTATGCTCCTTTGGAATTTCAACGAAAGATAAAGAACTGGATCTTCTATAAGTGTATTGGGTACCTAAACAACATAAGTGTCCTTACAAACAACGGTATATTGCTGGGTCTTCCAAGTGCTCCACAAAACCTCTTTCTAGATTATTAACATCTATTTTATCAGCAATAACAGACGGGCTTCAAAGTTATTGTGAAACTGCCTATTCTAGTGGTGGCGTGAATCTGATGTGGAAACTTAAAAATTCCAAAGATCTTTTAGAGTACATACAATCTAACTCTCTTTCAACTTGCAATAGTATGAAAACTTTTGACTTTTCTACACCTTACACAAGTATTCCACATTCCAAACTAAAAGAGTATGGCCGACGTAGATACAAGTATCTTGTCTTAGGGAGGGATAAATCCTACTTTGTAAAGGATCACTCTGATTCAAACAAATAATTCTCTGAAAACTGACATTATCAAGATGCTTGATTTTTAGATTGACAACATATTTGTTACTTTCGGAGGACGTGTTTTTCAACAGACTGTCGGCAATTGTGCCCCTCTTTTTGCCGACTTGTTTCTTTATTATAATGAGGCTGACTTCATACAGGAACTTCTTAGAAAGAAAGATAAGAAGTTAGCAATATCATTTAACTCTACTTACAACTATATCAATGTATATAGATGACGTTTTCTCGTTGATAATTCAATATTTTTTGACTGTGTTGAACGCATCTATACCATCGAACTAGATGTAAAGGATACAACAGATACAGTTAAGTCGGCCTCATATCTTGACTTACATCTAGATATTGACATTGAGGGTCGGTTGAAAACAAACCTGTACGAAAAAAAGAGATGATTTCACCTTTCCAATTGTGAACTTTCCATTTCTAAGTAGCAACATTCCTGCAGCACCTGCATACGGGGTATATGTATCTCCCAATTGATACGATATTCCCATGCTTGCATTTCATATCATTATTTTCTTGATAGAGAGTTGCTGCTCACAAGGAAGCGATTAAACCAAGAGTTCCAAATGGTGAAGTTGAAATCATCCCTCCATAAGTTTTACGGACGCCATCACGAGTTGGTTGACCGTTATGGAATAGCCGTTTCACAAATGATTTCGGATATGTTCCTTACGTCGTAACTACAACCTCCTTCCCTTTCATGAATGTGACCTACCGAATTAGGCTATTTAACGGATTTGTTATAACATAAGCAGCACGACGGGTGCCACATATGGAGCATGATCTGCTTACCGTTTTGGGGCACTTGAGATCACCCCTAGTTGTTGGTGGGGTTCGTGTTACTTATTCTTTAGTTTTCTATGTTGTGTCATGTGTTCTATTGTTTGTCTGTTTGTCGTTTTCATTTTTAGCCGGTTGTTGTCAGTTTATTTTCGATTTATGAGTTTGACTGTCCCTCTGGTATCATTCGTCCCTCTTTTATTTTACTATTTATAAACGCCGTGGACAATTTAATCACTACGTTGACTTACTCTACTTTGTTTCATTTACGGTCATAAATAAAATCTTTAAGGTAGGTTTAACAGTTGGTGGTTCTTTATTTAATGCAATCAATCTTATATATGATTAATTAGACTGTTTAATATTAGATACAACGTAACTGTTGTTGCTGTGCTATTGTATGAAGGACTTTACGTTTTGAGTTTTCCTTGGATTTCGCTGTTTGTGTAAGTTTTCTTCCATACATTCATTTTATTTTCAAAATTTTAAATGATTCTAGCTTAAAGTATAAATATGTATTCAAAACAAAATTACATTGTGCATTTATTTTTGAAATTAAATTTAACACGCATTTGATAACGTTCAAAGCTAAGCAGCAATTAATTAAGGTGGATAGTTGGTATATATTTCCTCAGGAAAGTGTTCTTATATTTTGTCAAATTATAGATGTTACTATGATTTTTCTAAAAAATATAATACAAAGTATTGTTCACCGTGTAATTTATCAAGCTACAAGTCATGCAAAATTGTCCAAATGTGTTTGGAGTGTTCATGAAAAACACATGTGTGTGCATAAAAGCAAGCTATGAGATAGAATTTTTTAAATAATTTATGAGGAGATAGGTTTTATAATATGCTTTCAGAAAATAAAGAGAACAAATAGTGTCACCGAACTTGTTTCCTTACTACAAGTCAATAATGTCCCTATTCTTCCATAATAAATATTTAAATAAATAAGTTATCTCCCCGAAATCGCCAAGTTGAAAACTGTATTCTACAATAAACAAATATTTAGTATTTGTTTAAACACTTTGAATATGCAAGTAATCACTTATTTTCCTTTATCGTATGTGAATACAAAAAAAAACAGTCTTACCTATAAATTGCATTTTTTTTTCAAATTTTAGAATTTAGGCAAAAAATAAACCAATAGTGTACTGCATTTGTATAATCCAAGGATCTGAAAGAAGAATTCAACACCAACATTTCTATTTATACTATACACATTGTGACAATTGTCACATTTTGATATTTTTAGTTTGAAATGAATTTCAGTTTTATACTTACGTATTTTTATAATAAACATAAGCAGCATGGACATTATCAGTATTGGATACTGCTTTCCTTCTTGCTGAAACAATTTAACATCTCGAGTAGGTTAATTAATACCATATGTGAAATTCTTTTTGTGGTCATATGTATCATCAGACACATATTTGCCAACGCTTATGTGGAAAGCTAATCACAAAAATACTGAACTTTGAGAAAAATTAAAAACAGAAAATCTAATGGCAAAATTAAAAGCTCAAACACACCAAACGAATGGATAACAACTGTAATATTCCATGTGCTCTTAACTCGATACAGGCATTTTATTATGTAGAAAGAAGGGGATTAAACCTTGATATATAGATATCTAAACCCTTTCACTAGTATGTGATTCACATCAAGTTTCATTATATTCACAAATATGTTTGATTAAAACAAACAGACTACAAGTAAAAATGTCAAAAATTCGTAAGTGTTCCGCGGAAACAAGTGTCTCGCCAATGTTTGCTGTTAATTGCAGACTCCACAAAATGAGAAAAAAAATATTCCTCTCAGTACTACATGTATCATTTGACTGTAAGAAGCGTCTGTCCAAGTTTGGTAAAAATTCGGGATAGTTTATGAATCTAAACAAATGTTTTAAAAACTTTAACTGCAGACTGTATGTAACTAGAACAAAACCCAAGTCCATAATTAAGTAAAATACAAATAAACAGGTACAAAATGTTAACAATACTTAGTATACTTTTGGATACTAGCTTATGATCATCAACAAGCTTTTGTATATGTTGGGTAAAAATTCAGGATAGTATAGGAAAGTTATTAGAATTTTAAAAACTTTAACCTCAGAGTGAATGTATTGTTTCCTGGCAGAAAAACTAAGTCCATGTATAAGTGAAATACGGAAAAATAGGATTTGTTTTTACAACATTCACTTTTGGATACTATCGTATGATCATAAACAAACTTCTGTCCAAGTTTGGTACAAATCCAGGATAGTTTACGAAAGTAATTAAAATTTTAAAAAATTTAACCACAGAGAACTAAGTTCATATTTAGTGGACGCCGCCGCCGACAACGATGACGACGCCGATGCCGACGGAATGTAGGATCGCTATGTCTCACTTTTTCGATTAAAGTCAAAGACTCGACAAAAATAGGGGTTTGGCAGTCAACATTGTGTTATCATCTTAATCACTATAAAAACAAACAAATATGTAACAAAGATGCATAAGCAAAACTGTAAGACAAGAATACAAAAATGTGCAATAGCCCAATAACACAATGACGTGATGTATAAGTACAGAACCACGTCATATGTATTAAAGAAACATAAAAAGGCATATAGTCGAAGCAAATTAGAAAAACAAGACTCAGGGTATTCTGGCTCCCTTCATCAATCAAATTTAACCGCCCGGAAATAGCACAATAATGACAAAAAGTGGCGTTAAACACTGACCAAGCAATAAATCAATTAATCTAACCGTTGTTTATAAGTAAAAAATGGCTTAAAGGTTCAATAATTGATATTCCATATTCAACTTTTTGCAGAGTATGCACTGAAATGATCACGATTAAAAAAAGTAAAAAATTATCATGTGTTGTTTTACTTCCATTGTATACTGACATACAATTAGACAATTCCAGGTGTTAGATGTATGTCTCATGATACCTTGAAGTTGTATTTGAAATAATTACCGCCATACTGAAATGGAATGCTTCTGCAATTATGATTCACATGAGGACAACAAGAATAATCAGTAGATAGGTCAAATTGGTACAAAATCACACTTTGACAAACATAAATACTCTTCTGAGCAATAATCCTGTTGCATGTCGAATGATATATTTGACAAATTCTGTCTACAAAAAGATTTAAATTACATTTTAAAAAGTGCAGAATCAGTATCAAATTGTGCAAAACTCCAAATGAATGTCGTGATAGAATATGTAAAGTGTAAAGTGTAAAGGTGTAACATGTATGGTTTAATGGCACTGGGTTTATGGTGTAATGATATATAGTGTTAGTTTGAAGTGTGCACCCCCAAGGACTATACTTATATTTGCTTCTGGGGTGATGCCACTGTTGGTTTATGTTTACTCCCCAATAGCGTCACCAGCCAATAAGTCAGTAAATTAGTGTTTTATTGCACTTGATTATCCTTGATACTGTAATAATATATAAATCTACTGTTTACACACTCTGTATGTTTTTTAATAACTAAGGATTTTCTAACCCAATAATAGATCACCATAGCTTTATTTGGCTTTAACTTTCGGAATGTAAAGTCCTCAATGTGATTCATTAATATTTCGTACTTTTTTAACCTTTCTAAAAAACACATCTCCAATGATGATTCTGTTGTAGATGAATCGTACAAAATGTTAATCCTGGTATCTATGATGAGTTTTATTCGTTGATGTAGTTATAAGCAGTATCAGACAAAAACAGTCTAATATTCAATCTAGCACTTCTAATCACTATGTTTATCAACTTGGGCACTTGTTTTATACAATAATTGCTTTTTACACAGGGAAAGTTTGTCTAATATTTAAATCGAGTATGTTTGATTGACACATCCCTAATTGTATGCCTTCGTACTTTTATCATCTTCCATGAATACTAACGATCAGATAGATGATCACATATATTTCCAATGCGACAGCTCAAACTATAAACGTGTTAACATGTCATTGTGCTTTTTTTAATAGTGATAAAGATTTATATTTCAATATTTACTGCTGTACACCAGGTTTATCTAACATTTGTACCTTTTATGTTTATATGCGGAGCGAACATATTGGTGCCATTGTTACGGAATTTTATACAAAATTTATAAATATAAGAGGTTTTATTAACTTGCTTTTTAACAAGGTTTAATTCAGCATTTTCTACATAAGGAAATGTCTGTACCGAGTCAACAATATGACAGTATTTATTTTACCTTTTATAGCAGATTTCATTGGGTATGATTTAATTTTGTTTGGTTTTTCTTCGTTTTTTGTGCATTTTATTGGTGTTATATCTTTGTCCAGTTCTTATTTTGTGATATCTGATGTGATCAAGTATGGCGCTTGTCTCTTAAATTTACATCGTCTCAACGATTGATATTATATTTCAAGTTATATAGTAGTGATAAGATAATTGGTTTTATTTGTTTGATAAACAGATTTAATCTTCTATTATCAAATAGCAATCTATGAATATGAACAATCCGAAAAAAAGACAGCAAATATATCAAACTTGTTGTCAAAAAAAATATGTACGGTGATTACAATGGATCCGGTGTCAGGACAAATTATGTAATATGGTCTGGAAACGATATATGGCACCCTTAAGCATCCAATTATACTCTTTTCTTTGTTTGTCATGTTTGTTGCATCCTTAATATTTTCTGCTAACCCCATTCAGATTCGGATAAAAAGGGACGTTAAAATTCATTTGTAAAAAAATGGGCCGTTGCTCCTATACTTAAAATAACTCTTTTTAATAAATGAGAAACGATATTTGCTTAATGACTCATCACAACAACAAAAATTATGCATTGAAATTTGTAAAAAAAATTTAGAAATGGTGTTTTTGCCGGGTTTTTTTTTTCTTTCCTTTTTTGTTTGACAAACATTAATTTGTATTATTCCTTTTGGCATGTTCCCTTATATTTTTATGTATGTGTGAACCAAAAATTTGGAAGTAAATGATATTTTTCGTGCAATTTGACTCTACAATATTCTTTTTGTATAATTTATAATAGTTGCAAACATTTGACCTACATTTCAATGCTTTATTATAAATATTGGTTTGTAAAAATGTTTTATACTATCAAACAATTGTATTCTCAGGTTTCAGTCTTTCGTAATATCATTGAATGCATGAATTGAACATGTTATACAAAATGTGCACTATAGACACTCAAATAGTGACAAAGTAAAACCGCATGACTAATTAAGGCGCACAGAGTACATGCAAGCAAACATATTGCTGTAGGGTTCGCTATGGCTGCTCACTTAATTATAACTGTATTGGCAATTATTCATATTTCATATTCGTCATATAAGTTGAAGATTGTAGTAAAGTAGTCTACTTGTCAATAATCCAATTGACAATGTGGTTAAAATGTACATAAAATAGTATGAAAGACTACATATAGTCGTAGTTCAGATTAAGAAGGGAATGAATTCCGTGCCTTTTAAATTATGTCAAATGATTAGTAAAGGTGTTTTTAAAGGCCGTACTTGTTTCTAGAAATGAAATATGGCAGCTATTATCTAGCTCACATGCATTTACAGATATTTTTCGCTTGTAATCGTTACATAAAAATGATTACAACTAATGCTGACAAAATTAAGACATTGTTTTAGCATACATTAGCATAATATATTTACAAATTTTATCAAGAATCTGCAACAAGACAAGATAATAAAACGGAAAAAAACACTTTCATACAAAAGAAGTGATGACCGCAAAATGGACACAATTAAGATTTCATTGCAAATCCATAACTATTAAAAAATTGAGGTGACGACACCCTTCTTTTTCTATCAAACGTAGCTGCTTTTTACAGTGAAGAACAATATATTAAGGTTAGATCTTGTACTTGTACATATGCATAGTGAAGAGTTACCCTCAAATACAATTATGTGTAACCATGAAATCAATATTCAGAAGCAAGCTACTTGCACGTTTTATTGAAACTTGTACATGGTAATAAAAGAAATTAAAGTAGGGAACCGAAAAATTCAATATGAGATTATGAATAATATAATATAAACAGCCTTGTTATTTTCTGTATAATGAATTTAACTTCTGCAGCACATTTTTAAGATAACGAATAGCTGTGTAAATTATTTCTTTTGAATTACCAACAGTAAATCTAGGAGCCATATCTGTTTTCAAAACATCAAAATCATAAGATAAAAGTAGAAGTGAACACACTTTTTAAAAAATTAAGAACACCAGAAGAGTCTTTCAAACAAATAAAGACACGACGGGGGCGATACTGCAGAACCTGAAAATATTATATTTGGGAATGTCATGTAAATTAAATGTCTATTAAATTTTAAATTGTTCTAATTACTAAGGGTTTTCTCTTCCAGGAACAAATAGCCATACATTGTAGCTGTGTGTTTGCAGACTTATGTTTTTTTGGGTCATTGATGCTCTTTAACTTCATCATTGATATGCATGGTCACATACCTAGCGATTCTTTTGCGGAGAAAAACATTGAAGTTTGTTATCTTTGGTGAGTTTATTTGTGATGTTTGTTGGTTTTAGTGGGCTGTTTAATAAGCAATCTACAATTTAAAAAAGTCTTGAACGTGCAGGCGTAATTTACAAGGTCCTGTCACTGCACAGAATAATTCACTAGGACATTATACTTTCGAAATAAACCATTTAGGTATTAAAACTATTACTTAATGTTTTGTTTCTATTCTTTATTGTGTTTTTTCTATACGCAACATAAAAGTTAGTCACTATCAATCCATTGTTTGATTCAAACATTTTATAAGTCACGCGTACTCTATCCACAGAATGTGTATTTATGCAAACTTAATAGCTTCATACAGGAAAGTAACAGGATGTATCCATTAATATAACAATGCTAAGAATTACAGAACAATTAATCTATTTGACTTTGTAGAAGTAATTAAAGTATAGCATCAAATGTTTTAATATCAAGACTTTTGTATTATGTGATTATAACAACAATGACTTGCATGATACACAAAGTCGACTGCTGTACTCCTATTTTTGATATTTTGAAATATGCTTCATGTTGTTATGCCCCAACAGTGATATTAATATAATGAAATTTTATGAGTCTGTCATAACAGTGAGGGGTTTAGTTGGATATTAGACCAGGTTGAATCCATAATTTATTTTACGCAAGGAAATGCCGATAACAAGTCAAGAATATGACCAAGTATTTTCCATTCGTATGATGGAATTTGACATTTGTTTTTGGACATTCGGTTTAAATGATATATTATATACTAAAATATCTGTAAGTTTATTCCCCACCTCAGTGCAATAGTTGTACCTCGGTGACAATAAACGTACTATTCTACTCATACCCATTCAATAAGTATACATTATTACAATACAATAGATTATTAAAATTTGGTCTAGTTACACCTTGTAATTTGTTTATTCAGCTATACAATCTTCGTAATCGCAGGTGTCCATATTCAAAAGAAGTATCTCTAGCGGATTAGTAAATTATGTCTAATTGTCTTTCTTTTTTTTTTTTTTTTATAGTTTGCTTGTGAAGTCTCTCATCACTTTTTTTAATTAAAAACGAGCAGGCATATATATGACTTAAAGAAACCTAAAGGAATAGTCACATTCATTAGAGGTTACATTTTCGTGCATAACGGTGTATAAAAGAGGATATGCAGTTGAAAAAGTGCTATCTTCAATCGGCAAGATCGATATGGTCATAGTTATGGTATTACATTCAAATATATATAGTCAATGACAGGCAAAAGACGAATGAGCATTAGTATATCAAAACAAGCAATACTGGTCATGGTTTGTTTAAGCAAGTTGAAGAAGTCTTACTTTTTCTTAGAAATACTACATGTTTTTCCTACAACAGAATATTAGATATATAAATGGTCTTTTCCATATTTTGTTCATTGGAAGTTCTTGATTCAACTTTGTTAGTAAGCTCTTCTTCCTACAATTTTAACTTTGAACTATAAATTTCTCTGTACACCAAACTCTATACTACATGTATTATACTAGACACTAGACTTTAAGTTTGGAATCGTTAATGAGGAGTCAAAGACGAAGAGCGAAAGATACCAGAGGGACAGTCAAACTCATCAATTGAAAATAAATTGAAAATAAACTGACAACGCCATGGTTAAAATTGAAAAAGACAAACAGACAAATAATAGTTCACAAGAAATACGATACAAAACTAAAGACTGAGCAACACGAACCCATCTAAAAACTCAGGGTGGTATCATGTGCTCCAGAAGGGTAAGCCGATCCTGCTCCACATGTGGCACCCGTCTTTACATTGGTTGAAAATAACATTGATTGTTAATTGTTCAATACCAAGAGAGACTGACTGTATTTCTGAAAAGTAACTGATTGTGGCGTCAAAAGAACCGATAAGCCGTAATTTATAACTAATGACAAGCTTTTCCATTGACATCTTTTTTTTTTTCACTTTTGCTGTCTTGATTGGATATTATGTATTGTTGTGAACGCGTATGGAGTCTCTGCGTAAAATGATGCAATAAACTTGCAATACAGGCTGTCTAGACTATATGTAAAATATGGTATAACCCATTCAAACAATCAATCCGACAACTTTACTGAATTCATTTCGTTACATCCTTGCACATTGTATCTTCTATTTTGATCATTTAAAATTATCCAAAGGAAAGTTCAACGCACTTAAATTTCATATAATTTTGAATGACTATTGAAAAGAATTCAATGCGTCTACAGAATTTCTTATCTTTCAGATATTTAAGAAATGTCTTTTTGTCATCAATCATTTATTGAAATATATGGGATAGGTGAAATTCAAAGCATTCAATTTCTGTTGTTAAACGCGAAGAAAACTACAAAGCGTAAAACAGGATCATTAAAAAATAACCCATACAAAAAAATCATAGAACTATAGATTCATTGTACAGTTGCTATTTTATGGACAATCATTCTTGATATGTCATTGTATACGCCATCAAGAAATATACTGAATATAAGAATTAAAGCCCAATAGGAATATAACCTGTTATGTATTAACTGATGACGATAAGATGAATAGATGGTTTGCATTACTAAAAGTAATAACATAAAACGAGTATCTATTTAAAATTTAAAAAAAATCTGATGTCATTTATTGATTTTATTGTTTCATTTGTATTCATCCAGACTCTTATGAGTGTTGTTACTCTTCAACATATTGTTTTGCGTTATTTTTGATTGTCACGTATCCAAAAGAACTTTGATTATCCATTTTAATCTCATGAGATTAACAGTGTAAAGTTGAATACAAGCAACTTTAACATATTCCAATGTATATAAACAGTGATGCATAGCATATCGAGATTGTTAAGAGTACGAAATGTCACTCAACAAATGGAGCCTGCATTTTATATTAAAAAAAATCACATAAAAAATGAAACGCAATAAACAACCAATGCAGTTTGAGTACGTTATTCGTTACACAAACCTTAATAAGATAATTTGTACATTAAAAAATGTACAAACAGGACGTAAGATGTAATTCTTGTACTCAGTTAAAATAGATTCCAGCCATGTGATCATTGAGAGATATTTTCTTCAAGTCGTTTCGCTGGGAATACCACACTAGAAAAATAAGCAAATGGGATATTGTTGCCAATAAGACAACTATCAGCCAGAGTTATTTGACGTGTATATTTATTATCAATTATAGAGCCCTATACAGCCTTCAACAATAAGTATAATTCTTGCCGAATAATTGTCTATAAAGAGCCTGACATAAAAAAAAATGTGACACAATTCAAATGGGTATACTTACAGCCTTATCCATAACAGTAAAAGGAAAATAGATATAAGATACATGTACATACATAGATTGAAATAGTAATCAGGGGACCTTTTACACAAATTCCTGATTTGTGCTTAATATCAAACATAATGACACATATAACGTAGTCTTCCGTTTAAACTTGTGGGAAATCAAATTATCATGTTTTGCTGTGAATTTCAACTCATCATTTCAAACTATTATAATGTGAATCATCACTTTGATAAAGTATTTTAATTTCGTTAAAGATACATGTAGCAACAATTACACGCCGTAGACTATTTTGTCATCTGGTTTGACAAAGGAGTAGGTACAGTAAGACCCCTTTTTGGCCCCAAAATATAGCAGTTTTACAAAATTGTTAAAATGTATACTTTTAATTATTTATTGGAAATTATAATGCTTCTGCAAGATAAATATGGGCTGTTTTTTACCATACAATGCACATATATCGGGAACTAGCATCATTTAGTCATGCTAAATTACGTATACTGAAATCTTCACAATTTTAGCATTTTAGTTAAATATTAGACGGTTTTTGTCTGAAATGAAAGTGGCCGCATTCGTGTTCATTCTAAATTTTGAAATGTAAGTTGTATTTGATGATAATACATAACATATGTAAAGGTTGAGGATGAACACGGATGCGACCACTTTCATTTGCTAAAAACTGTCGGGAAAGTGGCATTTTGTGCATATTTGATAGATTTTTCAAATCTAAGCTGGAATCGGAGCGTTTTTAATGAGTAAATCAGTTCAAATCTTTCACATAAACTTATTAAATCAACTGAAATAGACACTTAAGTGTTTAAAAGGTGTCCAAAATCTTTCGTCAGATGAAATTGAAATTTGAGTCCAAAATCGGTACTTACCGGACCTACTCCTTTAAATTTCTTATCCATCAAGTTACAATACCATACATTTACAAAATCAAACCCTTGTTTTAGATTTATATATTAAAATGGTTACTGTAGCTTAGTAGAATTTGTCATTTAGAACATTGTTTTTTACCTAGACCCTAAGTCAGATTTAGCGATTCACACCAGAAGATTTCCAATTTGGCTTGTCTTTTAACACAGACCTTAAAACGGACTAACAAGAGATTATGTAATATATCGTTTTCTTCTAAGATGTAAACTAATCTTGAAAAAAATCAACGCACAATTGCTATTTTACTGACAATCATTCTTGTTATATATGTCATTTTATATGCAAAAAAAAATATACACTGAACATAAAAATTGAAATCCAAGGAAATGTAAGCTATTTGTCATCCGATGAATATGAGGAGAATAGATTGTTTGCTTCACAAAAGTTAATAAAATATGATGAACGTCTTTTCAAAATGCGAAAAAGAACAATTTTGATATGTTTTATATATATATTTTGGTTACATTTTGATTCATCCAGACTCTCAAGAGTATTATTACTTTTAAACATACTTTTTCGTTATTTGTGTTTTTTTACGTATCCAAATGTTCTTTGATAAATAATCACTGATTTTAATCTCATGAAATTAATTCTCACAACATGCGAACGTCATTTTCCATTGGATTATACATATTATTCATAACACAACTAATGATTTTTTTGAGTAACGAAACATCATCCAATAAACGGACTTCCTACATTGTACATGTTGTATGCACAGTAATAATATAACGTATTGCCTAAAATATTATACAGATGAAACGCAATTATTCTTAAAAACAGATCATTGCAAGCTGAAGCACACCTCCGGGTGCGTGATTTTTTCGCTGCATTGAAGACCCATTGGTGGACTTCGGCTGTTATCTGCTCTTTATTCGGGTTGTTGTTTCTTCGGCATATTCTTAATTTTCATCCTTAAGTTTGTACATCAATGGATATTTGTGCGTTGACAGAAACTGTTTGACCAGTTGGTTTTATTTTAACATGCTCTACACTCAAATACAGAAGATATAAGGGATGTTTTCCATCGAAGAATGATGTCTGTGTCCATACTGAAGTGTAACTAACAAATTGAGTACAAGGTAATGGTTTGTTGACTTTACGGCAAGACCAAACAGGACAATATTAATCCTCTTATATCCATTCCATCCACAGGGTCATTTTGAGCTGTTATCGACTTGGAGACACTCTGAAACTACAGGACAATCTTTTAATTAGAAATAATTGCTAGATACTTTTTACAACACTTCTTAATTTGTAGTTACCATACAAGATGACAAGGATTATTTGAAATTAGATTATCAGCTGTTTTAAATGTTTTTTCTAATGCTCCGCTGAGATTGATTTGTTTTTATTCTGATTTTTAAAAAAATCATGTTTCTTGTGAAGTTACATGGAAAATCGTTTTCAAACTTAATACTGAAATAGTTGAATAGTGCATACAAATTGGTTTACTTTGATTTTGTTTAGTCCAGCTATAAAATCCGTACTTTAGAAGTACTTATGGCGAACTTCCGAGTTACTGTGCGGGTTGTAGTAAATCACAGACCATCCCGGTTGTATAACAGTAATTAAATACGATGTCTTGTGTAGGGAGATTGGCATTTTCTCTAAACATTATAGAATCATTGCAAAAACTATTTGTTCTTCTTTCTTTTGTTTTGGGGTGTGGGGGGGTTTAATCTTTCCACATTGTTTTTCTCATAGCCGTATATACGTGAAATTCACTTTAAAAAGTAAAAGAAGTGGAAGTATAATCTTAATTTATAAATACATAACCAAAAAAGCTGCAAACAACATGAATAATATACAGCTTATTTGTCGATCGATAAAGGCAGATAACAATATGGCCAACATGTAAAATTGTGGGAGAAAGATCTCGATATTACACTGTATATTATTTAATACTGTCACACATTGTCATTTTATACTATTTCTATTACTCTATGGATTATACTTAGTAATTGACTTTTGTTTGCTTTCATAATAGTTGTCAACTAAAGGCAACAGTAGTATACCGCTGTTCAAAACTCATAAATCCAGGGACAAAAAACAAAATCGGGGTAACAAACTAAAACCGAGGGAAACGCATTAAATATAAGAGGAGAACAACGACATAACACCGAAACGTAACACACACAGAAACGGACCAAGCATCAGACAAAACACCACGAGAATAACAAATATAACATGAAAACCAAATACATGAATTTTAGATAGACAAGTACCGTGCCACGTCTGATCTCAATATCTCAAAAATAAGAGAAAACACAAACGACTCAACGTTAAAAGCAACACACACAGAAACGAACAATAATATAACAATGGCCATCTTCCTGACTTAGTACAGGACACTTTTAAAGGGGAATAAAAGTGGTGGGTTGAACCTGGTTTTGTGGCATGCCAAACCTCGCACTTTAATGGCAAAGTTAGATATAACATTGAAATGACAACATAATATTACAGGACTACAATACAAATAAATAGGAGAACATATTAGACAAAGAAAAACATGATTAATAGATAACAAATAGCATCAGGTTTAAAATTCAATACGCCAAAAACGCGCCTTGTCCACACAGGACTTACAAGTGACGCCCAGATATAAAAGATCGAAAGTGAAAAAAGTACAAAGTTGTACAGCACTGGAGATAAAAAGTTGAAAAGGTTTCGCCAAATACGGCATTGTTTTTATGCCCGGGATAAGAACATTCTTATTATATAGAACAATTCATGCTATTGCAAACAGTAAATTTTATCAAATGAATATGAAAGAGATATACATAAAGAAACTGAAGTATTAACTAATTACAGAAAACTAAACCCGAATACATAACGCCCAGATATAAAAGATCGAAAGTGAAAAAGGTACAAAGTTGTACAGCACTGAAGATCAAAAGTTGAAAAGGTTTTGCCAAATACGGCATTGTTTTTATGCCCGGGATAAGAACATCCTTATTATATAGAACAATTCATGCTATTGCAAACAGTAAATTTTAACAAATGAATATGAAACAGATATACATAATGAAACTGAAGTATTAACTAATTACAGAAAACTAAACCCGAATACATAATGCTATTAAAGTTTAGCACAGAATAGACACACCCGAATCAGTCCAGGCGTCAACGTAATTACAAAAATGTGACGTCACATACGATGGCGAAAAGGTACAAAAGTTATGCCACATTTGAATTTATGAAATTTAGAAACAGCATGACGTCACATATGAAAAACTATTAAAGTGAAATAGAATTAGGATTGATTTAAGATTATATCAGAACTAAATACTGATAATTAATTTAAACAAAATGCATATTGCAATACTTATTAATAGCAATTAACTGTAATATATAGATGTCCAGTTTGTTATTATATGAATCCAACTGCAAACGTAAACGCTACTTAAATGGTCAGATTTAATCAAGATTACAGAACAACTAATTGAACAGATGGGTTAGGAAGATGACTTAGAGATTACGCCTTTTAATGCAATACATACTACGAAACAACTTTAAAATGGAATTACCATACTTCATTGTATCTTCTTCTGTTCTAAATTTAGGTTGTTTATTTGCATTGTTTGCATCTATTATATCACGATTAAACAAAGACCGTATTCACCTGAATTCATTTCAATTGGAAATTGTATCAGTCTATATGTAAGATTTTTTTTTAATGCGGACTGAATGAACACGAATTGCATTAGTGACTAGCGATGTAATCATAGCACGCAATATAAAAATGTTAACTCTATCGGCTTTCCAAATTTTCAACAATTTGAAACATGATCATACGTTATTCGTTTTTCAGATTCATTAAAAGCAGGTAACACTTATAACTGAACTCGCAGCCCAAAGTAAAATAGGCTAAGAATTGGACAGACAGTAAAAAGTAAAATAACAAAAATCCCAACTCCAAGGAAAATTCAAAACGGAAAGTACCTTATGAAATGGTAAAATCAAAAGCTCACACACATCAAACGAATGCAACATCAACTGTAGAAAAATCATGGATTACAGTGTAAAGTAACTCAACATTAGTTCTAAGAGCATCTTTATCAAATAAAATACACTTTCGTGTTCAAACGTATGTTGTAACTATAATCCCTTATTTATAGTTTGATGATATCCATTACCGCGGCTTAATCTCTTGAGAAAAAAACTTTTATCATTTTCCCGATTGTATAAATAAAGAAATAAAAGAAATTGAACCATAGACAAAAGGTTGTATTTCTGGAGTCGAAGTATTATTTAAGTTTTATTACTTTTGAATATAAAAGTGTTCTCCCAATTCAAGGTAATAATTTGTTCTATTCATAGACTTGTCAGTCGTATTGATGGGCAGACCGAATAACGGAACAACATTTAAAACTAGTCACCCCAATGATGATTGTGACTAATTTTTGTTCAATTGGATACAGAGTTATATGATAAGTTTATATTTGTTTAGGGACCAGCTGAAGGACGCCTTCGGGTGCGGGAATTTCTCGCTACATTGAAGACCTGTTGGTGACCTTCTGCTGTTGTTTTTTCTATAGTCGGGTTGTTGTCTCTTTGACACATTCCCCATTTCCATACTCAATTATATTATATGATGAGTTTAAATATATATTTTTATAGTGGATGGAGAAACAAGTTTTTCAACTTATATTAATTCCTTTCCACTCAACGGGTGCGAATGCTCCCTTGTAGCGGCATTAGCCTGCTCTTTTCCGAAATATACAAGGATGTCTTTTGAAGAGACTCTCTCGTAACACGTGTCATCCTTTATCGTCCCCTTCCGACGGACTATCGTCGTTTCCTCAAGACCATAATCGGAAACGGTGTCAATGGAGGGCCGAGAATTCAGACCCTGAAATGTTCATCCCGGAAGTTGTATGATTGATTGTTGTTTGACTTATGTTACGTTACAAATATCTAATTGATGTTCAGGACTTTGACAAATTTAGTAAAATAACAACAGGAAGTGAGGGAAGAAAAAGGGTATGTTGGATGGGGGACAGAAATTTGAAGGAAGAGGAGAACATTTTTGCAAAAGTGAACGGATGACAACTACGACGACGGGGACTACAACGACGACGGAAACTTATTTTCATTTTTATTTCGAAAGTGGTTTGATTTTTGTTTCACAAATAATTAAGTCGTTGATTAATAAAGTCCTTGTAGCACCTGTTCCAAGGAAACAGAAAAAATGTAACAAAATCTGTCAAATTTGGGAGGTTGAGTGACCTTTTGGAATTGATATGTTTGGAAATACACCACAGTAGTTTACAATCCATAGGGTAATAAGCTGGAGGATACATCTTATTCATATATACAAGACAAAGCTAAACAAATACATCTAATGAAAATACCAGGAAGTGATTTAAATGTCATTAATCAATTTAAATTGTTTTATCAAATCAAAGAATATATAAACATGATAAATGATAGTATAGAAAAAGGAATTATATCGCACATTGTAAAATGATCAATATACCAAACAAGTTGCTTACGTCGATATTTTTATCGGTGATTTTCAATTTGTAATGCTATACGTGTTAGTCATCTAAATGTACAGTAAACGTATGATCATCTGCATGAATTATATACATCAAAAATGAAAATTCCATGCTTGGAAGAAGAATCAGTTCATTGCAGTTTGGAGTTGCGATATGTATTAATACGTAGTCATGATAGTTATCAAAAGTACCAGGATTATAATTTAGTACGCCAGACGCGCGTTTCGTCTACATAAGACTCATCAGTGATGCTCAAATCGAAATATTTATAAAGCCAAACAAGTACAAAGTGAGGAGCATTGAGGATCCAAAATTCCAAAAAGTTGTGCCAAATACGGCTAAGGTAATCTATGCCTGGAATAAGAAAATCCTTAGTTTTTCGAGAAAAAAAAATCGAAAAATGTTTTGTAAACAGGAAATTTATAAAAATGAATGGCAATTTTAAGTCAATGCTTCGATCGTGGATATTTAGACAGTGACGTTGTGTCAAACGTTTGTGTGCTATCTGCAGGCAAAATTTCTGGTTTTTGTCTTTCCTGATCAAAGCTTTTTTCTTTGTCCTCTATACCCACTGAAACCTAAATTTTCAACACCTACATTTCTAATTGATTTGTTATCTCATTCAAAGTATGCATGAAATATTTGCTACTGAACGATAAGAAAAACACCAGTTCATATAGAATTCTTATAAAATCAGAATATCACATCCTGATTTTTACAATGATGTTGTTTGTATGACCCGTAAATTTAGATAAGTTTATATAAAATTATAATTTGAGTAAATATATTCCTTAAGATAATCAATTAAACACATAAATTATGCATTTAAGTGGTAAAATCTTTAAATATTGTGTTTATCGGTATTAAATTTATTTTGTGTAAACAAATAAAACTTAAAACATTAAAACATAACAGTGTGCGAACTCATGATCCTACATTCTGTCGATACTGTGTGTTTATATAGTTTAGCTTCCACAAGGTCTTATAATTATAAAATTGTATCTGACGTCTCTACATTAAATCCGTTGGGTGTGTACTAATTGATACTTAAATCTGTATTGGAGAGCATGATCTTTTAATTAGATGTTAGTGCCGTTAAAATATCTTTAACTAACTCCGAATAATGTTCTCGTGCAAACATGTAGGTGCTTTGTGTCTATTGTTTTCATGTTAGTTTGTATTTGTCCTCGTACTGATCGTTTCAGTTAAGCTAATTGCAACGGATTTTTTTTCTTACGTTATGAAGTTGCGCCACTGACAGCCCAATGATGAGGAATGAGATGGGGGGTCAGTGCGCTCACAAACATGTTTAAATCCTCCATAGTATGTATAGGTCTGGTCTTAAACCTGTATTTTAGTGCTTGCTGTTGAGGCATGATGTTTGTCATAACTATTGTTCATTAATAGGTTAATTTTAAACTAGGCTGTTAGTTTTCTTCTTTTAAATGTTTCACATTTTTTAGATCTTGGCCTTTTATAGTTGACTATACGGTGTGGCCCTTTTCTTGTTATTGAAGGTCATACGATGGCATACAATTGCTTATATTCGTTTCATTTGAACTCAAAATATATGGATAGTTTTCTCACGGACAATCATATCACATCACCTTATATTTATAATAATCAATACTTCATCAATGAAGACACGCTCATTGAACTTTTTGAAAAACTAAGGATTTTCTTATCCCAGGCATAGATTACCTTAGCCGTATTTGGCACAACTTTTTGGAATTTTGGATCCTCAATGCTCTTCAACTTTGTACTAGTTTGGGTTTATAAATAGTTTTGATTTGAGCGTCACTGATGAGTCTTATGTAGACGAAACGCGCGTCTGGCGTACTAAATTATAATCCTGGTAACTTTGATAACTATCATTGATCTTTTTGATTGGCAAAGGATATACCATCTTGACCATGAAGTTAGTCTTGATACAATTGTATTTCAAAATTTTCTCCAAAGTTCTATGGATTAATCTGTCTCATACAAAAAAGTAAGAAAGACGATATCCTGAAACTAGTTTACTATTTTTACTATTTAGTATCAAAAGAAAATCCTATCAATAACGTTGAATTTGGTGTCTTTAATTACTGAATTTATCATCCAAAACACGGTATGCTGGGTAAAGGTTAAACAAATTATGGCTTTTCAAACAACAGAGTCAGTTTGAGATTACTAAGAGTACGACTAATTGGCAGGTTACTTAGTAAGCCGTCTCTATCTGCATCCTCGGTGCGTTTTGAAATTAATTACCAATAATCCTTCTTTTTTTGCGGGAGAGAAGATATTCAGTGAGTAATCATTTTATATTTCAAAATAAAATCATACTGCCTTTTTTAATAGCCAGCAAATACACGTGTATAAAAAAATCGTTTGCATATTTTTTAAATGCTGATTTATACTTTTACCGACTTTTGACTCCGGTGTATATATTTTTTCAACTGATAACCTACAGGAAAAACGGTACTATTTATTCTGCCAAAGGCGACAATATTAACATTTTCTAAATTTACCACTTTTTAAGATAAAAACCTGGATAAAACAGTTATATGTTGTGTTAGTACTTTATTATTTTGTTTTAAAAATTAAAGCCAAATAGTATCATGACCAACTTCCAACGGAGCTTGTTTATGTTATCCATGCCCACCGTCATTTTGCACCAAATTTATGAAATTTTGCAAGTCTTTTCGAATAATTCTCTAGAAAATATTTCAATAGGTTTCAAAATTTATATTGTAAATATACACACTGCAGTTATTCATAGATAAATAAAAAATATATATTGTACCCTTACATCCAATCACAGCGCTCATAATTTGACTTCCTTCACCTGCCTTGGGTACACAAAAGGCCAACCTAATGCTGGGAAAATTTAATACTACCGTTTTCCCTACATTAGGTTAGGTCAGTATTGTTCTCTGGCAAGTAATCAAGTTGGTGGTCAAATGAACTGTACACGACAAAATTGTCGGAAAACGTTTTCCATAAAATTTCACCGACTACTTCGTTTACTATCCATATAAACTAACACAATAAAAGATTGTACCATAGAAACAGAAGCCTGACGAAACATTATATACCTCAAAGTCAAAATTCGGTAATAGGAAAAAGTCCATTTACGATAACAGGCTACAGCAATCAGTCTTTAGATATTAAATTAATTATTCGTATGCCTTTCTCGCATACAGAAGTTTTCAAAGCAGTCTTTAATGAAAGTAACACTTTTCTTTTTGAAATTCCGTTTCTGTCAAAGACTTTCCCTCACGTTCCGGATATTTAATATTGTACAAGTATTTGACACCAGACATATGATCGATGAATAATACTTAGCACTGTAATATCCTACGAGGTCTATGTGACTTAACAGGAATATCATTTATTAGTTGTTAATTAAGTTATAGAGAAATGAATATTAACTGAAAACATCATAACGGAAAATAAATTACTTAATTTCAGATAATGGCAGCTTCTTAGTACAAGTGGGAAATGTTGACACATTTTATCTGATTATGTAATGTTATTTTTCCAGAGTTCAGTATGGTGATCGTTTATTTGTAGTAATTTCAGCTTCCGGTCAAGACGAGCTATAAAGATTATATGGGTCCTCATATTTATAATAATGACAGTTTTCACTTCATATATAACAAATACATTATACAATGGCTGCCCCAAAAATATCACACCTGCACAAGGAGCTAAATAGTCAGTGCAAAATGTATGATAAATATACATACATGTACATGTTATAGTTTTTGTTAGATGATTCAGATCTAGATTAACATATGTTAACATATCAACATAATTTGTGACCTTGATAATTATGCAAACACTTAATGGTTTACATTCAATTTATCAGTCAAATAAGACCCTTAAATCTCCCTTAGGCCTGAAATTTATAGTATTGCAAACTAACAAAACCACAAATAACAGAAATATTACGTCATGCAAAACCAAAAGTACTTAAACGAAGAAAAAAAGCAAGATGCCTCATAAAAGTTTACTCAGTGCTTGGAGCACATAAATCATGCTTGAAACATGAAAACCAGCATTTTGACTGGTTGTATTTGGAGTATGAGTACAAAAAACTGACTCAAAAGTTTAATGACTTTAAGGCCTGGTCGTAGACATAATTTCAAGTCGTAGGATCATGAAGAGAAGATGGGTTCTCTCAAGGAGATGAAATTGATATGATTTCTAATCTCTGTATAAAAAAGATATCAAATCGTTCATTTTGTTTACAATTGAAGTTCTTACAGTATTATATAGGTTTTAGAAGGTATTTCCATGATTAAAATTCTGAAAAAAAAAATTCATATTATTTAGCATTTTTTATGCAAATCCTGATAACGTATACAATGCATATAGGTACACCATATGCCAAAAAAAAAGAGCACCACAGAAATGAAGACGCTCTCGTCCTGAACCTCGTCTATTGAGAACTTTACTTGTGCCTTTCCTCTTTGTTCAGTGCTGACAATGATGGAATAGTCTTTAGTTTCATAATAACTCATCTGAGAAGATAACGCAGTGAACTTTACAGTGCTGAAGTAAATGAATAATGGACGTACTTCATTGTGGCGTGATCATCAGCGACAGTATTTTCAACATTAATGATGAAATAGTGACGAAGAACAATAGAAAGGTGTTCAATATGGAGGTCCAAAAATTGTTAACAGGTGACATTTGTGTTTGATATACAGGCGAATGAATTAGCAAGTGAAACGATTTGAATATATTTCCATTTAAAATATTCAACTAACTTTTTTACTTATCTGATGATGACCTGCTGTCAGGTGACATGTATACCAGTTTATGTTTCCATTAAGATGACGTGTTTTGGATCCAACACTGCAGTTTTTGTAGGGAACAAAATTATTACATCTTCCCTGCTTTATGTTGAACTTTTGTGTAGCGCTGTGATTCGATGTTAGGGTGAACTATATATTTTTTTCATTTAACCCTACAAAGCTCATATCTTGCAGTTTACACAAATCAATGGCCACCATCGTTATACACGATAACGAGAATCAAATTTTGTTCAACCTAACCGATATTACATGTACCAAATAAACGGTGTATAGACCAGACTGACTTAGTGATTTTAAACGTTATTTCAAAATTATAACAATCTTTTGTAAGACTAATATTCGGTGAATATTATATCTATGTTTATTAATAGATTTAAATTTGAAGTTGCCTTATACATTTTATAATCAAATCTTAAAAGATAAAAAGAGTTAAGGGGGAAAACCCAATCGACTGCTTGACGTAGTTAAACCTAGCTACACTGATAATGAAATTACAATTCGCCTATAGTAGGAGGAAATCAAATTGAAAATCATTCCAAATATCAATCTATTTTATAAGAAATCGCATTTGAAGATGCATTTATCGTCTGATGGTAAACAGGCTTCGTCAGACTGGCGTAAAACACCAAATGAACAATTAGACATCGTTATTCACTACAACAAAAGGGGTTAGGCGTGCTCTTTTATATAATATAAATTGTACAAGCATGGATTTATAAAATTCCATTACATTTCTTCATGTCATATCATAATGTTAAATTGTTAGTTATAGAAAAACGCTTTGAAGGCGCACAATTGATAAAATATTATACACATTTACATATAATTTTATCATTTAAGGTAATTATTTCGGGTGAACAACATTTAATCTGAAACAAGAGTGCATGCATTAAAAAGTCTCGTCTGATTTACTGCTTATATTTACATTTGTGTTGAAAGTCTTCAAGATATCATGTATCACACAGATTAAAATTTATTATAGATCCATGAAAAGGGTCAAGGTCAGAGGACATGTATACATCAATACAACAAATATAGATCACCTTTGTATAAAGTATCCGAAAAACTAATAAATAAATAATGTGCTTGTCATGCATTTAATCATATACGAGAGCTAGGCGTAAAAGAAATAATGTCGGATTCAGAAATATTTTCCCTACTGCCATAGAAAAAACATTTCTCCCGAGAATCAACCAGTTAGTTAAAGAAGATGTGGTTTATAGAGAATAAAATATAATGAGCAAATGAACAAAAAAGGGTTAAAAAATAAAGGATAGAGAATATTAGGTAAAAAATAAATATATAAGAGAATATAGGGTGCTCAAAGATAATCATTAAGATAAAGGTCCAACAGTTTAAGAAAACAAAATTAGGACCCCTTTTAGACCCTCTTGTATTCTACGCCGTAGAAAATAATCAATTTTTAATTGCTGAATCCACAAATGAAACTTCCTGATAAATATTATTTATTAACTATTGTATCATCGTAAAATTGATGTTTTCATCTATTCGAAAACAATAATGAAATTTAATTTCCCGATTTAGAATTATTACATTGTATCCCTTGTGATGATAGTGCGTAGTGTCTTTCATTAAGAACATTGGTCAGTTTATCGAGCGTTTGGGTGGAGTTACATTAGGAAAACATCCTTTGATCAAACAGGTAATTTACAACCCCCTTCTCTTTCATGAATGTGACCTACCGAATTAGACTATTTACCGAATTGGTTATAATATGAGCAACATGACGGGTGCCACATGTGGAGCAGGATATGCTTACCCTTTCGGAGCACCTGAGATCACCCCTAGTTTTTGGTGGGGCTCGTGTTGCTTATTCTTTAGTTTTCTATGTTGTGTCATGTGTACTATTGTTTTGTCTGTTTGTCTTTTTCATTTTTAGCCATGGCGTTGTCAGTTTTTTTTTTTTCGATTGATAAGTTTAACTGCCCCTCTGGTATCTTTCCTCCCTCTCTAATGTGTACGTTCATATTGGAATTGCTATAAGTCATATTCTAGTCGTATTTTGTGCTCGGTACATGTTTGCTAATCAAATAATATAACTAATTACCTATAGTACCTCCTATTTATATCTAGGAATATAATTGGATAAAAGCAAAGCTCAAACCCCACACGTAATTTACTGACCCCGTATATATATCGTATTAGGTCACTGGCACACTTTTTTTTCGTGAATTGAACTTAGAATCGTAAACATCATTGACAGACATTATGGAACTACCTGATGAACTGAAAGCTTTATATGAAGTGGATGGAAAAGAGCCGGAATGGAAATTCACCGCTGCAGTTCTGACCAAGTATCTGTTCGGCTTACTTGGATCAAGGTCAACGAACCAAATACTACATCTAGGAAACCTGAGCCGGCCCTGAAAAGCAGGAACAAGCCACCATCTACCAGGAGACGCAACGATAACCGTTACGCACAGTGAATGGCCACCAAACAGCTTTTCTACCTGCTGCTGAACACCATCAAACCACCAGCGTAGACCACATCACGCAGACCGAGGCACGAGACAACATTGTCGGTCAAGTACTTATACTTACATAGTATAAAGGGGAACCAGTTTGAGTTGTAATCACCAGTTCTTACAACACCTACAAGGCCGGTCATCGCCTGGTATACTACACCTCCACAACAGACCGAGGCAATCGCAGTAGGATCGACTTCGAAGAAGGGTTTGACATCAACGACCCAAACCTACTGCGCACACCACCACACACATCGCCCGTCAACATTGAATCAAAAGAAACAATGCAAGCAGTCATCTTGGCAGAAGACCTGATACTCCGTACCAGCCACAACAACGCAGTCGGAGTAAGATGAAGGCCAAACGACAAACAGACCAAGGTCTGTAAATAGATTTTTAAGTCCGCAATATCCAGACATGATAACCGGACGTAAAACATTCACTTATCATCATAGCACACTATGTAACATATTTATCGCACCGACTATCTTTATTTGTTGAATTTAGACTAGAGTTGTCTCATTTGCAATCCTACCGCAGCTTCTCATTTTTATTGTTAAGCCTTCGACAACAAATATCTTTCTTATACCATTTTGGATTTGTACAAAACTTCGACAGAAGCTTGTATATGATCACAAGCTAGTATCTTGAAGGAAATTTTGTTCATTCCCCCCCCCCCCCCCCCCCCCCCCCTGTGTAACTGTATTTTACTTATAAATGAACTTAGTTTTTCTTCCAGTTAACATTACATACAGTCTGCAGTTAAAGTTTTTAAAACATTTTTTAGATTCATAAACTATCCTGGATTTTTACCAAACTTCGACAAAAGCTACTAACAGTCAAAAGATAGTATCTAGAAGAATATTTTTATTGATTTTTTTCCTCATTTTTATAAACAGCATGAGTAGGCGAGACAATGGGTTCCGCGGAACCCTTACAAATTTTATCAAAGTGTGCAAGTGTTCAATTTTAATTACCTACTTCCATTGGACTGCACAAAAAAAAACTAATGTCAACAATAACAATTTAATATCAACAACCTTGATATAACAATATCTAACATAACATTCAATACATTTAAATGATCAAATAATGCCAAAATCGTGTATTGAAATAAGCCCCGCCCCTACTAACTTAATATGGAATATACACGGTCTCCACACAGAGGCTTTTAACCAATCATATTCCTAAAAATGTATGCGTGTATAATATTTGCATGTGCTGTCTTAGATATATGCATGAACTTGATGTTAATAAAGTAGCGGTGTGGCTAGATATGTTCGACTCCGATCTTAATTAACAAGCGTTGCCAGTTTTACTGCTTAAAGTGGCATTCCACACCAACAAACATTATAGTATGTGGCTCATTGTTTTAAGGAAGGTATAATAAAAAGCATAAATATATATAGATGTTTAAGCTTTATTACGGGATGGTCCTTTAGGACATAAGTGAGTGAATTTACTTCCATTACCTTGATATGCATGTAATATTTGCAACTGGACAATATAACTGAGTAGATTGTTTTTCCTGTACTGACATATCATCTCAATTTTTATTGTGGATACTAAAAAAATCTGCTCCGGATATCAGAAAAAGAGTAGTACTGTCAGTTGACAGTATCTTTGGACTTTAGATAAGAATACACTTGAGAATGGAAATAAGGAATTTGTCAAAGAGACAACCCAACCATAGAGCAGACAACAGCCGCAGGTCGAAAATGGGTCTTCAATGCAGCGGGAAACTCCTGCACCCGGAGGAGTCCTTCAGCTGGCCCCTCAACAAATATGTATATTAGTTCAGTGATAATGGACGTCATAATAAACTCCGAATAATACACAAGTATCTAAAATTAAAAATCATACAAGACTAACAAAATCCAGAGGCTCCTGACATGGGACAGGCGCAAAATACGGCTGGATTCAACATACCTTTTGAAATCTCAACATCCCCCCTTTACCTCTAATGTAGAGGTATATGTATGTATTCTGTTTACGATTAATCAAGTTCAGAGTGCCATTTTGGTATCGTCTTGGTGACTAGACAGCTTATCGACTTGAAATTAACAGACACACGCAGCAGTTTAAGTGCATCCCAGTCAGCATGACAGAAACATTTTAGATTAATCAGAAAGCATACAATTATATATAGTACTGACTCCCGGAATAACAAATGTAAAACAATTCAAATAATAATGCCCCCCCCCCCCCCCCCCCTCTAATACTAACGGCCTAATTTATGTACAAAAAATGAAAGAAAAACAAATAATTTATGTGACACATCAACAAAAGAAAATCACTGAATTACATGATCCTGACTTGGAACAGGCACATACATGCAGAATATGGCGTGGTTAACAGGTTAAACATGTTCTCTTGCCGATTATAAATCTGAAATAAATCTGAAATAAAATCGGCAAAATAGCAAAACTCTATATAATTTAAATCGCTTTTTTATCCAAGCCTTTATATTAAGGCAAAGAGTTCGTAAAACTTATAAATCAACTCTAGCCGTAGAATTTATAAATCAATTTTAGCCGTAGAATTTATAAATCAATTTTAGCCGTAGACCTTATAAATCAATTCTGGCCGTAGAATTTATAAAAATCAATTCTAGCCGTAGAATTAGAAATTAATTCTAACCGTAGAACTGTTCTAGAAGTAGAACTGACCAAATATTTGGTCAGTTCTAGCTAGAACTGTCTAAAACTGTTCTAGGGTAGAACTGTCAGGATCAGTTCTACCTAGAACTGTCAGGATCTGTTCTAAGTAGAACTGTCCAAATCAGTTCTAGGTAGAACTGACCAAATCAGTTCTAGGTAGAACAGTTCTAACCTAGAACTGACTAAAAGGTGTCAGGCTGACAGTTCTACGTACTGTTCTAGAACAGTTCTCCTGACAGATTTAATGAGAGGTTAGAAGTGATCTCCACTGTATGTCTTATAGATACGGTCAAAACGTTTCAAGATTGTCACGGAACCGGAAGAAAAGGGGCGGACAACTTGTCAGTCATTATAGAATATAATTTTAATTGGATTGTAAACTGAAGTAAACATTTTGCAGACATATAATGCATTCATAGATTTATATATCACAATAGTAACATAAAGGAGAATAAAATCAATAGGGCTGAATTGCGTTAAGTCTAATAAGTTTATTACCTGTATTATATTGTTTCGTTCATGTCAAGCTTGTATCCTTGATATATACACATGGAAAAAAGTATTGCAACACCTTGATTTTTCAAAAATTGAAAAATCAGCCTCTTTTTTTGGATGATATATAATAAGATATTTGTATAATATTATTGAAACATAGTTTATGATAACATTGGCATTGAAACGAACAAAAAATGTTTAAAAAAAATGATTTATATAACCACAATTTTAATAACAAAATGAACCGTTTTTTGTACAAAAAAATGCATTTTACAACTTTGACTGTAGTCGAACTTTACAATGTCAGACATTTCAAAATTAATCTTCAGATGACTGTTCACATCATGGTTGATCGTTACACGCCAAAGAATTAGTACTTTGTGCGCAGCCTCCATTCAAACGGATAACCGCATCTTAACGTCTTCTGATTCCTGCCAAAAATCGACTAATTTGTTGCTAAGGTAGCAGCAACCATTTCTGATGAAGGGCATTGTTTATTTCATGATGTGTTTGAACTGGGGTGTCCTTTCGCGCACTTCCCGCCCAATAGTGTCCCATATATGCTCGATATGGTTCAAATCTGGGCTACGATCCGTCCACGGAAGATGACCCGAATTCCATTGGAACAATGAATCTTCCTCCATGATGCTAATTTTCAATTTTAGCGAGCTCTGCACTACATTGGATACGGAAAACTGTGTGTCTGTTCGTGAACAAAGGTCTCCGAAATGGTCTTATCGCACGATAACCAGTAGCGATGAGTCAATCTCGAACAGTTCTTGTTAAAAGGTCCCTGTATGCCAAACACTCTCTTTTTTGGATTGTATTGTATGCAAGAGGTTTTCTTCTGACCAACCTTTTTTATGCTTGATTTTCCCTAGCAAATGGTATAGAGGGTCTTCTTTATTTCGGAAGGTCTTTAACATCGTTTAGTGCCATTTTTAATTCTCAAAACGACTTCTAGTGGAATGGTGATGACCAACAATACGTGCAGTTATTACAGCAACCTCCTGCTTCACTCATGCTGATAATCCGTCATCTTGCTGCAGTTAAAAGTTGTCGATGACCCATTACAAGGTGTCAATCACATAACTTTAAAATTTTGGTTATTTAAAGTGTTGAAAACAATGAGGATGAAAACACCTATTTTGCTGTTTACGGGTACAGTAGCTGCATGTGCAGATAAAAACTTACCGAGTCGATATTTATTGATTAAACTCAGGTGATACTTAAATAATGTTTAAGTAGTTCTATTTTACCAAATTATATCACAAAAAAATAAAAAGTGTTTTTTTAATTTCAATTTCAATTTGGTGTTGCAATACTTTTTTCCATGTGTATATTACCAAAAAAAAATGGCAACATAAACATGTTATTTCCTACGAAAATTAAAAGTAAAAGCAAGAACGAAAATTCGTACAATTCAACTCTTTGGTTTTGGCTAACGCGTACCTTAAAGGAACACATGTCTTTTGAATGTATATATGCATTTATAAATAGAGTACAGGAAATCGTCTACGTAGTCAACGGGACATTTTCTCTTTTTCTTTCTGCTCCGTTAAACTGTTTGCATATATTCTTCCATATATCTAAATATATCTAGCTTTTCATAGAGATAAATGTAAGAGGAACAACCCCCGGTTGGTACATATATGGATAATACATACACATACAAGTCCAACTCCTAACACGTCCTACCAGGGCGTCCCTTTTTCAAAATCCTGATTTTGCACCTGTTTCATGTGTTTGTTTTTTTATAATACTTACTATTGTACAAAGGGAGATAAACAAAATATTGCTATTTGCTTATCAGATTTCTCCGGGAATATGGACAATCTATTTAAAATCTTTTATCAAAATGCCCAACACTCAATCTAATTAAAATTAAATCTTTTAAATGCTCCCGTTCTGACATGTCGCGCATCAAGGCCTTGATTTTGATGCGCGACATGTCAGAACGGGAGCAATTAAAGGATTTAATTTTAATTAGATTGAGTGTTGGGCATTTTGATGCCGTATCCTCCCCAATAATTGTCGATTATAAAATGATTGGATGGACCCAAAGCTATGTACTAGTATATTATATTTGATGTGGGACTTGTAAGTAAAAGTGGACATGGAAAATTCTCGTCTGTTTTACGTTAAGTTAGCGTAGATTCACATATTTTTTTGTAAACAAAGATATACGCCTGGCATTATATAGAGAATAATACATGGCAAAATCCGTATCATATGTCGTATCATCCCGAGACATCAATATCAGCCCAAGGGCCTTTAGGCCCGAGGGATGATATTGGTCGAGGGTGATACGGCATGTGATACGGATTTTGCCATGTATTATACACTTTATCATATATTTCAACAGAAGAGTATTATATTATATGAACTGTTTTCTGATCCATTATCCATAGCACTGGGCTACCTTCAGTTCTACTTTTGTCTTGTTTCAAAGGCCTTAAAAGAACTGCTCAATTACTTATCCGAAGCACCTGGGTTACCTTACAATTTGCGTGCTGTTGTTTTAAAAATTAAATTTGTGTGTTTTGTATTTTTCATAGTTGCATTTAGTGTGCCAAAAAATATGAAAACTTGACGTTCGTGACGTCACATACAATATGAAAACTCGACGTTCGTGACGTCACATACCAAACAATGACGTCATTCAAATAATTTACCTATTTTGAGGAAAATTTTTCTTAAGCAAAAAAAACCCAAAACTGACTATGTAAAAAAAAAAAAAAAAAAAAAAAAAGTAGGGGTGTGATAAAGGGTAGGGGTGTGATAAAGGGTATGCGATAAAGGGTGCGCATCAAAGTTGCGCGATATGGATTAAACAGCAGGCTATTTATCACATATGCAAAACTACTGTATTTACTACTAAACATATGATAAATGAAATTAACGACCGTCACGAGTAAGAAAGACAAACAATATTTCTTATCCATATGTATGGTTGAAATATTCCTACCAACAAGGCAAGTGACGGTTCAAAGAAAACCAAAGGCTATCTATTAGTCTGATATAGCAACGAATTTATGAATGACGATCGACAAATGGAGTCATAAAGGCCACACCCTATATCTATCTAGAGCTTACTGACTAGGGATCATTATTCAGCTATTTTATTAATAGGCTCGGGCGTGTGGGGTTAAACATGCTTTCGTAGGCAAATTGTATTGCTGTATACTTTTTTTTTTCCTGTGAGTTTAATATAAAGTCTTACATTTACTTTCTGTTTGGTGGAATTGTGAAATAGAAGTCAATACGTTCTTGTTCAATCATTCGTCGCCTTGAAGGTGTCATGCTTGTCATACGCAGCCTAAGCAATGTGTAATTTGAATTTCACAATGACTGAATGACGTTTGTTTCTACACACTGGTCAACTCCGCCGTAGCGGATCACATAACTTTGCCATTATCAATAATATATTACAATAAATACGAGCAAAAATATCTGTTTAAGGAGGTAGACCTAGGTTAAGGGAAATAACTCTTAAAATCATCAGTACGTTTGTGTCAACCATTTTTTAAAATATATTCTAAGCTTCTAGGTTTCATAGATTATTTTCAATCTGTTTCAGGTAAATGCTTAAAATACATTGATGAACTTGACTTTTACAAACGTACTGATGATTTAAAGAGTTATCTCCCTGAACCAAGGTCTACCCCCTTAAGTAAAGAATTTATGCATGAAATTAAATACACGGAAAATGGCAAAGTTCACGAAGTCTAGTCTGATTTAGTCATTTAAAAAAAAAGTGCAAGCAAAAGGGTACGCCCTCTACGACCCCCCCCCCCCCCCCCTCTTGATCCGCAACTGGGCTCTGCCAGAAAGCATATACAGAAAGTAGTACATATCTAACAGAAAATAGTTCCTACGCATGGGTGTAACTTTCAAAATATGCTAATTATTTAGGAAATTTTGGTATATAATTTTGAATAATAAAAAAATTGCATTTAATAAAAAAAAAAAAGAATGATTGTACATTTTGCCTGTCAGTTCTGAAGATCCTGCCTGTTTTGGTAAATGAACAACCGAAGCAGGGGCGTATCCAGGCATTTGCTGTACTTCCATATTAGTAAATTAGACAGCAACCATTGATACTTCTATTTTGGTTGTCCGCATTCAATAGTTGATTAGTTTATTGATTGAAATTTAACGCCACTTTCGGCAGTTCGTATTTTGTTACAATGTATTTCATGGTTGTCAATATTTATTGGTGAATGCCGCAGTGTCGAGATCTTCGGTAGAAATCCTGACAAACCTAGTCAATTAAGTTTGGAGTCGAGCGCACATGCAACGTGCAGAATTCGAACTAACAGTTTTAATGGCTACAGGATAGCAATATAGCAATTCGACTGCTCAAACCAGTAGGTCATCGAGACCCTATTACATTAAAAGAAAAAAAGAGGATGGAATTGTGATTACGTCATTTAGAACACTTCTGTGGTCATCTGTGAAACATAAATTCCATAACGGTCAATAAACTCTTGATGGAAGAATTAACTTCCACATCACCGCTTCAAACTTTTAATTAATAGCTTCCGTGTAAACAGCAACTGTCTATTAAGGAACTAATAATAGGACTTACAAGATCTGGAATATTGTATCAGATGGGAGATTTATAATCCGTATTCTACTAGTATGTTGCTAAAATATAAACGTAAAATTCACTATCTTGAAGCTGAAATCATTAACGATTTTAGTATTTTAATAATCTGAATCCTACATCCCAAGAATGCTAAACAATGTATGGATAAAACTGTCAACTACAAATGCATAATTGATTTTTAAAGCTGTCTCCTTATTACCCAGATAGATAATTCCCGTAACTGGTTTGAAAATATAGATCATTCCTGTAACTGGTTTGGAAATATAATATGTACAAGAACACACCCGTGATATCACGGGTCCGTGACTGAATTAAAGTATATAACTATGCGCAAGCCTTATTTTAATATTAGTATTGTCATCTGATAAAGTCATGCCGATTATAAGATACAGTTTTTCTCTGCTTTCAAGTCTTTCTGTTTGAACCCGTCGAACTGAAACAATAATATTAATTATTTAGAAAACAAAAGGTCCTGGGATGGAGTATTTTTTAATCAACAGCATTGTCCTATATAAGTTATAAATAAAGTTGAATTCTTTGCTTCGCTGTTTTACGTCATGCCCACTAACAAATTGAAAACTGTACCTATACGCCTTATTTTTAGTCCAGATTTTTAGTATTCGTATTGTTATCTTAGAAAGTCTTATTGATTAAAATACTACAATAGGTAACAATTTGACAATTTAGTAGTGTCAACCCTGTGGTTATGACCCGTGTATA
Organism: Mytilus edulis; assembly: GCF_963676685.1. Taxonomy (NCBI): domain Eukaryota; kingdom Metazoa; phylum Mollusca; class Bivalvia; order Mytilida; family Mytilidae; genus Mytilus; species Mytilus edulis. The sequence continues at coordinate 71,883,775 of NC_092354.1, read as the reverse complement.
TAGCATATTAATCCCGAATACAACGTTTGGTGGTGCGCCTGTCAGATGCGGAACGTACAGATAAGGTAATAGGTAACAGGTGAATATACTATTGGTATCGGTAGCGGACTCGACCCGGAACTTCTTAATTATTGGCAATATTAATTACGTGGAAAACAAAAGGGCCTAGAGTGGTGTAATTTTTAATCTACACCTTTGTACTATATTAGTTATATATAAAGTTGAATTATGTGACTCGTCGTTTTTACGTGATGACGGCTGACAAATTGGACCTCGTAATTTTAGTATTATAATATATATATTTAAAATTGAGAATGGACATGGGGAATGTGCCAAAGAGACAACAACCCGACCATAGAGCAGACAACAGCAGAAGGTCACCAACAGGTCTTCAATGCAACGAGAAATTCCCGCACCCGGAGGCGTCCTTCAGCTGGCCCCTAAACAAATATATACTAGCTCAGTGATAATGAACGCCATACTAAACTCCAAATTGTACACAAGAAACTAAAAGTTAAAATAATACAAGACTAACAAAGGCCAGAGGCTCCTGACTTGGGATAGGAGCAAAAAAAAAATTGAATATCACTATTTTATTACAAATATGTAAGATATGAGATAGGCATACTATGGCAAAGTTCACAATATCATCTTAAATAACAATAACAGTACAATGTGTCTTAAAAATTGCAATCATGATAATAAATGCACACAGTTTTCTTATCACTCTTCGAAGGTAACCGATCATATAAATGGTGAATTAATAACTTAAAAATGAAGTCAAGACCATGTGTCACAAACCAAACTTAATTTAACTCTGCAAACCAATAGTTTGGAAAATATGAAATTCATGTAGAACACAAGTTTATAATCACAAATAAGTATATGTTCTTGTGGTCATATGCAATTCCTTTTATTCATATTAATGTAGCATATGGAACCATTTGATCTAAATGGTAGTAAAATCATATCACATGTGATAGTAAATCCTTAAGGAAACCCACAAATAGATTGTAAAATTCTGACCCATAACATTAAACAGTATATTCAACACCAAGATAAGTTGAAAGCGTAAAATGACCCACTGAAAATGTTATATATTAAAAGCTTTACGCTAGCTTTAAACCCCTCCTTATACATTATACTATGCTTGAGATATGACGTCCCTCACAAACAAACAATAAGTCAGTTGCATTGTAACTATTGTATCTAGTGAAAGACTGATCGGCTCTTGGCTGGTAATTTCTCTGGTATACTAAAGCGTATATTCAGTTTGGATTTATTCATCCGTGTATGATAAAGTTCATCAAACGTCTCGTTTTGGGTTACGCTAAACATTGATTTCCAATCTCCAACAATTCCTGAAATATATTGAAACTTATAGCGTACATTAAATATAATAGGCTTCAAGGGCATACATGTATATAGCACTAATATAGTTCCTGGATTCATTTTAAACTAATACACATAATTCATCAAATAAAACTCAAATGAATGATCCCACAAAAAAGTGTAATCTTTTCACAATACCTTTTGATGTTGATCTCAAAATGTATATCAAAATTAGAACACCCTTGTCTAGGTTCGTTATGATTAATATATATGTCGTGTACAAGTTGCGATTTTGTACAGGTTATAACATGTACAAAAATATTGTACATGTTATAACTTGTATAATGCAAAAATACAAGTTATAACATGTACAAAAGTACCCCATACATGTTATAACCTGTACAAAATATTGCTTAAAAATGGGGTTAACTTGTACAAAATAGAAAAATAAGGATATTTTTCTATTATCGCAACAGATGATATTGACCTCAATAACATTTTCATAACTTTTTTATTATTCCTTCATGTTAGTGTGTTTGTCCCTTTTTGCTACAATTAGGTCAATATCTTTAATTGTTTTTACATAAGCGGTAATGGTAACGTTTTTTCCTGTAGCTCAGTCCATATCGTAAACTTGGATAGTTCGTTAGTAAGCTGTGACATTTTCACAAATGTGGTTAAATTTTCGGGGTACAAAGTGAGATTACTTTTTCCGTAAATTAGCATATCCCGAACATTTTTTTGTGATGCGGCTCCTTGTGGTAAAATATCCACTTTTTAACACTATAAGTTCTTTGAAAATTTAATACTTTGAACACATTTAATAGCTCCATTATAGTTTTTACACATTTATTCTATGTTCCTCTACTTTCCTAATCACCACAAATGGTTAAGTTCAGTCATTTGTAAAAAATAGAAACATGTCCAATATCACTACACAGAGATTTTTTCTTTACACATGACGTTTGGGTTCCTCATTTCGAGGCGCATTAGGGATGTTGTCCCAGTTAATGTCCAGGGGTTGGTATTACGAAGCATTCCTGAGACCTATCATAAGATATATCTTAGGACATGTCTTATGATCCTCTTATGACATATCTTTATTTGATAAATTATAATTGTGAGTGTCCACTTTGAAGGCAATAGTAAAATACTTTCATTCTAGTTGACACTAAAAGACATAAGAGGATAGCCAGGATAGATGTGTTTACAAATAAAATTAGGAATTGAAATGGGGTATGCATGTCTAAAAAAACAACCTGCCCATGGAGCAGACAACATCCAAAGGCCACAAATACATGCTTTCAAAGTAGAGGATATATATTTAAAACATATCAAAATGACATTCGCCTCATGCAATGATCTTATAGTTTATAAACAAAAATTGAGTTATAAATTTACATAAGTCATGTTGTAGGCCAAAAATGTTGAAGAGTAGATCCAAAGATATTGATAATGAAGCGTGGTCCAATGAAAACTATTTCAGCTCTCTCTTGCTTTTACAGAGTAAGCATATAAGACATTGTTTTAGTCTTTGCATGCTATAGAATCGAGAGGGAGGAGTATAATAATTTCCTAAAATTATTAGGAATCGTTCTTAAATTTTTTGGAAGAATTTAGTTACTAGTATCTAATGTAATTGTCATTGAGGAATGCAAGCTTTTAGTAAATAGTTTCACACTTATTTAAGCCATGATGGACTGCATAAAACATACAATTACATGAAAACACATTTTGCCAACATAAGTCATGAAACATATATTTCTGAAACTTTGTGATCATTGTCCTCTACAGAAAAAGACATGTTCTGGCCTATTTATTGTTGTTCTTTATGCATTGGTGAATTTAAATGTATATTTTACTTAATTTTAAATTTTGTACAAGTTAAAACCATTTTTAAGCAATATTTTGTACAGGTTATAACATGTATGAGGTACTTTTGTACATGTTATAACTTGTATTTTTGCATTATACAAGTTATAACATGTACAATATTTTTGTACATGTTATAACCTGTACAAAATCGCAACTTGTACACGACATATATACACATTTGTCAAGATCAAACACGTGACTTGTTGATTTTATTATTTCGACATCGATGCATTTCGCCATAAAATTTCCTTAGTAAGTACTTATTTAAATAGTTCAGCGATTTCACTAATAGAGATATGCTCTTAAGTCAAAAACTACCCAGACCAGCAACTGCATAAGGAAAATTGTTAAAAAGATCAGTTAACTACATTTGTAGTTCTACAGATTCCACTCGTGTCAAAGTACATTGAACTCAGGCCTCACGGTCACAAAACTTTCGAGCATGATTTTTGTACTGAGAATCGAAAATCAACCAATCAAATTGCTGGATTTCATGTGTCCATGCCTTCAAGTTTTATGCCTTCAAGGCCAGGTCTAAGTTGACAAGAATTGTCAGTGTTTCTGCAATATAAAATAGGAAGATGTGGTATGATTGTTCCTATATATATATGTTTGTAATATTAAACGAGAGGAACAATTAATGAAACATGTAAGTCTCGTTTAAGTCTCAAATATTATACAAATGATCGAAGCGCTAGATTCTTTTAGATTATTTTAATCAATATTTAATCAGCAAAATATTAACAAAATAATCTGGATGTTACATGTATGATGCGGTTGTCGTTTGATGTTGTATGTCATATTCTAATGATGGGTTGTACATAAATCTGGCTGTTGTTTTTCTCGTTTAAATCAAATTTTTCAACAATCATGACAATTAGCTGTGTCGGAGGCTTTGGTAGCTTGTAATGCGGTATGGATTTTGCTCATTGGTGAAGGCCGTACGGCGATCAATACTAGTTCCTAACATCTACGTGATTTTGGTATTTTGGTATCTTTCTCGTTGGCAATCATAGTTTACCACATCTTCTTATTTAATATGGATTGGGATAAGAGTTTGCTGAATTAAAATGAGGACAATATATTGATTTATCATCAAAGTTCAACATGGTCAAGTAAAACAGGCAATACAGTGGCATTACAAAGAAAAGGCAGAACAGTGGCATTACAAAGAAAAGGCAGTACAGTGGCATTACAAAGAAAAGGCAGTACAGTGGCATTACAAAGAAAAGGCAATACAGTGGCATTACAAAGAAAAGCAAACAATCTACAAAAACTTGACACTACAAAAAAATCAATAAGAAGAGAAGACAAACGATATCCTTAAAAGATTGAGCAATAACCCTCACCCCAAAAAAAAACCAGATGCTCCACAGGGCGTAGCTTTATACGACCGCAGAGGTTGAACCCTGAACGGTTGGGGCAAGTATGGACACAACATTCAAGCTGGATTCAGCTCTAAATTTGGATTGTGATTAAATAGTTGACACAGCATAGGTTTCTGACACAGAATGAATGTGTTCTAATGAACTTAAAATTTTTGTTTTCTCTTAGAGCAATTCACTATGCTGTTGAATATTAATCCTCTCAAAAAAATGTTTGAAGAAATTTTCTTTTTTATTTATGAAATTTCAAATGAGAAAAATTGAACCCAATTTTTTTAATCACATCCCCCTTTCCCTTATTCCAAAACTAATCTCAATTAAAATTTCTAATGGAGTTTGCAACAATAACTACTCATTTAAATACATCATTAAATATTAAGATGTAAAAAAACTGCTTGTTATCACTGAATGGTAAAGATTATTTTAATTTATCAGTTGGTAGTAAAAAGTGAATATACATTGTATATTGTATATAACAAAGATTTAAGTTGATTCTGGACAAAGAAAGATAACTCCAATTAAAAAAAAATCTTGCTATTGCACAATATTTTGCAATTAGATATTTCTTGCTTACTATTCTGGACAAAGAAAGATAACTCTAATTAAAAAAAATTAGCTAGTTGTTCGATGTGAGCCAAGGCTCTGTGTTGAAGGCCGTACTTTAACCTATAATGGTTTACTTTTTTAAATTGTTATTTGGATGGAGAGTTGTCTCATTGGCACTCAAACCACATCTGCCTTTATCGATTTCACAATATTGTGCAATTAGATATTTCTTGCCATTGCGCAATACTGTGCAATTGAAAAGACTTGCTAATGCACAATACTTAATATAATAATTTTAGATCCTGATTTGGACCAACTTGAAAACTGGGCCCATAATAAAAAATCTAAGTACATTTTTGGATTCAGCATATCAAAGAACCCCAAGATTTCAATTTTTGTTAAAATCAGACTAAGTTTAATTTTGGACCCTTTGGACTTTAGTGTAGACCAATTTGAAAACAGGACCAAAAATGAAGAATCTACATACACAGTTAGATTTGGTATATCAAAGAACCCCATTTATTCAATTTTTGATGAAATCAAACAAAGTTTAATTTTGGACCCCGATTTGGACCAACTTGAAAACTGGGCCAATAATCAAGAATCTAAGTACATTTTTAGATTCAGCATATCAAAGAACCTAACTGATTCATTTTTTGTCAAAATAAAACTAAGTTTAATTTTGGACCCTTTGGACCTTAATGTAGACCAATTTGAAAACGGGACCAAAAGTTAAGAATCTACAAACACAGTCATGACAGTTAGATTCGGCATATCAAAGAACCCCAATTATTCAATTTTGATGAAATCAAACAAAGTTTAATTTTGGACCCTTTGGGGCCCTTATTCTGTTGGGACCAAAACTCCCAAAATCAATACCAACCTTCCTTTTATGGTCATAAACCTTGTGTTTAAATTTCATAGATTTCTATTTACTGAAACTAAAGTTATTGTGCGAAAACCAAGAATAATGCTTATTTGGGCCCTTTTTTGGCCCCTAATTCCTAAACTGTTGAAACCAAAACTCCCAAAATCAATCCCAACCGTTCTTTTGTGGTCATAAACCTTGTGTCAAAATTTCATAGATTTCTATTAACTTAAACTAAAGTTATAGTGCGAAAACCAAGAAAATGCTTATTTGGGCCCTTTTTGGCCGCTAATTCCTAAAATGTTGGGACCAAAACTCCCAAAATCAATACCAACCTTCTTTTTGTGGTCATAAACCTTGTGTTAAAATTTCATAGATTTCTATTCACTTTTACTAAAGTTAGAGTGTGAAAACTAAAAGTATTCGGACGACGACGACGACGACGACGCAGACGACGACGCCAACGTGATAGCAATATACGACGAAAAAAATTTCAAATTTTGCGGTCGTATAAAAACCAAAAAAAAAAACCAAACTGGTTGAACTTAGCTGCTCTGGGGTGAGCGGATGTGAGCCGTTATTCCAGTATTTATTAGTAGCACCGTCGACTCATGACGGGATATAAATTATCATACTTTTGACACCACTGTGGGTATGTGTTGCACAATTATTTCATCCCAATCTGTGATAAAGAGCTGTCAGCCACCTGTATCCTAATTTGTGCATGACGTCCATTTACGATGAATTAGTAAACATATTACGGGTGCGTGATTTTATTGAGCACTGTGTTGAAAACAAATTAGTGGCATTCATTGGTCTGTTTTCTGCTCTTTGGTTGGGTTGTTGTCTCTTTGACACATACCCCGTTTCAATTCTTAATTCTATATACGTTATTCTTACCTTTTCGATATACCCCAGCGCTGCCTTCCTTCCAAGATAACGGGGCAGTAGTTGCTTTCTCATTTCTCATTTTATCTATCGTACAAAGGGAGGCAACACTGTTGATAAAATCTAATGTACTATGAGTACATACTTCAAGAAAATTGGCCAGTTTGAATATTTCAGCATGGATATTCTACAAAACAAAATTTATAACTTAATTCAATAAATGTCGTAAATCTCAATGCTAGAATAGTCGTGTTATTTCCTTGGAACACTTACTCGTTCCCTTTTGTAACTGTTCCCACTTAATCATTAATTCATGAGTCCAGATAGCAAACCCCAAATTCCCCTACAAATATGAAGGCCAAATCCCGACGTTCCGAAAAAATGTTACCCCCCCCCCCTCTCGTTAATATCTAAAGTACTATGCCAAATTTGAAAGCCATGCAAGTAAATAATAACTATTATTCCATACTAACCTCAACCATGTCCTCGAAGTACATAATATGAATTGGATAATCTGGATTGTCTACTATTGTCTTCTCCCAGTCATTTGTATAGTCAAACCAGGAGTTGCCGTCAACTGCAAATATATGAAGGAAATGTTTTCAACATAAAAAGAAATTATTAAGACATTTGCATCTACTAAATATATATTTTAGACACACAAAATAAGGTTTTTATCATGCACTTCGGTGAACAAGAATCCGGAGTTTTTTCTGATGTCCATTCTGATTTCATATGATTTACTTTATACATGATATAGGTTTGATAAAGGATGGAAAATGATGGAAAATACTTTGTCTCTGCAACTGATTTCCTGTAAGGAGAAATAATTGGAGCATGGCAGTATCTAATAATATATATATATTTTAGACAAAACAAAAAGGTTTCCATCATGTACATCGATCAATCGGCAATCTTCGAGTGAATTCGCCGTTTTTGAAGGTACGAAATCGGCCTAATGGGACAACGATTAGTTTAAACATAATTATTTATAGTGGATTGCTTTGGGAAACAAGTTTTGCAACTTATATTAATCCCTTTCCACTTTGCGGGTGCGAGTTCTGCCTTGTAGCGGCATTAGCCTACTCTTTTTCGAAATCTATAAGGGTGTCTTTTATGTGCAAGAGATATGGCTCTCTTGTAACACGGGTCAGCCATTTATCGTCCCCTTCCGACGGATTTTCATCGTGTCCTCAAGACCATACTCGCAAATGGTGTCAAGAGAGAGCCGAAAATTCAGTCCCTGAAATTTTCTTCCCGAAACGGGAATCGAACCAGGAACCCTTGTGTTAGTAGTCCGATGGTACAAAGATGTACCAGAATCCCAGTTATTATTGATGATTATTAATTTTACATTCTTTACTATAAACATTGATAAAAAAAAGGATGGAAAATAAGTAACTACTGTATCTTTGTAACTGATTTCGTTAAGTTTTTAAAAATCATTTAAAGAATTACCATTTAACTACGAAAGGGGAGTATTGCAGTTTCCTTAAAAATATTCTGATCCCCAATGTGTTAAAAAAAAATATTGTGGTCAAGCAGATAACAACAAAAAATATTCTGAATACTGATTTTCCCCTTACCTTTATATAGTGTTGAATTTAAAAGAAAAAATGATTGATAGCTTAGAAAAACAAATCAATACAATATTTGTCCGAAAACCGAAAAAAAAACAACACATTTTTCTGCATAAAAGGGTCCGCTCAGTGATAGTTGCTTGCGCATCGTTTCATTCTAGCTACGTCCCTGTCTGATGCAAAAAAAAAAACATAACCCCTCACCCCTGTCAATCTAAATGAAGGTTCGGTAACAAATAAAAATTGAAAACAAAACTTACCATCTCCTTTCATAAAACGTGGGAGGTACGTTTCCCAATTCCCGTCAAATTCGTAGGTTTTTAGTCCAGTGTGATGATGAAAAAACGATACAGCAACATCCTTAGGGTTCCGAACGATATGAACGATTTTACACTTCCGGTTTCTAAAGTCCACCGGAAGTTGAGGAAATAAGGCATTTGTGCTGAGAACTCGCGGGGATGGCATGCTATCAAATTGTTCCTGACTAATAGAGTCAAGCACGCCACTTTGTTTAAACGTCTCTACACGTTCTGCCTTTTGGGATAGCAGCATACTGAGGATTTCATACGCCCAGTGAGTGCCTGAAAAGTAAAAGAAAAAGGTTCAGAAATGACAGTTCTTGTCCATTCGTTTTTGATACGTTTTGTTTTTTGATTTTGCCATGTGATTAAGGACTTTCCGAATTGATTTTCCTCTAAGTTCAGTATTTTTGTGATTTTACTTTTTTCAATGAACAAAAATTTAATTCACTGAATAATTTAATTTTTCTTGTGTATCCCGCGATTTCTTTGACTTTTTTTCTTCTCATCTTACAAAAGAGGAACGAAAGATACCTGAGGGACAGTCAAAGTGCCCTATATACAGCCATACATTTTACGGTTCCATTGTCTTTTCTCCCTGTGATAAATAGTTACCAATTTAAATCAAAGAGCTGAATAGCTCTGAGGGGAAAGACGGCCCTTGTTTCTATTTCATTTTTTTGGGGTGGGGGTTGGGGGGGGGGTTATCTTTTGATAGTCTTCATATAAAGAATGAAAAAAAGAACAGCTAGAACATGTGGAAGGTTGACACTATTGGAATCAATTGTTGTTTAATGTAATTTCGTTTCTTTAGTTTAGGATTCAATTTAGACCAATGGAAGAGATCTGCATCTTCTAAATCTAAACATTCAATTAAAGTTGATAGTTAATTACCTAAAATTCAACTAGTTGAATTCTGTCATTTAACAACAACTACAATTATTTTTTAAATCTTAATAGTGTACGACTGAACTGTAGGCTAGGGCCATTTTCCATTTTTTAGCTCTGAGGGGAAAGACGGCCCTTGTTTCTATTTCATTTTTTTGGGGTGGGGGTTTGGGGGGGGGGGGTTATCTTTTGATAGTCTTCATATAAAGAATGAAAAAAAGAACAGCTAGAACATGTGGAAGGTTGACACTATTGGAATCAATTTTTGTTAAATGTAATTTCGTTTCTTTAGTTTAGGATTCAATTTAGACCAATGGAAGAGATCTGCATCTTCTAAATCTAAACATTCAATTAAAGTTGATAGTTAATTATCTAAAATTCAACTAGTTGAATTCTGTCATTTAACAACAACTACAATTATTTTTGAAATCTTAATAGTGTACGACTGAACTGTAGGCTAGGGCCATTTTCCATTTTTTGTGACAGTACTCTTAAAATTTTTTATTTTTTTCTTAAGAAAGTTAGGACTGAAAAATCTATGTAGTTTTAAATTTCCATTGATAAAGTTCCCAGTTATATCTCTCATCACAGAGATACAGGTACTAATAAAAATAACAATATGATTGTTGTAAACTGTGTGAAGCTTGTTTCCAAATCCTACATTTTGAAATATTTGTAAAATTTCATGAATAAATAGGTTTAAACTACAAAATGCAAAATTTGTAATTTTTTTGTAACTATTACAATGATTATGTTGGTACACAAAATTTAGTTTTAATGAAAGACTACTTATCATATACTAAATGTCACATTTTAAGTGTTTATTTTAGTGAATAATTAGCTCATAAATTGAGGTGCTCCTGAATTGGAGGAAGATTCTCAAAACAGAGTTTTACAGAAAAAAATGGAAAAGATCGTTTCTCTCCCCGATCTCATGTAGCCTCTCGGACTTCCTGTTTACTTTGAAAGTTGTTGACCTACAAATTAAAGTATTGCATGTTGATGTTTAAATCATCTACAGCAAACATCATTATGTTTAAATTCAACAAATACTATTTTTTAATTAGTGCACAATCTTTGAGAATGATTTAAATAACCAGTGAAGGATATCCCTGCTTATGCGTAGTGTGGCATTCCAACAATGACGTCACTATAAAATATAATGTATGTTGGATATATTTAGAATATCTCGTCATACTGATTTTTCCGGATTGTAAAAGAAACGTAAATAGTGTAAAGGAGAGCTCGATATACGATAATTTCGAGAGAAACAGAAGGGAAATGTGTAAAAAAGTGTTTAAAGTCAATTTATTCATTTGTGTCTCCCCATCTCATCATTCTTAGTAAGATTTGTTGGGGGGTTTTCCACACTAAAAAACAAAATGAATGATGTGAGGGAATGTCACTCTGGTCAACCCCATTGGGGATTGACGGCTTGAAGCCGTCTTCCCCAAAAACAAACTTAAACTTTTAAATAGTTTCAAACAAATATTTCTATCTTCATGATCAAAGTGTCACAACTTTGTTGAGATGGAAACAAAAGATATCAATTCAACAACAGTTGTATTATCATAACCATATCAACGGTGCTGATTTTGTAAGGTTTTTTCACATTAAACTGCTAATTTTTCTTCCCAAAATATTTTTTTCAGAAAATCTGAACACAATATCTGTGTTATGTAAAACTTCATTCTCGGTATCATAAAAGATACACTTTTCAGTGACAGGACAAATACCTTTTTTATCAATCTGTATCCTTTTGAAGTGCAGAAAATGACTTATATTTGATACTGACAGAAATACGGGATATTTCGTGGTTTACACGGGAAAGAATACCAAACTTAGTTTCTATAATACTGAATGATTGATTGATTGGTGTTTAACGCCACTTTCACCAATATTGACTAAAAATATTTTACCCGATTTTGGATATACACAAATCATTACGTCATCATCCCTAGCTTTCCAATTTGGTATCGAGCGGAACTCCTCGTCGTGGTTCTCTAGATTGTTCCATGGAAAGGTATAGGCACCGTCTATATCTCTGACCTTTAATGTGTCTCCGCCCTCGCCTTTTAGATATGTAAACGGCATCTGAAAATGGTACAAGTAAAGACGTCCTTATGTACTTTCAACAGTTGATATATTTTGTAACATTTATGAAAGATACATACATCTATACTTCTGATTTTGGAGTTAAAATGAAACGAAATGTACTAACTTTTAAGCTTTATCAACAATAGACAATAAAAAAATCAAAGCGCTGTAAGCGATGAAGGCAGTTAACCAAAAAGCAGGCAAACGTAATTATGTGCAATGGCGGATCCAGAAATTTTCATAAATGGGTGCCCACTGACTGCTTAGAGTGGTCCCGCTCCAATCATGCTTCAGTGATTCCCTATATAATCAACCAAATTTTTCCTCAAAATGTGGGGGGAGGGGGTAAAAAAAACCTCTAAATCCGCCTCTGATATGGCATTAAACATTCATATAAAGTACATTTATGTTTATCTAATGAATTAATTATTAAGGCAAATAATTTAATTTATCAAGGTTTCAATAGCAATGCATATATATTAATGTATATTTTTTTATGGTGAGTCTGCAGTGGTACAAGTTCGCAATGATTGCAGTTGTTCTTGTTAGTACATGTTGTTAACGTTGATTTTAGTTGACTGTTAGTAGTACGTTTTGACTTGGTACGAACATGTAATAGTGTAAATGAACTGGTTTCCCTGTAAAGAAAACTGAGTTTGTATTTTATAGTTCAAAAGTTATGAGACACAAATCAGACAAATGTTCACTACTACAAGCATCAAAGGTGAGGTCTGACTGACCTGTCCATAGAAAATGTAAATGATTTGTTATATTGTCATACATGAATATATATGGTTTAGGGGTGGGGATCTCAAGGGTTTTCAAGTTCTCAAACAGGAAGGGGTAGGGTGACTACAGGGACTTCCCCTATATTTCATTTGATTTGTTATATTGTCCCATACATGAATATATATGGTTTAGGGGTGGGGATCCCGAGGGTTTTTAAGTTCTCAAATAGGAAGGGGTAGGGTGACCCCAGGAACTTCCCCTATATTTCATTTGATTTGTTATATTGTCCCATACGTGAATATATATGGTTTAGGGGGGGGATCTCATCGGTTTCTAAGTTCTCAAACAGGAGGAGGTAGGGTGACCCCAGGGACTCCCCTTTTTTTCATTTAATTAGTTATATTGACCCATACATACTGAAGCATGACTGGAGCCCCCCTTTTTATGTCAGTCAACCTCCCCTCTTTTTAGGTCAGTCAGCGCTCTATTTATGAATAGTTCTGGATTCACTACTGCTTGGTTTCTTGTCGAAGTTACACAAGTTACATGTACCTTCATGGCTCCTCATATTCATACGGATTCATATATCTACGTCATGGCACTTGTACTTACTGTTTCATTTTTCGCCTGTCATTTTGATTATGATAAAATTAAAAGATAAAGTGTATAGCTCCCGAGATTATAAGCTGCTAGCGAACGTTCAATAAGAAATTCCTCCGAGGTCATGGAATTATTTTGCAATTAAGTATCCTTTCTGTATAACCGTATAATACATTGTAATATAATCAATATATGGTATAAGTTTGTAAACAAACAAGCGTCTTCCATTCATTGCTATTCATATTTTAAACACCTTCCTCCATAAACTATTGCGTCACTCATGTTACTCAAATATGATACATTCAAGCATAGATATAAATGGTTCAAGCATGGTTAGTTCAAATAGTATTTTTAAATTGTTTCCATCCTTGGGAACCAGTATCGTGCTATTATATTAAATAAAAATAAAAATTAATTGAATTATTGGGGTTTTTTTTTTGTTTCCTTTATCAATTTAAATAACACAGAAAAATTAAATTAATATATATTTAACCGTGAAATAAGTGTCGATGCATGAAGCATTGAAGAGGTAGCTAAATGCATGTATCAATTTCTGTTATCTATATTAGTATATACAAGTCACGTAATTGACTTAATTGCATGTCTTTATAACAAATACTTCATATAAAAAATGCTTCATTGAAATTATTTTAAAAACACGTGTTTGATAAATAAATTCCAAGCCGATCCCTTTGGCCATTCACCTATATCTGGAAAGTCGTTCAAATCATATGAATGTCGTTCAAATCTATAATTAAGAAACGGAAGTAAACAAAACAAAGACATAAATAGTACGTGAATATAATGTACAGGTTGTAACATCAAACATAATGTAAATCGTATCTTACTTTGGGTATAAATGAATAAAACACAAACCTTATTGATTTTTATAGGTGACGTACTTGTATGTTGTAAACAAATGGGTGGAATATATAAATTATTGTGTGCTTTTTATAGAAATAGACAGCTGCGCATGATCGATTCAAAAGTCATTAGCGTGTGATGAAATTGAAGTGGAACGGTCTAATACATGGGGCTCCTGACGGGTTAAATCGTTTCGATGTCCATATAACAGCAGTTGTATTTTGCACACATTTTATATTTGGTGTAATTTAGTCAGAATACAATTAACCTTTTGTGGTTTATCATTAATACTAACTCTTTTTTTCATCTTTTCACGAAATCAATTGATCTCAAAAAGTATGGCAAAATGTATAAGAAAATTAGTTAAAAACGAAACAGGCCTATATATACAACCAGTAAGACTTTATAAGTTTGATTAACTTGTGTCTCATCCGTTTTGCACATTTACGCAAATAAAATATGTTTAAACTAAACCAGTAAGTTGCAGAACCTCTATTACTAGGGGAAAAGAGGGGGTGGGGGCACTTTGAACCAAATATAAAAAATAACTGTTCTTATGTATGTGTACATACATGTGTACGTATGTACATGTTAGACTCAGATCAACGTCCGGTCTCTAATCGACGTCTGTTCCTCAAATCGAAGTCCAAATCTGAAGTCCGATTTATAATATTTTGATATGAGCGTCACTAAGTATTATGTAGACGAAACGCGGGTCTGGAGTACTAAACTATAATCTTGGTACCTTCAATATATAACTATTGTAGTCTTCTTGATTTCCAATATCAATGAATAATAAAAAAAAAATTGCTGCACTTACACTTATACATGCATATTGATAAATGGCATGTGAGTATACGTATATAGATATAGGAACCCAACGACAAAGAAAACAAAACGACATTTATATTGGCCATGAACACTCAGTTTTCAACAATGGACAAAATGAAGGAGAAAATACCAACTGTTTTTAGGGTATTATAATTTGAACTCTGTATTCAACAAATTCAGTAGTTTTACACCTAGAGTTAAAAATGTACAAAATAAATTGGCATTATGTTTTTATGTTATGCTGTTATACCATTGTTAAGGGAATGTTTAGCGCTCACAAACATGTTAAACCCAGCCAAATATTTTATGTGTCTTTAGTCTAGTGGTTCACCGTTGTCGTTGGTTTATGTCTTGCATATTTGTTTTTCGGATTTTTTTTGGTATAAGTCAGTTTTTAGTTTTATAATAATTGTTTAATATGTTTCATGTCGTGGTGACCTTTAATTGCCGACTTAATCATTGTTGAAGGACGTACGGTTACCTATAGATATAAGAAAATGTGGTATGAGTGGCAATGAGACAATTCTCAACCAAGTCACACTTTATAAAAGAAAACCATAATAGGTTAAAATACGACCTTAAACACGGAGCCTTGGCTTACACCAAAAAGCAAGCTATAAAGGTAAAAGGCTTTATAATTGCTTACATCCACTTCATTTCAACTCTGGTGTATAGTTGTCCGATTAGCTATCACACCATATCTCATTGGTTTTTTTAATAAGCTCTTAAATTACAAAAAAAAATAATATTACAACCTGTAAACATCGGTAGCACATTTAAAAAAACATGTTTTAATACCTTTTATTTGTCACATATACTATGTTTTGGTTGTAAAAATATTGACCTACAACTGTCTTCACTCCTTTCTCGGACAATTCAAGTTTTAGTTCTGTAATTTCGACAGTTTTATTCATTTGTTTTAGATATATTTCCGTATAATACGGCATGTTGGCCAAAAATGTCTGCGTCTCGGCGTTTGGATCTTTCCATAGGTCCATTAAAATGGACGTCGATTAGAGAAGTTAAAAATTGGACGTCGATTAGAGAAGCAAAAAATTGGACGTCGATTAGAGGGTGATAGAATTGGCCGTCGATTTGTAATCTTATTTTATTGTGACGTCAGCATTGGGCGTCGATTTGAAGAACGGACGGCGATTAGAGACCGGACGTCGATCTGAGTCTTACATACATATCCTGTAAAAGAAACAAGACACACATACATGTTATTCAGTAAGGCTTATTTGGAATAAAAACCGAATTTTATCAAGATTAACATAAGGCACCAATCTTTCAAAAAATGAGGAGTAGGGACATTGTATTTTTTTAAATATAAAATGTTTTGAACATAAAAAAAAAAAAATGTTTCAGAAAAAAACGTGTAATTTAAGTTATTAATAACTTTGTTTCCATTTGAAATGAGGGGGTATAATTTCATATTTTGGTCCATTACTCTCTATTTATTATAGGGTGTAAAAATTAGTTGAAGGAGGCTTAACTCATCAGATGGATACAAATACAAATACATCTAACAAAACCAAAAAGTGGACGTGGGCGGGTACTTGTATATCCCAACAACAACAAAACGACATCAAGTACAGATCTGAGAGTACTCGCCTTAACTGACAGCAAGTTCAAAGCCATTGACATCTAATAGAAAAAAAAAAATGAATCTTAGAGTGCGTTTACTTCCAATTTTCCATCCGATTTGATTCCGTCGCACCGGTAAATCGTACAGCGTTAGTTTGATTGAGAACTCTAAACAGGGTTGCATTCAATATCATAGCGGCTAGAAGATTTTAGTCTACTGAACGAGTAGCTAGCCTAGCTGCTATCAATATATATGTAGCAGCTAGGCTAGCTACACGTTCAATAGTCAGAAATATACGTAGCCCTATGTAGCCGCTACGATATTGAACGCAACCCTGTTAAAAATTTCTTGATAGGAATAGATAATTCAGGTTTGCACACGTGACACTAACTTCTCCTTTACTAGTTTCATATGATGAATACATAATCTTTCAGTCAGATTACTTGAGGTCTGGAGCTGGCGAGTTATTAAATACTTGTAGTTCTTGTTAATTTATGCATCATTGTCATTTTGCTTAGTTTCTTTTGTTATCTATTCTGACATCGGACTCGGACATCTATTACACTGAGCTTTAGTGTGCGTATTGCTATGTGTTTTGTTATTCTACATTTGCTAGATGTATAGGGGAGGGTTGAGATCTCACAAAACATGGTTAACCCTGCCGTATTTTTGCGCCTGTCCCAAGTCAAGAGCCTCTGGCAATGTTAGTCTTATATGTGTTCATTTATATGTCTTAGAGTTTAGAATAACGTTCATTTTTGTTTTATTTTATTTAGGGGCCAAATGAGGACCACCTCAGGGTGCGGTATCTTATCGCTGCGTTGAAGACGAATCCGGGTCCGTTCGCCCGGATACCTGTTCGCCCACGGTCCATTCGCCCTGATTTTTATTTTCTTTCCCTAATTGTTGTCTAGCTGCACAATGTTTATTATGTGAACAGAATATGTTGAAAGTTTGTTGAAAAATTACCCATATATTTGTATTGCCGCAACCAATTTATTATTTAACCTTTGATTTGCATAGAAGATTCTGGAATACAATGTATCTATTTTTATTATTATTGTTCACAAAAAGTATTCAGTCAGTTTATGCAGTATAACTGACATGACCACTGACACTAGTAAACTAGTAAATTAACTAGTAAATCTTTTCATGATATACAATAGTAGATCAATGTTTTTGTTAATTCAAGCTGACCAGTTTATCAAAAAAAGTTATTTTCATTCATAATCCATCAAATATTAGTATCACAACACCAGTGAGAATTGTTATGTCATTGATCAATAATTGATACAAAACAAGCGATCAACATTTAAATATTTCCATGTTACAGTTTTCATAAATTTCAAGAATATAAGTATCTTTATTCAACTTTAATGCCCTCAATATTTTTTTTAGAAGTAGGGCGATCGGACTCTATGGACGAATGAACTCAGGGCGAACGGACCCACTACCGTTGAAGACCCATTGGTGGCCTTCGTCTGTTGTCTGCTCTATGCTTGGGTTGTTGTCTCTGTTGTCTCTATAACATATTTGCCATTTCCATTCTGAATCTCAATGTTACCTGTACTACGTAACAAGTCAATCATCATTATAAACAGACATCATGAATTATCCATCATCGTAGCATAATTTAATTTTAATTTTAATTTATATGTAAGTAAATAAATATATGTATCTGTATTACTTCGTAATTTTTAAAATTTATACTGTCTAGCCAATCAAACAATATCGAATTTTAGCATTTTTGAAGGTTGCACGGTAACCTATGTTTGCTTACAACTACGTCATTTTGTCTTAATTCAATTTGAGTAAAAAGCTCATCATAGATACCACAATTGAAATTTTGGATTTGCAAGAAAAGAACACCATACATTAGTTACAAAATATAATTAAAGCAAACAAATATGAATACATTTTACATTTAAATGAATATCTTTGTTTTGAAGATAAATATTGCAGTTTCCTAAAATAAAACTATGCTAAATAGTTGCCTCTAAATTTTTAGTACAAATGGAAGTTATGATCATCCAATCGACACATTATGTTTTTGCAGTTGCAAGAGTTAAAAGATGGCATAAAATCTGTAATACCACAATGTCTGACTACGACTACATTCCCATTATCTTGCTGAAAAAAATAGCTTACAAATTTCTGAACTGGTAAACCATCAACAATTCCGTAAACATATTATTTGCAGAATGTTCTTCAAAATCAAGATATAGTTTACAACGTTATTTGTCTTAAACTTCCGTAGTTTTGTTTGCAGCTAACATTAAGATATGGTTATCAGGGGCGGATGCAGGAATTTTCGAAAGGGGGGGTGCTAACCCAGGGCACCCAGGGCAAAAGGGGGGGGGGGGGGGGTGCAAAACATATGTCCCGATACAAATGCATTGATCGGCAAAAATAAAGGGGGGGGTGCGCACCCCCGGAACCACCCCCCCCCCCCCCCCCCTGGATCCGCCACTGGTTATACATGTACATGTATATACAATCTGTGATTAAATGTTTAAAAACTTAATTAATTACTTTGTCAAGTCTATTAAACGTCAAGGATTTGTACAGAAATGGACAGAACTTCTATAAAATAAGTATAAAGTAGACTAGAGTTTTTATTCTACAATGTAGTTGTACTCAATTCTAATTTGTATGATATGCAAAGAGGAAGACTTCTGAATGAATGAATGAATGAATTTTATTTCTCATAAACTACAAATTACATAGTTACAGAGAATATATAAACAATTACATTAAATATTGAAGCACATGTGAACAATACAAACATAAACATTAAATTACAAACTAACCAGGAGGAGTGACCCTCACATTTATAATTTTTATAAATCTACAAAGTTTTTCAAGAACAATATAATTATTAGAGCTCATTAATTGTTGATATTTATAAATATTTGGACGAAGAGTACAATAGTATGGTAACAACCTCTTTCTTTCTTGAGTTAGAGCATTACATGACATAACATAATGATATTCATCACCTACGTCTCTTGATTCACAAAGATGGCACAACCTATCATTTCTTGATATGTTATTCCACCTTCCCGTCTCGATAGGTAATCGGTGACTTCCACATCTAAATTTACACAATAAAAATTGATTATATAATGACAATTTGGAAAAATAGCTTTCTAATTTAATATCAGTTTTAAAAATTCTATAACATAAGCATTTAGGAGTAGTGTTAATTTCGCTTAGGCAATTCTGCAAAAACTGGTCTTTAAGTTTCAACTCAATACTCCTAATTACCCATTTATCTAACATTTGATTCAACCAGATATTTGACATTCCACATGTATCAAAAACAGTTTTTACAAATGATATCCATTTACAGTTAAGACCATAGTTATGAAAATTAATATACAAAAGTTTATTTAAAAGACATGAAATTTTACTTTCTTTGCCACATAGTAATCTACATAAGAAACTAACCATACGAACTTTAGCATTAACAATTACAGGATATCTACCCAATTCCGCATAAACAATACAGCTAGGTGTACTCAGTTTTAGATGTAGAACAAGCTTACAAAATTTTAAATGTACACGTTCTATCAAATCAAAATTTTCAAATCCCCAAATTTCCGAACCATAAAGAAGAATAGGTAAAACTATCTTATCAAACATGTCTAACTGACATTCTATAGTCAAACTGTTTTGTCTACACTTTTTTAAAATACCATACATTGCTTTTGTAGCTTGTTCACAAATATATTTTCGGGTCTTTAAAAAAGAACCACTTCTAGCAAAAAATATACCGAGGTATTTATACTCAGTTACAATTTCTAATTCTCTATTCTGTATAACAAATCTGATATTTTTGGGTTGTCTCCCTTTGGAGAATATAAGAACTTTTGTCTTGTTAACATTTATTTTGAGTTGCCATTTTTCACAATAATCATCAAATTCATTTAACATGTTTTGTAAATCTTCAATACTCTCGGAAAACATCACAGTGTCATCCGCATATAATAACATAAATAGTTTTAAAAATACTGTTAACTCGTGTTCGAGGTCATCACTAATAGAATTTACACCAAGTACATCTTTGCCTTCAAAAAAGTGCTGTAAATCATTTAAAAATATTGCAAACAGAGCAGGGGAAAGATTTTCTCCCTGTCTTACACCCATTTCACAAGTAAATAACTCTGATTTCTCACCATTAAATACAATGCGTGATTTTACATTTTCGTACATATTTTGTATAATACGGAAAAATTTGCCATTTATATTATTCTCTAAAAGTTTAAATAATAAAAAATTTCTCTGTATAAAATCAAAGGCCTTTTCAAAGTCGACAAAGGCGCAGTAAAGTTTCTTCTTTCTTAATCTTAGTAACTCGAATAGTGCATATACTGAAAATAAATGATCAGTAGTTGAGTATCCATGTCTGAAACCTGCTTGATTTTCTAGTAAAATAGAGTACTCATCAAGATAATCACATAATCTAGTGTTTAAAATAGAAGTAAAAATCTTACCAAGACATGACAAAAGAGTGATAGGACGGTAATTCTGTGGTTCGGCATTATATATATATCTTTATTCTCGTAAACCAAAGTACAATGGTACAGAGACATATACAAATAAATTAACATAGTATAAATTTTAAATACAAATGTAAAAATAGAGACATAAAGTGATTACCCAGGAGATTCTAGGCATTTAATAATAATTCTTATAAACTTGCACAAATTGTTTAGTTCAGACGGGTTGCCACTATTCATGAGACCTTGAAATTTTAGAATATTTGGTATGTTTATAAAAGGTTTCTTTAGTAGCAATTGTCTACTATCGTCTATTGCTGAGCATTCTAAAATGTAATGGAACTCGTCGCCAATATCACCGTTATTGCACAAAGTACAAATACGATTTTCTCTCTGAATGTTTTGCCATCTACCAATTTCGATAGGAATTTTTGTGTTCAAAGTTCTAAATCTACAAAAAGAAGCAATGTTTTTGTCATCTAAAATATCAAAGTAAAATTCGAAATTTAAACTATTTTTGAATAACTTATAATTTAGAGCTTTTGGAGAATTCTGTACAGTAGCATACCATGTCTGTCTGAACTGGTCAGTTAGTCTTAATTTAACAGTATCATACAACCAGTTTTTACTTATAAAATATTTAGTGTTCCATATATTTGATATTCCACAATTATCAAGCACAGATTTTACATTCTTGAACCAAGCTATATTTCCATTATAACTACCAGTAACAAGATTGTATAGAATAACAGGAAGTTTCTTATTTTCCCCAGTTACAAGCTTTTCCCAATAACTTATAGTACGTAATTTAATAAAAATATCCAATGGGAATCGGCCAAGCTCCCCATATATCATACAATCAGGCGTGGACTTTTTAAGATTAAGCAGTAATTTGCAAAATTTTAGATGAACACGGTCTATAACAGAGGTGTTACCCATTCCCCAGACTTCACACCCGTATAATAATATAGGCTTAACTACTTTATCAAATAGTTCTAGCTGGCTTTTAATATCTAAATTATGTAATCTCCACTTTTTCAGAATATCGTACATAGCCCTTGTTGCTTTATCAGCTTGTGCCTTTTTTGCTTTTGTGAAACTTCCTGTTCTAGAAAATAATACACCAAGATATGTAAATTCTTCTACAATATCTAACTCAATATCAGCATATTTAAAACTAACATTTTGTAGTGGTCTACCTTTAGAAAAAATTACTATTTTGCTTTTTGGGATATTGACTTTTAATTTCCATGTATCACAATATTCCTTTAAAGCGTCTAATTGTTTTTGTAGATCTGCTTGTGTTTCTGACATAAGTACAGTGTCGTCTGCGTACAATACAACAAACAGTTTTAAATACATATTTAGCTCATTTTCTATCTGATCTGATAAAGATTTCAAACCGCTTATATTTTTGTTCTGAAAAAAGCTTTCTAAATCATTTAGATAAATAGAAAAAAAGTATGGGAGATAAATTTTCTCCCTGTCTTACACCTACATTACATGGAAAGTAGTCTGAATATTCTCCATCACTGAAAATTCGTGATTTCACATTTTTATACATATTAAATATAGTGTTATACATCTTCCCATTCACTGTATGTAAAATGAGTTTTGACCAAAGACCAGTTCTCCAAACTGTATCGAAAGCTTTAGCAAAATCAATAAAAGCACAAAAAAGTTTTTTTTCTTTTTTTGTCTCAGTAATTCAAATAAAATATGCAGAGTAAATATGCTGTCTATAGTAGAATAACCCTTTCTGAAACCAAACTGGTTTTCATTTAACAACAAATATTCTTCCAAAAAATTACTCAATCTTAAATTCAAAATTGACGTAAAAAGTTTACCCATACAGCTTAATATAGTTATAGGTCTGTAGTTTTGGGGATCTGACTGGTCACCTTTGTTTTTATAAAAAGGTATAACATTACCAACAAGCCAAAGTTCAGGCACTTTTCCAGTATCAAATACAATATTGAACAGTTTTACATAGATTGGCATGAAAATCTGAGTGGTGCTCTTAATATATTCATTTATGATTAAGTCATCGCCACAAGCTTTGCCATTTTTAAGATTTTTGATGCATTTAAAAATTTCATTTTCCGTAATAGAACTGTTTAATAACGAATTAAGTTCGTTATTTTCATCTATAATAGTTTCTTCACCAGCGTCAGGATCTAACGAATTTAAATTTTTGAAAAATTCAAAAAGTATATCAACAGGAATATTATTCCTTTTTTTCTCTTTATACGAGTTCAATATCTTCCAAAATTCTTTAGAATTACTATTTTTTAAAACATTCATCTTTTTTCTCATGGCTTTTTTATGCTTGTTAATAGAAATGTTCATTTGCCTCTTATATTCACGTTCTGTATTCTTTATCTCCTCTCTTTTTAAACATGTTTTATTGTATTTATATCTTCTTTTTGCTATTCGAAAGCACCGCCTTTTTTCCCAACATATTTTGTCAAACCAAGGTTTAATAACTTTTTTTCGACATTTCTTTTCATGTCGTTTATATGTAAAAGATCCAAACACCTTTTCGGCTTAATCCAGCATTAAACCATTTACAGATTCAACTATTTTATTAATATTTTCTTGAGCCAGTATACTGGTATTCAACATAGTTAAATCATTATTTAATTGATCGATTTTATTTCTATCGATATTTCTCAAAAATTCGGCTTCTTTTTCACAATCCCATTTTTTTAAGCCCTTTCTTTCATGGCATGTAAAATCGTTTATTAAAATGTCATCGCATTCGACGATGTTATCAATCGAGTTGAAGACTAGCTTACAGTTCAGAGGCGAATGAACATCGGAAAAAAGAGTAGAAAAATCAAGTACAGACATATTTACAACACATGATAACAAATTATATGTACAAATAAAATAGTCAACCACACTTGACTGGCGACATGTAAATAAGCCTTCTTTATCACCTTCAACCCTACCGTTTAAAATAAACAGATTGTTATTTCTACACATTTCTAAAAGTAGATTGCCATAGTGGTTTTTTGTCTTGTCGCAACTATTTCTAAAACGTGACATATGAAACTTGTGTAAATTGTTTGAAAAATCAATATTAAAATTATCTGATGTGTCATGATTGGTATTTGTTATTTCATAGAAGTCTAAATTGGCAGCAGTTCTGCTGTTAAAATCACCAGTAAGCAAAATAGACTCATGGTTTACTGAAAATTTTAGAAATTCTTGTTCAAGTATATTTATTGAATCTGGTACCTTATAGGTAGAATTTTCGGGTGGTATATACACTGTACCAATCATAACATCTGGTTCTGTTTTTAAATAATTGGCTGAAATTTTAACCCAAAATACTAAATTACTCTCTGTTTCTATTGTTTGCACATAATTTTCTAATTCATTTTTATATCCAAATGCAATACCACCTGATTTGACTTTTGATTTAGTTTTTCTATTTTTCAATTTAAAAGTATAACCTGGTATATCAACATTATCAAAATCATCAGTTTTTGTTTCTGTCAAGCAGATAAAGTCATAACATTTAACGAGTTCTATAAATTCGGGATATTGCATTCTGGTCATTATCCCACAACAATTGAGCGACAATATTTTTAAGTCTAATGAACTGTTGACATTTTTACAGATATTTTTGTCATAACTTGTTTTTCTGTTATTTGCACATCCTTGTTTCTTCAACATATTAAAATCTCCATTGGAATCCTAGCTGTCTGGGTTAGGAGTCGAAGATATGCGTCGACGTCGTTTCCGGTTTTGATGGTGGTCCGGTGTGCGCATTTGAGATGCGAGACTGTCAGTAGGTTCTATGTCCGAAATTTGGTCGTTATACATTTCACCATCCACGTACAAAATGTCTCTAACTAGCTTAACTGTGTGTCCTTCTATGCGTTTCTGTTTCATGACTGGGTATAGGCTTTTGCGTGCTTGTTCAATTATTTCAGGGAACTGTTGATTAACCCCAAACGGTTTTCCTTTAAGCCTGTATGTATTTGAGAGCGATCGTGCCAAATCTTTGTAATATAAGAATCTGGCCACAATCGGTCTAGGGCGTCCGCGTCTGCCTGGTTTGGCACCATATCCAAATCTGTGAACATTGCCGAATTCTATTCTGTGTGTTATATGTAAGAACTGTTGTATAAATGTTCTAATAACTTCTTCAGTGTTTTCTCCTTCGGTTTCCGTCAAACCAGTAAAAACCAAGTTATTCTTCATTGATCTGCATTGAAGGTCAATATCGGTGCTTTGTAGAATTTCATTTTCTTGTTTTGCGTTTTTGACGACTGCTTTAATTTCATTTCTCAGCTCCAAAGTGTTATCTGCAAGGTCATTTGCTACTTTACTAATGGATGATTTAGCCGATTTTACATCTTTTACGTTGTTTTCGTGATTTACCTTGAAATCGTCCATGAAGTCGCTAATTCCCTGTAAGTTATTATTAGCATCAGTTGGGATTTTTTTCATATTTTTAACTTCTTTATTTAGTTCAGTGTGATCATGTTTTATCTGGGACATTTTTCCATCGTTGCTATCACATCTACTTTTTAAATTTTTAATTTGCCCTTCAGCTTCTGCAACTTTTGAGTTTATTTCAGTGAATTTTGTTACTAAATTTGTCAAAGTTCTGTTCATTTGATTAACTTGTGACATTCCCTTTTCGATAGTTGTAAGTCTTTCATTTATACCTAGCATTAATTGATAGACATTATCTAAAGTTACGCTTTGTTCGGGTTGCCCGTATAGAACATCTCTGCTGGTATTTAACATTTGGGAGGTATTGACATTTTCTTCTTCCATTTTTATCCACTCGTATAGAGCCTCAAATTGCTTTGCGACACTTGACTACAGTTCAGTTTGATATTCAATACCCCCGGGTTACAGGTATGGTCTCTAGATTTTACGTATGTTATGAATGGAAGATAATATCACACAAGTTTAAAAAAATAGATCTGAAAATGTCATTTTCTATTATTAAATCAGATAAATTATCCGGGCGGAAGGTCCCACAACTAAGCATAAATTGAAGCATCTACGAATTATCCATAATTATACATCATATATAGCAAATAATTGACTTATCTGAGGAGCGAAAAATTTTACGCCTCCATCTTACATTCGTATTCCTCTCCTATATCTACCTTTGTTCTTAAAGACTGGTATGACATTACCTATAATCCATGCCTCGGGTAAAATACCCGAATCAAAAATAATATTAAAAATATACACATAAATATCAATCATACAATCAATAGACGAGGAAATGTATTCATTAACAATCATATCGTCACCCGACGATTTATTATTTTTTATATGTTTTATAGCTTTTAATATTTCTTCAGCTGTAATACTTTCATTTAACATAGAATTTGAAGATTCTTGACCAACATCATTGTTAATATCATAAGTATCTCCTTCATACTTATTTTTGTTTATATCTTTAAAAAAAGTAAACAATGACTCAGTGGTGATATTACAATTGTTTTTATGTTTGACTTTATTCCAAATTTTCCAAAATTCCCTGGGGTTTTTGAATCGCATATTTCTCATCTTAGTGCGCAAGTTTTCGTTATATTTTTTAATATTCTCGTCCATGACCTTTTTGTAATGTTTTTCTGACTGTCGAAGTCTTTCTTTAAATAAATTCGAGCCATAGTGTTTATAAAGTCTTCTGCTTTTTCGAAATTCTTGTCTAACCTTTTTACAGTCTTTATTAAACCAATCTTTGTTTGAAAAATTCCCTTCCCCGCCAATGTTTTTTGAATTTTTAGTAAATACCCCAAAAGTGTCTTTTGCTGCACTCAATAATACAGTCGTAATATCACTTACAATACTATCTACAGTAGCTTGATCAACTGAACTTATATCATCATATTTAGACATTACATTTAACAATAATTCGTTTACTTTATCAACATCAATGTTGTTTTTGTATTCAATTGTCTTTTCGTGTTTCCATTTACCAATGTGTACATTTTTGTCAGTAATTACTTCGCTTTCACCTTGTGTAGCATTACAACCATTTACAGTTAAAGACAAGCACAAAGGAGCGTGTATATCTGAGAATAAATTACAAAAATCAGAAACTTTAAAATCATCTACTTTACATAAAATATTAGCAGTACATAAAATATAATCTACTACACTAATACTTCGACTTGTTGGTTTACCAAGTACTCGGTCTTTACCGACTCTTCCGTTTAAAATATACATGTTATTATTTTTACAAAATTGAATTAATTTTCTTCCATATGAATTGACAACAGTATCAGAACTATTACGTATTCTTGGTATCTTAAGATCGTCTAAGACATGAATGTCATTAAACTCATTTACATCTATAAATTCGGTTAAATGTTCTTCGAAATCAGATGTATTAAAAAAATCTTGTTCATTTGCAGTACGACTATTGAAATCACCAAGAAGAAAAATACAGTTACTATTCTTTTGTAATTCAAGAAATTCAATTTCAATTTCTGACATCGCATTTTCAGACGTATAACGAGTATTTTCAGGCGGGATATATGTGAGCCAAAATTTGTTCCTGTGAAAAAAGTTCCAGTGGAACTAATATCACAGGAAATATGTTCTGGGAGAACTTTTTTCATAGATAATTTCAATATAATTTGTTCCATCTCTATGAAATAAGTTCCACACTTTACCTGGTGAAATAAGTACCGGGTTGGTGAAATTTGTTCCTTACCTAGTGAAATAGGTTCCAGGTTTATGAGATTTGTTCCTTACCTGGTGAAATAAGTTCTGGGTTTGTGAAATTTGTTCCTCACCTGGTAAAATAAGTTCCTAGTCTGTGAAATATGTTCCACTGGTTAAACAGGTTATCTTATATACTGAACATTTGTCATCAATGAGTTTAAAGTTATCATTCAAGTGCATTATAAAAATAAGTATAATATATTGATAATACATGTATAATAAATGAAAAATGTAAATCATCCAATAAGAATCTTGTGGACTATAGCAAATGTTTAATTATAAACGTAAAAAAATATCAAAATGACAGTCCCACTTTGAGCCAGAAAAGAGTATAAGGATAAGAAAAATCTTTCAGAAAAAAATAAAGTCAAAGATGAACATGAACATATGAACTAATTTAAAAAGGACAAAATAACTGATTAATGATTCCAAAAGACATGAAGAAACAAAAGACACACTCTTTTGAAACTGTTCCATGACAAGTACATGTATGACTAGAAACAGGGCCATGACAGTTAACAGGAACCAAGGAGGAATACTACATAAAACATAGATACAAATTATGATAAATTACCATCACTTTATCCTGTAGAACTTTGTAGTCATGCCTACAATTCACGGCACATGTATCCCATGCCAGCACACTCAGTACAGCATTTAGCTTGCTTTATAATTTAAGTGTAACAAGAAAATGTTTCGCTGTGCAATACGTTGCAAAGGTACTTATTTCAGTGAAAATAGGTTTGAGAAGAACTTATTCATTGATTTCTTTGAAATATGCACATATTGGTCTTAAACTAATATCACAGGAACTTATTTAAAACGTTTAATATTAACTGGAACAAAATTCATGGAGCTATGATATTTGTTCAGGAACTTATTTCATATTTGGTCTAAAAAATTAGTTCCGGAACAAATTTTACAGTGCTGGAACATATTTTCTGTGATATAAGTTCCGGCGGAACATATTTCCTATGAAATTTGTTCCAGCGGAACAAATGTCACGCCGGAACATATTTTTTGTTACATATACACTATACCCATTATTATATCATCTTCAGTTCTAAATAATATTCTATCTACTCTAAACCATAAAACAAAAGGACAATCGGTTTCTATACAATGAATAAATTTTGCATACTGTGATCTATAGCCTAAAGCTATCCCACCTGATCTAAAGCTAGTAAATTTTTTTTTTCCTGTTTTTATAATGAAATGTAAAATCTTCAAAATTAATTTCATCTAAATCGTCCAATTTTGTTTCAGTAAGACATAATAAATCATTACATTTTAATAAATCTCTAAATTCTTGATACAGTAGTTTCCGTTTTAATCCACAAACATTTAATGACAATAGATGAACAATATCTTTATTTACATGATTATAATTAATACTAGTGTTAATGTGAGAGTTAGTTCCATCTGAATGATTTAAACTGTCAATAAAAGTGTCCGTTAAACCTCCACGGTTTACCTAGCTATGTTTTCCGCGTCTACGAGGGGCTCCACGGGGACGGTCGTTGTTCTGTTGAGGACCACTGTGGGATGGTTCTTTCTGTCGTGCGCCTTCTGTTTCTTTTTGTCTGTTGTCTGTTTCCATGTGACGATCGGTAGGTGGTCCAATTTCTTTGCCGTTAATAAACAGCTTGTCTCGTTTGAAGTGCGTCTTCTGTCCTTGTTTTTTTGCCTCCTTATAATATGGCCAGAGAAGTTTGCGGCGGTCATTAACCTCTTTCGGGAACTGTTCATTCACCCCAAATTTGGTATCTTTGAGGTTTCGCGCAAAAGATCTGACTAATTCGCGATCTTTGAAATTTTTAAATCTGCACACTATTGGTCTGGTCATATAAGTGTCTCTGTCGTCTATTTTAATTTGTATTTTTTTTTTCCAAATCTATGTGCGCGCTGAAAGTCCATTACAATATCCATTTTCATATTTGTTTTCATAAAGTCTTTTATAATGTCTTCAGTTTGCTCTGATGGTTCATTTTCGGAAAGTTCTGGTATACCCGAGAACACAAGGTTTTCCCTCATAGACCTTATTTGTAAGTCTACATGTCGCTCATGTAATTCGTCCATATCAGCCCTCAGACAATCGAAACCGTTAATCATTTCACCGTGTTCACTTTTAATTTCTGTGATTGTTGTTTTAAGATATTCACTTTCAGATTTACTACTTTCAAAATTTTGGTTCATAAACTCCATACTTTTTTAAACTTCATCAATTCGTTTTGAACCTTTCTCAACAGTTTTTGTCAAACTTTTAACACTGATCTCAAAATTTCCAATCTTTTTGGTTAATTCATCAATACTTGACAGTTTTTTAAATATTTCTTCAACTTTCTGAACCAAAAAGTCTATTTTATCACCGGATTCGCTGCCTTGATTTAAAGTGGATTGCATAATTGGCGGGGGCATCGAGTGACTCGGGCTCTGAGAGGGTACGGGATAATATCCTGACATAGGAGACATCTGTTGAAAAACTGGAGATGCGAAATTTTGTTGAGGCTGAATAAAGTGCTGCATGTTTTGTTTTCCCTGTATCATTTGACAAGAGTCATAAGAGGTCATAGTAGAAGCAGAAGGTAATATAGGATCTATTTTGTTTTGTACTGCTGCCGATTGTTTATTTACATTTTTAACTTTGTGAGTACTACTCTTTTTTGTTTGTTTTTGTTTTTGAGGTTTCTCACCGCTGATATTTTGATCCTTCGAATTCTTCCTTTTTCGAGTCCCAAATCCATCCTTTTTTTGATTCATACAGTATCACAAGTCAGTTCATTCGTATATTCACAAGAATAAAATCTCACAATATAATTTTAAAGTTCATTTCTATTAATTTCGTTAATTTTTAACGAGCCAAAAAAAAATAACGTCCATACTGTTCACACATGCGCATATCGATCAAAATCTTATCTTCTTAATTGGAACGAATTGATTTACTCGTCCTTGTCTGCGACTGCTAATAAATTAAAATAACAAACCCAAATTATACTCAAATAAAGATTACTAAAGTGCCTTTGTCATAAAGTACTATGGTGGTGTTTTCACAATTTAATATACTTTTCTTATCATGCTTATGGTATTAAACATCAACCCTATCGGACGGTATCTTTCTTTCTGGTCACAAATCAAGTTCATTGACTACAGTAACTAACGTGAGGGTATACCCAAATAGTACCTATTTTCTTTATTTCTTTTTTAATATATAATTCCGCCTTTGTATTTAAAAATCCAAACTTAACAATTGAAAAATGGTTTTAAACCGACATCTTAACAAACCATGATTTTGTAATGAGGAGAAGACCAAATTGCATCCATGCTTAAATTCAAATCCATAAACATCGCTTTTCAGAACAATTTGATATTAATCAATGCTTACTATTTGGTTTTTTAAGAAATTATTGCTTGTAACATATTTCATTTGCTCATTTATAAAAGATGACTTTTTGTGTGCGTCGCTTGGACACGTTTCAATAGACTCTACCTTTTTCAGCGAATATGCATGTGTTGATATACACTGCGAAAGTTTGTTGAAAGACGTGCATAATCATCATAAAAATACAAATTGTTTAGTCTCTGAAAAAAACGTGTAATATTATAAAAAAAAATCTAAATAGGTGCAATTTGGGTACTGTGACGTTTTTCGAAAAGCCTCTTTATTAAGGATTTAATGATCTCATCTAGCACACGGCAGTATTGTATATAATTTGAAAGCTTAAGCTTAAATCCCTTCTTACTGTTTTGCTTGATCGTAAAAGATATTCCGTGAAATCAAAATCAAAGGTCAAACATTTTGCGATAATTAAACAACATATGGCAAGCCGTTCTCGTCAAAACTATGTTTAAACTATTTTTCGAAAAATTTACACACTGAGAATTACAACAAAGGACACTGAGATTTAAAAACTTCAAAACGCACACTGAGAATTGAAAATTACACACTGAGAATTGAAAATTACACACTGAGAATTACACACTGAGATTTCATAAAGACGCACTGAGATTACAAAAATGAAAAACGCACACTGAGAATTGAAAATTACACACTGAGAATTGAAAATTACACACTGAGAATTGGAAAATAACACACTGAGAATTGAAAATTACACACTGAGATTTCAAAAAGACACACTGAGAATAAATAAACTGAAAACACACACTGAGAATTTGAAATTACACATTGAGAATTTAAAATTACACACTGAGAATTTAAAATTACACACTGAGATTTGTGCGCACTTTTTAAGCGCACATATCTAATTAGCATACTTAATCTGAATCTATTACAAGCTTAAAACAACAAGGGGACAGAACTCGTTAGTCTTTCGATTTAGTTCCAAATTATTAATAAAAAAACTTTAGAAATACAAGAACAAGAAAAATACCCACTTACTCTTATTACAAAATATAACCAAATGGTGAAAAACTTTATTAAAATTATAAGAAAACATTGGAACAATCTGCAAAAAAATGCAGTGAAATTTTTACTCAAGTGTCTATTATAGCATATAAACGTAACAAAAATATAAAAGATTAACTAGCGAAATCAGAAAAGGGACACATGTTTAATTACTGGTAGTAATGATCTGAATTATAGGCAACAAACTTATGAATATGACAATGTTAAGTCTTGAAATTTATTACGAATGTTGGTTGAAGGAATCGCATTTCATTATAATGACAAGAGTTCTTGAGATCAAGATATTAATCTGTTGAATTATTCATCTCATGAATATTCATTAGTAATTTACATATTAATCTCAGTGTGTATTTTTGAAATTTCAGTGTGTAATTAACAATTCTCAGTGTGTGTTTTTCAATTTATTTCATCTCAGTGTGTTTTATTAAATCTCAGTGTGTAATTTTGAATTCTCAGTGTGTGTTTTTTATTTTTTTAAATCTCAGTGTGTAATTTCGATTTCTCTGTGTGTTATTTTAGGTTTTTAAATCTCAGTGTGTATTTTTTTCGAAAAAAGGGTTTAAACATAGTTTTGACGAGAACGGCTTGCAATAACAACAAGCCTTTTACTGGTTCTTGTACTATCCAATTTTCTGAAACATAAGAATGAAACAACCCCAACCCCACTCTGCCCCTTCCCCACCCCCAATAATACCAATATTATCATAGATAACACAATGACACGACATATAAGTTCAGTACACGTTATAAATCAAATCAAATCATTTTATTGGTGTAAAATCCAAATATTGGATTGTTACCAAGACAAACATGACAATCATTACAAACATACAATATCTCAATTTAAACAACATTCATATTCTATAAGACTATATTTAGATGTTTTGGAGGAGGTGATACTTTTGCAAATTTGAAAGTACAAGTACAAACATTCATAATGCAATTGTCATAAAATATACCATAACAAATAATATACGAAAAAATTGTCATAACTTTGCTACGTTGACATTTCTTATCAGCTAGGCTAGCGCTATTTCTTAAAACATATAAATTATTAACGACCTTGAAAATAATTATTGTTTCGTCATACTGATTAAATGTAAACATAATTGCAAATTTTTGCTCATCAGACATTTTAATGAAATCTGGAACTATACTCTCTACTTCCTGAAAACGTTTTTGCCTACATTCTTCTAAAATTTAACATTTTAAAGCAAAATTATATTCATCTTTTACCTCCATTTTACAGAGGGGGACATAATCTCTTTTCCAAAGGTAATTTACAGTGTCTATTGCTTATTCTAATTTTTTTAAATTTGATATCATGTATCGATCTAAATCGATCGTTTTATATAACAAAGAAATACAAAAAGACATATTGACAAAAATGAAAGACAAAAATTGTCATAGAACAATAACGGGATGTAAAAGTACAATGCCACGTCAAATGCATACCACCAAACATAGACTAAACAGTAAAAGCAATATGCATTAAGACAAATAACAGGATACAATAACACGGTATTATGATTATAAACAACGTCCGTACCGAGAATCTATATTTCAAGACCATCGTGTATTGTTTGTGCAGATAATCACTGTGACAGTCTTGGTACCTTCCTTTTTAGAAAAGGACGAGACGTTCTTTTCAGCAGCAAGCCTCTATAAAAAAAACATGAAAGTAAATGCAAGCTCTGGAACATCGTATCACAGATGGCCGTAATATAAGCAACTGTATGACTTGTTATGATATTATGCTTGGTTAGAATTAAGCAAGATTATTGGAAACTGATGATAATAAAAACAGATAGGTGCATTATAAATATTATATTAGTGTTAGTGTTAAAGTCACTCAACAAGTAATTTTATGTAAAAAAGGTTATTTTTACTAATTGTAGGTGACTTTTTGTGAAATAACCAATTTAGTAATGTAAATACGGTGTTGCAACAGGTGAAACTTGATACATGTATATTCAAAATTAGATTATCAACCATATAATAAAGACATTTAGATGAGGGTACTCCAGTGACAAGAGGTTGTATCCCCTTCACGTTTGTGCTTTAGAGTTTTGATTTCGGTGGTGTATAAGTACGAGTCGTATCTTATCATGGGGAATTAAACCGTATTTGACATTTTAAATTTGCAAAGGAAACTGTTTTCCAAGTGTTTTTTATATTTTTTAATGTATTCTTCTCCTGAATATATGTGAAATATTTTTCACTTGCATTGAGAAAACAACAAAAAGCTTTCAATAGGCATACCTAAATTTTTCGGATCATCATTTCAGATTTTTTAAGTGAATGGTTAACTCCTGTCCAGTGGTACCATGTCACACCTCTATATGAGGCGAGTCCAGTTGTCTTCCCGCGAAGATACTCCCCATTCAGATTAGAGTGTGTGCAGCCTTTGTACCACCAAGCCCCAAATTTTGATTTTGCACAAGCATTTTCATCTTTTGTACCGAATGTGGCACCATTGCTGTATATCATAGAATCTCCTAAAGAATACACATTATGTTAATGTAAATGCAAGAATAAAGTTAATTTAGTAAATAAATAATAATGATTTTAGCTTTAAATAAAAAATAACTCATTCCATAAATCTCTCATTTCGCTCAACATGTGGCACCAAGTTTGTTGATAATGGTGAGTACACATTTTGCGACACAGAATTTCTATAACGTGCCACCTATTGATGGCGTCACTTTAACCTTATAGGACATGATACTCGCCAAACCATATTTCGTTTATTCATATGAGGTTTGCGTCTTCAAGGAGCTTCTAAGGAAGAATGAAAAGATGCTGTCATTATTACTTATCTTCACGTTTGACCATGAACAAAAGTTCACAACACACTGGATTATTTCAGCCTACGAAAAGAGAGATTTCTATGTGTAAAAGGGTTCCTGATATCAATAAAGCTAAGAAGTACAAGCGGCAAAGCTTAAGTCATCTCTTAGCAATGTAAATTGAAACCATCACTAGTTGGTTTACCTGTGTCGCAGGGTGAGACGATTTCGGATATGTTCCAATGGTCGTAAACAAACCTCTGGTTTTTTTTTTTCATTAAATATTATTTACCACAAACAACATGACGGGTGTAATATGTTCGGCAGAATATTTCATTTAATCTTAACTTTACAATAAAAGAGGGACGAAAGATACCAGAGGGACAGTCAAACTCATAAATCGAAAATAAACTCACAACGCCATGGCTAAAAACGAAAAAGACAAATCAGACACACAATAGTACATGATGACATAACATAGAAAACTAAAGAATAAGCAACACAAACCCCACCAAAAACCGGAGGTGATCTCAGGGCCTCCGGAAGGGTAAGCAGATCCTGCTCCACAAGGGGCACCCTTCGTGTTGCTCATGTTATGACAGATCCGGTAAATAGTCTAATTCGGTAGGTCACATTCATGAAAGGGTAGGGGATTGTAGTTACGACGTAAGGAACATATCAACTGTGAATGTGTGATGGCGTCCGTAAAATATACGAAGAGATGATTTCAACTTCACCATTTGGAACTCTTGGTTTAATAGCTTCCTTGTGAGCAGCAACACTTTATCAAGCAAATCATGATAGAAAATACAAGCACGGGAATAAAGTATCAATTGGGAGATATTTACCCCGTATGTAAAAGTTAACACACAGATTCGTGACAAACAGAAAAGCTTAATAAAACAGACTACTGGTGAAGCTTGAAAAACGACTCATTAAATCAGGACAGTCGAACAATTTCATTCGTGATAATACAAGTACATATAACAAATTATACTGTACACAATAGCATCAGGGCAAATAATCATGTAATTCAATCTTTTGGTTGGAAAGGCGACACGCTAAAACAGGTGGTCTTATTTAGTATTAGAGATTCTAAAACAAAAATAGCACGGAAATAAATGCTATTTAATATAATGATGCGTTTAAGTAAATGTCAAGTTGCAATATTGGAAAAAGTAAAATCACACTAATACTTAATCCCGTCTTCCTGTTCAATTGAAAATTCATAAAGGAAAATCCCTAATTAAATGGATAACAACTGTCATATTCCTGACTTGGTACAGGCATTTTTTAATGAAGAAAATGGTGGATTAAACCTGGTTTTATAGCTAGCTAAACCTCTGACTTATATGATAGTCGCATCAAATTTGATAATAAGTACAATTACATTTAATAATTTTGCCATGAATTCCCTACATACCTGCAGTACCACTGTAACCTCCGATTGTCAGTTTATAACCTGAAGCTTCGTTTCCCAAATTAAAAGTATTATATAAAGCATATTTTGTGTCATTATTCCAGTCCTGTAGTTCAATTCGTAGCTGATATCGTTCTCCTGTCGTTAGTTTGTGAATCTTCTCGTTACCTAGAAAACATTTGAACAATATATCACAAGCTATAAAAAAGAATAATGTTTTAATCATTTTATGATTCACTAAATTTGGCTTTATAAATATTTTGATATGAGCGTCACTGATGAGTCTTATGTAGACGAAACGCGCGTCTGGCGTACTAAATTATAATCCTGGTACCTTTGATAACTATTTACTATTATATAGATATAGGAAGATGTGGTATGAGTGCCAATGAGACAACTCTCCATTCAAGTAACTGTAAGTTAGTCTGTAAATAATGAAAATGCTTCATGCAAACTGTTTTGACTTAGTATTGAATGACTTTTAACTTCCAATCTAAATTATAAAAAAACCAGTACCGCTTATTTGTTAATGTTAGCATTAGCGGTATCAATTATATACCTAACCAGAATTCTTCTGTTTGGTCACCAAAACCAATTTTATAGTCTTGCCATCCTCGATAAAAATTTGTATTCCCTTCCTTTCGTCTTTGTATAACCTTGAAAGACATAAGTATGATATTAACATGTTACATGTTTAACCTTGAAAGACATAAGTATGATATTAACATGACTTACTTGACTTAATCCTCTTCGTTCCTTGTGGAACATAGGGCTGCTACAGTCGCTTTCCATCTTACTCTATTTTGGGCTATCCTTTTTGCTTCTGTCCAGGTATATCCAATTTCCTCTAGCTCCTTGTGCCTTGATCTTCTCCAGCTGTGAAATTGTCTTCCCGGTCTCTGATGTCCTTGGGGATTACATTATAATGCCTGTCTAGTGATGGTACCTACAGGTTTCCTCAAAGTGTGCCCAATCCATTGCCAAGTTCTCCTCTTTAGCTGTTTAGTTGCTGGTTCCTGGTTGGTTCTTTCCCATAAGCATTTGTTACTAATGGTTTCTGGCCACCAAAATTTACAAATTTGGCGCAGGCATTTGTTGATAAAAACCTGGATTTTATGTTGTACCCCTGCTGTTAGTCTCCAGGTATCTGCACTATAAAAAAGGACTGATTTAACATTTGTGTTACAAATTCGAATTTTGGTGTTTTCTGTAAATGCTGTTAATTTCCAAACTGGCTTCAGCATAGCAAAAGCTTGTCGAGCTTTACTTATTCTTGTCCTGATGTCTGCATCTGTCCCACCAGTTCTATCCATGATGCTTCTTAAATAAGTAAACTGATCTTCTTCTTCAATATCTTCTCCTTCAATTGACACTGTTCCTCCTTTTCTGGTCTTTACTTTCATAATTTTTGTCTTCTTGATGTTGATTTTTAGCCCTAGTTTTTTTCCTGTTTTATGGAGTTCGTTGGTTTTGTCTCTCATGTCTTTCAAACGGTGAGATAACAGAACCAGATCATCTGCAAAATCTAGGTCTTCTAGCCTTTGTGCGAAGTTCACCTGTGTACCTCTTGGTGTAGTGTCTAGTGCTTGCTTTGTTACCCAGTCTATAAGCTATCAAGAATAGTGTAGGGGAGAGTACGCAGCCTTGTTTCACACCAGTATTTACATGGAAAGGATTGGTGAATGATGATTTATGTATCACCCGTACTGTGAAATTCTCATACAACGCATTGATCATGTTAACAATTTTTGTTGGTATGCCATAATGCCTTAGCAGTTGCCACAGCCCTTCTCTGTTGACACTATCGAATGCCCTTTCAAAATCGACAAAGTTGATGTAGAGGGATGATTGCCATTCTACCGATTGTTCAATGATGGTACGTAGTGTTGATATTTGGTCAGTGCAGCTTCTGTTTGATCTGAAACCTTCTTGTTCGTCTCTCAGTACCTGATCAATTGCATCTTTAATTCGGCTGAAAATAATTCTATACAGTATTTTACTAGCTACTGATAGAAGTGTTATGCCTCTCCAATTCTCACATAGCCCTAAATCACCTTTCTTTGGCAGCTTCACTACAAACCCTTTAACCATTCTGTTGGTATCTTTTCTTCCTGCAAGATCTTATTCAGAAGTTTGTACATTTATTCTATTATGTCATTGCCTCCAGATTTGAAAACTTCAGGTGGTATTTCATCTATGCCTGCAGTTTTTTTTCATTTTTGAGTGATTTGATGGCCTTTTTCATTTTATATTTCTTTATGTTATCTATTCTAATTTTCAAATCTACCCCAGCTGGCTCTACTATTATTGGCTGGTCTGGTTCTGGTCTATTCGGGACATTGACAAAGTATTCATTCCATCTTTCCATCTGTTCATTAAGATTGGTTAGGACTTTTCCATCTATATCCTTTACTGGTTTAGTCTTAGCTGTTTTATGTCTACTAAGGGTTTTGGTTACATTGTACAAGGTTTTGATGTCGCCCTAATATGCAGCAAATTCTGATATTGATATTAACATGTTACATGTTTAACCTTGAAAGACATACTCACTTACTTACTTAATCCTCTTCGTTCCTTGTGGAACATAGGGCTGCTACAGTCGCTTTCTGTCTTACTCTATTTTGGGCTATCCTTTTTGCTTCGGTCCAGGTATATCCAATTTCATCCAGCTCTTTGTGCCTTGATCTTCTCCAGCTGTGAAATGGTCTTCCCGGTCTCCGATGTCCTTGGGGATTCCATTCTAATGCCTGTCTAGTGATGGTACCTACAGGTTTCCTCAAAGTATGCCCAATCTATTGCCAAGTTCTCATCTTTAGCTGTTTAGTTGCTGGTTCCTGGTTGGTTCTTTCCCATAGGCATTTGTGACTAATGGTTTCTGGCCACCAAAATTTACAAATTTGGCGCAGGCATTTGTTGATAAAAACCTGGATTTTATGTTGTACCCCTGCTGTTAGTCTCCAGGTATCTGCACTATAAAAAAGGACTGATTTAACATTTGTGTTAAAAATTCGAATTTTGGTGTTTTCTGTAAATGCTGTTAATTTCCAAACTGGCTTCAGCATAGCAAAAGCTTGTCGAGCTTTACTTATTCTTGTCCTGATGTCTGCATCTGTCCCACCAGTTCTATCCATGATGCTTCCTAAATAAGTAAACTGATCTACTTCTTTAATATTTTCACCTTCAATTGACACTGTTCCTCCTTTTCTGGTCTTTACTTTCATAATTTTTGTCTTCTTGATGTTGATTTTTAGCCCTAGTTTCTTTCCTGTTTCATGGAGTTCGGTGGTTTTGTCTCTCATGTCTTTCAAACGGTAAGATAACAGAGCCAGATCATCTGCAAAATCTAGGTCTTCTAGCCTTTGTGCGAAGTTCCACTGTATACCTCTTGGTGTAGTGTCTAGTGCTTGCTTTGTTACCCAGTCTATAGCTATCAAGAATAGTGTAAGGGAGAGTAGGCAGCCTTGTTTCACACCACTATTTACATGGAAAGGATTGGTGAATGATGATTCATGTATCACCTGTACTGTGTAATCCTCATACAACGCCTTGATCATGTTCACAATTTTTGTTGGTATGCCATAATGCCTTAGCAGTTGCCACAGCCCTTCTCTGTTGACAATATCGAATGCCCTTTCAAAATCGACAAAGTTGATGTAGAGGGATGATTGCCATTCTACCGATTGTTCAATGATGGTACGTAGCGTTGATATTTGGTCAGTGCAGCTTCTGTTTGATCTGAAACCTGCTTGTTCGTCTCTCAGTACCTGATCAATTGCATCTTTAATTCGGCTGAGTATAATTCTGCACAGTATTTTACTAGCTACTGATAGAAGTGTTGTGCCTCTCCAATTCTCACATAGCCCTAAATCACCTTTCTTTGGCAGCTTCACTAACAAACCCTTTAACCATTCTGTTTGTATCTTTTCTTCCTGCCAGATCTTATTCAGGAGTTTGTACATGTATTCGATTATGTCATTGCCTCCAGATTTGAAAACTTCAGGTGGTATTTCACTTATGCCTGCAGATTTTCCATTTTTTAGTGATTTGATGGCCTTTTTCACTTCATATTTCTTGATGTTATCTATTTTAATATTAAAATCTACCCCAGCTGGCTCTACTATTACTGGTTGGTCTGGTTCTGGTCTATTCAGGACATTGACAAAGTATTCATTCCATCTTTCCATCTGTTCATTAAGACTGGTTAGGACTTTTCCATCTTTATCCTTTACTGGTTTAGACTTAGCTGTTTTACGTCTACTAAGGGTTTTGGTGATATTGTACAAGGTTTTGATGTCGCCCTTATATGCAGCAAATTCTGCTTCAGTTGCTAGGTCATTTACATATTCTCTCTTGTCTTTCCTACAACAGTTTTTCACTTCTTTGTTGAGAAGCTGGTGTTTGTTTTGTGCTTCTTGTTTTTTAGCCCTTGTTCTTGCATTGTTTAAATTTTCCTTCATTTTCCTCCTCTCTTCTACTTTATCCCACGTTCCAAGTGACATCCAATCTTTCTTTTTGTTAGTTTTTCTACCAAGTACATCTTCACACACTTCCTTGATGATATCTCTTCCCACTTCCCATTCGTTATTTATGTCCAGGTCTGGCCCATCTTTAAGTACTTCAAATCTGTTTCTGAGCTTAATCTGGAATTGATCTTTGAGGTGTATACGTCGGTCTTTGAGCTTCTCCACATTATACTTAATACGTTTTTGTTCTACTTTGGTCCCTTTTGCAAGTTTTGTTTTTACTTTGGCTATGATAAGATGGTGGTCTGAGCTGATATCTGCTCCTCTCATAACTCTAACGTCTTGTAGTGAGCTTCTCCATCTCTGGCTTATCATGATGTGGTCAATCTGATTTTTTGTTTTTCCATCAGGTGATTCCCATGTCTCCTTGTGTATGTTCTTATGTGGAAATAAACTGCCTCCTATCACAAGCTCATTCATCTCACAGAATTCAACTAGCTTTTCTCCATTCTCATTTATTTCTCCTAGACCATGTTTTTCTAGTGTTTTCTCTCTGTCCTTGTTCTCTTTTCCAATCTCAGCATTCATATCACCCATGACTATTTTGATGTCTCTTTTGGGGATGTTGTCCCAAACATGTTGTAGTTGTTCATAAAAACATTCCTTTACATCATCTTCTGCATCATTGGTTGGTGCATAACACTGTATGATAGTTATGTTTTGGCATTAAGCTTTTAGTCTCACCCACATTATTCTCTCACTTACTGGTTCCCATTCCATCAGGCTCTTCTTTGATGTGTTTGAAAGCATTATTGCTACTCCTTTGGTGTGGTAATCATTTTTATTTGGGTTTCCCGAGTATAGAATCTCCTCACCTGTTACCAGTGTCAAAACTCCACTTTGGTTCCATCTTGCCTCACTTATGCCAAGTATGTTTATATCATAATTTCTCATCTCCTTTGCTATCTGAGCACATTTTCCACATTCATACATTGTGCGTACATTCCATTGCGCAACTTTGGTGACTTTTTTGGGCGAAAACAGTGGTATCGGTTTATTAGACGTCATTCTCTGCATCGCATGGCGGTCAGTTGCATTAAAAACAACTTCTGCTCCAACCCTAGAAGGGCACGCATGTTTATCGACTGTATTAGTTTCTGTAATCAGCTTTTTTTACA
The DNA here is from genome assembly GCF_963676685.1 of Mytilus edulis. Classification (NCBI taxonomy): domain Eukaryota; kingdom Metazoa; phylum Mollusca; class Bivalvia; order Mytilida; family Mytilidae; genus Mytilus; species Mytilus edulis. Next base: position 71,841,919 of record NC_092354.1, on the reverse strand, counting down.
GGGCAAAGTGATTAGCCTGACGCCAAACCCCCTTACCAGGAGGGCCAGGGATTTATTAATCAAGGTTTCCTTCCTCTAGATAAGCTGCTAACCAGAGCTTATGACTCCCATCTAGCCATTGGTTTTGTATCAAGTTGTCCTTCTCTTAGATGAACTGCTTTAACAGAGCTATGATCTTCATCTAACCAACTATTTACCCATAGCTGGGGCCGGTGGGCCTACACACTGCATCTCTGGGGCCCTTGCTGCTCCGAGATCCTATACAATTATGCCTAGGGTACTAGACCCTAGTTACCGTGTGCCGTCGCGTGGAGGCATTGCAGAAGTCATGAATAGTGCAGAGGCTATGTACTGGCAGAAAGACTTACTCACTCGGCTTTCTTTTTCACCTGGAAGCAGGCTAGCCAGCGGTGATAAAAAGCATATGGCTCTACCACACTAGACGCATGCACAATCCTGTGGTACAACCACCAGCACATATAAGTATGATATTAACATGTTACATGTTTAACCATGAAAGACATCAGTATGATATTAACATGTTACATGTTTAACCTTGAAAGACATAAGTATGGTATTAACAACTTCTATAAAAAAAAATCGATTATTAAAGTCTTATGAAACGAGTGAAAAATAATTTTTATCCAATTCTTGAACCAATGCATGTACATTTGTATATATCATTAACTTAGTCTTTTGTGCACAATTTTATCATTCATTACGCAAATGTATCGTATAATCGTCATTTTTTTCCTCTCCCTGATTGTTATGATGTGAAAATATGGCTGCTCATTACTTGTCGTGTTTGAAGCCGAAGTTTACCGATTGTCACCTTATAGTAAACAATCAACAAAGAAGCATGGATATTGAGCACGTGTTAAACTAGTACAATCAGATAATAGTTTATTTCAGTGACAGATCCATGCGTATTGCGATCACCGGATTTTTACGAGAGGGTCACGCTAAGGTCACTTTGAATACGGGAAATATGTCGGCAAATTGCTTCCTGGAAGCAAGCAATCAAAAAAGTGAACTTCTTCTTAATGTGGACAAATTAAAGAATTTTCTTCGGAAAAAAGTATATGTACATAATTTTCATAATGAAAACTATCTATTTTGTTATTAAAAACATATGCATCTTTCTTTTTTTAATTTGAGGTTTCATATGACATTAATGTATTTTTAAGGCTATATTTATGGGGGAAAAAATTAAGATAAAATCAACACATTGACACCGACTAAGGCTATATGTTTAGCCGAAATATATGCCAACACGATTTTATATTATCTTCCTCGGATATTCCTACCCCCTACACATTTTTAAGAAAATTATTGGTTAAAAGCAACCGCGTGGAGACCATGTATATTCCATATTATTTCAATACACTGTTAGTAGTAGTATTATGTTCCTTTATACAAACAATGCAGTGTTGAGGGAAAATCTTAAAGGTTCCAACAGACAATGAAATACGTAATGAACGATTAAAATAAATTCATAAAACACATTTAAAACTAACAAGTTGTTATTTTTGCCATTTGTTTTGTATAGACCAATGGAAGAATGTTCCTAATACAAACGATATTAAGGACTTGATCAGTTTTAAAGGCCACTAGTCTAAATACCACATGTCAAGATAGTCTGTAAGATAAATTTGTTACCTAGTGTGCTAGTGACCTAGTACGATATATATGGGGTCAGTAAATTCCATATGGGGATCATTAACACACTATGTAACTATAATAGTATCTCTGTGCAAATCTTAAGACTTATAAATATATAGTAGCTTAAAAGACTGCTGATCCAAATAATAGAAATGTCCAGAAAACCCAAATTGTGAGTAATTGTTTAAAAATTTGACCCAAGTTATCTCTAAAAGCAGCACATGAAGGTATATGTACATATTGAATACGTATTTGAATTGTCTCGGTAAAACATATATAGGTTGTATGTATCGTATTCCATTAAACAACAAATGGCAATAAGAGCGGTATTATTTTTAGTAATGTTCAACTTGTATTTTTGTTTTTTATATGCGCGTACTAATTTCGTTTCATGAATTGATATTCCATATGGTTCAAATTTGCATAACCGTATTTAAATTTATTTGCTGTATTGCCGTTATTTGCCATTGCAAATTGAAAAATATCAACAAGATTTTTATAATATAGATATATCGTTTTCAGGTGATACAAAAGAACCTGACTACTACAAATAAATATTTTTTAGTACACATACAATACATGTTCTATTAAATATTATTAATAACAATATAGAACCCAAACTGAAACAATTGTTACTATATTTCTCCACTCGAGACAGTTAAAGTTTGATATTTAAAGTACGAGGCTTGCTGATATTTTAATTAAAACAAATGAAACTGTTGAGAGTTGCTTAATATCGTAATACACGAGTTATTGTTGTGGATTTTATTTTTTTAGTGGTTTAAATCCTTCCTTTTGAAAGACTTGCAGAAAGGTGTGTTATTTTTATGTGACGTAATCATACATGGTCACATTTTGCATGAAAACTCCATAGGAAATTCAGAAGAAACAAAGGGAATTTGATATCATAATGAAATTAAGAAGATTTATTTGTAGAGAACTTAAATGTCACTGTTGAGGAGAAGTACTTTTCTCACCCCGTTCAAAAATTTGAAAAAGCAACAAAAATAAAGAATGTAATACCGTATAGCGGGTTATTTTGGCGGGTGTATGCTTTCGCGATTTTCCCTGAAAAAGGTATACAAGATATTTTGGCGATTATTATTTTGGCGGATTCAAAACTTTTATCAATACCTTTGCAAGTACACTTTAAATTGGTGGGAATTATTTTGGCGATTTTTTTCTCTCCGCGAAAATAAGCGAAGATGTACACTCCACGAAAATAACCCGCTTAAAGGTATTACGTTCAAATCAATACTCATGAACTTACAGTCCAGCCTCCACCAGCAAAACACATATTACAGTAACCACGAAACTGTGGTAAACTTTTTGGATTAAGACTGTATAAACCATTTCCACAGATTGTTCCTTTCAAATCCTCACAACCATGTAATACTCCTCCACATGTGTTCGGTGGTTTGTCGCCTTGAATAAGTTTAATATATGTGTTACAGATTGAAACAAACTCACGCTAATTGAAATACAAAATTAACCTATAAAAATATTTTCTATTACACATATACACATAATATTGACTAACTGTTAACCAAATATGAGTTTTTGAACAAAGAGGCGTAAATGTCCGTAACGTAATAAGGAGCATGGTGAAAATTTAAATAAAATTTATGCAATAAAGGCTTATCTGTACCAAGTCATTTGATGTGTTTCCCTTAGTGTTAGTTTGTAACACCCGGATTTGTTTTTCTCTCAATCGATTTATGAATTTCGAACAACAGTATACTACTGTTGCCTTTTATATAACTTGCACTCCACATGCCCACATCAAGCCGCCACTAATTGTTGGAAAATTCATTAAAACAATAAACATTAACAATGTTAAATACGCAAGAGTGTCATCATAAATAACGACAATAGTAGTATACCGCTGTTCAAAACTCATAAATTCATGGACAAAAAACAAAATCGGGGTAACAAACTAAAGCTGAGGGAAACGCATTAAATATAAAAGAAGAACAACGACACAACATTAAAATGTAACACACACAGAAACGGACTAAGCATTAGACAAAATTCTATGAGAATAACAAATATAACATCAAAAACAAATACATTAATTTGGGATAGATAAGTACCGTGAGACGTCTTATGATAATGTGAATCACACTCAAATATAAGAGAAAACAAACGACACAACGGAAACAACGTTAAAATGTAACACACACAGAAACGAACTATAATATAACAATGGCCATATTTCTGACTTGGTACAGGACATTTTTAAAGGAAAAAATGGTGGGTTGAACCTGGTTTTGTGGCATGCCAAACCTCCCTCTTTTATGGCCATGTGAAATATAACATTAAAATGACAACACAACAGTACAGGACTACAATATAAATAAATAGGAGAACACAATAGACAAAGAAACACACGAATAATAGCTAACGAAAGGTAACAAGTTTAAAATTTTAATACGCCAGAAGTGCATTTTGTCCACACAATACTTAAATGTACTAGTGACGCCCAGATACAAAAATTTGAAAGCCGAAACAAGTACAAAGTTGAACAGCATTGAGGACCAAAATTTAAAAAGTTGTGCCAAAAACGGCCATGGCAGGGTAAAAGAATATCCCTATTATTTAGAATAATTTATACTTTTGCAACATGTTTGAAAACATGCGAGAAAAATAAGATTTCATATTATGAATTGACTTGCCATTTGCCTTATTTTGATTCTTTGTGGTTAGTTTGCTATCTTCCAGTGATGTCTTAAAGGAGTTCATCTCTGAAAACATATTGAAGAAAAATATAAAATGTTAAGTTATAACTATAGACTCAAATCTTATATTGAAAGACAAAGCATACTATCATGACAGAATTCCACGCCAATTGTTTAAATTTCCTTTACTATCTGTATCGATTTAGTATATATTTTAAGAGTAAGAATATCATACATTTTTTATCATTTTTATAGCTGACATATAATTATGTTGTATAATTACACCTTATAAAATGTGTATCAGCATAGTTTTATTGATTTGTTTGGTAGCTCTGTATAGTTCAACACTCTTTAGTTAGACTAATTGCGTTCCTATTGCACCATTGAAGGTGAATACATATGTTAATCCAGATGTTCAAAAGGATATGGGCTCCTAATATTTCTCAGTTGTTTATGTCAACTGGTCAATTACCTATGGAAATATCGAGAACTGACAGTGAATGTGTGTTTATATCTCATTTGAAGCCCGAATAACAAATACAATATACTGGAGTGTACCGATTTCAATTTCAATGTAACTAATCAAATAAAAGGGTCCTGACTTTGGAGATTTGTAATGTGGTGGGGTTTAAGTAGTTTCAAGCCGTAAACTCTCCCCTAACCTGAGACAGTGGTGTTACAGTACTACATGAAAACTACCTATAAAAAAACAGTGAGAGGGCTTAACTTATCACATCGATACCAAGCAGAAAGACATATTATAACAAAATCACATCACTGAAAATAAAGCGCAAAAAAAAGGTATAGATCGGTGAGTATCCGCATTTACTAACAGGTACATGTCATGTGACCACAACATTTTATTGATATACTTATTTTTGATAAATAAATTCAAATTCCCGCATTTTTGCACGTGCTTTTACTGTTTGAAACACGTGCTATTTCTTATCAGTTTCATTGAGATTCCCATATGGCATTGTGAAGAAAGATTGTGTTTCGCTTTGAATTTTTTCGATTTTCGTGCAATCGGTAAACTACACTGTGAGTTAATTTTTATATTATTTTATTTTATAACTTAAAGTAAATATTTCATATTTTTGATAAGTTTAAGCAATTAATTATCTACGTTTTCTTTGTTTGAACTGCCGATTAAGGTTCATCATAACAAACGGACAAATATGGCTGTATTTACATGCCAAAAATTACTCTGAGTACAGACTTACCTGCGAAGTTGGAAAAGTTTTAATGCCTGGCATCCACTAGATAAAATACATTTTTGTAAAGTTAAACAAAAAGTCATGTTAAATGCATTTTGTGTTTCAGAAAGATAAAATCTCTTTTGGATTTTGATGGGCATTTTTTTTTCCTTCATGCAAAATGGTGTGAAAATTAACTAAGTTGTGGTACAACTATGAGATGCTCCCTCGGGTAAAAAAACTGTTTTTATTGTTTTGATTGTCCTTAATTGACATGGACAAGAGGTATCTTTACAACTATAAGTGAGTTAAAGAGTTTATCTGAGTCAGTGAGTTGACAGTATCAAAGTAATTCAGGTGTTTATTTATTTTTACACCTTCTGCAGAAAGGAAAAAAAATGCCCATCAAAAACCAAGAAAGATCTTTCTTAAACATGTTAAACACAAAATGAATTTAACTTTTATATATCTAGTAGACGCTAGGCATTAAAACTTTCCAAACAGCACAGGTAAGTCTGTACACAGAGTAGTTTTTGAGATGAAAATACGGCCATATCTGTCCATATGTTATGATGAACCTTAACGTGCACACAGGTCGTGTTTGTTTACATCAGCATTTTGTTTGTTTTGCATTATGTACACCGTTTATTTTAGAATAATTAATTATTTTAGCGTTTAGGTTAAAATATTATTCTTGCAATTGTTTAATTTTCTTATTAAATTTAAGATTATTAACTTTTTTGAAGTACAGAGTGCTATCGGGGACTATGGAACGCCGTTAGTGCCATATTTACACCTGTATTTCTATGCTTATAATTTTTTACTTTATGGAATGCAATTAATGCCAAAGTTTGTTTACGTTAATTTCGCTTTTTAGTTCATGTTTGTTTATGTTTTGAACTTATAATTATTTAAAGGAATTTTTATACTTAAAAATAAATGTATAGAGGTCAATGAGTGTCATTTTGACAATTGTTTATTTTCTTGTAATTTTTTGGTGAAATACGGCATTTTAGTTTATGATTTTTATTTTTTCTATTTGTAGCTTTTTACTATATGTGTTATGAGTTTATCTGCAACGATGAAGCATACTAATAAAGAATTTGAAACTAACGTAGTTTGAAGACTTTACAGTACATTTAGTAGAAAACCAACAAAAACTTTTAAAAGCACATATGAACGCTAGATCTTTTTCAACTTATGCTTTTCATTCATGTAGTCTAACTGATTTCAACATTATTGATTGAGAAAGGAGTATCTATGACATGTGTGAGTAGTTCATTTTTTCATGGTATGAGGTAAAAATCAATGGCTGTCCAAAAAGTGTCATTTAAGGTCAAGGTAAGGACAATGGACTGTGTCAAAGATTTTAATGAAAATGTCAACTACAAATCGAGAAAAAATGCACTTGTCTTTTTTAATTTTGTTTTTCTATATTGCTATGCCATTAAAATAACTATAATGATAATAATATTAATATTGACTATAATAAGTAGGACCGCTCTTAAATGAATAAAACAATGTAGTTACCTTCAGATAAAGCATCGGTCAAATTCTGGTGCACGCCATCAACATATCCTTTAATTTCCTTTTCAAATTTCAGTGTTAAATTTTCCTTCATCTTTTCAATGTTCTGCTTCAAGTCCTCATCTATTTTTGATGACAACAAAACCTCTTCTAACTTCATATTAACCAATTTTGACATTTTACTATCAAAATACTCTGATATGTATGTCTTGATGCGTTCATTTACGTTTGTCATGTCAAACATTGCACTTAAAGGGGCATTTTGGTTATCGACCATTGGCGTTTCTACCATAGCATCACCGATATTTCTTGATTTTACTCCTGACAATAGCACAAAACAAATAAATCCTAAGAAAAGCATGTTAAAACTCAACACCTATTCATTCACGATGCACTGGATGTAAACTTTATCAGCTTCAGGTTCCCTTTACTCTTGTAGCAAATCATTCAAATAGGTAACGAATGGTTTACAAAGTTATGTTGTAAGAATAAAAGTTACATATTTTGATAATGATCTTAGGAAAATATATCATAACACTTATTGCAGTACTACTATTCCCTTGATGTCTAAATATTTTCCTCTATTTACATGTTTCTTACTGAGAAAACCTTTTATTAAAATGGTGATGTCATGTTTTATGGCGATGTAAAGAGTACAAGTTATCGATCAAACGTATAGCTGCTGAAACTAAATTGACAAAATTATCTAGGTACATTTGTAAATACCAAAATCTGCTATCACTTAAACATAAATGCTGTGTAGCTGATATATCACGCCTTAATTTTTGTAGAGTATAACTGTTTTGTTAGCAAAAACGAGGTGAAGTCTATCAAATATGTTTATAAGGTTATTAGTAATTGACCTTGATATAATTGAAATATAGACATAGATTTAATTAGGCGGCATTTTGCTGGCTAGTAAAGTGCATCGATATGATTAACCGAATATAGTTCAATATATAATGTACAAAAATAAATTACATAACGTACAAATATTAACAATAATAAAAAAGTGATATATATTCTCAATGTATTTGGTTATATTTTACCAAGGCATATACCTATTAAATCATATTCAAGCGAATTCCATACAGGACTCCGCAAAATATGGAAAACTGAGCACAACTCAGCAATTCAGAGTTTAAATTGTTTTAATGCAGACTATTTAGTACGTTTTCGGTACACGTTCAAGAGTTGTCTTGTAAATCGACAGAGCTGAAACAAATGTGATATATATATATATATATATATATATATATATATGGAACAATGTCACAAGTTTATTATCTGATTACAAATGGCCATTACTTTTTTTTAATACATCTTTGTTCACATTTAGCATTCTTTTCATGAAAAGACTATAAACATGATAAACGAAAAGATATAGTTAACTTGCTTCATTTGGGAAAAAACTTGCTTTTAGTAGTTGACGCATTTTTGCTTTGATTGAGAAATAATCAAAATAGTGTTTACATTTGCATGAAGTTGCACAAATATTTAAACAAAGTAATCAAATGAATTATAATTGTCAATTACAAACAAATTCATTTCATGCTGACTAAATTGTGGTATAAAATATGTGTTCAAAACAGTCCACTTAAAGAATTGAATGTTTGGTTGAGACAATAACAGAGTTAGTGTTAAGTTATGGACACTCTTAAGACCAAAACACAGTATACAGTTACTTTAGGATAACCAAAAGGATTTCCAATCATGATAACATTTTATTGATAAATGGCATATATTATACAAATTTATTAGAATAACCGAGTGCATCCAACATTAATTGAGGATGGTTTTTTTTCTATAACAATAATATATAAAAGTAATATACTAGTTATATATCAAAGTAATATTGAACATAATAATCAATTTTTTTATTTTTTTTATAAACAGCGACCCATATTACCTCAACTATCACTGATGCTATAAACGCTATCTTCATTGTCTCTTTCAGGTCATCAATTATTTTAAACATGTTAAAGTTTAATGGGTTTTGAAATTGTTTGCTGTATCTAATATTGGGACGGCAATAATTGACATTTTAGCAATAATTCTAAACAAAGATTCTTCAACATGAAATGTCAAACCACTTCCACATATTTATATTGTTATTATTACCTACTACCATTATATTAATAATATGGATGTTACTAAATGTACATTAGAAGAATAGTCAATAACAATGTTAGAATTGACATTTTCTCCCATTTAAGTGAATAACATTTACATATGATAAGGTGAACAAATAATTCAACGTTTTATTTTGAATTCTGAAAGTAGCTTTTCAAATTAAACATTGATTAATAGTGTACGCCAAGCTAACTAGTAACCAGCATGTGATAATAAACAATGAATTTGTCATGGAGAAAGTTTTGATACTGTTTTTAACTACACGTAGTTACAAAGTATATGAGAAATGAACTATCATTCGATTTTCATTTTAGTATTCCATTTTGGCATACCGCTTCATTGTTCAGTTGTGGTGCAAGGTAAGTGATTCTTAACTTTAATTCGTATTTCGTCAGAAAAAACCTAAACAATAATAGCAAGCGTTACTCATAAGACTTGGGCTTGAACAAATCATGCAGCCCACTTCTTTTAATTGATGCAAATTATAAAGGCCGACCATGTACCCGAATAAACTCAACTGATCAAAAACTTGTGACATTTACTTTCCATCTGAACTAGAAAAAACGGAGGGGTAACTTTAATTGAAAGTTTAATTTTGCAGATGGATTTCTGCCTCATTCAATCCTGACGTCTTAAAATGTAAACATCTGAATGTGCCTGTGCAAGACTATATACCCCGTCGGACATTACGATGATCAAATCTTCGTGTATGAGTTGATATCTTTGGCAATAAGGAATTCAGATGATGTGATGCACTGCAAAATCAGTATTGTTTTAGAAGATTTATAACCAACTTCACTTGAACAAGGACAATATAGAGCTCGGCTCATTATACATACATTATATATGGTTATACACTACTGGTGATACCAACATGATTTTGATGACCAATATGGATTACCTGATAACCATGCATATGTTCTTTTACCAGAGTCCTGTTCCCTTTTCATTGTAAGTATCAACGAATGTTTGTTTTCCGTGATCATGATAATATGAACATTTATGTTGTCCCTCATCTTGGATGGGGTCCTTGCGTCTTAATCTGTAGTTTTCTTTGAACACTTTTGTTTATGTTTGTTTTTCTGTCTCTTTCTGTCTATTGGCATATTTGTTTTTGTGTTCCTCTTAATAATTTGTATCACTAATATATTGAATAAATGTTCGAAAGCTGTTGGACAGCAGAGGTCAGAATTTAAAAAAAAAATGTATGTATATGTATATGTTTGCAGACATAACAGACGAAACTATATGTACATCATGTCCAAGTGGGTATTTTCAATGCAAAAACTGTAGATGTATACCATCGAGTTGGAGATGTGACGGTGATAAAGACTGCGGCTTAGATGATACTTCAGACGAGGACAATAGACATCTCTGTGGTAATTTTGTTCATTAATAATGATTTATTCTATATAATGTAGTAGGGATGGCATATCGTGCGTACTGATTATTTAGTTGTTTGTTTAAACCGATCCTTTTACATCTATAATGTTCTATCTACTATCTTCTGCATTTGGTTTAAATTGTAATGTTAGTTACAGACTATTTTTTTTGTCAAAAGGAAACTTGTTTAAAATATACTCTACGATGAACTGATAGATATGTATTACCAAACATAAAAGATCCAGTGCCAAATCCAGCAATTTTAAAAACGAGTGTCCCAATCCAAAATTGATTGAAGAACCAATTGCTTGACCCGATATCTTGGATCCACCACAGAGATGGTTTACAAAATTCGTATTCTAAATTTCATTAGTATGAAATATTTTGAGATTTTGTATAAAATAAGAAAGTTTAGTAATAGTGTAGTTACTTTATAATCCATGTTTATCCATATTATAGCAATGACATACATTATTCATCAATTTATCATCTATAGGTCAATGCTCCGGATTTAGGTGTGAATGTGGGAGGTGCATTCCTCAAAGATGGTTGTGTGATGGAGTTCCAGACTGCTCTGATAACTCTGACGAGATCCAATGTGAAGGCAAAGGTAAGGTACAAGTTAACAATATATCTTTAGATTTATAGTGTTAACAAATAAAATATTACTCAAATATAAAAACTTGATGTTTTAAACGAAAGTGTGAATCTATCATAGCTCATGTATCATTGTGTGCTCTTTTATCTACTCGAAATTGTTATCATCTCCTGACTGTGACATTAACGAAAGCGATTCATTACTGCGATTTTGTTTGTTTGAACATGTACAGTGCGATCTGTGACACAGGTAGAGCAGGATCTGCTTACCCTCTGGAGCATTTATTTAGTTACATATAATTGGTTTAAACTTTGTGAAACATTCCTGTTGAATCTTAATCCCGAAATTCGTTTCAGGTACTAACGTTTTGTAACTTATTCATGTTATCTATTTTCATTTCTAAAAAATATTTATAAATTTTATGTTTATTACTGGATGACCGCAATTATGATTCTAATTATTGTACCAAGTCGAATACGTTACTGCAACATCGATAGTCATGGTATAGCAAACTGGTTTACTTTTATAAATTGTTATTTGGATGGAGAGTTGTCTCATTGGCACTCATACCACCCGCAGTGTTGGTAGTTGAACACTGTGGGAACTTGCTTTTTGGTATGATCATTACCGACCATTAAGTCCTTTATCCATAAATCGTTATAGCATTAAGTATGTTATATTTTATAGTTTTATTTTTCATATTTGCAGACTACTGTGATCTTGATCCAGATAATCACTTCCGGTGTACAGCAAGTGGAAGGTGTATAATATTGAAATGGAAATGTGATGGAGAGTTAGATTGCGGGGCTGGTGATCAGTCAGATGAAGAAGGATGCTCAAATTCATGAAGATGCTTTAATGAATACTTATATCATTGAAGAACACTGTCATAAAATACATTTCTTTGGAAGTACAACTACTTGCCTTTTTTTAAGTTTGTATTAGTAAATGTTCTAATATATTATTTGGATAATTATAGCATTATCATATTCATACCATTATACATGATGTGAATAATACCACGAAAAAATAAATATAGCTAGTTCTGCTTTAAGTATTGATTTATGTTTTGCGATTAACAATTGGTGTATAAGAACTAAACATAACGGCAAAAGAAATTATATCTAATACCATTACAGCAGCACTTGCTTTTTTTTTTGTATTTTGTTTTTGGTAATGGTTTGTGTACTGTTCTTGTTGGATTGATGACTAGTCATTAGACCCAAAAGATTTCAACTGGATTGATTACAACTCGAAATCTTTTAACGAAAGACCTTTCGATTTTATATAAATCAATCAGGTTCAACAACCGATATTAGAGTGCAGACCAACAAGATATATCTAGAACATACTATGTACTTTGAGCTTACTATTAATATTAGTTTTTTGTTATATATTATATATATTCCGATAGTTTACCGTAAGGTACTATACACAATCAAGAATCAAGAACAAAACAGAATGAATAAGCACGCGTTTGTTGAAGAATACTATGTGCCTGTAGGTGGCTGTCTTACGGGCAAATACTACACGTCTTTTTTTATTGGTGTTTCTTTTTCTTTTGGTGTTTCAACCAGCGATACAGAAAGTCACTCTGCTAGATAGAGGCCCATATGTTATGTGTCGTTACAAGCAGTATAACACATAAACCATATGCCATGCACCTCCACAGAATATCGACAAAAACAGATCCAGCAAAATTACATATTTTTCAGCAAATCAAAAAATGTATAGTCAATTTAACACCACATGTGTAGTACTTCAAGTATAGATTGCATGCATTTACTACATTCGTTGTCATGTTGTTCGTTTTGTAAGTAGAAGGCCAGATTGCCTGTAGATAAACACTGAACTTTAGTAGGAAAGCATCAAACTTTGGCGCTTATTATGTATTTTGACTACTTATATCACTCAGGGACTAGTTTTTCGAAGAACAGAGGGCATGCTTTTTCAATCGTACCAAGTGGATATGTTCTTTTAAGGACACTAAATATAGGTGTTTCGCAATGGGAATAATGAGTTTCACTTAATCATAGTTTTATTTCATTGTCTATACTAAACTTGATGAATAAGGCTATTATGTCACAAATCAATATTGAATATCAATTATACATGTACTACATTATATTCCTTTTTATTAAATTATGTGTAAGAAAAGAGTCAATTTAGAGTGTGCAGATAGCCTTGCTTTCATCTGACCCATCAGAACAGTCGTATTCCTTATCACATGTCCAATTTAAAGGAATGCATTCTCCAGACTTACATTCATATTCTTTATAACTGCAAAAATCTACCAATGAAAAACAAATAATATATCAAGTGCATAACATATACGTATAGATTTCAACATGCCCTTTTCCATATTGACCCTGGTATCATCCTGAGACTCCCATATATCGGCCTTCAGGTTTTAACTGATACAGGCTAACAAAATGTTTATTGCAATATATTGCTATAAAACACTCTTGTTTGGTTCATACATTTGTAATAATCTTATTGTATCAAAAAAATATTCAATTTGTTCAAAAAAGCAATGATTAAAAAACGCATATTTATAAAATACCGAAACTCAATAAAAATAAAAATAGAAAAGTCGTTTAAGAAAAATGGAAAATAAAAAAAACTTTTAGTCTAGAGCATTTTAATTTAAAACAGCTGGCGAACTCTTGGCTTGAAACATACATTCGTCATGTATAAACATGTGAATAAATCCTGCTTTTATTACTTGATAGACCTCTCACTGGTCATGTCTTTTCTGAGAATGTGTTCAGATTTGAGTTATTCGAATTACAGCGAATACATTCATGGTTTTGTTTAGACGAATATAAACTTGTGTGTTACGTTTTAATAATTTATTAAAGGGGCACTAACTGTCAAATTCATGGTCACCGATTTGACTCAAATTCTCATATTTCATTTATAACTATGTAAAACATTTATCAAAACTATCCGAAGTCTAAAATAAACAGTGTACAGAGCATGGGGTAGATACTATATAGGTTCGTTTCGTGTGTTTTTTAGTCCAGACGCCATCTAATTAACTATCGATTTGTCCTCTAATGACCATATAGGCGATGTAAACCTAAATAAAGATATTAAACCAGCACGTGGAATTGGATTTTTATAGGTCTGTTTGATTTTATTTTATATATTAAAAATTGATGTTTCTCATTGCTTTTAACCGTATAAGAATGATTTTATGTGCATCGAACTAGTAATCAAATGAATTACTGTAGTTTCACTTTCATTGATGACATTCTTTATCTTTAAATAATCAGTACACGTACAATGCATGCGTTGTCAATCTCTAGCTAGGGGTTAAATTGAATTTCACATGAATACGGATTTAAAGAGGTTGACTCATTCACTTGCAAGGTAATAACTAATTATCAATGTTTCTTAGCGTAATTTGACAAGATTGAACCTTTTTGACTGCAAAAAGCGAATTGTTATTTCACTATTTCACATTCATTATTGATTGAACAAAAAAAAACACTTTAGATTTTGTATATATCTCGTAGCTAGTGGCCCTTTAACATATGTGTACATTTTACGATGAATTTGTAAACCAGTGATTATGTAAAATTCCCTGGAATAATTAGCGGTTTTGTAAAATCACTAACAGTTATAGTGATTTTGTACTGGTGTATACAACAGTGAAATTTAAATCTCATGGATGTAGTAAAAGCCCTCAAATAGGTTAGGATGTTATAAATTCACTGAAATAAGTGCTAAAAATTTTATAAAATCCCTGATTCAAAGTTAAAAGTTGATATCAATTTTTTTTGTTATTTTATTAATATCAAAATGGACCCTTGCTTTTGAAATGTATGTGTTAAAAAATACTTTTAGTTCAAACAAGCTTAAGTGTAAATTGATTTTGAAATAGGCATATGAACTGATATAAAGACTATAATCTACTAATTTTTGTGTAAAAAGAGTTTGGGTGTCATCTATTGCTACTGATGTTTTTCGATAGTCTATTCTATTGTGTTCGTATCTATTCACAAATGGAAGACAATTTAACTACTTGTCAAACTGATATGGAATGGACAATAGATACAGATGACTGATTTAAAAACAGAGAATCGTCAGTTCTTCTGTCACCCTAAAAAAAAATGTCATTAAGGCAAAAAATAACCTTACAATTGCCGTTATATTTCTAGATCGCATTTGAAAAGTAGTTGTGAATAACTACTGTCAGCTTTTTAAAAGAATCTTTTCAAATTTCAAATATTTAAACCACACAATAGTTTGGTATTTTCTTTCCTTTAGGTTTATAAAAGGAGATAAGGGTTGAAAATTCAACTCGCATTTTTTATAATATAAAAAATATGGGTATTCTCAATGATCCTACACCATGATGAAAATAACGTTACGTCATTGGTGGAAAGTCCATTGTTTAGTACGTTTTCCGGAGCACATGAAATCCCCCCAAGATTTTGGTGGTTTGTGTTGCTTATTCTTCAGTTTTCTATGTTGTGTCTTCTGTACTATTATTTTTCTGTTTGTCTTTTTTATTTTTAGCAATGGCGTTGTCAGTTTATTTTCTATCTATGAGTTTGACTCTCCCTTTGGTATATTTCGTCCCTCTTTTAAATCATTCATAACGTTTTGTATACTTTTGAAATGATAACATAGAATGAAACTTTGAATTTGAAATGCTGTTGTGAATCTAACCTGCATCACAATCATTCTCATCTGACGTATCGTCTGCTCCACAATCAAATTCACCATCACACTTCCATCCTTTGTATATGCAATCATTACTGACAGAACAACGGAAGCTGGTTTTAGCGTCGCACGCATCTTTCGCTATGAATGAAACCAACTTGTAAGTTACTTTTTATATTCGATATGAGCAACATGAATGTTGATGTGTTATATCTCACAAGTCCAGGGTAACTAAGATATAGAAATCATTTCTGATTATCAAAATAATTTATCAGCTACTTGTGTCTATTGTTAAAAAAAATCCGAAATTATAAAGAGGTATAGGGTGAGGGTTGAGATCTCAATAAACATGTTAACCCCGCAGCATTTTCACTCCTGTCCGAAGCCAAATCCTCTGTCATTTGTTTATCTTGTGTGATTTTTAGTTTCATTTCCTTATATATGTAATCTTCGGCTGTTATCTGCTATTTTGTAGGGTTTTTGACTGTTTGACATATTCCCCATTTCATCTCTATATTTTACGTAATATTTGGTTACGAAAAGTTGATTCCGTAGTGCATGATACGTACATTTTCTCTGTCATATTTCCGATCGAACGTGTATTGATGCAATAGTAACATGCTTACCTTCAACGAAACAGTCGTGTTCATCAAAATTTATAACAAAAATACCTAACTGCCAAAGTTGGCAAAATCAAAAGCTCAAACACACCAAACGACAGTATTTATGTAAGAACTGATATGCATATGAATCGGCGTCATATGTCAAGCTTTGGTACAATAGGCTGAAAGAGCAAATTTGAACCAACTCCTACCTAATAATTCACTACAACTGTTTTCATCTGTGCTATCACCTGGTCCACAGTCACTGTTTCCATCACATCGCCATTGCTTAGGAATACAGGAACCAGATAGCTCACACCGAAAATATCTACCGGGATTCTTTGCACAGTTATCATCTGGATGAGATATATGAAAGTTATAAGTATGTGCCACGTATCAAACATAATACAGCAGTGATTTCCTGGAGTTGACATTTACTTACAACTAGTATATGTTTTATTGAGCCTATTGTCTAGTAACCGTTTGTATATCAATCCCAAGATAAAAAACCTAAAGAATGGCAAATAACTAACCAGGTTCTAGTTCTTAACATGTACAACTTAACCATAAGCAATACAATTAGAAATGTATCAGAACGTTTTAATCAGTCGGCATACATATGCATGTTATTGTGTTGTTTTACTGTGCCTGTTCGTCCGGATACCATGGTTTAATTAATTCAAAACTGTTATTTTGTTTCATCTGATTTGAATTGTTAAGTAATGGGTATGAAAGAATTTTCAAAATAAAGCTCATTACAATTCAAGCTTGGGTTGCTCACGACAATGTATGACTCGGAGTTCAATTTAATTGCAAACATTCGTATGACAAAATGTTAACTGCAAAAATACCGCTTCTTGATGTTTTGTCTAACAATAGTTTGATTAAATGATCTTACTAAGCTAGAAATTCGGATTAGGGAAAAGTGTTCCAAATAGGTAATATTAACTCACCTAAAAGTTTACAATTTGCTTCATCCGTATTATCATGTGGTCCACAGTCTCGTTCTCCGTCACATGTCCACTCTATTGGTATACAGTTACGATTCTTACATCGCATCTGTTTTGTCGTACCACGTGTAGGACATTCCTCACCTTAGTGCAAATCAAAATGATTAAATGATATAGGGTATACGTGAATGAGACAGCAACGAAATCAACACTAACAATAAATACATATGGAAGACAATATACATTCTACAACAACAGGTGTAATTCAACGCAATATTTCAAGCTCTAAATCAACCCGAGCCTTGAAAAGTCGAGAAATAATGTTTAAACGTTGTCATAATTGCAGTATAGAAACTGAACTGTAAGGTAACCTTCTCGATGTTTTGTCTTACAATAGTTTTAGTAGGTTCATTTGATTAAACGATCTTACTAAGCTAGAAATTCGGGATTAGGGAAAAGTGTTCCAAGTAGGTTATATTAACTCACCTAAAAGTTTACAATTAGCTTCATCCGTATTATCATGTGGTCCACAGTCTCGTTCTCCGTCACATTTCCACTCTATTGGTATACAGTTACCATTCTTACATCGCATCTGTTTTGTCGTACCACGTGTAGGACATTCCTCACCTTAGTGCAAATCAAAATGAATAAAAGGATAATGGATATACGTCATAGCAAAAAAAATAGACTCCAACTAATAAAAACATCAAGAAGTGAATATACATTTTCCAACAACAAGTGTCAGTCTTTGTATTTTTAAGCTCTACTTTTACCTGAGTCATTGAAATACGTTTTTCAGTACAATAACTGAACTTGTAGGTTAACTTCGAAAATGTTTAATTTGTTTATAATATGCATTAAAATGTATATAGCAACTATCGTGTAAACATGTCGGTACTACCCATCGATTACTTTGCCAACCCGTAAAACTATATTTCATTTTTAAATGATTCTCATTGAAACGATAAGTTCATATACTTATTATATTTAACATCGAGAAAATTATCAATGTCTTCTTTCCCTACTGTATGGTAAACGACAGGAGAATGACCTTTAGGATGTATATATTAAACACTTGTTAAATATAACATGAAGTATAAGTGAAAGTTCAAAAACAGAAATAAAACCTTATTAAGTATCTATACCTTTTCCTATCCCAAACTGCAAACCAATGCAAACCAATAGGTACCAAATATTCAACATGATTTTCGAATCTGTCCAACGAGTTATCCAGCGCATTGATATGATAAAATACTAACATTAAAGTCAAATTTCAATTACTCTATTTTGTTGTTAAATGACCAATTCAGATCATCTCATACAATTTTCATAAAGGTTAAATGATACAAATCATCTATCCTATCAATTCTGTCTATGCATCATTAGTCTTGATGAGCAATAATTCGAATAAAATCACAATTTTAGATTTTGATAACGGGCATTAAGGAGAATTTATTGCTGAATATTTACTCCACGACATTTGAAATTTGCATTACATACTAATCAATATATAAAAGGAAAATGCTCAAAGTAAAGTAATACCATGACATACTCCAGCTCAACAATGTTAAAAAACAAAAACTTCAAAGACCAGGAGTTTAGTCCTAAATTCTTTATAAAGCCTTACAATCTTATGTATCTGCAGATAGAGGCACACTGTATTTCACTATTTTTCCGTCTTGCTCATTTTCCACCATGCTTTATCAATGACAAAACAACAAAATTTTGGTAAAGGGCGATACTATCATTTTTTGAAAGTTTATTTTAGCGCATGTCAACAAAATATTTTGAATACCAATATCAACTTTGATATATCAGACTTCGTCGACTATTTCATTTCGACGTGACGCGTGTTTAACGTTAAGTATTGTATATTTTGGAATATGCATATAACAATTATTATTTTCTTAATTTTATAATTTACATCTTTAATATATTAAATGCACATTGCTATCTTGCAGAAAAAAGTATGTATTTATGTCAAAATCAGTTCATACAGTGGTATAACAGTACACCATAAGAACGAATTTGATTATCTCCTACGTATCTTCATTGTCTCTTTCATGTCTATCACCATTAATTTTTTTAGACATGTTAAAGTTTAATCGGTTTTGAAATTGTTTGCTGTATCTAATATTGGGACGGCAATAATTGACATTTTAGCAATAATTCTAAACAAAGATTCTTCAACATGAAATGTCAAACCACTTCCACTTATTTATATTGTTATTATTACCTACTACCATTATATAAATAATATGGATGTAACTAAATGTACATTAGAAGAATAGTCAATAACAATGTTAGAATTGACATTTTCTCCCATTTAAGTGAATAATATTTACATATGATAAGGTGAAAAAATATTTCAACGTTTTAATTTGGATTCTGAAAGTAGCTTTTTCAGATTAAACATTGATTAATATTGTACGCCAAGCTAAATAGTAACCAACATGTGATAATAAACAATGAATTTGTCATGGAGACAGTTTTGATACTGTTTTTAACTACACATAGTTATAAAGTAAATGAGAAATGAACTATCATTCGATTTTCATTTTAGTATTCCATTTTGGCATACCGCTTCATTGTTCAGTTGTGATGCAAGGTAAGTGATTCTTAACTTTAATTCGTATTTCGTAAGAAAAAACCTACACAATAACAGCAAGCGTTACTCATAAGACTTGGGCTTGAACAAATCATGCAGCCCACTTCTTTTAAATGATGCAAATTATAAAGGCCGACCATGTACCCGAATAAACTCAGCTGAGCAAAAACTTGTGACATTTACTTTCCATCTGAACTAGAAAAAACAGAGGGTTAACTTTAATTGGAACTTTAATTTTGCAGATGGATTTCGGCCTCATTTAATCCTGACGTCTTAAAATGTAAACATCTGAATGTGCCTGTGCAAGATTATATACCCCGTCGGACATTACGATGTTCAAATATTCGTGTATGACTTGATATCTTTGGCAATAAGGAATTCAGATGATGTGATGCACTGCAAAATCAGTATTGTTTTAGAAGATTTATAACCAACGTCATTTGATCAAGGACAAATAGAGCTCGGCTCATTATACATACATTATACATGGTTATACACTACTGGTGATGCCGACATGATTTTGATGACCAATATGGATTACCTGATTACCATGCATATGTTCTTTTACCAGAGCCCTGTTTCCTTTTCATTGTCATTATCAACTAATGTTGGTTTTCTGTGATCATGATGAACATTGATGTTGTCCCTCATCTTGGATGGGGTCCTTGTGTCCTAATCTTTAGTTTTCTGTAATCATGATAATATGAACATTGATGTTGTCCCTCATCTTGGATGGGGTCCTTGCGTCTGAATTTCTAGTTTTCCGTGATCATGATAAAATGAACATTGATGTTGTCCCTCATCTTGGATGGGGTCCTTGCGTCTGAATCTTTAGTTTTCCGTGATCATGATAATATGAACATTGATGTTGTCCCTCATCATTGATGGGGTCCTTGCGTCTCAATCTTTAGTTTTCTGTGATCATGATAATATGAACATTAATGTTGTCCCTCATCTTGGATGGGGTCCTTGCGTCTCAATCTTTAGTTTTCTGTGAACAGTTTTTTTATGTTCGTTCTTCTGTCTCTTTCTGTCTATTGACATATTCTTTGTTTTTCTGTCTCTTTCTGTCTATTGACATATTTGTTTTTGAGTTCCTCTTAATAATTTTTATCACTGATATATTGAATATATGTTCGAAAGTTGATGGGGCAGCAGAGGTAAGAATTTAAAATAAAACAACTGTATGTATATGTTTGCAGACATAACAGACGAAACGATATGTACATCATGTCCAAGTGGATATTTTCAATGCACAAACTGTAGATGTATACCATCGAGTTGGCGATGTGACGGTGATAAAGACTGCGGCTTAGATGATACTTCAGACGAGGACAATAGGCATCTCTGTGGTAATTTTGTTTATTAATAATGATATACTCTATATAATTTAGTAGGGATGGTATATCGTGCGTACTGATTATTTAGTTGCTTCTTTAAACTTTCTAGAGGAACTTTATTCTTGATTGTGTAGACCAAATACATTAGCCGGTTCATGTACCAATCCTTTGACATCTATAATGTTCTTTCCTACTATCTTCTGCATTTAGTTTAAATTGTAATGTTAGTTACAGACTATTGTTTTTGGTCAAAAGGAAACTTGTCTAAAATATACTCTACGGGGAACTGATAGATATGTATTACCAAACATAAAAGATCCAGTGCCAAATCCCGCAATTCTAAAACCAAATGTCCCCATCCAAAATTGATTTTAAAATAAAAGGTTGATCTAACTCCCGGAACCAATTGCCCGACCCGATACCTTGGATCAACCACAGAGATGGTTTATATAATTCGTATTCGAAATTTCATTAGTATTAAATATTTTGAGATTGTGTTTAAAATAAGAAAGTTTAGTAATAATGTAGTTACTTTATAAAACATGTTTTTCTATATTAAAGCAATGGCAAACATTATTCATCCATTTATCATCTATAGGTCAATGCTCCGGATTTAGGTGTGAATGTGGGAGGTGCATTCCTCAAAGATGGTTGTGTGATGGAGTTCCAGACTGCTCTGATAACTCTGACGAGATCCAATGTGAAGGCAAAGGTAAGGTATAAGTTAACAATATATCTTTAGTTTAATAGTGTTAACAAATAAAATATTACTCAAATATAAAAACTTGATTTTTTAAACGAAAGTGTGAATCTATCATAGCTCATGTATCATTGTGTGCTCTTTTATCTACTCGAAATTGTTATCATCTCCCGACTGTGACATTAACGAAATCGATTCATTACTGGGATTTTGTTTGTTTGAACATGTACAGTGCGATCTGTGACACAGGTAGAGCAGGATCTGCTTACCCTCTGGAGCATTTATTTAGTTACATATAATTGGTTTAAACTTTGTGAAACATTCCTGTTGAATCTTAATCCCAAAATTCGTTTCGGGTACAAACGTTTTGTAACTTATTCATGTTATCTATTTTCATTTCTAAAAAATATTTATAAATTTTAAGTTTATTACTGGATGACCGCAATTATGATTCTAATTATTGTACCAAGTCGAATACGTTACTGCAACATCGATAGTCATGGTATAGCAAACTGGTTTACTTTTATAAATTGTTATTTGGATGGAGAGTTGTCTCATTGGCACTCATACCACCCGCAGTGTTGGTAGTTGAACGCTGTGGGAACTTGTTTGTTTTGGTATGATCATTGCCGACCATTAAGTCCTTTATCCATAAATCGTTATAGCATTAAGTATGTTATATTTTATAGTTTTATTTTTCATATTTGCAGACTACTGTGATCTTGATCCAGATAATCACTTCCGGTGTACAGCAAGTGGAAGGTGTATAATATTGAAATGGAAATGTGATGAAGAGTTTGATTGCGGGACTGGTGATCAGTCAGATGAAGAAGAATGCGCAAATTCATGAAGATGCTTTAATGAATACTTATATCATTGAAGAACACTGTCTTAAAATACATTGATTTGGAAGTACAACTACTTGCATTTTTTTAAGTTTGTATTAGTAAATGTTCTTATATATTATTTGGATAATTATAGCATTATCATATTCATACCATTATACATGATGTGAATAATACCACGAAAAAATAAATATAGCTAGTTCTGCTTTAAGTATTGATTTATATTTTGCGATTGGCAATTGGTGTATACCATTACAGCAGCACTTGCTTTTTTGGTATTTTGTTTTTGGTAATGGTTTGTGTACTGTTCTTGTTGGATTGATGACTAGTCAATAGAGCCAAAAGATTTCAACTGGATTGATTACAACTAACTTAAAATCTTTTAACGAAAGACCTTTCGATTTTATATAAATCAATCAGGTTCAGCAACCGATATTAGAGTGAAGACCAACAAGATATATCTTATGTACTTTGAGCTTACTATTAATGTTAGTTTTTTTATTATATATTATTATTTTTAATGTTATTTGATAAAGTTTTCAAATGTTATTTTTCGTTTAAATCACTTTTATTTTTATTTTTACGTGCATTTTAGTTCGTTTTGTAAACATTGACATGCATATATATTTATTGCAAGAAATATATCTGAAACGAATGAAATTGCAGCTGCAGTTCTCATTTAACGATAACATTGAAGATAATACATGTAGAAATGAACTATTCAAAGAAGGCAAAGATATGTATTTATTGGGTAAATTAAAATAAAACGGCGTAGATAAATCCCGTTCTAGATACGGAGAGCGAAAGCGAACAAAATTTTACATAAACTTTCGACGACAGGTAAGTTTGTCGAGATACATTTCTGTAACCTATAGTATTCGAGAGTCCCGTTTAAAATCTTTGATTAAACACATCAACAGTAAAAGAAATACCAAGAAAATATCAAAATTTTAATAGACGTCCAAAAAATACATTTTCATTGGTACAATATTTGAAAAATTATTCTAGTCTGCATGGTTTACCACAAACAGTACCTCATAACAGACATGACTCTGAACCTCAGGTTGTGTTATCTTCTTGTGAATCAAAATAGTCGGGTTTTGACACATATGTATCAGCATTTCAGACAAATGGAACTGGATGTAGATGTAAGAAGATGAGTATGAGTGCCAATGAAAAAACTCACCATCCATGTCATAATTTTAAAAACGAAACCCTTATAGGTCAAAGTACGGTCTTCAACACGGAGCATCTATAGACTAGATGTGTCCACTGAACATAATGGACAAATGTCTGGTCGCTTTGCTGTCCGCACATAATATTTGCATTTATATATTCTGATGTGTGTCGTAGATGGGACTCTTATACTATTACAATAGTCCCAGGTCGTAGTTATAGGCCTTCAACATTGAGATAAAACATACCGTATCATCGGCTATAAAAGACCCCGATATGAAAAATTTGAAACAATTAAATTAATTACAGCCGATTCCATTGAGTGTGTAGGCAAAGGTAATATCTTTGGTTAGCTAAGGTATACGACCATCCTTTCGGAGTAGCCTGGTCTTACAGACAGATAGATTGGTTACATGTCGGATGAGTCTACTTTTAAAGAAGTGTAGTTTACCTGAATTAAAAATGACTTCACGGTTAAGCTAGCTGCGAATCAAGCTAACCAAAGATATTACCTTTGCCTTCACACTCAATAGAATCGGCTGTAACGCCCTATTGGCAAAATATATTCCGCTCCTTTAGATTAAATGTTCAAAACACTGACCTTCCACGACAAATTCCCACATTAAGCTCCTTTAATCAATATTTCATTTCTAATTTTATTGTCAATTTGATTTTGAATGGCCAAACTGTTTTAACTGGCAATGTGAATTGATTCAAACTGAACCTTAGAAATATCAAATAAGAGTAAAAATTAGTCAAGTTGATCCTTAATATCAAATAAATACAAACAGACACCACACGTGAAATCATAAATCATAAACAGAAAACTCAGATGACCATGTCTTAAAATCAAACGAGTGAAACAAAAAATAACACAGAAATTTAAATATTGAGCAACACGAACCCCATGAAAAACAGATAGTGCCCTGGAAGAATCAGGAGTTCACACTTCAGTGTGTTTTTGTTTTATTACATTTAAGATAACACTGAAACCGCTACCAAAATAAAAAGAATTCTTTTATATTTGAAATCCAACAAATGAAAGTCTTTATTGTTCTGTTATTGTAGGAGAAAAAAAATCGGTATATGACTGACTATCTTGCTTTGTGTGTGCTACATGTAACTGGACAATATTAGAAAAATAAGCCTTTGGTCATACTAAACGTTTGGTAGATTTTGTCAAGCTAAAGAAAATATTGACGATCAAACTGTGATACTGTATTGCATGTGGCAGAATTCTTCCAAAAATCATCATCAATAAGATAAGTCGGTTAATATTGTAAGCAAGAGAACGATGAAACTACTTAGCAATGGAGAGATTAGAAACCAATTTTATCTGTTTTGATTAAACCTATTCTATGGTATCAGAAAGTACCATTATTTCATCGTTGCTCATGATAAATCAGAAATTAATTTTACAAAAAAAAAAAGAAAAAAAAAAAGAAATAGATACTCTTCATCGTCCTTTATAATAGTTCGATAAGTTGGCTCGTCCTGTAGTTATTCCTGCAGCCAGAACTGCACGTGTTAGGTAGGAACATCTATATTAAAACAAAAACGTCCATATGCTAGGAAGGATTATCAGGCTACATTTTGTCAAGTACCAGGAGAAAAGTAAAGTAGTAAATTGCTGCAAACTTAAATCGACGTCAAAGTGTATGATTCCAACGTTACGTTGAATTTTACGTTAGAACACATGTGTTACCAAAATTGAAATTTCTTAACTAATTTTTCACCGATCGTTTTCAATTTTTTTACATTGAGTTGGCATAAGTATTTTCTGTTTAGTTAATAAAAAATCTGATAATTCATAATTTTTGCCATAAGGGTCGTTTTTGCTTGTCGGGCGTCAATTATATATTCCGATAGTTTATCGTAAGGTACTATACACAATCAAGAATCAAGAACAAAACAGAATGAATAAGCACGCGTTTGTTGAAGAATACTATGCGTAGGTGGCTGTCTCATGGGCAAATACTACACGTCTTTTTTTATTGGTGTTTCTTTTTCTTTTGGGATTTCAACCAGCGATACAGAAAGTCACTCTGCTAGATAGAGGCCCATATGTTATATGTCGTTACAAGCAGTATAACACATAAGCCATATGCCATGCACCTCAACAGAATATCGTCAAAAAAAGTTCCAGCAAAATTTACATATTTTTCAGCAAATCAAAAACTGTATAGTCAATTTAACACCACATGTGTAGTACTTTAAGTATAGATTGCATGCATTTCCTACATTCGTTGTCCATGTTGTCCGTTTTGTAAGTAGAAGGCCAGAGTGCCTTTATATAAACACTGAACTTTAGTAGGAAAACATCAAACTTTGGCTTATTATGTATTTTGACTACTTATATCACTCAGGGACTAGTTTTTCGAAGAACAGAGGGCATGCTATTTCAATCGTACCCAGTGGATATGTTCTTTTAAGGACACTAAATATAGGTGTTTCGCAATAGGAATAATGAGTTTCACTTAATCATAGTTTTATTTCATTGTCTATACTAAACTTGATGAATAAGGCTATTATGTCACAAATCAATATTGAATATCAATTATACATGTAATACATTATATTCCTTTTTATTAAATTATGTGTAAGAAAAGAGTCAATTTAGAGTGTGCAGAAAGCCTCGCTTTCATCTGACCCATCAGAACAGTCGTATTCCTTATCACATGTCCAATTTAAAGGAATGCATTCTCCCGACTTACATTCATATTCTTTATAACTGCAAAAATCTACCAATGAAAAACAAATAATATATCAAGTGCATAACATATACGTATAGATTTCAACATGCCCTTTTCCATATTGACCCTGGCATCATCCTGAGACTCCCATATATCGGTCTTGAGGCTTTAGCTCGAGAACTGATACAGGCTTACAAAATGTGTATTGCAATATATTGCTATAAAACACTCTTGTTTGGTTCATACATTTGTAATAATCTTATTGTATCACAAAAATATTCAATTTGTTCAAAAAAGCAATGATTAAAAAACGCTTATTAATAAAATACCGAAACTCAATAAAAATAATAATAGAAAAGTCGATAAAGAAAAATGGAAAATAAAAAAAAAAAATCTAGTCTAGAGCATTTTAATCTAAAACAGCTGTCGAACTCTTGGCTTGAAACATACATTCGTCATGTATGAAAATGTGAATAAATCCTGCTTTTATTACTTGATAGACCTCTCTCTCTGGTCATGTCTTTTCTGAGAATGTGTTCAGGTTTGAGTTGTTCGAATTACAGTGAATACATTCATGGTTTTGTTTAGACAAGTATACACTTGTGTGTTACGTTTTAATCATTTATCAAAGGGGCATTAGCTGTAAAATTCATGGTCACCGATTTGACTCAAATTCTCATATTTCTTTATAACAATGTAAAACATTTATCCAAACTATCCGAAGTCTAAATTAAACAGTTTACAGAGCATGGGTTAGATAGTATATAGGTTCGATTCGTGTATATTTTACGATGAATTTGTAAAACCAGTGATTATGTAAAATTCCCTGGAATAATTAGCGGTTTTGTAAAATCACTAACAGTTAAAGTGATTTTGTACTGGTGTATACAACATGCAACAGTGAAATTTAAATCTCATGGATGTAGTAAAAGCCCTCAAAATATAGGTTAGGATGTTACAAATTCACTGAAATAAGTGCTAAAATTTTTATAAAATCCCTGATTCAAAGTTAAAAGTTGATATCATTTTTTTGTTATTTTATTAATATCAAAATAGACCCTTGATTTTGAAATGTATGTGTTAAAAATACTTCTAGTTCAAACAAGCTTAAGTGTAGATTGATTTTGAAAAAGGCATGTGAACTGATATAAAGACTATAATCTACTAATTTTTGTGTAAAAAGAGTTTGGGTGTCATCTACTGCTACTGATGTTTTTCGATAGGCTATTCTATTGTGTTCGTATCTATTCACAAATAGAAGACAATTTAACAAAATGATATGGAATGGACAATAGATACAGATGACTGATTTAAAAACAGAGAATCGTCAGTTCTTCTGTCACCCTAACAAAATGTCATTAAGGCAAAAAATAACCTTACAATTGCCGTTATATTTCTAGATCGCATTTGAAAAGTAGTTGTGAATACCTACTGTCGGCTTTTTAAAAGAATCTTTTCAAATTTCAAATATTTAAACCGCACAATAGTTTGGTATTTTCTTTCCTTTGGGTTTATAAAAGGAGATAAGGGTTGAAAATCATTGCGATAGAAAGAAAAAAAAGCATATTCAACTCGCATTTTTTATAATATAAAAAATATGGGTATTCTCAATTATCTTACACCATAATGAAAATAACATTACGTCATTGGTGGAAAGTCCATTGTTTAGTACGTTTTCCAGAGCACATGAGATCACCCCAAGTTTTTGGTGTGGTTTGTGTTGCTTATTCTTCAGTTTTCTATGTTGTGTCTTCTGTACTATTATTTTTCTGTTTATCTTTTTTATTTTTAGCAATGGCGTTGTCAGTTTATTTTCTATCTGCGAGTTTGACTCTCCCTTTGGTATATTTCGTCCCTCTTTTAAACCATTCATAACGTTTTGGTGTAAGCTTTTGAAATGATAACATAGAATGAAACTTTGAATTTGAAATGCTGTTGTGAATCTAACCTGCTTCACAATCATTCTCATCTGACGTATCGTCTGCTCCACAATCAAATTCACCATCACACTTCCATCCTTTGTATATGCAATCATTACTGACAGAACAACGGAAGCTGGTTTTAGCGTCGCACGCATCTTTCGCTATGAATGAAACCAACTTGTAAGTTACTTTTTATATTCGATATGAGCAACATGAATGTTGATGTGTTATATCTCACAAGTCCAGGGTAACTAAGATATAGAAATCATTTCTGATTATCTAAATAATTTATCTGCTACTTGTGTCTATTGTTAAAAAAAATCGAAATAATAAAGAGATATAGGATGAGGGTTGAGATCTCAATAAACATGTTAACCCCGCAGCATTTTCACTCCTGTCCGAAGACAAATCCTCTGTCATTTGTTTATCTTGTGTGATTTTTAGTTTCATTTCCTTATATATGTAATCTTCGGCTGTTATCTGCTATTTTGTAGGGTTTTTGACTGTTTGACATATTCCCCATTTCAGTTCTATATTTTACGAAATATGTGATAACGAAAAGTTGATTCTGTAGTGCATGATACGTACATTTTCTCTGTCATATTTCCGATAGAACGTGTATTGATGCAATAGTAACATGCTTACCTTCAACGAAACAGTCGTGTTCATCAAAATTTATAACAAAAATACCTAACTGCAAACGTTGGCAAAATCAAAAGCTCAAACACACCAAACGACAGTATTCATGTAAGAACTGATATGAATATGAACCGGCGTCATATGTCAAGCTTTGGTACAATAGGCTGAAAAAGCAAATTTGAACCAACTCCTACCTAATAATTCACTACAACTGTTTTCATCTGTGCTATCACCTGGTCCACAGTCACTGTTTCCATCACATCGCCATTGCTTAGGAATACAGGAACCAGATAGCTCACACCGAAAATATTTATCGGGATTCTTTGCACAGTTATCATCTGGATGAGATATATGAAAGTTATAATTATTTGCCACGTATCAAACACAATACAGCAGTGATTTCCTGGAGTTGTCATTTACTTACCACTAGTATATGTTTAATTGAGCCTATTGTCTAGTAACCGTTTGTATATCAATCCCAAGATGAAAAACCTAAAGAATGGTAAATAACTAACCAGGTTCTAGTTCTTAACATGTACAACTTAACCATAAGCAATACAATTAGAAATGTATCAGAACGTTTTAATCAGTTGGCATACATATGCATGTTATTGTGTTGTCTAACTGTGCCTGTTCGTCCAGATATCATAGTTTAATTAATTTAAAACTGTTATTTTGTTTCATCTGATTTGAATTGTTAAGTAATGGGTATGAAAGAATTTTCAAAATAAAGCTCATTACAATTCAAGCATGGGTTGCTCACGACAATGTATGCCTCGGAGTTCAATTTAATTGCAAACATTCGTATGACAAAATGTTAACTGCAAAAATACCGCTTCTTGATGTTTTGTCTTACAATAGTTTAAGAAGGTTCATTTGATTAAACGATCTTGCTAAGGTAGAAATTCGGGATTAGGGAAAAGTGTTCCAAGTAGGTAATATTAACTCACCTAAAAGTTTACAATTAGCTTCATCCGTATTATCATGTGGTCCACAATCTCTTTCTCCGTCACATTTCCACTCTATTGGTATACAGTTCCGATTCATACATCGCATCTGTTTTGTCGTACCACGTGTAGGACATTCCTCACCTTAGTGCAAATCAAAATGAATAAAATGATATTGGGTATACGTGAATGAGGCAGCAACGAAATCAACACTAACAATAAATACATGTGGAAGACAATATATTATACATTCTACAACAACCGGTGTAATTCAACGCAATACTTCAAGCTCTAAATCAACCCAAGCCTTGAAAAGTCGAGAAATAATGTTTAAACGTTGTCATAATTGCAGTATAGAAACGGAACTGTAAGGTAACCTTTGATCTTGTCTGTGAATCATTCTTTACAAATGAATGTACAATCATTAAAAGCAACTTGCGTGTCAAACTTTTAGGATTACACTACTATTGTATTGCCAAACCTAATCACTGTATCATAGGGACTTTTATTTCGAGTTGAATAACGTTGAAATAATACGTATATATTCAAAATAATCAAAGGGGCACTATTTGTCAAATTTATGTTTACCGATTTGACTCTAATTTTCATATTTGATTTATGACAATGCAAAACATTTATTCAAATTATAAAGTCTACAATAATCGGTTAATTTATTTAGTGTGTATTTTAGTCTAGACGTCATATGATTAACTGTCGAGTTGATTCCTAAGACCTCCGATTGCCTAATAACGATATAAACATAAATATTGATATAAAGGAAAACAGATAGTATCAAACTCGTGCATTTGGATTTTTCTATGGCCGATAAGTTTTAAAAATATGTTAATCATCGTGTTTTCCTGTATAAGAATGATTTTTTTTGTGGGTCGAAACAGTCAATCAGATGATTCCTTCGATTCACTTTCAATGTTGACATTATTTTTCTTTATATAATTGAACACGAGCAATGCATGCAATATCCATCTCTAGCTAAGGGGTTACATTGAAGTTTATATGGATACGGATTCAATGAGGTCGAATAAGCCACTTGCAAGTGCATAATTCATCATCAATGTTTCTTAGCTTATTGTGGCAAAATTGAACCATTAACCATGCTGGCTGCTAAAAGCTATATAATATTTCACTATTTCACTTTTATTAATGATTTAACAAAACAAATCCTATCTAATATTTTGTATATATCTCTAAGCTAGTGCCCCTTTAAACGAAGACAAAATATCAGCGTGTTCCTCCATTACCTGATGGTATACGAAAGGATTTATTGAATGTTTAATGAAAGAATCTTTATGTGGTGTAAACGTACAGATTCAAAAACAAACAAAAATCTCTGGTATCCATACCTTTTCCTGTCCAAAGTGTCAAACTTATGCAAACCAATATGTACAAACTATTCCACATGACTTTCAAATCTACAAAACGAATCGTCCACCTCATGCGGGCTGGAATTATCATGATTTTACCACGGTTTGGCCCTTTATGACAAATATATTACCCTGAGCGATAACGAGGGATAAAATATCGGCATGAAGGGACAACCCGTGGTAAAATCTAGATATATTCCCCCATAAATTAGTTCGATTAATTAATTGGACAAATACGGCAATTCTTTTGAATCGAAGCGCTCTAGGTGGAGGCAAATATTTGCCGTTCCCATAAATTAACGCACTTTTAGATTGGCGTAAAATAACGGATCGAACAGAATAAGCGAAATGCCCAAACTTTTTACAATAACGTATTTAGATAGATTTGGATGAATTTTGATGATAATTTTCTTATATGTTTTCTATGTATAAAAAATGGGCTTATACCACATTTCAGCATCGCTTGTTTACGTTCCTTGCAGTGATCATTTTCGGTATCAGAAGCGTGTATTTTCCCGTAAAATGCTTTAATTATTACGTCATCATACGTCGGGTACTTCATTCATAAAACAAAAAACATATGACGTGGGAGTACGATCGACACAGTCAATGCAATATATTCATATTTTACCACGGATGTGTACTCAAAGCGTTTGAAGGACGTCATGTTAGAATTTGTATTTTAAAAGAAATCAGGTTCATTTTTGTATAGCCAAACATGTACGTCCATGTGCCAATTGTATGCCAAATTAGGGATGTAATCTATGTTCACAGTTAACCGATAATGCACGCGGGGCCTTTATTCTTTCAATTAGCACCATTCAACTTCATATTTTTGGCCTTTTATTTTAAATGGTTAGTTTTTATTTCGAAAAAAAGGGAATTAAAGAATTAAATAAATACCTAGGTTAAATATGTTAAAGAAGTCTACGAGATAAGCTAGAAAGATACGTTTTACATTTGGAAGATAAATGACATGTAATTTAAACTATATACCGTATCCATTCGAACTGTATTGAACAGTTATAAAAGACATGTTCAGCCCAGTCGTTTCTTTTAGAAAAAAAACTCTCATTATAATGTTTATAATAATTAAAAAAAACTGCGTGAAAAGTATGAAGTGACAAGACTAATGGTTTCAAATCTCAACAAAGATTACCGGCTTGTAAACTAGTCCTTTAGATTATTAATAGTGAGTTGGTTTTTTTTTATGTATATCTTTTTTTTTTCGTATATAAATGTCATGCCATTATATCAGATTTTCAATCTAAAATTGAAAATAGAAATGGGGAATGCGTCAAAGAGACAACAACCCAACCAAAGAGCAGAAAACAGCCCAAAGCCACCAATGGGTCTTCTACACCGCCAGAAAATACAGCATCCGATGGCGATTTTAATAGCCGTCAATGGTTGTTAGAAATTTCCGATTAGTTGATAGCAGTAAAAATTCATCATGATCATGGTAAACTTGGTTTCTTATCATTTTGTTATAGAGAGCAGACAGTGATGTCTTACACGACAATTACCTTTTCGAAAATCAATTTTCAACTGGTTTTTTTTTTCGGTTAAATTTCTATGTATTGTTCCTGATACTTGAAACTTGAATGCAACATTTGTAATTGATCCTACATATTGTTTTACATATTCACAATTTTCTTAGAAAAGCCAATCGTGAAATAAAACTAGTATTATAATTATTTAAAATTACAATAACATCGCGTAACAGGTATGTTGTGTCTGTTTATTATTATTATCATAATAACTGTTTGAAATGTTTAAAAGAATTAGAAGTGATTGCTGAAAAGAAGAAAAACAAAGAAAAGTTGTTTATTCTTTTAATATCATCTATGGTCACTAAGTAATTTTCGATGATATATTTAATATGAGAAATTTTATTTGCAGACAGTTTATAGTTGAGAAATTACCAAAAAATCGATGTGTTGACCTTGATTAATCATTAATATATAGATAAAGGAAGATGTGGTATGAGTGCCAATGAGACATCTCTCCATCCAAGTAATAATTTATAAAAGTAAATCCTCATAGGTCAAGTTACGGTCTTTAACACGGAGCCTTTGCTCACCGACATCAAGTTATAAAGAGCCGAAATCATTTACTAGTGTAAAACCATTCAAACTGGAAAATCAACGGTTTAATCTATATAAAACGAGAAACGAGAAACACTTATGAACCAAATCAACAACTATTGAACATCAGATTTCAAAACATACATAGATGCCAAAACGTTTATCTAGACAGAGGTATCATCAGCGATGTTTATTTGCTTATTTTGACAAAATTGAACCAAAGTGGCTTCTCAATTAACGCGAATTATTATTTCATAATTTCAATTTACCTAACTATATCATATTTTGATTTTATTTCATATCTCGTAGCTAATGTCCCTTTACAGTGACTTGACTGTTAGTGTTGCTTTCCACCAATTGCAACTCATTCAAAATTTTGACCAAATTGCAATTTGTTTTATTAAACCAAATTGTTCAACTGGTCAGAATATTGAACAAATTGTTCAGTCAAAATGTGAAAGTGCAAGGTGATAAAATAATATATACTTACAATCCTCTAAGACTCAACTCCTCTTTAAAGATGTTGTGACAAAATTAGTTTATCAGTTTGTATAATTATATTATAGTCATTTCCATGCTGAAGAGGAACTGTTTATTTTGAATTGCTATACAATTGTCCAAACTAAGCTTTCATATAGTTTTTCTTTCTAATACTACTAAGTGTACATTTTTAATAGAACCAACGTCCATTATGCACAAGTTTTGGCATTAAGAAAAAAAATGAATCATTTATTTGATGGATTATGATAATCAATATAAGAATTATTATCTTAATTAACCATGTTATAGGACCTTTGTAAAAGATCTATAAGTTTAAGATCAAATTATATTTTAGGGTAGAGGAAATGACACCACAGCCAACTATGTGAGATTCCGGTGTAAAGCTTTAACATGCAATTGGCCTGGATATGAAATCGGCGGAAGTAGTTTCTGGGGACACTTTAGTGGCTGGAGTACTTGTCCCCGTGGGACTGCAATATGTGGCATGCAGACGAGGGTAGACGGGCGACAAGGTCGAAGAGGGGATGATGCAGCCTTGAATGATGTCATATTCTTCTGTTGTAAATAAAACAATGATAATTATACATTGCATTTATTTTATTACAAACGATCCAAAACAGTAAAAGACGGTAAGGTTACCAAGGGTAGTGCTCACTGTCAGTGGATTGTTTGTGTTTGTTTGGTGTTTTTTAGCAGTTGGTTCTGTGATCATAAACAATATCATATAAAAGTGTTTTTATTATCTCGAAATGACGATATTAACGTAATAAAAAAATTAACTGTTTTTCTTTATTTGTGTGCTTTTATTAAAAGGACAACGACATACATATGAATTTCATATATTGCTTCAGTCAAATTGCTATTTTTGTATATTTTGTACTGTTGATCATGAATTACAAATTTGGCATATCAATTTCTGTTTTCATT
Source organism: Mytilus edulis (assembly GCF_963676685.1). Lineage (NCBI taxonomy): Eukaryota > Metazoa > Mollusca > Bivalvia > Mytilida > Mytilidae > Mytilus > Mytilus edulis. Next base: position 71,806,749 of record NC_092354.1, on the reverse strand, counting down.
GTACTGATTAAGTAAAATGACCGTTACTCCTTTGTGAAATAAAGATGAGTTGATGTGGTATCATTACTTATGAGACAACTATCAATCACAGATATAGGTAGCTGTGGTATGAGTGTCAATGAGGCAACTTTCCATCCAAAAAGCAACTCATAAAAGTTAGCCATTATAGGTCAATGTACGGCCTTCAACACGGAGCCTTGGCTCACACCGAACAACAAGCTATAAAGGCCCCAAAATTATAAGTGTAAAACCATTCAAACGGGGAAATCAACGGTCTAATCTATATTAAAAAAATGAGAAAGAGAATCACGTATAAATTACATAGCTTGTATATTTATAGATATTTTCATTGTTAAATATGTATGTTCATGGTTTTAAAAAATAGTGGAATTGGTAAAAGAAAATAATCAAGGCAAGATCTCATTGTAGATCTCTGATAAGGTGCCGTCTGATAGAATTGAGTTACATTCAAGAAGAGAAGATAGATCCTGTTATTTGAAGAATTTATGCCAGGTCATAATTTCTTTTGTGAATTATATGTATGGTTTTCAAGATAGTTGACTTACATTACCTAGTATGTTCTATTACTAGACATACGGGCCATATTGGTTCATTGACAAGAATATAACTACCAAACGGTAGTCTAGATACCCCTTTAATATCAATAGTTGATTGATTGCTTAACGTCCAGTAGGAAATATTTCATGAATGTTCAGGATTAATCCTGTCATTTTTCATTTAATTCGATGGACCACTAGATTTGGAGGGATATTTGAAAAAAGTCATAGAAGCAGTTCATTGAAAGTTAGTTCTTCTCCTGTCAAATAAAACTAATAATTGGTTAGTTCTTGATAGTTTTATGACAGTGTAAAAATACCAATGCTTTCACATTTTAGTTAATTATTTTTAATTTTTTATTTGTTTTTATACACAAACAGAGAAGCTGGATAAAACTACTGTCTTATAGTCAAAAAGCGATTTTAATGAGCATCCTGATCATCGTTGCATTAGTTTAAACATATTTTATTGTTCAAAATGACAAAAGGATCAGACACAAGTTTTACAACTTAGTAACGTCTTCTCCATAACAAATACAAAATATACACATTAATTAATGAACACATCAAATATTTCATACTAACAAATAATTTAAGAATAAAGACATGAAAACAAAAGGAAACTTTTTGAAGCGAATCAATGGATTTTAATCGAGTGCATCCTTTTACAGTATAAATACGACACAAACACACCGAATAGTTAGTGGAATTACCTGTGCGCAAATTTTGTTCTTGTGGACATAACTTAAATAAGTGTGTGTGTTTTTCTCATAATAAAGCGTGGGATCTTAATATATTATCCAAGTTTTCGAAAAGGATGTCAGCTGCACACTGGTAAGTATAGATTTGAAACTTATTCTTATATTCTTTCGTTAAAATCCATTGAATCGTTATTGATAACAAAACTTAACAGTAAATATTCATCAAGATCATTCGATTATTGTCATTACATGTATATAGAAATATCTGTAATTTCATGTGTAAGCAGGGGCGTATACAAAAATTTTTGAGGTTAAAATAATCAAAGTTATTGAAATATTCTTCTAGAGTGGGTGCAATGTAGATAAATATCTTGCCAAGCAAAGTGTGGCGAGAAACATTTGTGGTAAAATGAGCGAGAAATTAAAAGTTTCAATCTAAAACCGCATAATTTAAATGACAATTTACATTAACCATAATTAACAAAAAAATCTGTTCATTGACTACCTCTGTATATTTACCAGAAAACGGGACTGACCAATATAAGATTTTGAAAACAAAAATTATAACTGGTACAATTTATTTGTCAATTCATAATACGTGTTTTTATTTTTGTTCTATTTTCGGAGGTCGTGCTAGACTTTTTACAATACTGTAAAAAAAAAAATTGGCCACTAACCACTAAAATCAAAATGAGATCCTTAAAAAATTGTGCTTATTTTCTTGGGATCCCATGTAATACTGTAGTACCTACGGGTTTGGTCCTTGACCGTTTATGCATGCTTCGGCAAAATTTATATGTTGCAAGTGAGAATCATATATTGTCACAGAGATATTAAATAACAAGTTGCTTTCTTTAAAAAAAGAAATGCAATCGTAAACCCAAATGCTTGTTTGGTATTAAATATTAGATAAGTGTTTACTTAAGATGTATTGTTTTATATAATTATTGTGGTATAAGAATTAAAAACTGACATTGATTGTTTATTAATGAAATTACAATTCAATGTGGGTTGATATATTTTCGCTAAAGCTGTGATCACACATTCACGATTTTTACTGCCGTCCTTGACAGGACCATTCCCAATTAAAATTAGTCAAAAGTCTGATCAAGATCCTGTGAATCGTGGAAGGAAATTCAAACTTTAATTAATTAATCACGACAACAATCAGATATTGTTCAGGAAGCGTCGATATTCAACCGTTTCCAAGAGATTTTTTTCACGATAATCCCGTTCTCAATCCGCTTCTAATCCGATTTATATCTTTCGCAAAGTAAAATTCGACCGAATTGGTCACAACTGCATCCCGATTCTACCGAATGTAATCCGACAGAGATCAGACAGTGACCAGACAGTGAACCGACGCTGACAGAAGTTATCCGTTCGAAAACTGTCGACATACTCGGGATGATCAGTTACTGTCGGAACGGAATTCTATCACGATCCTCTCTATCTCATTGCAAACGTCTTTGTCTGGTCTCAGTCGTATTGTATTCTGTAATTGTCGGGACTCTGAGGTGGGTGTCATTGGCGAATTTCGTATTAATAACAGGACTGTTCCGGAACGATTTCGGCAAAGACGGTTTGAAATCGACTAGATCTGGATGCAATCTGGACTCAATCGGCAGAAAAACATCAATGAAAAATTTCTCCAGATCATTCCCGTTCCACAGGACACCGTCCAGAAAACACAGAACAATGTTAGAATTTTTATCCGATACAGCAGAATCTGCCACGACATAGTCACGCATGTCATCCGGCTAGACAAAGTCGGCTGAGTCCACGAATGTTACGGGACGCACCTAAATGTCGGGGTGCTTCGCCGAACTATCAAGACCATTCCCGACCCGTAGCCTATCTGTTACGAATTTAAACTACTGCGTTCAGAAAATGATAGGACATTCCAGATAATTGAGTATAGTAATCCGACTTTTTTCACTTTTCGTGTCTTATTGCTGTCTGATCTCAAACGGGAGCAATAATCGGCAATGTGTGATTCCCGCATTAAGGAATCATTGCCCACGACCAAGGAATATTTGTTTCTTCTCTCTCCCGAAAGACAATATGCTGAGCCAACCACTGGATGTTCCATTTTAAGGTGCTGGTTTTTTATAAGAGTTATATTTTTAGGCTAACGTTCAATTACAAATGTGAAGAAATGTAATTAATTGATGATTACTTGTGTTCAAGAAATGCAGTACGTGAACCTGTAAATAGCTGTGGTGGTTTTTTTTTAATAAAATTTGATATGTTCATGGTTATTTGAACAATGGCTTGATATTGATCATTATTAATATCTTTACACCTGCTCTGCAAAATTTTTGTGATGCTTAGGGTAGTAAGCATTGGCAATTTTAAGTTGTGTGCTTTCTGCTCTTAAAAGTTTTAGATGGCAAAACGCTTTTGTTAAAAACAAAAACTTATTAAAAATTTTAACTCGCTTTGAAGATATTTTCTGAATGTTCCAAGTAAGAAGCATGTTGTTTGGTGGTTGTCTTTTTTTGGTGCAGTTCATATTTGCTTTTTGTTTCTGGTTTGAAGTTAGCAGTTACATGTATAGTATACATGTAACTGCTAACTTTGACTACACTGTGTCTAACACTTCATTGAGAGTTGTCTAATTGTTTTTCCTGCCATATTTAAAAAGATATTCCCTCTGACATTTGACTTATTCATTAGAATAATCTATATAATAATACATGTATATATTGAAATTGAACTGAAGTTGCCTTGTTAATTTTTCTATATTGACCCATCTTTTTCTCTCTTGCTGGATAGTTTTATACTGTTCATTTGGGGGTACTGTGTAGCCTACACTGATCAGTGAGATGGCTCAAAATCCCCTTGCACTATTTTACATTGTCGTACTTAATATATATTAAACCGAAAATTCATCATCTGATCGTCTTCAAGAAATAATAATTATTTATTTTTATTTTTACGAACATTTTGAAGAGCCTTTAAAATTACAATAGGAACATATAGTTAGATAATCTGTTCCCTGACCATATATGATAGAAATTATTATTGGTTATCTCTGTCTACATCTATCATCACTCGGTGTCTATAAAAAAACATTTGATATCTTAACGTCGATCTTGTTATGTCTGCTAAAATTGCATGCATGATTAATTTTAAGGTTATCAATCGTTATTAAAGCGGCACATTTAATTTGTTATGTCATTGCTTGTTTACAGATTCAGATTCAGATTCAATATTTTATTATAGTCTCACCACATACAAACATAAAATGATATTCACATACATAGATTTAAAACATTAAAACATTTGCATTGCATGTACCAATCTTAAAAAGATTTATGAAAGACTTTTAAGATATACATTGTATTATATACATATAAAAAAAAAATTTACAATTTATAATTAAAATTCACAATATACATTTTTACTAAATGATAGTAAAACATTTGTTTCATTAAGAACTAGTGAAATAAAATACTATTTCTTCTTAATAAAATATTGTTGCAGGTTTTGGCAACTATAGCAGCAACATTGCCATTACTAAATAAAAATATAAATTTTTCATTATCTGATAAAAGGTTAAAATGTTCATTAAAATGTATCGCTTCATGTATCATGATTTGTCTTAGATCCACATACAATGGGCATTTTAAAATGACATGTAGTTCATCTTCAACAATAGAGCTACAGTTAAAACATGTCCTCTCGTGTACTTCTTTCCTTTCATATCTTCGAGTTTCTATTTTTAGTGGAGCTACCCCACATCTAAATTTAGCAAATGAACTTCTGTTTTTTAATGACAAAATATTTTGCAAATAATTTTCAGTACAATAGTTATTTTTAAACAATTTGTAAGTCCTCAATTTACTTCCCTCTGCATATGCAGCAACTCTTGTACACCAATTTGATTTAAAATTATCAAATACATCTTCTTCAATTTGTTTAATACAATTTTTGTTCAATACATTTAATTCAAAATTACAATATTGCTCATAATTATACAATTTTAACATTTCTATAACTCTAAAACTCCAGTTTTTAATTCTAGTATTACACTTTCGTATAGACCACTTAAAAATTTTAAAATTTATCCTGTGTGGGTCCATTATGGAACACCTAGCCCAATGTCTCAAGACACTTGACCATTGTTTAACGCATGGAGGTTTCCAGCCCATATCATCTGCTATGGCATCATTTGGAGTGTATTTGCCAACCCCCATGAAAAATCTCATGGCCCTGTTTTGGACTGCATTTATGCAGGAAAAGTCTCTGGTTCCCCAAATACCTGCACCATAACTAATAACTGACCATACCATTGTATCATACAGTTTTGAAAAAAATTTTGTGCTGGAAACCACCATGCGTTTTACTCTTTACAATTAATAATCCTAATGCTCTACTGGCTGACTTCGCTACTGCCTTAGCCATTAACTGATAATCTAAAAATTCAGTCAGTAATAAGCCTAAATATTGGTAACTTTTTACACATTCCAAACCATTACCACCAATAGAAAAAGTACATTTAGTTTGTAAAACAGCTGGATTTCTAAAATGCATGATCTTAGATTTATTTATATTAACTGTCAACTCATTGTTGAGACACCATGTATTAAGCACATTCAACATTTTTTGCAAATCTTCTTCATTCTCTGCCATTAAAATAACATCATCAGCATATAACAATATAGCTAATTTTTCTTCATCTATGTTAATACCAATATTCAAAGCATTAATATCCTCAACCAAATTATTTATATATATATTAAACATTATAGATGATAAAACACAACCTTGTTTCAATCCAGAATCAACATTAAACCATTCAGTCATATTACCATTAGTACGTACACTACATTCTACATTAGAGTATAAAGCTTTTAAAGAATACATAAATTTTGAACTAATACCTAAATTTTCCAGTTTGTTAAACAAAAAAACTCTATTAATTGATTCATATGCTTTCTTAAAGTCTATAAAAGCTACATATGTTGACAATTTACACTTTTTCCTGGTTTCTATTATTGATGTTATAGTGCTTATATGATCAATTGTACTTTTGCCTTTCATAAAACCGTTTTGCTCGTCGTTAATTATTTCCCTTTCATCTAACCATTTGACTAATCTTTCATTTAAAATACTACAATACATCTTGTATGTGAATGGGGCTAGAGTTATGCCCCTATAAGATAAGGGGTCTCTAGGATCTGATGTAGAACATTTTGGTATTGGGGTTATAATTCCCTTATTCCATATATTTGGTACATTACCAGAACTGAAACATAAGTTAAATAATTTATGTAAAATAGAAATAATAGAGATATTTTTACAAAATTCAGCTTGAATAAGGTCAATTCCTGCACTTTTACAATTTTTTGCATTCATTACAACTTTATGAACCTCATCAATAGTAATTTCCTTATCTAAATCAATACAAATAATATTTTCTTTTAGAATACAATTTTCAACCTTATTATAATCTGTTGCATCTACATTTGGGTTTAATAAACTATGAAAACTACTTTTCCATTTATTTAAAACAGTTTCTAAATTGTTAGATATAGTTCCATCATCCAAAGTAACTTCATTCGGAATACGCATCTGTCTCTCGTTACCAATACCAAATTAATTTATGGACGTCAAGTTGGTTACCTATTCCCTATTCCCTATTCGTTACCTATTCCCTATTCCCTATTCGTTACCTATTCCCTATTCCCTATTCGTTACCTATTCGTTACCTATTCCCTATTCCCTATTCGTTACCTATTCCCTATTCCCTATTCGTTACCTATTCGTTACCTATTCCCTATTCCCTATTCGTTACCTATTCCCTATTCGCTATTCGTTACTTATTCCCTATTCCCTATCGTTACCTATTCGTTACTTATTCGATTTTTAATATCCTTCCCCCTTTTTAATTAATTATTATGTCACCCGATCGACAATGTCGGGTGACATATTGCTTTTCCTCTGTTTCTTTTTCTGTATTATTATTATTATACTTCCACCTAATTTTGTACGCCTGTTTTCTCAGAGCCAAAAGTACCAATCCGAATGATGGTGCACTATAACAAGGAACCCTGACTCCCTAGAGTCTGTGCAACTTTGGAACTAAAAAATGGCTGCCATCACCATGGAAACGGAAAAATGGTGAAAAAATATAATTTTGGAGTTCCTTGAATTATTTGAGAATGCTTAAGCTTAAAACCTTTAGATTTTAATACAATGTAGGTGCCCACTATATACTGGTTTTGGATGATTTTGGCACATTTTGGAACTGCTATGTTGCCATGGAAACTACACCAAAAATTTCAAAAATATGGAAATGCGCCAATTTTTTTGAAACTTTAGCATAACGATGAGCAACTTTGGTAGATGTGGAATTTGGCGTTGGAATTTCCAAAATGTCTGCCGTTTCCATGGAAACAATGCAAAAAGGTCAAAATGCTCCAAAAACTTCCGGGTTTGGTGAATAACTTTGGTATGCTTGAACTTAAAATCATCAAATTTTTATGCAATATAGTTATCCACTATATACAGGTTTTAAATGATTTTGATAATCATTGGAACTACTATGTTACCATGGATTATACAGGAGCAAAAATTTCAGAATGCTTCAAAATTGAAGAAATTTGATATGATTGTTAACTGTCAAGTCTAGATATGACTTTTGAAGTTGGAATTTCCAAAATGGCCACGGTTGCCATGGAAACTGCAAAAATGTCAAAAATTCTCAAAATGGTTTTAACTTAAGGAAATTTGATATTATTGGTAACTGACAAGTTTAGATGAGACTTTTGACTTTGAAATTTTCAAAATGGCTGCCGTTGCCATGGAAACGGTATAAATGTGAAATACTTTAAAATGCTCTGAATATACTGAAAATTTACAAAAAGATGAATAGCCATGCATATTTGTGCGTTTACTGTTAAACAAGTGTGAAATGGCTGCCGCTTAGTGGCAATAGGGGGAAGGGTGACATCCGCTATTGCTTGCAATGGCAATTCTAGTTATTCTTCTTCTTCCTTTTCTTCCTCTTCTTCTTCCGCCACTTTAAAAATGAACTTGTCCGCAGCATTTCTCCAAAACTACTTGTCAGATTTACTTAGGGTTTCATAAAATGTTAGACTAATATGTCTAGGTGAGCCATCAATCGCTCATTTGTGCATTGGGGTCTATTAAGGGGTATTTTGGGGGGCAGAAAGAGGGAGGGGTTTACTATAGAACCCTATGGGATTTTATTTTCTAAAATTTTCAAATGAATATAACTTGAAAACTGTAAGTGATAGATACATGCAGTTTTCAGAAATGATTAAAAGACAATAAAACAAATCATATGAAATATAGGGGAGTCCCTTGGGGGTCATCCCTACCCCCTTCAATTCAAGAATATGCTTTTAACTGTAAACGGTCCAGATCCCCACCCCTAAACCATATATATTCTTGTATGGGGCAATAAAACTAATCCAATGAAATTAAATAAAAGTTCCTGGGGGTCACCCCCACCCCGTTCAATTTGAAAATGTACTATTATCTTGTAAACGGTCCAGATCCCCACCCCTAAACCATATATGTTCTTGAATAGGACGATAAAACAAATCAAATGAAATTAAATAGAAGTCCCCGGGGGTCATCCCCACCCCGTTCAATTTTAGAATGTGCTATTATCTTGTAAACGGTCCAGATCCCCACCCCTAAACCATATAATTTCTTGTAGAGGACAATAAAACAAATGAAATGAAATAAAAGGAAAGTCCCTAGGGGTTCACCCCACCCCCTCTTGTTTGAAAACTTATAAACGGTCAACATCCCCACCCCTAAACTATATATATTCTTGTAAGGGACAATAAAACTAATCAAATGAAATTAAATGGATGTTCCTGGGGGTCACCCCACCCCGTTCAATTTGAGAATGTACTATTATCTTGTAAATGGTCCAGATCCCCACCCCTAAACCATATATATTCTTGTAGGGGACAATAAAACAAATGAAATGAAATAAAAGGAAAGTCCATAGGGGGGTCAGCCCACCCCCTCTTGTTTGAAAACTTGTAAACGGTCAACCTCCCCACCCCTAAATTATATATCTTCTTGTAAGAGACAATAAAACTAATCAAATGAAATTAAATGGAAGTTCCTTGGAACACTGTGCGGGACAAATTTGCCATTCCGGTATCGGCAAATCTGACTTTGTCGGTTTACAAGATATCAAAACAAAATTTTGCCCAGTGATAGATTATTGAAAAATTTAAAAAATGCCATATGTCCCAACTTGTCACTGTTGTCACTCTTGTCACTGCAGCTGATTAAAAGTACATTTCCCATGGGAAATTTGATAATTCCCATGGGAATATTAGAATTTCCCATGGGAACATTGAAAGTTCCCATGGGAAAAATTACTTTTCCCATGGGAAGTTTAGAGTTCCCATAGGATCCCATGGGAAAAGATGAATACAAAAAGTTCCCATGGGAATTAATTCTTCCCATGGGAACAAATTTTCTTCCCATGGGAACAATTTTTCTTCCCATGGGAACAATTTTTCTTCCCATGGGAACAATTTTTCTTCCCATGGGAACAATTTTTCTTCCCATGGGAACAATATTTCTTCCCATGGGAACAAATCTTCTTCCCATGGGAACAAATCTTCTTCCCATGGGAACAATTTTTCTTCCCATGGGAACAATTTTTTTTCACATAGGAACAATTTTTCTTCCCATGGGAACATATTATATTACAATACGAACATTATTTTCCATTTAAATTTTTTTCTTCATAAAAATTACAATTTGTTGCAAATACTGGATATATGAGAATAAAAGAGAATACACTTCTGCCTTAGCTGGATGGAAAGCTGTAGGGCATAACACATTTTTGGAACCTTATAAAACATCTCAGAAAAGCAGATTTGTCTCGGGGACAAGTTTGCAATTCCGCTGAGAGCAAAAGTTGTTCACCTTAATTTTTGGAGTTAAGTCAAAATGAAGTTGATAACTTGGTTGGTATTGGTTCCCTGATATTTGTCCTAACAATTTTTGGCTCTAGCACCACTGTTGAAAAAGTTATGCCCCTTTTTTCAACAATTTCCTTAAAGGGAAAGTAGTTTTCCTCAAGGGAAATCAAATTTCCATATTTAAAAGGAAAAAGATTTTTCCTCAAAGGGAAATTGTTTTTTTCCTCAAGGGAAATTGTTTTTTCAAGGGAAAAAGATTTCCTTCAAGACAACAAATTTCCCTAAAGGAAATGTTTTCCCTTAAGGAAATGTTTTCCCTTAAGGAAATGTTTTCCCTTATTTTTACTTGTTAAACATTTCTTCGCTATACCATGTATACATATAAACAGTATGAATATATATAATTATTACAAGACTGTATAGTTGATGCAAATGATATTCAAAACTTTCATAAATGTTTGACTCAACATTTTTTAATGACATTGAAAATTGATAAAGTCTGACTGTTTAGATCTAGGTATTGTTCATACTTTTTATAAAATTTAACTTTGATTTATAATTTTTTTTTGTAGCAAATGATTCTGTTTTCTTTGTAATTGTTTCAATGCAATACATTAATAAGCAACCAATTTGAATGTCATACCATTTGTGGTGTTCTAAAGAATTTGTTTATATGTTTGCAGATTAAATAATAAAATAAACACTTTTCGTGTTATTTTAAATTAAAATTTTCTTCTGTTTCAACTTCTGTACAGTTATTCAATCCACTACGTAAGAATTCAGTGAATACATTATTCCATTCACTTAACATTTTCCTTCAATTCTAAGAGGAAACATTTTTGCAAATTGTTCTTCAAGATCTTCTTCCGTATATTTGATATGAGGGAGCGATGTAAATGAGTGGATAAAACTGGTGTTCCTTTTTCAACATCAAAATAGTATTTGTTCTGCATTCTCCTTTCTTTCGATTAATATATATAATATGTTGTTGCTTTTATGCAATAGTGTTTTTGTGTATCTATGATAGAACTCCATTTTGTTTATGGGCATTATCATGTGATAATGATGAAATTTCCTGTTTCTTTTTTGCAGGAAAGCACACATTCCAGTTCAAATTAATCCAATTATGCACTTTGTAAATAAATTTCAACTTTAAGTTTCCTCTTCAGTAATGACCTATTGATCATGAAAACCAAGATGTCTGATCACCTATAAATACACAAAATAAACAAATAAAATGTTATAAATGGAGAGAGAAACAGCAATAAATGTTTTTCATATGTATCTTTCTTTATTAAAATACATTAAGTAAACTTGAACCTCGCAAAAAATGATTAGCTGTGATGTAGACTAGAAAGTATTAAATGCAAAATAAAGTATTCGCAAAAAAATAAGTTGATTTACATTAGTCCAGTCTGTGTTTGCAGGAAATTAACATCATTGGTTGCCATATTCCTATTGTGCCTGTCCAAAGTTCAGAGCCTGTAGTTTTTGTAAGTTTAGTCTGACACTAAAATTTAGTGGTTGTTGTTGTTGTTGTTTCATATCGGTCATATTTATTTTTTGTAATTTATTTTGTAATAAACTAGGCAATTAGTTTTACAGTTTGGATTGTTTCAATTTTTCATCTTTGGGTCTTTTATAACTGCCTACTTTGACTATAGGGTATGGATTTTCTCATTATTGAAGGTCGTCACAGGCCTACAATTGCTTTCTTAAAGCCATGATAGTTTTCATATTTAATACACCACATCTTTTTAATTTTCATAGTAATCAACAACTTTAAAAAAAAAAAAAAAGTGGTCTTACCATTTAGGTTTAGTTTGCTTCTGCAAATTTTAAATTGCCTATCATTTCTGCTGTTTATAATTTCTCTGTATCTTCTATATTTCTTGTCCTATACATAAAAGAGTAAAAGTTATTATTGAATGGCATCTTGCATCAATATTTTTTTTTGCTGTTTAATGTACATGATGTATATTAATGTGTATTTAAAAAGAAGAGTGCACACCTGAAATGTCTTGCCTTCTTTTACTAATCATTGATAATATGTTGATAGTCCTAAGTATAAAGCTTTATCACAACTGTCACATAAACTTAACATTAACCAAGATAAATAAATAAAGACTAATGAACCATGAGAATGAGGTCAATGTCAAATGAACCATGCCAGGCAGACATATACAGCTAATAAGGCTTCAATACAACAATTATAGTTGACCTATTACTTATAGTTTAAGAAAAATAGTCCAAATCACAAAAACACTGATCAATAAACCATGAAAATGAGATCAAGGTCAAATAAAACCTGCACCACTGACATATAGATCATACCAAGTTCAAAAACACAAATGTGTTTGATATTAATTTTAAGACATGTATAAATGTTCCAGACCATATCAGTATTTGGATCTTACGTTTACGGTCCAGAACTTACAGTCCCACTATATGTGTACAGTCAGACCATTTAAGTATACTTGTACTGTCTGGTACCAGCTCGACCAAACCTGTGTTTTTATTTTAACTGCAATTAAACTTTTTGTATTAATCTATTAAAGATTTCAGTTATGTTGATCTGTACTGTACATTTGTTTCTAATAAACTTGACCAACTTCTTAAAATTGGGCAGACTGTATGCGTACAGTCCAAATACTTGTATGTTCTGGAACATAAACATGATTAACAAGTATTCATGGTATTTGGCAGGATGTCATGCTAAAATCCCATTAATATAATACTAGTAGTACTAAATTTTGAGTATATATACATGTAAATCCACAAGTTACTTACTGAAATTCATGGCGAACACTCACCAAAAACTTACAATTTAGAGGAAAGACTGGACAGATGAATGCACTTACACTATCAAAACAGAGCCTAAAACTTACCAAAAAACAAGATGTTTTACATTTATCCAGGAGCAGGATAATTGAAAAGTTGTTTTTTTCTTTCTCTGCCGTCCATCATATAACCTTTGAATTCATTCATGCAAAATATGAAAATCTGCAAAGGTAAGACCTTGAACCTCAGCTTATCCACATTTTGAATTTTGAACTGCGTACTTGTCCTTTTCATCTTGCTGACAACCTAAACATAAAAAAATGATAAAAACATAATTCTAGATTGACTTTGTGTTTCTATTTTTGTTGGTAGAAACAATGTTCCCAACTTTAAAACGAAAACATCATCACCAAAAAAGAGGTCATACTAACCTCCGAAATATTTAAACAACAAACCGAAATTATTACTTGATTGAAGATCTTGTTGTAAATTAATGGCATAGATACTCTAATTTTTGAAAACTTGATGTCTATTGCATACTTATATTCCTTTGTTTCGAGAGTATGCATATTTAGATGGACTCCATGGACTTTAATGTTAAATAAGCATGATTAATTTTACAGTTTTTCAGCTATATGTGTACATTTTGAGAGAATCTTGCAATACTGTATATTCTGATATTCAGAACTTATTGTGAGGTTTTTATTAATACAACTGAAAGCTGTATCTCATTTTCATTTCTGATACATATTTATGAGCTGAAGACCAGTGCCGAAAATTTCAAACTGCATTGAAGACCTATAGGTGACCTTCGGCCGTTGTCTGCTCTTTGATTGGGTTGTTGTCTCTTTGTCAAATTCCCAGTTTCCACTTCCCATTTTATAACATGTATGCTGATTTTTCTCAAATTACAATATTCAATCATGCAATTTTGTCCATTATTGAAAATACGGTAGGCAAAAATAAATGCACAAAAAATCTAACATTGTTATATATATGTAAAAGGGTTTTTTTAAATTCAAAACAGTTGCCTACACTGTTAATTTCCTTGTTTGATTTCATATTATTAAAGCCTTTAAAGCTAGCTAGATGGTATGCCGGGGCGGATCCAGCCATTTTAAAAAGGGGGGGTTCCCAACCCAAGACAAAGGGGATGGTCCTATATTCATTTGGTTTATTTTATTGTCTCATACAAGAATATATATGGTTTGAGGGTGGGAAACAGGAATCTCGAATTTTTTAACCTACCCACTGGGAATCTCAACCATTTAAAAGTTTCTCAAACATGTGGGGGTTGGGGTGACCCCCATGGACTCTCCCTGTATTTCATTTTATTTGTTTTATTGTTCTATACAAGAATATATATATATGGTTTAGGGGTGGGGATCTTGACCGTTTACAAGTTTTCAAACTACTTACTAGAGGGGGACGGACTTCCTTTTTATTTTATTTTATTAATTTTATTGTCCCCCACAAGAATATATATGGTTTAGGGGTGGGGATCTGGATCGTTCACAAGATAATAGCACATTATCAAATTGAACAGGGTGGGGTAACCCCCAAACACTTCCTTTTAATTTCATTTGATTTGTTTTATCGTCCCATTCAAGAATATATATATGGTTTAGGGGTGGGGATATGGACCGTTGACAAGATAATAGCATACTCTCAAATTGAAGGGGGTGGGGATTACCTGCCATGGACTCACCCTCCCTTCTTTCTTCCCCCCAAAATACCTTTTAATAGTTCCCAATGCACAGATAGTTAACATTATTTTCCCTTGATTTACACTTTAGAATATACACTATAGAGGGAGCTAGGGTAGGGGGGCTCCTAATTCCAAAATCCCAGCTTAAAAACAACATAATCCCAACGTCCCAAAATTCGAATAAAGAATTCCCGGATCCCGAAATCCTGACCTTAAAAACACCCAATCCCGGAGTCCCGATAAAGGTCCTATCACCCCTCACTATACAGGTGTAATTTTTTTTTAAAAGATAATACAACTGAAGACCACAGTGGTGGGATCCAGAATTTTTCATAAGTGGGGGCCCACCGACTGCCTAAGAGGGACCTGCTCCTGACATGCATCAGTGATTCCATGTATAATCAACCAAATTTTTTTCCCAAACAGGGGGCCCTGAACTCCTGGTCCCCCTTTTTTTCCCCTCATTTCAATCACCCTGATATAAATTTAGTTTTATCACTTGCAATAGGAATGGTTTGAATTCCCATATAATTCTTATATACCATTAATATCAACATATTTCATTTTTGATAAATGAATAGCAAAAGTTTTCTATGGATAGAAATGGATAGTGGCTAAGTGGGAAGCTTTCAGATTCACATCATGCCGGTGGCTGTGTTCAAAGTGCTAGGTTTTTATGAGCTCGTTGTTTGCGGACTAACTATTTAGGCCAGTGGTGGATAATAGTGTGCGTGCATTAATCTTCTATACCTTCTTAATCAATATATTCAAATACTGACGGCAAGTGTTGTAATGTATCAATGTCTTATTTGAAATCACCGTGCTATTTACATGTGGGATCGAGAATGCAGGGGAAAGAAACTTGTCAATTATGTTTATTTCTAAGCCAAAATAAATGAGCCGCCGTAAAATTAACCTTGGTCTAATCCTCAAATTGGTGAAAGAGGCTTTACGGGCTACTAATACATGTCTTAATCTCAAAATAACTCGGCAGCGTCAAATAACAGTGCATGTAAGGCTCGTCTCGGAAGGGGGTGTCTTTTTTTCTGTCTTCTTTTTTTTAGTTATATTTTTAATAACTTACACTTTTTTCCATTATTCTCTTTCTTTCACTATTCTTTATTCCTTTTTTTTCTTTGTCCTTTGTTCTCTATTCTGTTACTTCACATCCATACCCTCTTATGTGGACTATGTAGTTTATTTTTCAGTTCTGGCAGAGATATTAGATACAATATATATGTCTCTGGTTCTGGTATTATACGATAAGTCAATTTCTTTTTCATGCAGTGTCATGAAAATAATGGTTTTATGCATATCAGCCAAGATTGTGCGTAACATTTTAATAAACAATTCAACACTATATACACGTTATGTGAATTTTATTAAAATCGATGAAGAACATGAATTTGGCAGCTAGTGCCCCTTAAACAGGTAAAGTTCAATTAACAAATTCTGATCTACTGGCATTCAACCCCAAATTACTTACTTGCTGTATATTGATAAATGTGATTGTATATCGTCAATACCTCAACATCGAGAATACGTTTTATCGGACCACAGATGAATTATCACGTTTTGATTTTCTTTAATTACAGATAAATGTATTTTAGGTTCAGGAAATGATTTATTCTTCGGGTACGTCTAAACAACCGCTCAGGACCTCCTGAGTGCACTCAGGACATACAAAGTGCACTCAGGACCCATTACCGTCATCGTATCTGCACACATGATGGATGTTTATATTCGTTATACGCTTCTTATTTTAGAATTAAATTTTGGAAGAATTTGAAATCGCAGGGGCGGATCTAGCCAGTTTAAAAAGGGGGGTCCTAACCCAGGACAAAAGGGGAGGTTCAACTACATGTCCCCATTCAAATGCATTGATCGGCCAAAAAGTGGGGGTCCAACCCCCGGAACCCCCCTCTGGATCCGCGCCTGAATCGAACTTAGATAGATATGTTAATTCTTATAAAATAATGAGGGCACGTGTCACTGATTACACAACTACTGAGCCATGAACTATCTTATCAACAAAATTGATTGGATTATCTTTATTGTTTTTTTATGAATTGTAGTGATAGTTCAGTTTTACCTTTAACATGAATTTGCATATAGAAAAAATAAAATATCTCATTCGATGTACTTTTTCAGTTTATTTTTCATGATGACGGGTAAATATATTTGTTGTGTTTTGCAGTTCACGAATAAAGAAAATTATTTTATATATAGTTGCGTTTTTTCTGTAACAAGTTCGATTTTTGTTTTTCATTGTGATTCTTTTCTCTCTCTCTCTCTAAATCAAGTTTTTCAACAAACACAATGTTGAATGAATATCAAATTTTATTGAATTTGTATATCTTTATTCTCAACAAACCATTATACGAAAACTTAGTCGTGGCTTGAACGGATTTCGTGTCAATAAACTGTCTTCGAAATAGTATTTCTCGTTGTAACAAAAATCATTTTTTCAAATTAAATTAAGAATCTTACTACAATCTAACTTACATATTGTTTAGAAATAATTATACACAAAATATCATAATTTTCAAAAAACGGAGACGAAAACGGTGAAAAGTTCATTTTCAAAATTTATTTTCACATTGAAATTCGTTTCAGGCTTCTGAAACTGGACAAAACGACTTTAATTAGAGAAAAAAACCTTAATAAATGCGGATTTCTTAAAACATTCGTATAACTCAAAAATGAGATTCCTGGACAAGTTCCATAAAAATGAGAAATAACATCTAACTACATGTATATGAGTTTGATTGTTTGAAAAGTACGGCTTTTACAGTTAAGAACGGATTCCATATACAAATCTTTAATTAATGTAAATTCTTTAAAAGTATGAACATTTATTTCCCTTTTCAAACTCGTGCAAAGAATTAATTACTGCGGGTCCAGGACAGGATTATAAAATTAAGAATAAAACTTAAAAATTTATGGAACGAAATTTTAATAAAATACGAAAATCTTAAAACCTCGTGATATTCATTTTAAACGTCACAATATTACTTCCCGCATGGTCACACTGTACTAACAACACAATCTATAAACAATAAAGATAATCCAATCAATTTTGTTGATTGGATAATTCATGGCTCAGTAGTTGTGTAATCAGTGACACGTGCCCTCATTATTTTATAAGAATTAACATATCTATCTAAGTTCCAATTCTACCAAATTTAACTCTAAAATAAGAAGCGTATATAACGAATATATGCATCCATCCTGTACATGCGATGACTATAAAGGTCCTGAGTGCACTACGTATGTCATGAGTGCAATCAGGAGGCCCTTCAAGCGGTGTTTAGACGTACCGTTATTCTTCTGGAGGCTTCAATTTTTTTTTTTATCAATAACTTATACACAAGGAGACATTTTTTTTGACAGCATGCTGAACCCCAGTTAATGAGCAAACACAAATCTGAGACTACTATAACACATGTGTTATAGTAGTCTCAGCACAAATTAAGAAAGAAAATCGTTTACAATTAAATTCTATAGAAGGAAAAATAGGGGGGCGGGGGTAATAAACAAATTTTATTTACGCTCACATACTTCTAAAAAAGATTTGCATATGTAAGCTCTCTATAGATAATGTTGAACTATTTCAGGAGTTTTGAAAAAAGAATATATATACAGTTTAATTTCGACTAAAGTAGTGATTCTTTTTATAGATTTAGTACCTCAGTTTCGACTCAACATTTCTTTTTGAATTGTTAGATGGCAAACTCTTTAAGAGAATATTGTATCTGTTCTTTATGTAATTATGGTGATATTGGCGATAAGATTCATTATTTTATAACAAGGCCTTGTACAAATCCTTGATTATAGAATGTTTGGCAATATAAAAAGACGAAAGTAGACGAACCTTCATTAAGCAGGATTTCACAAGTTGATCTCCAAGCGGCCCACATTGTACATCGAATAAGATCTATATTTTTCAACGTTTTCAAAATGAAATAACTTGAATTGAAAATCTCCCAACTGTGAAAATTTGTTATTTCTAAACGTCTTTAATTATTATTTCGGAAAGAAAAAAAATATTTAGCATATTCATATAATTTCATAATTTTTTCCAAGGAAACCTTTTTTTTTGCAAAGTTTACTTCTATATGTTTTTAACCATCACCAGCGACATATTCTCTGCCATCACCAATTAGTCCTAATTATTAAAGATCAATTGACAAATTCAAATGATGATTGGTATATCGTATTAAATATGACCATCGGTCATCCGTGACGTATCCTAAATAACGGCGCATACCGATAGATAGATAGTTTATTAATTAGCGTTTCGCAATTTAAATTTCATCAAGGCGACTTAATTAAACCAATTACTATACAAATCTTGAAAAAACGATGTACATGTACTTTTTAATATTTTCAAAACAAATTACGAAAAGTTTAGTGTAAAAATCACCGAATATAAATGTTTCTTTCTTGCAGGTTTTGGCATTTGTAAATGACATTAACGTTTTGGAATCCTAATGCAAAAGACAGTCGATTCAAACTGAAATAACTTCTTAAAAGATGGTTTGATTTTTTCAGAGACACATGTATATATGTCCATGTATTATATATGTCTCAATATATGTATTATATGTCTCTGATTTTATCAAAACAAAAATTACAAAATTATAAAATAAGTTATCAATCGAATGAACCCTGAACTCTCACTATTATATATACATGTCCTAAGTTACTTAATGTCCTGTGTGCAACCAGGAGATCCTGGACGGTTTTTAGACGTACCATTATTTAATACGCATATATTTAAAGCTGTTCTTATTAGACATTTGCGGAAACTGTCATACACCTACGATTAGGATTACAATTACACTTACGGGTAGCATTTAAATCTTGGGCTTTCTCAAAGTGTAAAAAAAAAATGTCGATCCAAAACAATGTAATAATAGTGATTTTTTTTTTTTGTGGTTGAACAACGATTTTTGTTCTTATATATTTGCAAAAATGTGTTATCATTTATTGTTGTATACGGTGTTATCCAGGTTGGAAATGCTGTAATTATACGAAGGAGGATAGAATGAACTAACATTATTTTAAAAATAAATTTAACATGAGACACACAAATTATCGCAATTTTGTCGTTGCAGTAGCTAGATTTGGATAATTGCTGAAAAAAATCGAAAATGAATACTTCGTGTTAGGAAAGGTGCAATCAACCATAGAGCATGCTAGCATGTTTATGATCAGACTTTATTTTCTCTTTTATTTTGTTTCAAAGAGAATGGTGAAATACAGCGGACGGGTGTTTTTGAGCTATGTATTCTTCATGAAATTTCACTTGCCGTTCGGTATAATTTTACAATCTTTTATTTTTCCTAAATAGGACACACACTTTTGTCTACGTTTATGGTTCCAATATAAAAAAAAAAACAATTCGAGAATACCACCCCCCCCCCCCCTCTCCCCTCCCCCCAAAAAAAACCAGTTATCAACGAACTTTTCTATATCGGAAATATATTTTACACTGTTCGCCAGACTCAGTTGAAATGTAGGAGCAGGTGAACCAAAATAGTTAAAACTTTGCTATCTATGTTTTCAACAGCAACAAACAAAAAATGATAAACAAGTTCCGAGTTGTTTTTCTTTTATGCAAGTATTATAATGGAGATCTTGGGAATCATTCAGTATGGACGTTTTTTTTTCGCAGTATCGATAATTATCCCCTAAGAACATGGGTGGAAATGGTATGCTCTCAATATGAGATTTAACCCCTGTTCCGAGACTGGTACTTTTTTCATGAAATTGTAATATTTATGCACTGACGACGTAGTAGTCGATCCAGCCATTTTCAAACGGGGGTTCCAACAAAAGATAAAAGGGGGCGACCATATGTCCCTATTCAAAAGCATTGATCGGCAAGAAAAGGGGTGTTCCAGCCCCCGACCAGCCCCTAATCTCTCACTGCGACGTTGTTCATCTCACACAAAGTTTATACGCAAATCTATTCAACTGATTGTTAGGGATAAAAAAAATGCAAAAGTGTAGCAGGCAAAAAGAAATTGTTAAAAAAAATCACAATCTGATTATGTCGACAAGGCAACAGTTGCTGATACAAAGTTGTAATCGTGCATAACAAAAACGACACCAATATAACTATTTTAAATGAAACATTTTGTACAGTACCCTCTGAATAATATGTTTGTTGGTCTTAGTATACTAACCATTGCATTAAATGTACCCTGTTTCGCGGGGGAAATCAATTACTCCTGGCTGCACCTTCGGACCTTATAAATCATTGTCTTCAAATATTCAGCTTTGTGCGGTCCTGAAGGTAAATCCAGCAAAGTGCTTCGGACACATGAAATTTTAACGTGTTGTTTAAATCTTTTTTTTTATTTTTATAGAAGACACCATTTGCTATTTTGTATCTGTATTGTTGGTTTGTTTTTGTATTTTAAGATGACCCCTTGTTTTTGTCACCTGTAATCGTAAGTCTGAAGTGTAATCCTAGGTATAGACCTAGTTTCCGCAAATGTCTAATTATATGCATACTAGGTATCAGTGGCGGATCCAGGGGGAGGGTTTCGGGGGGTTGGAACCACCCCTTTTTTGAACGATCAATGCATTTGAATGGGGACATATGGTTGGAACCACCCCCTCCCCCTTTTGTCCTGGGTTGGGCCCCCCTTTTCAAATTGCTGGATCCGCCACAGAGGTATATTTATATATATATGTGTTTATCAGACCAAATGACTTCCCAATTAGCAGAGGCGGATTTCGTTTTTTTCCAGCACCCCCTTAATCTTGGGAAACAAATGGTAGATTATATAGGAAATCACGGAAGCATGACTGGACGTGACCCCTCTAAGGCAGGCAATGAGTCCCCACTTATGAACATTTCTGGATCAACCATTGCTTAGTTCTAGTTATCGTAGGTCCTAGTGTGATCTAAAGCCAATGGGTCTTTTTAAACACATCTTAATTCATACATGTATACGTTTTCTCACGGATTTGTTCATGCAATATTGAAATTATGTTTACTCAATGCGTAATTACTGAAGTTTATATTTGCTTCTTTTCTTCTTAATTTCATATAAATTATTTTTGGATTTTTTTTTCTTCGTAAAATTAGTGGTGTTGAAATAGGGAATGGACACAGATACCTTGTCACATTTAACAAAAGAAATGTTGTATAATGTCACCAATCTGTATTACACGTAGACAGGATGTTCTCTAGAAAACTATACGTTATACACACCCGAGAATACACGCACTGTCGTAATGGAAAATTACTGTATGTTATAGTTACCTGTAATCAGCTTTGCAACACGTGACCATGTCATAACAGTTCAAAAATATTTTCTCCAAATCAAAATGGAATATTAATTTTTTCTTTAAAATTTAAAACTTTAAAAAGAAGACTTTGACAAAATTATGAAATAGAAAGAATTGAACAATTTAAAATCGTATTTTAACAAAGATTTAGATATAATTTTACAACGATCCTTAAAAAATACCCACACTGTGTATCATCGCCACCGGAAATTGGGTACTAACGAAGCGGAGAGAAATAGAAAAAAAACTAAACAAGTTAAGAATTCATTCAATTTAAAGCATTTCCACTCATTGGATGAGGGTGCCGCTTAATAAATGATTTTCTGATATATAATTCTTTAAATTATTAGGCAGATAAGTACAAAATTAACACAAAATTGTGTGTAATACTCCAAAACTTGCCACTTAGTACCGGAAAATTTCGAGGTCGATCGTCCTCTGTCGCCCCATTCTCAAGATATTGAACTGTTTTTCATTATTTTTCCAGACACGTTTTTAGATTATTATAGTGTAACATCATATTTACTGAAATTTTTTGTCAAAAACATGTATTTTAAAGAATTTGGACAAAAACATTGTTTGTTTGTTGTACGGCGAATTGCAGGACGTTGTACGGCGAATTGCAAAATAACAACTTTTGTCTGTACGGCTTCTTGCAATATATTATAATTTTAAGAGGAAATTAATCAGTGTTAAAATAATATCAAGTGACGATATTTTGTTGATATCAAAGCTTTACAGGCTTACAAATATACAAAATGTCTTACTTATCAAATATTATTAAATATATGCCGTTAGTTCAGTTCAGAAGGCCTCGTTGCGTACCGCTTTTCGATTTTGTACAAAAAGGTTTTTTTCAACCATATTATCCTAAATACATTTATATATCGGTATACTACTAACGACTGTTGTCTTATTTGTTGTTAAGTTGAATTGTGTAAGTTCAATAAAATAAACCGTCCATTCATCTTTTGTTGGTGCTAGCTTTTTTTTTTTTTTTTTTTATAGAAAAGCAGTGGAGATGTGGTATGATAGCAAATAAGATAACTATCCATCAGGATAAAATAAAGTGTATGCAAGCAATTATGCTATCGTACGGCCTTCAACAACGAAAACTCGTACCTTATAGTCGGCTATAAAAAGCACCGACAGAAAAATATGGAAGGACTCAACAAGAAAACTAACGGCCTAACTTATATACAGTGTAACAAAACAATTTATGAAAACAACAAATAAGATAGAGATGAAGCAACGACAACCACCGAACCACAGGATCGAGAATTCGGACAGACAAAATTAAGAAAATACTTTGTTTTCATCGAAAGTAAGGAAAAACAAATCGTGAATTGCATTTCGAATTAATTTTCTTGTCAGTTTCGTTTTAAAAATATATAATTTATATACATCTTAAATGCTGTCAAGCAAAAGGTATTTCTATCAAATGCATTAACCATTTTATCTAATGCATAATTAGATGGGGGAAAGGGGGTCCGTTAATAAGTTAACAACAACTTAATTTTGGCAAAAACAGTTAACAACAAATTTTAAATATTGGTAAGAGTTAACAGCAACTTTAATTACCATTTTTACCAAACGAACCCAAAAGCAATGAAAAGGGGAAGTGCATAATTATCTTCAATGTATTCAAAAGTTTGAAAACCACTGTACAAAGTCGCAGAAATGCCAAGCTCCATAAGGAATCTTTTATAAAGCTGACTAATTTTCAGAAGACACACGCAAGTACCATATTTTTTTATTGACAGCTGGACAGACAATTGAACGGATGGAAAAGCAGACGGAGTGATCGACTCCAAGAAAAAGGACTATGTCATGAATAATCGAAAATGCTTCAAACAGCAAAAGGGAGGCTTCTGGTTATGTATATTGTTGAGTAAATGTTTTATGACAATCAGTCGTAGTAAACTTGGGTTATCGTCATGGCGTAGGAAAGTGTAACAAACAGTTTGAATGAGTGAATACTATAGGGCGTGAACATTATTATTTTTTATGACGGGAGCTCTTTTAAATTATGGTTACATCTTAGTCAGGGTATTCATACGACTCATTGCTTACATGATTTTAGTAAAAGGAATTACGAAGGTTTACTCATTTTTATTTTAAATCATCAAAACCAGTGTATAAATCAGAAAGAAACATGTAAGGTGTCACAAGTTGAAGCGCTCTTTCATCTCCAAGTCCCAATTAAGAACTCTGAGCTGATATAAAAAAAGCCTTGGTCCATCTTTCCATTTCTGAAGTCTTAGACTAGCAAATATGACATCAATTTGAGAACCAAGTCCTCATTTTTCGGCCTCTTCTACCAGGCCACACTGTTCAGTTATTTTACGAATTGCAAAATGAAAAGGTACTTTATTTTTCACGATTCCGTCCAGGTACTCAGGGTCAATATAACTTATCAAATATTCCACATACTTCTGAATTATTTTCATCATAGGACTGACCAGGGTTTTAGCTGTATAAGAAGTGGCCTTTCCTTTTAACGTGTTTGATACATAACAAATAGAAGGCAGATATAACTACATTGGTTAGAATTATAAAAAGGGGTATGAGATATCCCTAAACATGTTTAACACTGCCGCATTTGTTGCACCTGCATGACCAAACTTGAGTCTGTAACCTTTGCTACATTTGTATATAGTCTTGTATTTATTTCATTTTTTTATAATTTTGGTTCATTTATATGTTACAAACATTGAACTTCTACCCCCTTTTTGTAGTTAAATGATTGATCACTAAGGAGACAGCTTCGGGTATATCAATACACAGTTACAAGTTTAGTTTCGCATTATAGCCATGGTGAATTTTCTAAATATGAAAGTTTTTGTACAATTGAATTGATTTTTAGATAGTTGAATAATAATATAGCCTTCCTAGTGAGTTTATATGAACATTTAGATTGTTTTTAACATGTTTTAAAAGACATTTTTCAGTTTGAACGTCGATATGTTCCTATCCGTACCGCCATAGATTTAAAAATTTTGTATTGTTTTTCAACAAAGATTTGACGCTCGATCTTTTCAATTCAATTTTATGGGAAAAAACAGCAGAAATGCATATTTTTTTTTACCTTTTGAATGATAGATATATGTCTATGGTTTCAGTAAAGATTTCACTCTTATTGATTGACATTTTCCTTTGGACCAAATTTTTGAGATCTTTGTGACATGTTCAACCCCCTATCTTGCAATATTTGGTATCAAATAAATGCTGATTGTTGCCATGGTTACACAAAAAAAGATTATATTTCACCATTATTACTATTGGAAATCAAATCTATGGACGATTCTCTTTCCATAAATATACACATGCATAACTCAAGGGAAAGAGGGTGTTCAAAAATTATGAGTGTCAATTCTAAGTTTTTTCCTATCTGTGAATTGACACCCCATCCTAGTGCATACTCTTGTCGTTGCGTTGGGTAGTTTCTTCTATTTGGTCGGGCTTCTGTTTCTTCGACATTTTCCTCATTTCCATTCTCAATTTTATCAAGGATTTACTATACTCAAAGATTTTTTACTTTGCGGAAGCAACGTAAAAAAAGGAATGGACAGCAAATTTTCATGTGATTCTTGTAATCAGTTAACAGAGAAAATAATGTCAAAAACAGTGAACACTTTAAGTATTAAGTAACATATAGCTGGAATCTCAATTTCAAATAAACAGTTAACAACATTGCAAATTTTAAGAAAATAGATTACAGACAGTGGGTCGAAAACAGTTAAGGATTTTTAAATTCATCAGTCAAATAACAGTTTTAAACAAATTAAAACCTTGAAAAAGACAAAAACAGTTTAACATAAAAGGGTAACCCCCACCCCTTAGATATTTGAACTTAATACTTTATTTTCTTTAAAAGGACGGTAAATAACTATTCTAAAATTAGCAAGTTGCCATACAGTTGAAAACAAGTTGCCATACAGTAAATTTGTCAACACGAGCAAGTTGCCGTACACTAGACTTTATTTTTCATGGTCTATATTCTTTAAAATACATGTTTTTGACAAAAAATTTCAGTAAATATGATGCCACACTATAATAATCTAAAAACGTGTCTGGAAAAATAATGAAAAACAGTTCAATATCTTGAGAATGGGGCGACAGAGGACGATCGACCTCGAAATTTTCCGGTACTAAGTGGCAAGTTTTGGAGTATTACACACAATCTTGTATTAATTTTGTACTTATCTGCCTAATAATTTAAAGAATTATATATCAGAAAATCATTTATTAAGCGGCACCCTCATCCAATGAGTGGAAATGCTTTAAATTGAATGAATTCTTAACTTGTTTAGTTTTTTTTCTATTTCTCTCCGCTTCGTTAGTACCCAATTTCCGGTGGCGATGATACACAGTGACCCAACCAAACGTTGTATCAAACGATATGAACCTACGCAGTTTTATATCAAAATACTGACACACACCAGTTTGCCATCTCAGTATGCAAGGCAAGGGTGCTTTTTAGCATTATTATTTTAAAATCTTAAGAGGATCCCCAGCAGTTACTTGCAAATTTAACTCTAAAATGAGAAGTGGATAACGATCTATAACGAATATATACATCCATCATGTGTGTAGATACGACGACTATATAGGGTCTGTCATGAGTGCACTTTGTATGCCCTGCATGTGTGCACCCAGGAGGTCCTCCTGAGCGGTGTTTAGACGTACCGGGAAAATCTTATCTGATTCATCGGTTACACTCCCCTGTCACCAGTGATTCTTTTTTGCTGACATTCTGAAAAAGTATTGTGTAGTCCCTGTGTAAGTGTTGACTCTCAATTTGCACATGTGATTTTTTAACACTCCCTTGACTTCTGAAAAAAACCAGTTATTCAGTTCACTGATTAAGATGGAAGGTAAACGAACAGAAAGTCACAGGACATTCCGACAAAAAGTCACAGGACAAAAAGTCAGACACATGTCTGACTCAGACATAAAGTAACAAAGTTGATAGGACAAAAAGTCACAAACAATTTGTTGACAATTGTTTGAATATAAATGAAAAAAAGGTCTTGAAATATCTTCTTTTTATCCATTTTTAATTTAAAGAAATTGTTCATAATAATATAAAAAAGAAGATGTGGTATGATTGCCAATGAGACAACTGTCCACAAGAGACCAAAATGACACAGACATTAACAACTTTAGGTCTTTACGGCCTTCAACAATGAGCCAATATAAAATAGATGTGGTATGATTGCCAATGAGACAAGTTAACTGTCCACAAGAGACCAAAATGACACAGACATTAACAACTTTAGGTCTTTACGGCCTTCAACAATGAGCCAATATAAAAAAGATGTGGTATGATTGCCAATGAGACAACTGTCCACAAGAGACCAAAATGACACAGACATTAACAACCATACTAGGTCACCATACAGCCTTCAACAATGAGCAAAGCCCGAGGTAAAGCCCATACCGCATAGTCAGCTGTAAAAGGCAATCATACCATATTAAATTATGAATTTTTACAAAGTCTATTTTTATATGCCATGTCCTTTGTAAGAGTTGTATCATTCCATCAGGTCCTTAGTGCACATTTTTGTTCTAAGTGCACTAAGGAGGTCAATTTGCGGTATTACTACGGACCCCATATATTTGAAGCTGTTCAAAATACTGTGCATTATAGGTACTTGTATCAGATTGAACAACAATTGTCATATATATAAAAAGAATAAGTAATCTGGTATGAAATATGTCCACTGGAACGACCGTGCAAGTGCTATAGATATATTATAGCCAGTCAAGGTCGTTAAAAACTTCCATTTGTTGTTGTCCACTGAAAATAAGCTCTTGAAAATATTATGGATGAAATAGCAAGTAAAGGATGAAATTAAACTGGATGAAATGTGTCAATTTTTTTGGTAAAGTAGTATGTCTGAAGTTGTCAAACTTAATTATAGACCCTTCAGGGGCGGATCCAGTCATTTTAAAAAGGGGGTTCCTAACCCAGGACAAAAAAAAAGAGGGAGGGGGTAATTACATGTCCCCATTCAAATGCATTGATAGTCCAAAAAAGGGGGTCTTTGACACATTCCCCATTTCCATTCTCAATTTTATCATGTAGTCGTCGTAGTCCAAAGACACTTTGTTTTCGCATAATTACTTTAAGTATAATTTAACAGAAATCTATGAAACTCAAACACAGGGTTTGTGACCAGAGTTTTTGTCCAGAGTTTAGGAATTACATGAATTAGGGGCGAAAAGGGGCCAATATTAAACTTTGTTTGATTTTATAGAAAATTGAATTATTGGGGTACTTTGATATATATATTCCAAATCTAACTGTGTATTTAGATTCCTAGTTTTTTGGTCCTGTTTAAATTGGTCTAAGACTATCTTAAGGTTCAAAGGGTCCAAAATTAAACTTATTTTGATTTTGATAATATTTAAATTCTTGATGTTCTTTAATATGCTGAATCTGAATATTTACTTAGATTTTTAGTATGGGCCCAAATTTCAAGTTGGTCCAAATTGGGGTCCAATATTTTACTTTGTTTGATTTCCAAAAAATTGAATATATGGGGTTCTTTGATATGCCGAAACCTAACCATTCATTTAGATTTTTGATATTCTGGCCCGTTATCAAATTGGTCCACATTGAGATCTAAAGGGTCCAAAATTGAACTTTATTTGATTTCATCAAAAAATGAATAATTTGGGTTCTTTGATCATGTTGATATGCTGCATCTAACCATGTATTAAGATTTTGAATATTGGAACATTTTAGAGGTTAATTGTCAATTTAAAATTTTTAAGTACTTGGACCACATTCATTCAATGTCAGAAACCTATGCTGCATCAACTATTGAATCACAATCCAAATTTAAAATTCAGAGTTGTATCCAGCTTGAACGTTGTGTCCATACTTGTCCCAACTGTTCAGGGTTTAAAGTGTACGTTTGTATCTAGCTGAGCCATGCATAGCATTCTTATTGGTTATTTTATATATTAATTTGAAATTTTGACGAGTGAGACACATACAGATTATACTGTAAACAATATTTCAGAGTTTAACGTAGTCAAGCAAAACAAATCATAGAAGAATAGTTGAATCATGTTTTTGTTGTCCAATGAAAAATTGGTACGAACAAGAAGAAAAAGTATGGGAATGTTTGTTTTTTAAACTATTGACCAGGGTGAAAGTCTTTGAAAGTCATGACTGACAAAAAGTTTGTGAAATGAAATAGCACAAATATTCCATTCTTATTAAATATTATTGTATATAAAGAAAATACTGATGTTTAATAATAGTTTTTACCCTTTTCATGTTTTATAGGACAAGAAATATAGAAAAATAAAGAAAAATATAAACAGTTTCAATAGAAATGAGCGACAAAACAAGATAAACAGAATACAACAAGGCCTAAATGGTAAGACCACTTCTATATACTGTAAATTCAGAAATTATTGCTAGCATTTATTATTGTGATTTTTTAGGGAAATGACAACTCATTGTGATTACTAAAAAAATCTGCATCAATTATATATACATGATATATATGTATATGTTTCTGTTATCAAAATATGATTTTTTACATTACTCACATTACTAAAAACCTTTGGATGATTTCTGAATTACAGTAATAAACATGATAAAAGTAATTGCCTTTGAATGATGACTCTTATAAAAATAAGAAGATGTGGTATGGTAAATGAGTGACTTATCCACTAGAGTTAAAAAAAAAGTGGATGCAAGAAATTAAAGGCCAATGATGGACTGGCCTTCAATAATGAGACAACACTTCCTGACCTTTATAGGTCAGCCAATAAAGATCCCAACATGAAAAGATTTAAACAATCCAATTTAGTTCAACATGTTCAAAAACAATAACAATTAATAATAAAAAAATCATGTCTGTGAGCACTCAACCTCTTACCTGACCATAATATAGGACAGTGGTTCAAATAACACAACATATGAACATTCTATAACAACTTTTGCAAGTGGCTAAACTTTAAATATCACTGCAAGGCACTAAACAACGAATATTAAATCTTGGACACAAAGCACTGAAATAAGAGTTCTAACTCATATAAAGCATGACAAGTAAGAATATCAAATGAAAGTTTCTCAAATGTTAAAGTTATATGAAACGAGTGAGTGAAGAAAAATAAAGTTTGTCCAATTTTTGAACCAATGCATGTATACATCATAAACTTCATTCACAAGTATATCATATATAAATCGTCAATTTTTTTTCTCTCTGTTTGTTATGATTTAACAAATAATGCTGCTCATTAAATGCCGTGTTTTGAAGCTGAGTTTTACCGATTGTCACCTTATAGTAAACAAATCCCAAAAAGCATGGGTATTGAGCACGTGTTTAACATGTATAATCAGCTATTTGTTTATTTCAATGACAGATCCTTGCATATTTTGTGGTCACCGGATTTTTACGAGGAGGGTTACGCTCGGGTCACTATGCATATGGAAAATATATATCGGCGAATTGATTCCTGGAAGCAAGCAATTAAAAATAAGTAAACTTCTTCTAAATGTGGACAAATTAAAGAATTTTCCTCAGGAAAAAGTATATGTACTTAAGTTGTATAATGAAAACTATCCATTTAGTTATAAAAAACATATGCATATTTTTTTTTTAATTTGAGGTTTCTTATGACTTTAATTAAAACATGATAACATAAGCTTATTTATATTTCTGTTTTTTTATGCATTTATCATGTTTATAACTTTATTTTTTTTATTTTGTGTATTTATAGGTCAAATATCTTGGTTTTTATGATCATCGTCAGGTCCTGCAAGTCTATACTGAAGAGAAAATTATTTTGTTAATACTTTTCTACATAATGTGCTAATTGGATTAATTAATGTGAAATGAACTCAATTGTGTGTTTTTCTGGAAAAAGAAATAGAAAAAATTCTACAAAATTGCTATAAACAAAATGGAGTACTATCAAAGATGCGCAAGAACACAATGGTGTAAAATGTAACAACCTACATATTCACTGATGGATTATGGAGAAATTAAGAAAAAAAATAGTATCTTTGTCATGTTTGTTGTTGAAATAAACACATGCGTTATCCATTCATGTATATACATAATATTATGTACATGGCTCTCCATCATATCAAATATACAGAGAAGATGTTTGAAGAACAAGTTGCCAAAATTTATTCAACCAATTGAAGGAAGATGTCTTGTGGATGGAATTATTTATGCACTGAACTGTTATGTAGGGGTTAGAATAATTATACACAGCAGCTGAAACAGAAGACAAGTTAATTTGACATGAAAAGTGTTTATTTTATTTAATATATAAAGCACAAATATAAGCACAATATTAATAACATCACAAATAGTATGATATTCAGTGTTTTGCTTATTATTGTATTGTCTTAAACATGTTAAACAGTCAGCCTTTTGTTTTTGTATGTTTAATACTCACCATGAAAAATTGTATTAAAGTTTATATTATCTTTTGTATCAATAATTCAGTCTACAGTCTGCACGGTTAGCCACTAGTCCGATGCCCCAGACTAGTAAAATTTCATTCGGACTAGTAAGTTTTTGCAAAACTTTGTTTGGACAATTAAGAAAAATGTCAGAATATTGGTCTTCGGACTAGTAGTTGAAAAAGTTTTTGGTGCAGACTGAGTCTAGGAGAAAATATATTTATACTGTTTGTACTGTTATGAAATTTCCATAGAGGAAAAACATTTCCTTAAGGGAAATTTGATGTTCAAAATTTTCCTTAGAGGAAATTTGAAGAACAATGATTTCCTTAGAGGAAATTTCCTCAAAGGAAAATTTGAAGCGGCAAATTTCCTCAAAAGAAAAAGAATTTCCTCAAAGGAATTAATTATGCAGCAAATTCCCTAAGGGAAATCTTTTTCCCTTGAGGAAAACTCTTTTTCCTCTAAGGAAATTGTTGAAAAAAGGGGAATAACTTTTTCAACAGTGGTGCTAGAGCCAAACATTTTTAGGACAAATATCAGAGAACCAATACCAATCAAGTTATGAACTTTATTTTGACTTAACTCCAAAAATTAAGGTGACAACTTTTGCACTCAGCGGAATTGCAAACTTGTCCCGGATACTGTTAATATTCTTATACAAGACCTGTTTATTGTCTCTTGCTTATGACCTTAGATATTATATATTAGCATAAACATACAGCAATAATATATCTAAGGTCATAAGCATAAACATACAGCATTAATAATAATATAATTAATGCTGTATGTTTATGCTTATGACCTTAGATATATTATTGCTGTATGTTTATGCTTATGAAATTAGATATATTATTGCTGCATGTTAATGCTTATGACCTTAGATATATAATTGCTGTATGTTGATTGTCACTTGCTTATGACCTTATATATATCATTGCTGCATGTTAATGCTTATGACCTTAGATACATTATTGCTGTATGTTAATGCTTATGACCTTAGATACATTATTGTTGTATGTTGATAGTCACTTGCTTATGACCTTAGATATATTATTGCTGCATGTTTATGCTTATGACCTTAGATATATTATTGCTGCATGTTTATGCTTATGACCTTATATATACAATGTATAATATTGCTGCATGTTTATGCTTATGACCTTAGATATACTATTGCTGCATGTTTATTGTCACTTGCTTATGACCTTAGATATACTATTCATGTTATTTGTGCAGGTTTATTGACACTGGCTTAAGTTATTTTATTGCTGTTAGTTTAGTTTTCTGTTTTTGTTTCATACATTTTAACTTGATGGTGTTATCTCAGTGAAAGATGAAATATTAAAACACAAGTGCCTTATTTGTTATACCAATTGTACAGTTTTTTCTTTTTGAAAATGATATTCTCAAATGTACATAACTTAAATTAAGAAGTGTTGAAATTAAGTTAGGATATGGTATGTGATTGCCAATGAGACAACTAAAAACCAGAGATAAAGGTATTTTCAGCCAGTGACTGAACAGCCGTCAACAATGAGCAAGACCTATCAACATTTAAATGTCTGCATGAAAAAAACACAAAAACATTCAAATGGATAAACATAGGACACTGTGTGAAAGCTAAATATGCAAAACTATATACTGAAAATTCAGAAATTATTGCTAGCAATTGTAAGTGCGATTTTTCTCAATTTCATCATTTTTTTGTGTGCAAAATTTAGAATAATCCTGTTTAGTTCATAAAAAATTTAAATATGCAAGTGTATATTATTGTGTGTAACCCTGTCACTATTTTCACAATAATAAAAACAGCAATAATTTCTGAATTTATAGTAGTTAAATTTTTGAAACTCGATTTGCACTATGACACATAGCAATTAACTTTCAATTAAGCATGCTAAGACAAAAATCGTAGAACACACAATTATACATTTCTACAATTAAGATACAAGGAAATATTTGTAACCATAATAACTTAGTCCGTTTTGTGAAATTGCTTCACTCATGCAATGAGAGGATTTTTTTATGTTTTCTTTTTAGTTATATCACTTCCCATGTGAACAATTATTGTTCCCATGGGAAAACATATTGTTCCCATGGGAAAACATATTGTTCCCATGGGAAAAAATATTGTTCCCATGGGAAAAAATATTGTTCCCATGGGAAAAAATATTGTTCCCATGGGAAAAGTATTTTCCCATGGGAAGAAAAGGAGTTCCCATGGGAAGAAAAATTCCCTTGGGAAATTTAAAGTTTCCCATGGGAAATTTAGAACTTCCCATGGGAACAAACAATTTACTTATGTTCCCATGGGAACTTTAAAGTTCCTATGGGAACTCTAAACTTCCCATGGGAAAAGTAATTTTTCCCATGGGAACTTTCAATGTTCCCATGGGAAATTCTAATATTCCCATGGGAATTATCAAATTTCCCATGGGAAATGTACTTTTAATCAGCTGCAGTGACAAGAGTGACAACAGTGACAAGTTGGGACATATGGCATTTTTTTAATTTTTCAATAATCTATCACTGGGCAAAATTTTTTTTTGGTATCTTGTAAACCGACAAAGTCAGATTTGCCGATACCGGAATGGCAAATTTGTCCCGCACAGTGTTTTGGGGTCACCCCCACCCCGTTCAATTTGAGAATGTACTATTATCTTGTAAATGGTCCAGATCCCCACCCCTAAACCATATATGTTCTTGTAGGGGACAATAAAACAAATAAAATGAGATAAAAGGGAAGTCCTGAGGGGGTCATCCCACCCCCTCTTGTTTGAAAACTTGTAAACGGTCAACATCCCCACCCCTAAACCATATATATTCTTGTAGGGGACAATAAAACAAATAAAATGAAATGTAGGTAAAGTCCCTGGGGGTCACCACCACCCCCTCTTGTTTGAATACTTGTAAATGGTGGAGATCCCCACCAGTAAGCCATATATATTCTTGTATGGGACAAAAAATCAAATTAAATGAACATGGGACCATATGAATTGCGAGTTATGGGAGCTTTGTTTGGGAGACTTCGTAACAGCATCCTGTTACAATTACTTCTTGTTGTTTATACTCTTATATCTGGTACTAGTACTAAATTTGTTGAGGTGAAATGATCTTTTTATGACCTATTTATATGTGTTTGTGCTCAACCGATCCTTTTACTTTATGTTCGATACTCATTTGTTCCTTATTTGATTTTTATACGTTCTACCTTTTAACTGCTTTATGTCCGTATGTTTGAAGATGGATCTTGGTTCGAAGGGATGAAATCACCGTGTTAGCGCTTGCATAAAAAAAAAGATGTGGTATAATTGCCAATGAGACAACAACCCACAATAGACCAAAATGACACAGAAACTATCAACTATAGGTCAATGTACGGCCTACAACAATGAGCATAGCACAAACCGTGTAGTCACCTATAAAAGGCCCAGATATGACAATTTCAAACAATTCAAACAACAAAACTAACGGCCGTATTTCATATACAAAAAAATAACGGAAAACAAATATGTAACACAAAAACAAACGATAACTACTTAATTTCAGGCTCTTGTCTAGGGACAGGCACATACTAACATAATGTGGTGGGGTTAAACATGTTAGCAGGGTGTACATCGTTTCGGAGCATGCTATTACCTTGTTTAATTCGTTCCATCACTCGCTTATAATTCGCTTATAATACATGTATCATACGTTGCACCTTTTAAAACATGATTTTCAATTGTTTTGTTGTCTCTGGTGGTAGATTTGGGTTCTTAGAGGTGATATAACTCTATAAGCGCATATGTACCCGTTACAGCGCTCGGATTATACCCTGTTACTTATTCGTTCCTTATTCGCTTTTAATGCGCGGGGTAAGTATACGTTGCACCTTGAAATAAATCGTTTTTTAATTGTGTTCATGTCTCTGGTGGTAACAATGTGTTCTTAGAGATGAAATGACCATATTAGAGCGCATGTACCCGTTCCAGCGCTCGGTTAATACCCTGTTACCTATTCGTTACCTATTCGTTACCTATTCGTTACCTATTCACTTATAATACGTTTGTTGTACGTTGCACCTTTTATAAAAGGATTTTCACTTGTGTTCATGTCTCTGGTGGTAACAATGTGTAATTAGAGATTAAATGATCATATTAGCATGCATGTACCCGTTCCAGCGCTCGGTTAATACCCTGTTACCTATTCGTTACCTATTCGTTACCTATTCGTTACTTATTCGCTTTTAATACGTTTGTTGTACGTTACACCTTTAAGAAACGAATTTTCAACTGTGTTCATATCTCTTGTGGTAATAATGTGTTCTTATAGATGAAATACCCCTAGTAGCGCATATTACCCGTTCCAGCGCTCGGATAATACCCGGTTATAATTACTTATTCGTTCCTTATTCGCTTTTAATGCGCAGGGTAAACGTTGCACCTTGAAATAAATCGTTTTTTAATTGTGTTCGTGTCTCTGGTGGTAACAATGTCTTCTTAGAGATGAAATGACCCTATTAGCGCGCGTGTACCCGTTCCAGCGCTCGGTTAATACCCTGTTACCTATTCGTTACCTATTCACTTATAATACGTTTGTTGTACGTTGCACCTTTTAGAAAAGGATTTTCACTTGTGTTCATGTCTCTGGTGGTAACAATGTGTAATTAGAGATGAAATGACCCTATTACCATGCATGTACCCGTTCCAGCGCTCGGTTAATACCCTGTTACCTATTCGTTACCTATTCGTTACCTATTCACTTATTATACGTTTGTTGTACGTTGCACCTTTTAGAAAAGGATTTTCAATTGTGTTCATGTCTCTGGTGGTAACAATGTGTTCTTAGAGATGAAATGATCCTATTAGCGCATATGTACCCGTTCCAGCGCTCGGTTAATACCCTGTTCCCTATTCGTTACCTATTGACTTATAATACGTTTGTTGTACGTTGCACCTTTTAGAAAAGGATTTCACTCGTGTTCATGTCTCTGGTGGTAACAATGTGTAATTAGCGATGAAATGACCCTATTAGCGTGCATGTACCCGTTCCAGCGCTCGGTTAATACCCTGTTAGCTATTCGTTACCTATTCGTTACTTATTCACTTATAATACTTTTGTTGTACGTTGCACCTTTTAGAAAAGGATTTTCAATTGAAATTGTGTTCATGTCTCTGGTGGTAACAATGTGTTCTTAGAGATGAAATGACCCTATTAGCGCATATGCACCCGTTCCAGCGCTCGGTTAATATCCTGTTACCTATTCGTTACCTATTCGTTACTTATTCGCTTTATATACGTTTGTTGTACGTTGCACTTTTTAGAAAAGGATTTTTACTTGTGCTCATGTCTCTGGTGGTAACAAGGTGTAATTAGAGATGAAATGACCCTATTAGCGTGCATGTACTCTTTCCAGCCCTCGGATAATACCCTGTTACTTATTCGTTCCTTATTCGCCTTTAATGCGCGGGGTAAGTATACGTTGCACCTTGAAATAAATCGTTTTTTAATTGTGTTCATGTCTCTGGTGGTAACAATGTGTAATAAGAGATGAAATGACCCTATTAGCGTGCATGTACCCGTTCCAGCGCTCGGTTATTACCCTGTTACCTATTCGTTACCTATTCACTTATAATACGTTTGTTGTACGTTGCACCTTTAAGAAAAGGATTTCCAATTGTGTCCATGTCTCTGGTGGTAACAATGTGTTCTTAGAGATGAAATGACACTATTAGCGCGCATGTACCCGTTCCAGCGCTCGATTAATACCCTGTTACCTATTCGTTACCTATTCGTTACCTATTCACTTATAATACGTTTGTTGTACGTTGCACCTTTTAGAAAAGGATTTTCAATTGTGTTCATTTCTCTGGTGGTAACAATGTGTTCTTAGAGATGAAATGACCCTATTAGCGCATATGTACCCGTTTCAGCGCTCGGTTAATACCCTGTTACCTATTCGTTACCTATTCGTTACTTATTCGCTTTATATACGTTTGTTGTACGTTGCATCTTTTAGAAAAGGATTTTCACTTGTGTTCATGTCTCTGGTGGTAACAATGTGTTCTTAGAGATGAAATGACCCTGTTAGCGCGCATGTACCCGTTCCAGCGCTCGGATAATACCCTGTTACTTATTCGTTCCTTATTCGCTTTTAATGCGCGGGGTAAGTATACGTTGCACCTTGAAATAAATCGTTTTTCAATTGTGTTCATGTCTCTGGTGGTAACAATGTGTTCTTAGAGACGAAATGACCCTATTAGAGCGCATATGCACCCGTTCCAGCGCTCGGTTAATACCCTGTTACCTATTCGTTACCTATTCGTTACTTATTCGCTTTATATACGTTTGTTGTACGTTGCACCTTTAAGAAAAGGATTTTCACTTGTGTTCATGTCTCTGGTGGTAACAATGTGTAATTAGAGATGAAATGACCATATTAGCGTGCATGTACCCGTTCCAGCGCTCGGTTATTACCCTGTTACCTATTCACTTATAATACGTTTGTGGTACGTTGCACCTTTTAGAAAAGGATTTTCAATTGTGTCCATGTCTCTGGTGGTAACAATGTCTTCTAAGAGATAAAATGACTCTATTAGCGTGCATGTACCCGTTCCAGCGCGCGGATAATACCCTGTTACTTATTCGTTCCTTATTCGCTTTTAATGTGCGGGGTAAGTATACGTTGCACCTTGAAATAAATCGTTTTTTAATTGTGTTCATGTCTCTGGTGGTAACAATGTGTTCTTAGAGACGAAATGACCCTATTAGAGCGCATGTACCCGTTCCAGCGCTCGGTTAATACCCTGTTACCTATTCGTTACCTATTCGTTACTTATTCTCTTTAAATACTTTTGTTGTACGTTGCACCTTTTAGAAAAGGATTTTTAATTGAAATTGTGTTCATGTCTCTGGTGGTAACAATGTGTAATTAGAGATGAAATGACCCTATTAGCGCATATGCACCCGTTCCAGCGCTCGGTTAATACCCTGTTACCTATTCGTTACCTATTCGTTACTTATTCGCTTTATATACGTTTGTTGTACGTTGCACTTTTTAGAAAAGGATTTTCAATTGTGTTCATGTCTCTGGTGGTAACAATGTGTTCTTAGAGATGAAATGACCCTATTAGCGCATATGTACCCGTTTCAGCGCTCGGTTAATACCCTGTTACCTATTCGTTACCTATTCGTTACTTATTCGCTTTATATACGTTTGTTGTACGTTGCATCTTTTAGAAAAGGATTTTCACTTGTGTTCATGTCTCTGGTGGTAACAATGTGTTTTTAGAGATGAAATGACCCTGTTAGCGCGCATGTACCCGTTCCAGCGCGGATAATACCCTGTTACTTATTCGTTCCTTATTCGCTTTTAATGCGCGGGGTAAGTATACGTTGCACCTTGAAATAAATCGTTTTTTAATTGTGTTCATGTCTCTGGTGGTAACAATGTGTTCTTAGAGACGAAATGACCCTATTAGAGCGCATATGCACCCGTTCCAGCGCTCGGTTAATAAACTGTTACCTATTCGTTACTTATTCGCTTTATATACGTTTATTGTACGTTGCACCTTTAAGAAAAGGATTTTCACTTGTGTTCATGTCTCTGGTGGTAACAATGTGTAATTAGAGATGAAATGACCATATTAGCGTGCATGTACCCGTTCCAGCGCTCGGTTATTACCCTGTTACCTATTCGTTACCTATTCACTTATAATACGTTTGTGGTACGTTGCACCTTTTAGAAAAGGATTTTCAATTGTGTCCATGTCTCTGGTGGTAACAATGTCTTCTCAGAGATAAAATGACTCTATTAGCGTGCATGTACCCGTTCCAGCGCGCGGATAATACCCTGTTACTTATTCGTTCCTTATTCGCTTTTAATGTGCGGGGTAAGTATACGTTGCACCTTGAAATAAATCGTTTTTTAAATGTGTTCATGTCTCTGGTGGTAACAATGTGTTCTTAGAGACGTAATGACCCTATTAGAGCGCATGTACCCGTTCCAGCGCTCGGTTAATACCCTGTTACCTATTCGTTACTTATTCTCTTTAAATACTTTTGTTGTACGTTGCACCTTTTAGAAAAGGATTTTTAATTGAAATTGTGTTCATGTCTCTGGTGGTAACAATGTGTTCTTAGAGATGAAATGACCCTATTAGCGCATATGCACCCGTTCCAGCGCTCGGTTAATACCCTGTTACCTATTCGTTACTTATTCGCTTTATATACGTTTGTTGTACGTTGCACTTTTTAGAAAAGGATTTTCAATTGTGTTCATGTCTCTGGTGGTAACAATGTGTTCTTAGAGATGAAATGACCCTATTAGCGCATATGTACCCGTTTCAGCGCTCGGTTAATACCCTGTTACCTATTCGTTACCTATTCGTTACTTATTCGCTTTATATACGTTTGTTGTACGTTGCATCTTTTAGAAAAGGATTTTCACTTGTGTTCATGTCTCTGGTGGTAACAATGTGTTCTTAGAGATGAAATGACCCTGTTAGCGCGCATGTACCCGTTCCAGCGCTCGGATAATACCCTGTTACTTATTCGTTCCTTATTCGCTTTTAATGCGCGGGGTAAGTATACGTTGCACCTTGAAATAAATCGTTTTTTAATTGTGTTCATGTCTCTGGTGGTAACAATGTGTTCTTAGAGACGAAATGACCCTATTAGAGCGCATATGCACCCGTTCCAGCGCTCGGTTAATACCCTGTTACCTATTCGTTACCTATTCGTTACTTATTCGCTTTATATACGTTTGTTGTACGTTGCACCTTTAAGAAAAGGATTTTCACTTGTGTTCATGTCTCTGGTGGTAACAATGTGTAATTAGAGATGAAATGACCATATTAGCGTGCATGTACCCGTTCCAGCGCTCGGTTATTACCCTGTTACCTATTCGTTACCTATTCACTTATAATACGTTTGAGGTACGTTGCACCTTTTAGAAAAGGATTTTCAATTGTGTCCATGTCTCTGGTGGTAACAATGTCTTCTCAGAGATAAAATGACTCTATTAGCGTGTATGTACCCGTTCCAGCGCGCGGATAATACCATGTTACTTATTCGTTCCTTATTCGCTTTTAATGTGCGGGGTAAGTATACGTTGCACCTTGAAATAAATCCTTTTTTAATTGTGTTCATGTCTCTGGTGGTAACAATGTGTTCTTAGAGACGAAATGACCCTATTAGAGCGCATGTACCCGTTCCAGCGCTCGATTAATACCCTGTTACCTATTCGTTACCTATTCGTTACTTATTCTCTTTAAATACTTTTGTTGTACGTTGCACCTTTTAGAAAAGGATTTTCAATTGAAATTGTGTTCATGTCTCTGGTGGTAACAATGTGTTCTTAGAGATGAAATGACCCTATTAGCGCATATGCACCCGTTCCAGCGCTCGGTTAATACCCTGTTACCTATTCGTTACCTATTTGTTACTTATTCGCTTTATATACGTTTGTTGTACGTTGCACTTTTTAGAAAAGGATTTTTACTTGTGCTCATGTCTCTGGTGGTAACAAGGTGTAATTAGAGATGAAATGACCCTATTAGCGTGCATGTTCCCTTTCCAGCGCTCGGATAATACCCTGTTACTTATTCGTTCCTTATTCGCTTTTAATGCGCGGAGTAAGTATACGTTGCACCTTGAAATAAATCGTTTTTTAATTGTGTTCATGTCTCTGGTGGTAACAATGTGTAATAAGAGATGAAATGACCCTATTAACGTGCATGTACCCGTTCCAGCGCTCGGTTATTACCCTGTTACCTATTCGTTACCTATTCACTTATAATACGTTTGTTGTACGTTGCACCTTTAAGAAAAGGATTTTCAATTGTGTCCATGTCTCTGGTGGTAACAATGTGTTCTTAGAGATGAAATGACACTATTAGCGCGCATGTACCCGTTCCAGCGCTCGATTAATACCCTGTTACCTATTCGTTAGCTATTCGTTACCTATTCACTTATAATACGTTTGTTGTACGTTGCACCTTTTAGAAAAGGATTTTCAATTGTGTTCATGTCTCTGGTGGTAACAATGTGTTCTTAGAGGCACTGCGGCACTCGTACCCGAAAAGTGGAAAGGGGTAAATATAAGTTGCAAAACTTGTTTCCCAATCCACTATAAATAAATATATTTAAATTAAAAAATAAAACGTGTGTTATGCGTTGCTCTTTAAAAAAAAGAAATATGTTTGTGTCTTTGGTGGTAACTTTCGGTTTTTAGAGGTGAAATAACCCTAATAGAACATATGTACCCGTTTCAGCGCTCGACTGATACCCTGTTACTTATTCGTTCCTTATTCGCTTTAAATACGCGTGGTATACGTTGCACCTTGAAATAAATCGATTATCGATTACTCTCACGTCTCTGGTGGTAATTATGTGTTCTCTGATCTGAGTTGAAAAAACCCTTTTAGCGCATATGTACCCATTTCACCGCTCAGTGATACCCTGTTACTTATTCGTTCCTTATTCGCTTTTAAAACGTGTGTAATGCGTTGCACTTTAAAAAGAAATATTTTTATGTCTCTGGTGGTAACTGTCGGTTCGTAGAGGTGAAATAACCTTAATGAAACATATGTACCCGTTTCAGCGCTCAACTAATACCCTGTTACTTATTCGTTCCTTATTCCCTTTAAATACGCGTGCTACGCGTTGCACCTTGAAATAAGAAGTAACAAATAGGTAACAAGGTATTAGCCGAGCGCTGGAACGGGTACATACAAGCTAAAAGGGTTATTTCATCTCTAAGAACACATTGTTACCACCAGAGACATGAACACAAATGAAAATCTTTTTCTAAAAGGTGCAACGTACAACAAACGTATTATAAGCGAATAAGTAACGAATAGGTAACGAACAGGTAACAGGGTATTAACCGAGCGGTGGAACGGGTACATGCGCGCTAATAGGGTCATTTCATCTATAAGAAGACATTGTTACCACCAGACACATGGACACAATTGAAAATCCTTTTCTAAAAGGTGCAACGTACAACAAACGTATTAAAAGCGAATAAATAACGAATAGGTAACGAATAGGTAACAGGGTATTAACCGAGCGCTGGAACGGGTACATGCGCGCTTATAGGGTCATTTCGTCTCTTAGAACACATTGTTACCACCAGACACATGGACACAATTGAAAATCCTTTTCATCCTTTTCTAAAAGGTGCAACGTACAACAAACGCATTATAAGTGAATAGGTAACGAATAGGTAACAGGGTGTTGGAACGGGTACATGAGCTCTATTAGGGTCATTTTGTCTCTAAGAACAGATTGTTATCACCAGACACATGAACACAATTAAAAAACGATTTATTTCAAGGTGCAACGTATACTTACCCCGCACATTAAAAGCGAATAAGGAACGAATAAGTAACAGGGTATTATCCGAGCGCTGGAACGGGTACATGCGCGCTAACAGGGTCATTTCATCTCTAAGAACATATTGTTACCACCAGAGACATGAACACAAGTAAAAATCCTTTTCTAAAAAGTGCAACGTACAACAAACGTATATAAAGCGAATAAGTAACGAATAGGTAACGAATAGGTAACAGGGTATTAACCGAGCGCTGGAACGGGTGCATATGCGCTAATAGGGTCATTTCATCTCTAAGAACACATTGTTACCACCAGAGACATGAACACAATTGAAAATCCTTTTCTAAAAGGTGCAACGTACAACAAACGTATTATAAGTGAATAGGTAACGAATAGGTAACAGGGTGCTGGAACGGGTACATGAGCTCTATTAGGGTCATTTCGTCTCTAAGAACATATTGTTATCACCAGACACATGAACACAATTAAAAAACGATTTATTTCAAAGTGAAACGTATACTTACCTCGCGCATTAAAAACGAATAACGAACGAATAAGTAACAGGGTATTATCCGTGCGCTGGAACGGGTACATGCACGCTAATAGAGTCATTTTATCTCTGAGAAGACATTGTTACAACTAGAGACATGGACACAATTGAAAATCCTTTTCTAAAAGGTGCAACGTACAACAAACGTATTATACGTGAATTGGTAACGAATAGGTAACAGGGTAATAACCGAGCGCTGGAACGGGTACATGCACGCTAATATCGTCATTTCATCTCTATTTACACATTGTTACCACCAGAGACATGAACACAAGTGAAAATCCTTTTCTAAAAGGTGCAACGTACAACAAACGTATTTAAAGAGAATAAGTAACGAATAGGTAACGAATAGGTAACAGGGTATTAACCGAGCGCTGGAACGGGTGCATATG
Source organism: Mytilus edulis (assembly GCF_963676685.1). Classification (NCBI taxonomy): domain Eukaryota; kingdom Metazoa; phylum Mollusca; class Bivalvia; order Mytilida; family Mytilidae; genus Mytilus; species Mytilus edulis. The sequence continues at coordinate 71,763,058 of NC_092354.1, read as the reverse complement.
CGCTCTAATAGGGTCATTTCGTCTCTAAGAACACATTGTTTCCACCAGATACATGAACACAATTAAAAAACGATTTATTTCAAGGTGCAACGTATACTTACCCCGCGCATTAAAAGCGAATAAGGAACGAATAAGTAACAGGGTATTATCCGAGCGCTGGAACGGGTACATGCACGCTAATAGGGTCATTTCATCTCTAATTACACATTGTTACCACCAGAGACATGAACACAATTAAAAATCCTTTTCTAAAAGGTGCAAAGTACAACAAACGTATTATAAGTGAATAGGTAACGAATAGGTAACGAATAGGTAACAGGGTATTAACCGAGCGCTGGAACGGGTACATATGCGCTAATAGGATCATTTCATCTCTAACAACACATTGTTACCACCAGAGACATGAACACAATTGAAAATCCTTTTCTAAAAGGTGCAACGTACAACAAACGTATTATAAGTGAATAGGTAACGAATAGGTAACGAATAGGTAACAGGGTATTAACCGAGCGCTGAAACGGGTACATGCACGGTAATAGGGTCATTTCATCTCTAATTACACATTGTTACCACCAGAGACATGAACACAAGTGAAAATCCTTTTCTAAAAGGTGCAACGTACAACAAACGTATTATAAGTGAATAGGTAACGAATAGGTAACGAATAGGTAACAGGGTATTAACCGAGCGCTGGAACGGGTACATATGCGCTAATAGGATCATTTCATCTCTTATTACACATTGTTATCACCAGAGACATGAACACAATTGAAAATCCTTTTCTAAAAGGTGCAACGTGCAACAAACGTATTATAAGTGAATAGGTAACGAATAGGTAACGAATAGGTAACAGGGTATTAACCGAGCGCTGGAACGGGTACATGCGCGCTAATAGGGTCATTTCATCTCTAATTACACATTGTTACCACCAGAGACATGAACACAAGTGAAAATCCTGTTCTTAAAGGTGCAACGTACAACAAACGTATTATAAGTGAATAGGTAACGAATAGGTAACGAATAGGTAAAAGGGTATTAACAGAGCGCTGGAACGAGTACATGCGCGATAATAGGGTCATTTCATCTCTAATTACACATTGTTACCACCAGAGACATGAACACAAGTGAAAATCATTTTCTTAAAGGTGCAACGTACAACAAACGTATTTAAAGCGAATAAGTAACGAATAGGTTACGAATAGGTAACAGGGTATTAACCGAGCGCTGGAACGGGTACATATGCGCTAATAAGGTCATTTCATCTCTAAGAACACATTGTTACCACCAGAGACATGGACACAATTGAAAATCCTTTTCTAAAAGGTGCAACGTACAACAAACGTATTATAAGTGAATAGGTAACGAATAGGTAACAGGGTATTAACCGAGCGCTGGAACGGGTACATGCACGCTAATAGGGTCATTTCATCTCTAAGAACACATTGTTACCACCAGAGACATGAACACAATTGAAAATCCTTTTCTAAAAGGTGCAATGTACAACAAACGTATTATAAGTGAATAGGTAACGAATAGGTAACAGGGTATTAACCGAGCGCTGGAACGGGTACATACACGCTAATAGGGTCATTTCATCTCTAATTACACATTGTTACCACCAGAGACATGGACACAATTAAAAATCCTTTTCTAAAAGGTGCAAAGTACAACAAACGTATTATAAGTGAATAGGTAACGAATAGGTAACGAATAGGTAACAGGGTATTAACCGAGCGCTGGAACGAGTACATGCGCGCTAATAGGGTCATTTCATCTCTAATTACACATTGTTACTACAAGACATGAACACAATTGAAAATCCTTTTCTTAAAGGTGCAACGTACAACAAACGTATTATAAGTGAATAGGTAACGAATAGGTAACGAATAGGTAACAGGGTATTAACCGAGCGCTGGAACGAGTACATGCGCGCTAATAGGGTCATTTCATCTCTAATTACACATTGTTACCACCAGAGACATGAACACAAGTGAAAATCCTGTTCTTAAAGGTGCAACGTACAACAAACGTATTATAAGTGAATAGGTAACGAATAGGTAACAGGGTATAAACCAAGCGCTGGAACGGGTACATGCACGCTAATAGGGTCATTTCATCTCTAATTACACATTGTTACTACCAGAGACATGAACACAATTGAAAATCCTTTTCTAAAAGGTGCAACGTACATCAAACGTATTATACGTGAATAGGTAACGAATAGGTAACGAATAGGTAATAGGGTATTAACCGAGCGCTAGAACGAGTACATGCGCGCTAATAGGGTCATTTCATCTCTAATTACACATTGTTACCACCAGAGACATGAACACAAGTGAAAATCATGTTCTTAAAGGTGCAACGTACAACAAACGTATTATAAGTGAATAGGTAACGAATAGGTAACAGGGTATTAACAGAGCGCTGGAACGGGTACATGCACGCTAATAGGGTCATTTCATCTCTAATTACACATTGTTACTACCAGAGACATGAACACAATTGAAAATCCTTTTCTAAAAGGTGCAACGTACATCAAACGTATTATACGTGAATAGGTAACGAATAGGTAACGAATAGGTAACAGGGTATAAACCAAGCGCTGGAACGGGTACATGCACGCTAATAGGGTCATTTCATCTCTAATTACACATTGTTACTACCAGAGACATGAACACAATTGAAAATCCTTTTCTTAAAGGTGCAACGTACAACAAACGTATTATAAGTGAATAGGTAACCAATAGGTAACGAATAGGTAACAGGGTATTAACCGAGCGCTGGAACGGGTACATGCGCGCTAATAAGGTCATTCCATCTCTAAGAACACATTGTTACCACCAGAGACATGGACACAATTGAAAATCTTTTCTAAAAGGTGCAACGTACAACAAACGTATTATAAGTGAATAGGTAACGAATAGGTAACGAATAGGTAACAGGGTATTAACCGAACGCTGGAACGGGTACATGCGCTCTAATAGGGTCATTTCGTCTTTAAGAACATATTGTTACCACCAGAGACATGAACACAATTAAAAAACGATTTATTTCAAGGTGCAACGTATACTTACCCCCCGCATTAAAAGCGAATAAGGAACGAATAAGTAACAGGGTATTATCCGCGAACTGGAACGGGTACATGCACGCTAATAGAGTCATTTTATCTCTGAGAAGACATTGTTACCACTAGAGACATGGACACAATTGAAAATCCTTTTCTAACAGGTGCAACGTACAACAAACGTATTATAAGTGAATAGGTAACGAATAGGTAACAGGGTATTAACCGAGCGCTGTAACGGGTACACGCGCGCTAATAGGGTCATTTCATCTCTAAGAAGACATTGTTACCACCAGAGACACGAACACAATTAAAAAAACGATTTATTTCAAGGTGCAACGTATAACCTGCGCATTAAAATCGAATAAGGAACGAATAAGTAACTGGGTATTATCCGAGCGCTGGAACGGGTAATATGCGCTAATAGGGGTATTTCAATATGATTTGAAAATCCGTTTCTTAAAGGTGCAACGTACAACAAACGTATTATAAGCGAATAAGTAACGAATAGGTAACAGGGTATTTACCGATCGCTGGAACGGGTACATGCACGCTAATAGGGTCATTTCATCTCTAATTACACATTGTTACCACCAGAGACAACAAAACAATTGAAAATCATGTTTTAAAAGGTGCAACGTATGATACACATATTATAAGCGAATTATAAGCGAGTGATGGAACGAATTAAACAAGGTAATTGCATGCTCCGAAACGATGTACACCCTGCTAACATGTTTAACCCCACCACATTATGTTAGTATGTGCCTGTCCCTAGACAAGAGCCTGAAATTAAGTAGTTATCGTATGTTTTTGTGTTACATATTTGTTTTCCGTTATTTTTTTGTATATGAAATACGGCCGTTAGTTTTGTTGTTTGAATTGTTTGAAATTGTCATATCTGGGCCTTTTATAGGTGACTACACGGTTTGTGCTATGCTCATTGTTGAAGGCCGTACATTGACCTATAGTTGATAGTTTCTGTGTCATTTTGGTCTATTGTGGGTTGTTGTCTCATTGGCAATCATACCACATCTTTTTTTTTATGCAAGCGCTAACACGGTGATTTCATCCCTTCGAACCAAGATCCATCTTCAAACATACGGACATGAAGCAGTTAAAAGGTAGAACGTATAAAAATCAAATAAGGAACAAATGAGTATCGAACATAAAGTAAAAGGATCGGTTGAGCACAAACACATATAAATAGGTCACAAAAAGATAATTTTACCTCAACAAATTTAGAACTATTACCAGATATAAGAGTATAAACAACAAGAAGTAATTGTAACAGGATGCTGTTACGAAGTCTTCCAAATAAAGCTCCCATAACTCGCTATTCATATGGTCCCATGTTCATTTGATTTGATTTTTTGTCCCATACAAGAATATATATGGCTTACTGGTGGGGATCTCCACCATTTACAAGTATTCAAACAGGAGGGGGTGGTGGTGACCCCCAGGGACTTTACCTACATTTCATTTTATTTGTTTTATTGTCCCCTACAAGAATATATATGGTTTAGGGATGGGGATGTTGACTGTTTACAAGTTTTCAAACAAAAGGGGGTGGGATGACCCCCTCAGGACTTCCTTTTTATCTCATTTTATTTGTTTTATTGTCCCCTACAAGAACATATATGGTTTAGGGGTGGGGATCTGGACCATTTACAAGATAATAGTACATTCTCAAATTGAACGGGGTGGGGTTGACCCCAAGGAACTTCCATTTAATTTCATTTGATTAGTTTTATTGTCCCTTACAAGAATATATATAGTTTAGGGGTGGGGATGTTGACCGTTTACAAGTTTTCAAACAAGAGGGGATGGGGTGACCCCCTAGGGACTTTCCTTTTATTTTATTTCATTTGTTTTATTGTCCCCTACAAGAACATATATGGTTTAGGGGTTGGGATCTGGACCATTTACAAGATAATAGTACATTCTCAAGTTGAACGGGGTGGGGGTGACCCCCAGGAACTTCCATTTAATTGCATTTGATTAGTTTTATTGTCCCTTACAAGAATATATATAGTTTAGGGGTGGGGATGTTGACCGTTTATAAGTTTTCAAACAAGAGGGGGTGGGGTGACCCCCTAGGGACTTTCCTTTTATTTCATTTCATTTGTTTTATTGTCCCCTACAAGACAATATATGGTTTAGGGGTGGGGATCTAGACCATTTACAAGATAAAAGTACATTATCAAATTGAACGGGGTGGGGGTGACCCCCAGGAACTTCCATTTAATTTCATTTGATTATTTTTATTGTCCCCTACAATAATATATATGGTTTAGGGGTGGGGATCTGGACCGTTTACAAGATAATAGCACATTCTAAAATTGAACGGGGTGGGGATGACCCCCAGGGACTTCCATTTAATTTCATTTGATTTGTTTTATCGTCCTTTTCAAGAATATATATGGTTTAGGGGTGGGGATCTGAACCGTTTACAAAATAATAGTACATTCTCAAATTGAACGGGGTGGGGTGACCCCCAGGAACTTTTATTTAATTTCATTTGATTAGTTTTATTGTCCCATACAAGAATATATATGGTTTAGGGGTGGGGATCTGGACTGTTTACAAGTTAAAAGCATATTCTCGAATTGCAGGGGGTAGGGATGACCCCCGGGGACTCCCCTATATTTCATGTGATTTGTTTTATTGTCCTTTAATCATTTATGAAGACTGCATGTATCTATCACTTACAGTTTTCAAGTTATATTCATTTGAAAATTTTAGAAAATAAAATCCCATAGGGTTCTATAGTAAACCTCTCCCTTCTTTCTGCCCCCCCCCCCCAAAAAAAAAATACCCCTTAATAGACCCCAATGCACAAATGAACGATTGATGGCTAACCTAGACATATTAGTCTAACATTTTATGAAACCCTAAGTAAATCTGACAAGTAGTTTTGGAGAAATGCTGCGGACAAGTTCATTTTTAAAGTGGCGGAAGAAGAAGAGGAAGAAGAGGAAGAAGAGGAAGAAGAAGAATAATAAAAATAATAAGAACTGAGCAAAAACAATAAGTCTCAAAAATTTGTTCGAATAGGTAACGAATAGGGAATAGGGAATAGGTAACGAATAGGTAACGAATAGGGAATAGGGAATAGGTAACGAATAGGTAACGAATAGGGAATAGGGAATAGGTAACGAATAGGTAACGAATAGGGAATAGGGAATAGGTAACGAATAGGTAACGAATAGGGAATAGGGAATAGGTAACGAATAGGGAATAGGGAATAGGTAACCAACTTGACGTCCATTACCAATTTGACCAATTCTACGCCAAAACTGATTCGTATCATTGTCACTAAAATTAACCAGCTCTTCCTGGCAGCGGTACCAGTACTGACGTTTATATTTTTGTGTAAGCTTGTCAATGAAATCTTATCTCATGAATTAACACAGCTGGTAACCAGGTTTCAACGTCTGACTCTTAATTAAAATAATTATTACGGATATATGTAAGGTAAATATTAGCAGCTTGCAATTGCGTGCAAGGAAGTATTCAAATGCTCATTAAAATAGCTTGTGTCATGATAAATTTTGCATCTCTATAGCAACTCATGATGCTAATGCTAATTCAACAGGTCAATTGATAAGCTATTGCGCATGTATATGAAAGGTGGCAATAGAAAGGACAGATGTATTCCGAATAACATCCGGTGTTCCGAAAGACTACATATATCGTCCAATATATACTTCGTAAACCCTCAGGGGTTTACGCAATGAGTAAAATTAACAAACTAACCTCTCGCTTGAACCATAATCTTTATCTTTCCTTAAGAAAGAATCTAACTTAGACTGCTTTCTTGGTCGTGCCATGATGAAATAACCCAAATAGTGGGTAGGGCACTTCCACCTTCTTCGTGGGAAAGTGATGTAGGGATGTTTTTGAACTTCGATTATCAAAGAAATTGTTTACTAAAACTGCAACTACAATGTCACAATTGTTTTATTCTAACTGCTGAAAGCCTATGATATTTGTCATCAAACGCAGTACCGCGTTTGACACCTTCCTTTGAAGTGTAACAAAAAAAGTCATGTTTATAGAACTTAAATAAACAATAGGTCAGTTGATTAGTAATCACGTTAAATAATTCTGTTAAATTACTGTTTTATATAGTAATACTTGTTTGAATGTTAAAACAGATTGAATGCAACGACATTAGGCTAGCTTTCGTCGTCTCTTCGGATACTTATTACGTGCGGACAACCCATGCTTTGCAAATTTTAGGGGGGGGGGCGCACGCCCGCCACGCCCCCGCCTAAATCCGCCCCTGGTAAGCAGAATTAAGGTTGTCAATGCAGAGAAAAACGTTTGGTATTTTTTATATACCTTTGAACAGATAAACAAATAATATCATTTTCTTCAGTACGTAAAGCATCATCGCCAAATAATAATAAATCGATAGTAATATTTACATTAAAGACATTAATTTCGTTAAACATCAGATTTCTCTGAGCTGAAAAATTAATACAATATAATAGATAGTGTTCAACATTTTCATTAATAAAACCACATGAGCAATTTGCATTTTGTATTAAATTTGCTTTGTACAAGTCAGCACGCAGTGCGCTACATCTGTTACGCAGCCTTGTGTGTAAAACAGAATTCAAACGATCTCCTAAAGAACCAAATCTCGGAGATTTATTATTTCTATAGTATAGTTTGTGCAAGGTTAATTTAAAAAAGGAAAACGTAGGAATATGTCTTATACTTAAGTCTAAAGAGTTCCACAGTGCAATAGATGACGGAAAATAAGACTGTTGATAAGCTGATAAACGATTTACGGGAATAGTAATATTTTGACTGTTACTCAAATTATAATTACAAATATCTGATACAAAATCCGGAACCAAATCGTGTAAATAATCTGGCGCTTGGTTATTTATAATCTTATAAAACATAGATAATTTTTTAACCTCCCGTCTGACGCTTAATTTTTCCCATTCCGTCTCTAAATAGATACTGTTCCGGCTAGCGTAACTTGTTAATCCCGTAACTATTCGAGCAGCCTCGATTTGGATATTTTCCAACCGATCAGAATTTGTTTGTCCACAGTTATCCCATACTTCTGACGAATACTCCAAAATTGGCCGAATAAAAGTCATATAAATTTTTTCCAAATATTCCCTCTTAAGTCTAAATTTTAGTGTTCGTAAAACATTAAGCTGCTTGGAAGTTTTTTCTATCAGCTTATCAACATGCTTACTCCATTTACAATCACTACTAAATATGACACCAAAATGTTTATGCGTATGAACTGGCTCTAATGTAGTGCCATCAAAATCAAAAGAAAAATTACTTTGTATAGTTTTCATACTGAATATCATAATATCTGTTTTATTTGGGTTAAGCTTCACTAGCCATCTGTTTGACCACGCATTTAAATAAACAAGATCTGTGCTGATTAAATTTTTTAAAATGGATTCATTAGGAGCAATATGACCTATTGAAGTGTCATCTGCAAAAAGCCTCCCAAATCCAGAAAAACCATCAGCTATATCATTAATATATATCAAAAACAATAACGGTCATCGTTGCATTGGCAAATTGGAAGTAAATGACACCCCAATAAGAGGTTCACTTGACGTATCACAATTCAGAATAATTAAATTAGATGTTTGTTTCCTTATGATACTTTATTCTGATTGGCTAACTGCACATCACGTGTTATTCCGTAAGCAATTGCATTGCTCAATACAACTTTTCATTCATGATAACACGTGGTCCAACAAAAAGTGCACAGGTAAATTAAATAAAACAATAATAAAATTCGTGTTTTCATGATCATTGCTAAAATAATGTAATTATAAGTATTGAATGCTTCTTTTTGTAACTTCATAGGGTTGTAAAAGCGTTGACCGTGCGCACATTATTAGTATGAAGCACTTCCGCACTTCATACAAAATGTACTTCGGTCAACGCTTCTACACCCCAATGAAGTTACAAAAAGAAGCATTCAATTCTTAAGTAAATTAACCGGAGAACATTTTAGGCATTATAAAGTAGATACAGTATAATTGTCGACAAAACCTTTTGATTAATGAAAAAGTATATAAAAAAAGAAGATGTGGTATGATTGCCAATGAGACAGACAATTCTTCACAAGAGACCAAATAACATAGACATTAACATCTATATGTCACTGTACATCCTTCAACAATGAGCATAGTCACCTATATAATGCCCCGAAATGACAAATGTAAATCAATTCAAACCTAATTTAAGTATAAAATAATGAACGAAAAACAAATATGTAACACAGCAACAAACGACAACCACTGAATTACATTATCCAGACTTTGGACAGGCACATACAGAATGTGACGGGTTTAAACATGTAAGACCCCCCTCCCCTTTCCGGTCCCTAACCATGGACAGTAGTGTAACAATATAAAAAATAAGAACACATCAGATGGACACACATAGAAATCCGTCAAACAAATACACAGAGTCGATTAAAATTTTAATTGAAACATGTCCTATATACATTATACAACATATATCTTTGTAACAAGTATTAATAAAATTTGGTTTTTTGCCCAAAGGTTTAGTTGTAAAAAAAAGTTAGTGTCGAACCTTGCTTTGCTAATCGCTACGAACATTAACAATGACTTGGATTTTGATACCTTTAAGATTTTCTCGGCAGAAATGATTGCATGTTAAATGTATCGAACATGCATCTGTGTATTGTTTTCGGACTAATTGTTTTTTTCGACAATTAAAAATAATTGTCAATGAAATATAAGAACATGCCTTGTTTATTTGCAATGGAACCGAACTGTTAATTCAGCCGACCCCACTCCGTTCTAAATGTGGACAGTTTGGTTTTCTTATAACGATAGTCTGATATCTTTTTTAAAGTTCCCGCCTTCCTTCCTAACTTAATACTATATACCGAGTTTAGATTGGAAAGTCTCGTTATCGAATTAAAGTTATTAATAGTGATATATATACGACAACGTCACGACCACACAAGAAATTTGAGTTAGACAAAGAACAAAGGATTAAACCGTAGTGACATATATATAGGAACTAAAAACTGTTAGCAGCACAGGTACATGTATATATACTATTTAGTAGTTTTATACCATCTATTTTTATATTATTCAGCGATTTTTATGACAACCTGGCTTTGGTAAATTCAACTTCCTTGTTAGAAACTAGGCTCAGTTGTTAACATAGATAAAACATTGAACATCACCCTCTAGCTCACAAGAACTTTTAAAGTCATGTGAAGAATATCAATAACTGACGTATGCGTCGTCGTCCTTTCACACGAAATATGTCATACAATGCAGTTTTGAATTTGTGTCAATTATGCTATTTAACCTTGTAGCTGCTGTAATTATTGTTAATAGAACATACGAGCCCATATATTTATATAATAGTTCTTGAAAAACTGGTCATTATCATGATATATGGACTGCCCACAGGACAGTGGTATTGACTAAGATAGTGATAATGACCGAGCCGTAGGCGAGGTCATTATCGCTGTCGCAGTCAATACCACTGTCCTACGGGCAGTCCATGTATCACGATAATGACCAGTTTTTCAAGAACCATTATGTTTATTTCATTGAGAAACCATGTTTTGGAAAATTCTCATAAATTCAAAATGCCTACAGCAAACTCGAGTAGTTGTACGATTTCTATGGCAAACAGTGAAGACCAATCGTAGTAATACTGCCATTCATTTTAGTGGAATTTTCAGTATATAAATACTTAATCAAGTTATCTTTAATTTTATAATTAACGAAAACATATAATAAACAATTCAACAACCTAAATATAATATTAAAAACATGAAAATTATTTATTATAGGTACATCTCTCTAAACAGAGAAACCACGCCCCACCGGTCATTAACAGAGAAATCACGCCCCAGTGGTCATTATCAGACGAAAACCACGCCCCAAAGGTCATTATCAGACGGAAACCACGCCCCATCGGTCATTATCATGTAAAAGTTCGTTAACGACCGGTTTTCTGGTCCGTTTTTTTCTGTTAATGACCGATGGAATTTATTACTGAAGAATAAAGAATGTCCTGTGACCCCTTTTAATCCAATAAGAGAATCTCATTCTAAACCGATATGAAATAAATCGTATTATGTCATTCAATTAATAATATACGACTGGTTTAAATGAGGCCGTTATATCTGATACTTTGTTTGAAGTGATAGCATGGTTTCTGCACGTTATGAACCTTGGCAACTCTATGATTGTCCGTAGGTGGTCTGTTAAAAAGGCTAAAATTCTGATCCTATCTCATATACACTCATGTTCCATATATTGGCATTCATTTTTTTCTGCTCATCTTCCTCCTTCGGCAAGGCCTAATGAATTTATTTTTAATTTGTTCTTGTCCTGGTCATGTATGAACTATTTGCAACTGGACTTAAAGCAACCATTAATTTACAAGGAAGCTATTGAACCAATGGTTCTTAATGTTAAACTTGAAATCACAGTATACGACTAATCAATGAACTTCTTTCTTAATTGTAAATATGTTCTCGTCCTGAAGATGCATGATATATATTTGTCACTGGACGTAATTCAAACAATAATCAATCAATCTCGCACATATAAGGAAAGTATTGATCCAAGGGTTTCAAATTTGTAATTTAATGATGAAATAATAGAACAAAACTTATCGCTGAGCTCCGAAATTGTAATAATGTAGTTTTCGGGAAACATTATATAAATAACACATAGCCGAGAGGGTGATAGGGCAGATTATTACACCGAGAAAACATTGTTTCCAATGGGTAGTAATCTGCTCCATCACCCTCTCAGTTATGTTATTTAATTTATTATACTGAATGTCCTATCATTCTTGTAAACTTAAACTAAAAGTAATGATATATGATGTCGTTTACTAAAAACCGTTACGGTTAAACAAAAATGACAAAAAGTGGAACCAAAATGTTTTTTTTTTTTAATTTAAAGGGACAATCAAAAATATTTATCGTTGAACCGTATGATATAGATGATTGTCTCCCTCGTGTGAACCAATCACAATTTGGCATTTGAGGTAAATTATAATGAATATAAATGGTAATACGAGTAGATCAAATGTGTGTCTCCTTTTTACTGTGAACTTATATTCTTGCATTTATATTTGCGATTTTTAAAATATTGATACAAATGTGAGATTAATTATTGCGATTAAATTATTTTATTGATTCGACAATTCATTTATTAGACCTTTTATTTTATTTATAGGCATAAAATAATGTCTACGCCTATATTTTGCGACCCATGCTGTTATGATAATAAAACAGTGGAAGCTAATACATGGTGTGTTGAATGCGAAGAAGGATTTTGTCAAGACTGCCAAAAGTTCCATAAGGCGACAAAAATTTCTCGAAGTCATCAACTTATTTCAATAGATACATATCGTAATATACAACATGTAACTGTTGAGCAAACCTGTATTCAGCACAACAAAAAAATTGATTGGTTTTGCAAAAGTCACGATGAACCACTCTGCAAAGCGTGTGTGTCTTTTGAGCACAAAATATGCCCGGATGTTGTGCCTCTGGAGGATGTTACAGCTAATGCAAAACACTCAACGGTGATACAGGATCTTGAAGATACCATAAACAGATCATTACAAAATATAGAAAATTTTATACGTGACCGTAACACAGTATGCGAATCAATCCAGGCCAAAAGACGTGATATCGAGAAAACCATTAGCGCCACCAGAGAGAAAGCCGTCCGCTTCTTTGACGAGTTACAACAAAGATTATTACAAGAATTGTCGTCCATATCTGACGAATGTATGTCAGAAAGCATCAAAGATTTGAAAGATTTTGAAGATGCACAGAAAAACTTGATAAAACTTAAAGACCAAACGTTAAAGTTGAAAGATTTCGCTTCTGACCTTCATGTCTTTCTCGGCACCCGACAAGTATTTAAAAGCGTCAACGAAGAGATCAGGTCGATGAAGTTAGTAACTTGCCGTTCCAGGAGTTATGATATTGAGCTCGATTTTCATCCGATTATTAATAATCTTTTTGAACAAATTGACAAAGTTGGTAAAATCAAGCTAGAAAAACGTGAATCTGGTTTACTGGTATATGATTCTAAAATAGGACAAGCACAGATACAGAGAAGCCACATAAAAGAGAGATGTATCCAGGATGTAGTACTTCAATTAGACAAAAAACTGAACCTTCAAAAGCAAGATGGTTTCATATTTGTTGATGGGTGCATGATTTTACCAAACGGACACATACTGGTAGCAAATTATCAGACAACAACTAATCACATTCAAGAATACAATGCATTCGGTATATATACTCGTAATATCACTACATCTTCTCCTTCAAATGGAATAGCTTTGTTTGAATCGGATGGTGTGGCTGTCTCTTGTGGATATCATAAACGTATCGATCTCGTAAAATATGGTTGTGTTCAGAAGACTTTAAAACTAGGATTTTTCTGCTTCAGTTTAGTGTACAATAATGGTAAGTTTTATGTTGCCACAGGCAGGGAAGAAATTGTTGTAATTGATCCTTCGGGGAAAAGAATAGGTGAAATGAAATGCAAGGGAATCGAAGTAAAAAATTTAACAACTTCCGGTACAAGGATATACTACACAAATTCATCAAAGCATACTATACATTGTTGCAGCATGGACGGAACTGAGATATGGACGTTTATTGATGAATCCATACGCTTTCCGACAGGACTATCCCTTGATAAAGATCAAAACGTATTTGTAGTTGGGCGTGCTTCAAACAATCTTGTGCTTATTCAACATGATGGAAAAGCAAGCAAGATTCTACTTAATAAAGACGACGGTCTCGCCGAACCAAATGCTGTATACTATAGCAAGGAAAACAACTCTCTTCTAGTTTGTGATAAAAGTAGTGGCAATGCTGCTTTGTATAAAGTTGTGTAGTTAAGACGAAGAATAGCATTTTATTTCTGCATACATTTTTTAATGTGAAAAGATAATAAACCATCAATTTTTTTCATATACACCCTAGTTTCATAAATATATGAACCTTTGACAATGATATTCATGTTGTTACATTTCATAATAGAATAGGGATCCGAAATAGATCGCTTTGAGTATTTATCTCCTTTATTAATGAAGATGTTAGTGATTCTAGATTTTTTTGCTAGTATATATTTTTGAAATGTTTAATTTCTACATTCTATGTAATAATATATATTCTATATAAAATTAGTATCACATAATTCCTTCCTTTTTTAGTTAAACCCTTTGGATAAAGAAGTCCAAGCAAAATTGCCAGCACTTCTGTGCTGACATATATTATCATTGATACGGTCATATTTATAAATTAACTGTTTACAAAACTTTTGAAATTTTGAAATACTAAGGCTTTTCTACCTAAGGAATAGATTATCTCAGCTGTATTTGGCAAAAGTTTTAGGAATTATGGTCCTCAATGCTCTTCAACTTTGTACTTTATTTGGCCTTTTTAACGTTTTTAAAGCAATTGCTTTTATGCCGTCGCGTATGGCCATCTTTGTGACCCAGATCAGAGACTCCGCCCAGATCAAGCCATAGTATTTTGTTAAACAGGCTCCTGGTCAGTCATTCTTTAACACCTATGTATGTTTTCTAATGCAATACATAGCTTGAAACTTTAATAAAAAGTTAGTGGATTTAAGAAGTTTCATAATATGTTCTTGTAGATGTATTTTTGTATTTAAAGGGTCAACCGTTTGACTATCAAATAACATAGAAGTCCGAGTGAAAAAAAGTACATTTTTATAAATGCGATTCCGTTTTCCGCCGTTCGTACGATGTTTCAACAAAATATGGATTCATTTCAGTTGTTGATTTAGTATTGAAAATTTAACTGAATTATCTCCTAATAAATACGTTTTTTTATGTTTAATTTGTGTTTCTTAAAGAGGTCAGGTGCTCTTGTTCATTCATAAAATTATCGTTCATTCATACATTTATCGTAAAATCAAAATCACTACACAGGTAATAATGCGTAGTGTCAAATTATTACCTGTAATCTAAAAATAGACAAACTTTATTTGCGCAAATAATTTAGCTGAACGAAACCCTTGTTGAAAACACATAACAATAAGTTCGTTTTCCTTTTCTGTCAAAACTCCGTAATATTTATCGATCACCTTACTAATGAAATGGACCCGTCCAAACGTAGTAGATGCCAAGTCGGTCCAGATGAAGAGATATTTACAATTTGGAATTTTCTAGTTTATTAATACATAGATTGAAAAAAAGTACGTCTTTTTAAATATCATGATCAAAACTGGGTTTGCATAACAAATGTCAGATGAAACTATTATCCTCGTCTTTTCAGTGAACAAGTCTACTACGTTTGTTGACACAGGAACATATGTATTAGATATACTGTTCCCAGGTTGACACTCGACGGTCCACCGTGTTAGCAATTTTATTTCACATGTTTTCGAAATATTGAAGATCATTTTTCGCAATGTTTCCTGAAAATTGATAAATATCAAAGCAACGTAGAGCTGTTTGTTCTTGTTCGTATAATAAAATTGAGAATGGAAATGGGGAATTTGTCAAAGAGACAACAACCCGACCATAGAAAAACATACAACAGCAGAATTAAGGTGCACATTTTGTGCCTTATATGTAAATGCAGCGAAAAATTCCCGCACCCGGAGGCGTCCTTCAGCTGGCCCCTATACAATATATATACTAGTTCAGTGATAACGATTTAATGTCATGTTTGTCTGTGATGACCCCCCTTTTCGGGATTGCATGAGAATTGTAGTTATCTCGTACCCACATGCACTTGTTTCTATCCATAGGAAGGTCGACTATCCATATAAAACTATTTATATGGATAATGGACAATCGACCTTCCTATGGATAGAAACAAGTGCCTGTGCTCGTACCGCATCAGAAGGACACATATCAACTGAGCAATAATGTTTGGAACTTAGTTTTAAAAATGATGACAAAGTAACATTATGAAAATATTTTTATTAAGCTGAAATATACATTTATTCTTTACATGTTTATATCTTGTAAGATATTTTATTTCTTTCCCGTTTTTTAACATTTGCGTCTGGAAAGTTGAAATGTTTTAACTTAATCATTTGTGTTAATGGTTAAATATAAATTAATAATGAAAATTGTTAAAATTAAATCAATAAAGGAAATTATTGCCAAGGAAGTTACAAACACTACCAGGGGATAATCCATGATGATTTCTTTTTGAGTTATATGTTTCAGCACATGTATATTTGACCCCAACTTTAGCCTGGTAAACGTGTTGTCTCCTTGTGAAATATAAAACATATTAAAAATGACTTTCTGCTAAAGTCTTTTATTTATATAAAGTTAAAACCTTCTTACTTTTAACTAGACAACACTCATGTCAGGTTTAATTCTTGTATATATGTGGATGAAAAATAAAAGTCCCCAAACATTTAACATGGCAGCAATTGCTTTTACAGCCTTTAAGGCTTTGATTGGAATCTCGTGTCACTGATGAGTCTTTTGTAGACGAAACGCGCGTCTGGTGTCAATACAAAATTTAATAATGTTGGTATCTATGATGAGTTTATTTGGTCATATTTGATATTTTCATTTTGTTTTGCCGTTATAAAGTTTCATTTTGTTTAAATAAAATAAACTCCATTATTGGGTATTTTTTTTGCAGAAAACCTAGCTACATCACTTTTTCCAGAGAATCTAACAGCTTAAAATAACAAAACTTTTTTCACATGCCAATTTAAATGTTCTGCAGGGTGCAGCTTGGTACAACCACAGATGTATGTATATATATAAGAAATAATCATTCAGTTGATACCAGTCTGAACACAAAATTCAAACGTGATACACCTCTAAATTTAAGTTGTGATTAAATATATGACAGCACAGATTTCTGCATGGCATCGTTCAGCATTTTGAACAAGAATTCGATACATGAAATTAACCCTATTGAAACTGGTCAAGATATATGTATTCAAAGTAAAAAACTAGAGGCTCTTTTAAAAGAGCCTGTGTCGCTCACCTTGGTCTTTGTGCATATTAAACAAAAGACAGATGGATTCATGACAAGACTGTGTTTTGGTGATGGTGATGTGTTTGTAGATCTTACTTTACTGAACATTCTTGCTACTAACAATTATCTGCATCTATAATGAACTTGGTCCATTAGTTACAGAGGGAAATATTTTGTAAAATTTACAAAATTTGTTAAAAATTGACTATAAAAGGGCAATAACTCCTTAAGGGGTCAACTGATCATTTTGGTCATGTTGACTTATTTGTAGATCTTACTTTGCTGAACATTATTGCTGTTTACAGTTTATCTCTATCTATAATAATAACCAAGAAAATAACCAAAAACGGCAAAATTTCCTTAAAAATAACTAATTTAGGGCAGCAACCCAAAAACCAGTTATCCGATTCATCTGAAAAATTCAAAGCAGATTAATATCTAACTTGATAAACAGTTTAACCCAATGTCGTATTTGCTATAAATGCTTTGGTTTCAGAGTTATAAGCCAAAATCTACATTTTACCCCTATGTTCTATTTTTAGCCATGGTGGCCATCTTGGTTGGTTGGCTGGATCACCGCACACATTTTTAAACAAGATTCCCTAATGATGATAATGGCCAAGTTTGGTTAAATTTGGCCCAGTAGTTTCAGAGGAGAAGATTTTTGTAAAAGATTACATAAATTTACGAAAAATTGGTAAAAAATGACTATAAAGGGCAATAGCTCCTTAAGGGATCATTTTCATCATGTTGACTTATTTTTAGATCTTACATTGCTGAACATTGCTCTTTATAGTCTATCTCTATCTATAATAACTAGAACACACCCGTGATATCGCGGATCCATGACTGAATTAAAGTATATGAATGTGTGTAAGCCTTATTTTAGTATTGGTTTTGTCATCTGCTAAAGTCATGCCGATTATAAGATACACAGTTTCTCTGCTTTCAAACTCTTTCTGTGTGAACCCGTCGACCTGGAACCTATCAATTATTGGTAATATTAGTTATTTGGAAAACAAAAGGTCCTGGAATGGAGTACTTTTTAATCAACAGCATTGTCCTATATTAGTTATAATAAAGTTGAATTCTTTGATTCGCTGTTTTAAGTCATGCCCGCTAACAAATTGAAAACTGTACCTATAATACGCCTTATTTTAAGTCCAGATTTTTAGTATTCGTATTGTTAACTTAGAAAGTCTTACTGATTAAAATACTACAATAGGAATTTGACAATGATTGAATTTAGTAGTGTCAACCCTGTGATTATGACCCGTGTATACACCAAAATCCTAAATACACCGTTTGGTGGTGCGCCTGTCAGATGCGGAACGTATAAATAAGATAATAGGTAACAGGTGAAAATACTATTGGTATCGGTATCGGATTCGACCCGAAACTTGTTAATTATTGGCAATATCAATTATGTGGAAAACAAAAGGGTCTGGAGTGGTGTAATTTTTAATCTACACCATTGTCCTATATTAGCTATATATAAAGTTGAATTCTTTGATTTGTTGTTTTTACCTAATGACGGCTGACAAATTGGACCTCGTTATTTTAGTATTATAGATATTCAAGATAATAACCAAAAACAGCAAAATTTCATTAAAAATAACCAATTCAGTGCAGCGACCGAACAATCAGTTGTTCGATTCATCTGCAAATTACAGGGCAGATATATCTTGACTTGACAAACAGTTTAACCCATTGTCAGATTTGAGGATTTCTTTTTGTCGAGTATCAAGTATCGAGTAACAAAAAGTGAGTATCGAGCTATAATAAGTGAGTATCGAGTTACAAAAAGCGAGTAGCGAGTAACAAAAAGTGAGTAGCGAGTTATAAAAAGTGAGTATCGAGTTATAAAAAGTGAGTAGCGAGTTATAAACAGTGAGTAGCGAGTTATAAACAGTGAGTAGCGAGTAACAAAAAGTGAGTAGCGAGTTATAAAAAGTGAGTAGCGAGTAACAAAAAGTGAGTAGCGAGTAACAAAAAGCGAGTATCGAGTTATAAAAAGTGAGTATCGAGTTATAAAAAGTGAGTAGCGAGTAACAAAAGGTACTTATGATTTTTATATCAGCGCATCATAGTTCATTGCAAAGGATATTCATTTTAATTCATTAATTTAAATTGATATATTTTGTTTGCCATTTTGAAAGAACTAATGTTAAAGTAATATACTAAAATACATATCATTCTTATAAATGCAGTACGACTGTGCAAGATCCCCATGTGTGTTTAAGTTTGCTTACGCCCATTTCGTTGTGTCACAGCCAACTACCTTACCCCTAGATGATCATGTGTCTATATTAAACTATAAACAGAGACATCTTTATTAAAATAGTACGTCAGCTTGAAATTTCCAATTAGTATAAAAAAAATAATGAAAATAATAGTGAAAACCTATCTGTAAAATACACCTTTTCTTTACAATTAAGGAACTGAAAATAGATACAAGGAAAGAATTTTACTTTTCAAATTAAATTTTGAATTTGTAAACTTATGACAAAGTTTATAATATGTTATCCTCAATTGGAACTTTAAATAGTAATTTTTGGATTCAAAACCTATGACTGTAATTTTTGCTCTAGTAATGATATAGGTGATGAATTTCATTACTTGTTCCATTGTGAAAGAATACTTTTATAACCATACCATAACGCTTGTTTGGAGATGAATTAAAATTGAGAATGGAAATGGGGAATGTGTCAAAGAGACAACAACCCGACCAAAGAACAGACAACAGCAGAATCTCACAAACAGGTCTGCAATGCAGAGCGAAATTCCCAGACCAGGAGGCGTCCTTCAGCTGGCCCATAAACAAATATCTATACTACATGAACTAGTTCATTGCTAATGAACACCATACTCAACTCCTAATTGTACACAAGAAACAAAAATTAAAAATAATACAAGTCTAATTAGTATTCTGCTTGACATGCTAGTGTTTTGTATTGGAAAACGAAACAACATAACTCCGGGGAGGACTGAGGCTATAATTTCAATTTGTATATTGGTGTTTGAATAAATGATTTTTCATAACTACACTTTGTATTTTTATGAATACATTTACAAATTAGCTAATTATGGGAATATTTATCAAAATGTTAAGCAATAATCCAGGAAACATACACTATATCTGTATTAGTTTTGTTAAAAAAATGCATATTAATATTGGTAGTAAGGACCTACATGTAGTACTTAATTGAGATCCTCATCAGATATCCCTGGCCATATATTTTCCTTTTTGTCATATAAAGAAATGCTCGAATTTAATATGTATGTACGGGAAACAAGGAACATTATCCCCAGACAAAAAAAAATGATTCTAAATACATAGATATAGGAAAATGTGGTATATGAGTGCAATGAGACAGACTCTCCATCCAAGTAACAATTTATAGAGGTAAATCATTGTAGGTAAAAAAAAACAGCCTTCAACACGGAGCCTTGGTTCACACCGAACAACAAGCTACACGTTCATAAAAGATGAATTTTATTACAAAGGATAATCATCATGAATTATACTGGAATTGTCCTTTGACCTCACTGATATTAATATGTTTATGTGTTGATCTGTGATGGGTATATATGTTAATGAAATCCTTCACCGAATACGGGACCACAGTATTACTAGTGGTAGACCCCAATGCTCAACAGTCTTCAATTTCTACCAAATATGGGCTGTCAAAAAAAATATGCTAACATTCCAATTTTCAATAACAGTTAACAGCAAATATATTATCACAAAAACAGATAACAAAAACCCTAATAGTCCAATAACAGCTAACAATGAATAAGACAATAACAGCTAACAGCAAATATATTTTCAGAATAACAGATAACAAAGAATCAATTTGGCCCATAACAGCATAACAGTTAAACCCCTTGCTCCCTCCCCTCTTTGGTTGCCAATGAGACATATATCCATCCATGACAAAATCTCTTCAATGTAAGCAATTATAGGTCACAGTACAGCCTTCAACACGGAGCATTGGCTTGTGCCGCAAAGTAAGCTGTAACCCCCCCAACTTCACATGTAAAACAATTCAGATGAGATTAAACAACACCCAGATTTAAATACGAAATCATCAATGTTAAAACATGTATATATGAATTACAGTAACAAGAGACAACAAAAATCATAGATTTCTTACTTGGAACAGGTAAGTTAGGAAACCGTATATATATTTAGGGAGGTTAAAAGTATGTGCAGGATCTGTCCCTTTCCTCTAACATA
Organism: Mytilus edulis; assembly: GCF_963676685.1. NCBI lineage: Eukaryota > Metazoa > Mollusca > Bivalvia > Mytilida > Mytilidae > Mytilus > Mytilus edulis. The sequence continues at coordinate 71,741,737 of NC_092354.1, read as the reverse complement.
GGACAGTGGCATTACCGGTACAGCACAACATAAGAACAACCAAGTAAAACTCTGAAGAGAACAGCTTTTAAGTTTTAACTCATCGGGTCGATACTAAGCAAACTATAAACAAATAATCAGGTTAGATGACGAAATAAAAACATTTATCCTGATTTAGAGTAATTTATAAATAAAGTAAAACGACTATCCTTTGCAATGAATTCATATAAAATAGCAAGGTATCAAATTGTATTGAAAGCCTTCAGAATTAGTAAGTAATGAAAAGGGAAACAAACCATGAGATGATCATTCGTTGAAAAACCAAAAATATAAATGGTAGCTTTTGTTACTCGATACTCACTTTTTATAACTCGATACTCGCTTTTTGTTACTCGCTACTCACTTTTTATAACTCGCTTCTCACTTTTTTAACTCGATACTCACTTTTTATAACTCGATACTTGCTTTTTGTTACTCGCTACTCACTTTTATAACTCGATACTCGCTTTTTATAACTCGCTACTCACTTTTTGTTACTTGCTCCTCACTTTTTATAACTCGATACTCGCTTTTTGTTACTCGCTACTCACTTTTTATAACTCGATACTCACCTTTCATAACTTGATACTCGCTTTTTGCAACTTGATACTTGCTACTCGACTAAAAGTAAATCTCGTCAGATTTGCTATAAATGCTTTAGTTTCATACTTATAAGGGTGCTATAAACAGTTTCGTATAAAAAAAAATAGGGGTTATTCCCCGACTAAAAATAACCCCTGTTTATTTACTCAATTGGTGAAAAGGTATCATGTTTTTTGTATTTGATTGTAAAAATTAGTTAATTAGCTTTCAATTAAAACAGGTTGAAAGATTGAAATAATTTTAAAAATTATATTAACTTTACATGTTTTGAGGGGAGACAACACTGTAAACATCCTGTTTTTTTGGCAGTGAAAATTGAAAACTTATTTGCAGCCACTGTAGCTCTTTTCGGAGCAGGAAACCTTACCCTGAAACAAGCTTGTTTTTAAAGGCCAGGTAAAAACCTACAAATGTCATACAGATTTGATTATGTAAAATGTGCATGGATCATGTCTTCGTGGGTGTGCACATGACCTGGTTTCAAGTTTTTTATGTTCAAATTAGACCTGTTTTCCCCCATGTTCATTGGATGGAATATTTTTAATATATGAAAAGTACACATTATTTTTATTTCATTATAAACTAGAGAACATTCTGATTCCAGTGATATCTAGTTTTATACAAGCATCTTTATTAATCAGTTCACCACTAATATGAGGGTCACTTATGCATGGTCCATCAAAATGTGACGTCATAGAAAAAAACTGTTGATTGCACCCCAAGCCAAAATCTACATTTTACCCTTATGTTCTATTTTTAGACATGGCGGCAATTTCGATTGGTTGGCCGGGTCACTGGACACATTTTTTTACACTTGACACACCAATGATGATTGTGGCCAAGTTTGGTTAAATTTGGCTCAGTAGTTTCAGAGGAGACAATTTTTGTAAAAGTTAACGACGACGACGGACGCCGGGTGATGAGAAAAGCTCACTTGGCCCTTTAGGCCAGGTGACCTAATAAGGTCAAGGTCAACATAAGATGAAACCATTTAGACTTACAAAAATTATATACATGCTGAAAATATCTGAGACATAACCAGTGAATATCAACACTGACCAATTATCCATTAAAATGAGGTCACGATCAGATGGAAAAATATAAAACAACACGTTTAATAATTTATTGCGTCCGAAGCGCTTTTCTGGATTTACCTTCATCAGGAACGCTCAAAGCCAAACATTTGAAATCCGAAGATGCATAAGTACCGAAAATCGTGGAACCTATATCCTTCATCATGTTCATGTACACATTGATTTCAATCATTCAAACCATCAAATATAGTCCACCTTTTGCTTATAATACTTGATCCCTGAAATGAGCTCATGTGAACCCTATCGTACGCGTGGAACCTATATCCTTCATCATGTTCATGTACACATTGATTTCAATCATTCAAACCATCAAATATAGTCCACCTTTTGCTTATAATACTTGATCCCTGAAATGAGCTCATGTGAACCCTATCGTGGAACCTATATCCTTCATCATGTTCATGTACACATTGATTTCAATCATTCAAACCATCAAATATAGTCCACCTTTTGCTTATAATACTTGATCCCTGAAATGAGCTCATATGAACCCTAAATGACAGCTATGTAGTTGTTTCAATGATTCTCTTATGCCATATATATTTCTTTTATGATTGATTATAAGTGGAGATTTTTTTCACATGCCAATTTAAATGTTCTGCAGGGTGCAGGGTGCAGCTTGGTACAACCACAGATGTATGTATATATATAAGAAATAATCATTCAGTTGATACCAGTATATGAACACAAAATTCAAACTTGATACACCTCTAAATTTAAGTTGTGATTAAATATATGACAGCACAGGTTTCTGCATGGCATCATTCAGCATTTTGAACAAGAATTCGATACATGAAATTTAACCCTATTGAAACTGGTCAAGATATATGTATTCAAAGTAATAGAAAAGTATGGCTTTTGCTCCTTTCCAAAAGGTTAGGGCCATAACCCCCGATATAAATCCTAACTTTCCTTTTTGTGCTATGAAATCTTGTGGTACAATTTTATAGAGTTTGTTTTGAAACAAAATTTCTTATGACGACGACAATGACAACACCATCATACCATTATCACGGCCGACACTCGGCTAACCGAGAGATTGGTCGGTTAATCTATATTGAGTATGCGGCTATATCGGTGGTTGGTCTGTTAATCGGGTTGGCTAAAGTCTGTTAATCAGGTGTTATCGAGAAAATCATTGAAAGATCAGCATGTTTCATAGTATAACTTTCTAAATATATTTTCATCATAAAAAGTATTCATGTCTAACAAAACAATTCAATGTACTGAATTCAGTGGTGTAATTATTATTTTTCTAGCTTCGATGTACGATCTATAAAATGAAAAGGCGGGTTACTCATCAATAAATTTATACACATTTTACACACATAAAATGTACACAAAATGACACATTGGTTAAATTTACTTGCATTCAATATTTTGAACATCGAAAAAAGAAAGGCATTATGTTGTCAACCATATTGATATCATTGTGTGAAAAATCTACCCGAAAATCTGTATTTTGGTGACATAAATCAATCTTTATTTAAAACCTGGTCTGTTAATGGGTCGGATGTATAAAACTCGGTCTGTTAATTGGTCTGTTAAGAGTTATAAATGGCAATAAAAGTATAATTTTATTGCTATATGGGATCAAATGAGTAGGCTCAAGACGAGCGGCTAAAATATACGAAAACCCCACATGAGCAATGAAACCATAGCATATACGGAAACAACACATGAAATTGAAAATTGATAAAAATGGTTTCAAAAAGTGTAATATTAAAGTAATATTAATTCCATCCAAGAATGATCGCATATATCATGTTGATTCTGCTTAATTGTCATGCATGACACACATTTGTCATCTACATTGGTAACCAATATATATAAATCAGAGATAAACTTCGTAATGTAACTAAATATCAGTAAGTAAAATATATTGGGATGACAAAATATGAAGAGAAAGAAAGAATAATGAGTAAGATAAACAAAATGTAGAAAAAAATTACATAACAATTTAAAGAGTACAGAAATCAACAAAACCCCCAATCCGACCCTCATGGTATACACGAGAATCTGAATGGAAACGCAGAATATAGAATAATATATAAGGACAGTAGAGACTGATACATTGCTAAAACGAGCGAAAAATAATACTTGTTTAAGAATACACACATGAAACACCGATGGCTCTTGAAACAGTAACGGATTGCGATGTACTTATATTGGTGACAAATTCTAGAAGATAACATGCGGACAACTATGGTGGCAGGTTAATGCCATTTTGCGTTTTAGCACTTTAGCGTTTTCGCCTTACATATTCTATATGGCGGAAACGCGAAATTGCGAAGTCGAAAACGCGAAAATGCGAAACCGATTTCTCGTTTTCGACTTCGCGTTTTCGCGTTTTCACGTTTTCGACTTTGCGATTTCGCCTTTTCGATATTTTGCGTTTTCGCCCTATAGAATATGAAAGGCGAAATCGCGAAAACGCGAAATGGACTTCACCGGCCACCATAGACAACTGTAGTTCTCTGCACTTATGTAGAAAGGAACTAAACGGAACTTAAAATAACCAAATGTAGCTGCATTAGCTCCTTTCCGTTTACTTCTTTAGAGTGATTTGTAAACAACATATGATTAAGTAATAGAAGAAAAGAACCAATTGGATGATGCTGACGAATTAGGGTTTAGCGTCCAGTGACAAATATCATGTTCATATGTGAACGAGAACACGTTATATGTACCCTGTGTTGTATTAGAAAGACACTTTCAGTCGGAATTGAGAACGTGCTACTTCAAACAGACACAAAAATTAAGGCTGATTGAAAACGTCAATAAAAAATTCATGCATATTCCAGAGGCTAATACATATCACGCTATATTGAAGTGACACACCCTTCAATAAAATGCAAAGAAAGTCAAAATAAAAGTGCTCTTTCTAGGATACTGTGGCACCGTATTGTCATTTGTGTTTACTCAGGAACATCTCATTCTTAAATTTGTCATGGCTAAATAACTCTTAACTGACACAATTTCAATTGTCCAACCCATTAACAGACTTTATTCCCATAATTTTCACTAAAACGTGGTATTATTCACGTTATTTTACAATTATGAAATATTTACTAATGTCAATTTATTTTTTAGAACCACAGTACTTTTTTTTGTCCTTTAAATGATATCTAAATTTGTTTGTTTCGCCTTTTATTCAAAAAATTGCTATGCGTAAAGCATAAATACTACATACTTGCGCGACGCCTTTTAGTTTTACTGAAAACTGCGCAGACTAAGAAATGTTTTTACAAATGCAAAATGGTCTATGATAGATATCATTTTGTCAGACACTTTTCTTTTTTTGATTTGGTTCTTATAACATGCCAAACATCTGTATATTTAATAGAGTTTAACATTAAATTAAGCGTTTTACTCTTAACAGACGTATAACCAACCCGATTAACAGACCAATCGCCCATATAGCCGCATACTCAATATAGATTAACCGACCAATCTCTCGGTTAGCCGAGTGTCGGCCGTGATTATATGCATTTTGCAGTCGATGTACAAAAATCTAAACATTTTTTAAGGCAGTCACTAAACAATGTTTTTAAAATGACATATGACAAAAAACATTTTGTTACATAAGGCATCTGTAAAGCATTTTAAAAAGATTTCTGAATTTTTCATCTTTTTACAAATAGTTTATGCTGTAGCTGAGGGATAGTGATTCTTAAGTCTTGCATTATGCAACTTTTGTCACTGCTGAAACTGAATTATTGCATGACCTCATTTCAATCTGTGAAAACATCAGTATTGATTCACGTTGCTTCAAGACAAAATTATGTAAAGATAAATATAGAGTCCACTATATATTGAAGGTTTTTCTCATTTGGAAATATTTTTTTTTTTTAAAATGATTAATTACTGAGAAAGAAATTGCGATTTTGCCAGAATTTATTATTTTTCTGTTCCTAAGGAATTTATTTATTTAAATGCAACATACTTCTTGTCATCCTGATTTTGTCATAACTTTTTTTTATTGGATTGTCAGTTGAATTCTACGGAAGCGTATTAGGGACATGATAGAAAAAATTAAATTGTCAATGAACTTTTTTTTCAAAGTCGAAATTTTGACATTTCAAATCTTAAATTTTCGACTTTACCTCGAAATTTTAACTTTTCTAATCTTGAAATTTTGACTTTCAAAAATCTTGAAATTTCGACTTTTTAAAAAGTCGAAATTTTGACTTTTTTAGAATTCGAAATTTTGACTTCTTTTAAACTCAAAATTTCTATTGTTTTTAAACTCGAAATTTCGACTTTTCCTCAGTATTTATACGTTTGCGTTTATCACATTCACAGTCATTTATATCAGCAAGCGGAGAGCCATATACATCGTAGACTTGATAAGCATATTTAAATAAACTAAACCATTTTTAAGAGGTTATTTTAGATAGAAAATCTTGTTTTGCCGAAGAATAAATAAAATATCCTTCCCGTTCAAATACATATTTTAAGTCTGGACTACAGATATGTGTATCAAGACAACCCCGTTATTACGACACACCTATATTACGACAAACTGTTATTCAACAGTATAATATATAAAGACAAGGGTTAATAGTAGTGTCATAAGAATGCCAACTTGTAGAGTTTAATCAATGTTTCAGAAAAAAGAACCAACATTTCAAAATTCTAAAACTAGACCAGATGCTCCGCAGAGCGCAGCTTTATACGACCGCAGAGGTTGAACCCTGAACGGTTGGGGCAAGTATGGACACACCATTCAAGCTGGATTCAGCTCTAAATTTGGATTGTGATTAAATAGTTGACACAGCATAGCTTTCTGACACATAATGAATGTGGTCTAATGAACTTAAAATATGTTTTTTGCTTTGAGCAATTCACTATGCTGTTGAATATAATCCTCTCAAAAAAATGTTTGAAGAAATTTTCTTTTTATTTATGAAATCTGAAATGAGAAAAATGTAACCCCTGTTTTAATTTATCAGTTGGTAGTAAAAGTGGTATATACATTGTATATACTATAAAACAATGATTTAAGTTGATTCAACTACTATTCTGGTCAAAGAAAGATAACTCCAATTGAAAATTTCTTGCTATTGCACAATTTTGTGCAATTAGATATTTCTTGCTATTGTGAAATACTGTGCAATTGAAAATATTTGCTATTGCACAATACTGTGTAATTGAAGATTTCTTGCTATTGTGCAATACTGTGCAATTGAAAATTTCTTGCTATTGCACAATACTGTGCAATTGAAGATTTCTTGCTATTGCTGAATACTGTGCAATTGAAAATTTCTTGCTATTGCACAATACTTAATATTATAATTTTGGATCCTGATTTGAACCAACTTGAAAACTGGGCCCATAATTAAAAATCTAAGTACATGTTTAGATTCAGCATATCAAAAAAGCCCAAAAATTCAATTTTTGTTAAAATCAAACTTAGTTTAATTTTGGTCTCTTTGGACTTTAATGTAGACCAATTTGAAAACGGGACCAAAAATTAAGAATCTACATACACAGTTAGATTTGGCATATCAAAGAACCCCAATTATTCAATTTTTGATGAAATCAAACAAAGTTTAATTTTGGACCCTGATTTGGACCAACTTGAAAACTGGGCCAATAATCCAAAATCTAAGTACATTTTTAGATTCAACATATAAAAGAACCCCAAGAATTCAATTTTTGTTAAAATCTAACTAAGTTTAATTTTGGACACTTTGGACCTTAATGTAGACCAATTTGAAAACGGGACCAAAAATTAAGAATCTACATACACAGTTAGATTCGGCACATCAAAGAACCCCACTTATTCAATTTTTGATGAAATCCTGTCGGCCCCTTATTCCTAAACTGTTCGGACCAAAACTCCCAAAATCAAACCCAACCTTCCTTTTATGGTCATAAACCTTGTGTTTAAATTTCATAGATTTCTATTTACTTATACTAAAGTTATGGTGCAAAAACCAAGAATAATGCTTATTTGGGCCCCTTTTTGGCCCCTAATTCCTAAACTGTTGGGATCTCAACGCCTAAAATCAATCCCAACCTTCCTGTTGTGGTCATAAACCTTGTGTTTAAATTTCATTGATTTCTATTTACTTATACTAAAGTTATTGTGCGAAAAACCAAGAATAATGCTTATTTGGGAGTTTTGGCCCCTTATTCCTAAACTGTTTGAACCAAAACTCCCAAAATCAATCCCAACCTTCATTTTGTGGTCATAAACCTTGTATCAAAATTTCATAGATTTCTATTTACTTAAACTAAAGTTATAGTGCGAAAACCAATAAATGCTTATTTGGGCCCTTTTTGGCCCCTAATTCCTAAAATATTGGGACCAAAACTCCCAAAAATCAATCCCAACCTTCTTTTTGTGGTCATAAACCTTGTGTTAAAATTTCTATTCACTTTTACTAAAGTAAGAGTGCGAAAACTAAAAGAATTGGGACGACGACGATGACGCAGACGACAACTCAGACGACGACGCCAATGTGATACCAATATACGACCAAAAAATTTTCAATTTTTGCAGTCATATAAAAACTGAGCAGCTCATTGGTCGTCCTTAATATACATGGCATTTTTGGCTGCATGGTTTATCATTGTTTAAACAAGGCAAAGTCAGTGACTTGCTGTTGGAAAAACAAACAGGCCTTTGAAACTGTGATGTTAAATTTATGTCCTCAGATCTGACGATCCAATGACAGTGTCGTTGAAACTAAAACATGGAATATTGGAAAACATTTTTTTTCTATCAACATGTATGTTCTTTCCGAATGAAACTCTTCAATATTAAAAATCCATATCTTTATTCAAGAACAAAACCAATTTCTGAATATAAATTGCCAAAATGTGTGGATGACCCTTTAATAACTTGCGTCCATGTCTACTCCTTCTAAAATTGTAATAACTGTGTTTGAATACTAACATCAAAGTCAAAATTTAGAGATTTCAAAAGACAAAACGTTAAACTTTAAAATATAAATTCCGATATTTAAAAAGATGAAATTTTGAATTCAAAGTCGAAATTTTAAGTTTAAAATAAGATGAAATTTAAAGTTTAAAATAAGTCGAAATTTTTAGTTTAAAAAAAGTCGAAATTTTGAATTTTAAAGTTAAATTTCGACTTTTTATAAAGTCGAAATTTCGAGTTTTAAAAAAGTCATAATTTCGACTTTTGAAAAAGTTGAAATTTCAAGATTTAGAAAGTCAAAATTTCTAGTTTAAAATAAGTTGAAATTTCAAGTTTAAAATAAGTCGAAATTTTGAATTAAAAAAAGTCGTAATTTTGAGTTTAAAATAAGTTGAAATTACGAGTTTAAAATTAGTCGAAATTTTCAGTTTAAAAAAGTCGAAATTTTGAGTTTAAAATAAGTTGAAATTTCAAGTTTAAAATAAGTTGAAATTTTGAGTTTTAAAAATGTCGAAATTTTGAGTTTTTAAAAAGTCATAATTTCGACTTTTGAAAAAGTTGAAATTTCAAGATTTAGAAAGTCAAAATTTCGGGATTTGAAAAGTCAAAATTTCAAGTTACAGTCAAAATTTTGAGATTTGAATTGTCAAAATTTCGTTTTTGAAAAAAAAGTTCACTGCCATTTTATTTTTGCTATGTCCCTAATACGCTTCCGTAGAATTCTACTCACTTTCGTTTACCTGTTAAATTACATACCTTTTTTCTTCATGCCAAGATTTGCTTTCACACGTTAAACATTTAGTTCTTATCACATAATTTTTTTTTTAATTTGAGTTGAAGCATCGATCAACACATTTTGTTCACCCTTTCAATCTGTGAAAACATCAGTTTCTTTACCAAATAAGTATTGGTTCAGGTTGCTTAAAGACAAAATTATGTAACGATAAATATAAAGTAAACTATACATTGAAGGTTTTTCTCATTGTTAAAAGCCTTATGCTTATTATTCAACTTCACTTGAACTCTGATGAGTAGTTGTCTCATTAGCAGGCATAACATACATGTATTTATACTTATAAATAAAAATTGATAATCTCTTTGATTATGACCTTTAATGTACAAAAAAATAATCTTATCATCTTTCCAGCAAATTTAGTGCTGTTCAAATTAAAGTTGATAAAATAATAATAATAAAATCTTTCCTTTATCATACAATTCTGTTAAGTGATACCTCTCTGTCAAAAAATAGTTAGAAAATTGTAGTTAATTGACAATAAATTACTTTGTGTCAGAATAAAACTGTATTTATCATGATGTAATTATATTTGAATTAAGTCAATGCATTTGTTGTTGTAAACTCTCCTCTTTTTACACAATGTAGCACCATCTAATACTGGTTAACTGTTTCATTTATACTCCAATCTCTCTGTTTTAAACCTCCAATGGTAGCTATTCCTAAAGGGTGCACACTAAGTTGTGAGTAACAATGAAGATTCTCTTCACATAAAATATTAAAACAAATTGATTTGCAAGTTTTTAATTGTTTGTTAACTTACAAAAAAAATTCTTAATACAAATGTTTTCATGAAATAGAATGTAAATATATAAGCAATAACCATTCAGGAGTGTTAAACAAGGTTAAATCATAAATTAAAAATTCACTTACAAGGGAGACAACTTAATAATCCTTGGATAACAAAGGGACATAACAAAAATAAAAACAGTTAAAACAGTTCATAACAAATCTATATGTTTACCAGAAATTTACATATTGTTTACATAAAATTATACACTTTTGAACAATAAGTGCAGGCATACAATATTTACAGCAGGTTTTGTTCATGTCAGATGTTAACACAATCATACTCTAGATTTATACTGTTAATTTAGAAATTATGGCGATGTTTTTATATTTTAAAAATGCGACATGAATATAATCATAATAATTCAAACATGCGTTTTGAAATTGTTTGTATGAAAGAACGTAAAATTTCAAATAATATGTTAGTCTTAAACGACAAATAATAGATGCACATTCTGAATTTACAGTAATAGAAGGATTGTAGACCTTAAATAAAATGAAATACTCTAAGTTTAGAACTTATTACGTGCATTTTTTATTGCAATTTTTAACAAATGAATAGAAATGCAAGATTACTATGTGCTGATATGTAGATATTAAATTGTGAGTTATCATTGCAATATTCACCTAGTCGCCTTATTTGCGTTAATAAAAACATCGCAATAATTTCTGAAATACCAGTACTCAAAACCAAATACAAAAGAATTCAAATATCAATATTGGTTAATTGATTGATTGTTTTCTCCATGAACAATTTTTTTAATTTATATCAATTTTGTTATCCAGGATAAATAATGCCAACTTTAAAGATAAGTGATATGTTGCCTTCTATTCTGTTTTATTTTTTAAAAGATACTGGACCTGGCTTAAAAAAAATATATATTCTTTGTAAAATTGCAGAATATTAGGTGACCCTACTGCATGTATTAGCAAATGCAACAAAAAGTATATGTTTAAACTAACCTCCTAAAAATGAACATCTGGAATCAATTTCATAAAAAAAACCTACGACTGAGATTGATTGTAAGAGATTAACAATTCAGTACACTTAAGATCAATCTTTGTGGTAAGTTTTTTGTGAAACTGACTCCTGAAGAGTACAATGTCTTAAAAAATAAATCATGATCAATTTTAATTTATGGCCATTGGTAGATTTAGATATTCAACCAAACACTTATTTATCATTAATACATTAAAAACAAAAGGTTGAAGAACAAGTTTTCTGACAATTATTCGTAACATCGCTATAGGCAAAATTGCATATACTGGTATACAGACACAGATTGTTTGTTAATTTGTAATTCTAAATTTTTAATAATTTAAGATCTCCACCAAGTTCATCTAAGATATTTCAAAATACAAATTACCCTTAATTTCATTATGCAAAATAAGCACTACTATTTAACAAATGAGACATTTATCATTCATAAATTCTAATAGAATTGAAATGAATATATTTTATATTCAACTCTCCCTCCCTTTTAAAACCATACATTCTTATAATTTGTAGTCAAACAACCTTAGCATAATTACCATTCATTAAATTGCATGAATCATGTAATGATTAGAATACAGGGATTCTTACATTATTTAAGTACAATTAAAAAAGTCAATCCTGAGGCACTAGTTTGAATTTTTGTGCACATGGTCTCAGCTACATATATCCAGTGCAGTACACCCAAAACAGATTGCACATAAAATGTCTCTTGGTAGGTATTTAACACTGAATAGCAGTGATTATTGAAATTCCAAAGAAGATTTGTGAAGTGATTGAAAGGACAAGATTTTTTGTTTTGATTGATTCATATTGTATCTAGAGAAAGATACCAGATAATTTTAACATCTATTATTCAAGAACTTTAATTCCAGATTTTTGTACTTTTTTTGGCCTTAAAATAGCATGTATACTGAAAAATATACCTTCATAAATGTGAGACAACTGTAAAATTCAATAGAAGACAACCTTAAATGATTAAGAGGATGATTGCAATAACATTTCCATTGATGAAGTTTAAGATTACAAATAAGCCATCTATTGAGGCTAATAATTAAATGCACTAGAAATCTCCCCAGACATATACATAATAACACACTCATAAATTAAAACCTCATTCATATTTTTATCTTCAATTGAAAAGAAATGAAAAACTGTCACATAACAGTGTCACATGACTGTCATGTGACAATTACTCATTTCAATTGCTCCACAATAGAACAAGTAAATTATGATGATTTGAATGCTAAATAAAGGCAACAGTAGTATACCGCTGTTCTCTAAAACATGTATTTTACAAATGTAGGTGTTCACGTACAATTGTACAATCATTTCAGTCAGACAGTTAGCTATAACAGAAAAGGCCAATATAATATACTAGTAGCTGCATTGTAGAGAACTATTTACAAATGGTAAACACTTACCATATATTTAAATAATCATAGAAGCAAAAAAGCACAGTCAAACCTTGCTTAACCAAACCATGTGTAAAAAACAGTCTTTTATTATTTGTTTGTGCTTTCCAATTGATTATCACACGGTGTTCTTATGTTATGTTGTTACACTATTTCCTTACACATGTTACAAGGGCTCCCCTATGGCAAAGTATGATAAATCCCTAAAAAACTAAGATTTGTGACTGAACATAGCCACATAGTTTATATCTACTCATTGTCAATAAATTCCCACTAAAATAGACTACCCAGGCAAAGGTAAGGCCAAACATGTTAAACAAATTCACAGCCTATCACACGTCAGAAGCCTGTTACCCAATTAGTGTCTTTGGTTGCAACACTTAGCGGTTTCTTTTTTCAAGTATAAATAGAGCAGTTGGTTTTCTATTTCAAATCATTACAATTTTGTCATCCCCGGACTTTTTTTAATATCATAGGGTAGGGTTTTGTTCATTGATGTTGGTGATATGCCAACCTGTGCATCTTCGTCTTTTGTCTTGAAAAGATGGGCAAAAGATACCAGAGGGACAGTCAAACTCATAGTTTGAAAACAAACTCACAACGCCATGGCTAAAAATGAAAAAGACAAACAGACAAATAATAGTACATAAAACACAACATAGAAAACTAAAGACTAAGCAACCAAACCCCATTGGAAAACAGGAGGTGATATAAAGTGCTTCGGAAGGGTAAGCAGATCTTGCTCCTCATGTGGCACCTGTAGACCTGATAGTTGCCCTATTGACATTCTATCAAGAAATTAGGTGACAATTCTTGTGAAATCTAGACAACATGGTTTGGTTAAGACAGAATTCTTGATTTTTGAGGTGAAATATAAGTTAAAGGAAGCACATATATAATTATGTAGTGATTATGCAAAATGAGCTGCCAGCCCTACCTTAAAGTCATTAATAACAAAAACAAAAAATAAGTTTCTTAATCCTGATATTTTTGTCATCTACAACATCTTCAAGAGGAAATGACAATATTGAGGCTTTTCAAATCATAAGCCATAAATAACAAAAATAAAACAAATTAAACTTTCTTTCTCATGAAATTTTTGCCATATCTTCTTCTAGAGTAGATGATAATATGTAGGCTTGTTAACTAAAGCAAGGTTTTTGTTTTCAATTATCAAACTTTGAATTACACAATATCCTCAAACAGTGTGCAATATTCACAGATGTAATCATACAGAAAAAACACAACCAAGGTTAAGAGTCATACATTCATACCTTTGCACACAAAATATTCCTTATTCTTTAGAAAATAGCACACATACACTCTTACATTTCTAATTAAACTTAAAACAGATTTGCAATCTGATGACTATCACAAAATACTTCAAGCATGAAAAATTTAGTTTCGGAAATAAATAAATTTTGAAGACTGTAAAGTTTTTAAATGCATCGATCCTGAACAAAAAGAATGCAAAGAAAAATTGAAACCAGTAAAATGTACGAACAATATCTGAACATTGTTTTTGCAGTGCATTTACTTCCTTAACCATTTAATAACACAGTAGTTAAATTTGTATTCTTTGTATAAAATCAAGCAAGTGTTTGTATCATGCTACAAATTTCATGTCTATAATGATCAATTAAATTTTCTTAATATTAAACTCCATTCATTTTAATCTGCATCCATTTTGAGCAATAATGTCATGAATGTACTTATTTGTTTAACATGTATCTCCTTTTCTGTTTAAATAAAGATGAACAACTAAAAATAACAAAAAAAGTAAAATATTTAAAGTTAAAAGAATTTTTAACAAAATTTTCATCTTGTTATAATACAATTTTTAAATGAAAATTAATTTATTATTTCTAAAACTCAACTGAAAATATTCCCCCATTTGGTTTGACATAATACCCTGTTTTCATTTATTATACAAACATTAAAAAAAATGTTCTCATTTAAAAAAAACTTTAAAAAATTCAACACCCTATATCTTTTATTTCTCTCTCATTTCCTTTTTGCTGGGCTGGAAGCTCATTTTATTTGATGTCAAGATAAATCAACTAGTGAGCAATCTTACATAACTCATGAATATTCATGAACTTATTTACACAATGATGTATGTTGATTTGTCTCTGGCTGACCAATTAAAGGCCAGATGCGTATCAAATGATAAAAGCTGGTTCTTGTATTGGCTGGTTGATTTAGAAATGCTAAACCTTGCCAATCAAATGGTGTTATGGGAATCACATGACTGTATTAACCAATGATATTTCTTCAAAGTATTGTACATCTCCATCTTGATTTTTGAGGAGTTTTTTCATTTAATTTGTGTCCTTTGTTTTGTGCACTCGAAGATTCCTGAAAAAATAGATACATGTTAAAATTACAAATATATGTATAAACAAAAAATACATTTTGTCAATACAGAAAAACACAGTCATTTAACTAATCATATAGTTAGCTTTCTTGAAATAAATTGCATCACTATTTTTTTTACAATTTACACTAGTACATTATTACAAGATGCCTATTACAAGTTTTTAGTCCTCAATGTTCTTCAACTTCATACTTTATTAGGCCTTTTTAACATTTTTTTATTCAAGCATCACTGATGAGTCTTTATTGGACAAACGCATGTCTGGCACAACTACAAAATTTCGATTGTGGTATCTATGATGAGTTTATTTATAACTATTAGAATATCCTCTGATCTGATTCAGTCAAGTACAATTCTACAAATTCAAACCCTTCATGTCTACATTTTAAAACATAAACAACTGCATTTACTTGTATAAATTCTGATTGCAAGTCTAAAAACGTAATCTGAAAGAAGCTGCTAATAAATAAGTTGAAGCCTTTTACAACAGCTGATATATTTAAGAGCACATGTTATAATAAAGATCCGCTTTGACTATTATTATTTAAATATAAGATAGAATTATCTCCCTTACATCACAACTTTAGTAAAAAAAAAATTATCTCCCTTACATTATTACTTTAGTAGTAAAAACAATCTAGCTGTAATTTATCTACATATATTATATAAGCCAATATCAAAAGTATCACAGCAATTCATAAAATTATTTTTTTTATATCTGACTTCATAATTAGCTTGCATGAATGTATGAAGCTGTATATATTTTAAGCATTTGTTGTAATCCTTTTACATTATCTGTTCAAATAATACACATTCCTGCATAAATTACATTATAAATCAAAATTACAGTTTGAGTTACTTCCCTTGGTCACCATTTTGAAGATTTTTTTTTACTTTAGATATTCTTATTTCAATTACGAAATTGATTCATGCAATACACAAAAGTCTTGTAAAAGATTTGCATTTGATCATAGTGATGACTAGCAGAATAAATTATTCAGAAAAAACAAATTCATAAGTCTAGCTGTCAGTATAACAAGTTGAATTTGGCAGATTTCAAGAATCTTATGACAAAAGAGAAGTAACTCTTCCTAACATTGACTTATATCGTTCACAAGGTATGTGTATTACTTTGCTGCACAGAAGTACAGATAGATGGCTTACATGAAAGGACTGTGAAGGCATTTAATTTCATGATAAAACAAGGCTTTAAACAAGGCTTTTAAACTTATTAACCTTCAAAATGAATGTAATATTTGTGACCAACATAGTGTTCTCCCCACTTTCTACCACGGTGCTATATTTTTTACCATGTTTCTATTTGCTTTCACCATGTTGCTATATTTTTTTACCATGTTGCTATATTTTTTTACATGGTGCTACATTTTTTTACATGGTACTATATTTTTAATAAATCTCATAATGCAATGTCTGTAAATGTGGGCTACAGTTTAAGGAAAATAGTGCTATTTGAAAATACTAGGTATAAAATTGCATGATGATCATATATAAATCTTTCCATCATTTTGAAAATTAAAATTTGAAATGAATTATCAGTACCTCCAAATGTCTGCCAAAACTGAAAGTCATTTTGTTTCATAAAGCTATATTGAACCCAAATACCAATATATAAATTCATTTTATACACTTTTGTTTCTAAAATTTTATTGTATTATATATCATAATCAGTATAAATTAATGTTGGCGAGAACTGAAATTTGTTTATCAATGCTATATTGAACCCATATGCCATGTTAATTATTATTCATTATTTCATACATTTTTATAAATTAAAAAAAATGCTAACTCCAGTAAGGCTAAGTGAAACAGCAATATATTTCTATGCCTGAGATACAGATAAGGTCAGAGAAAAAGAAAAACTAATTGTGTGTCCTAGTAAAATATATGGTTATTAACCAATTGTTAGAAAAAGAATAGATTATACTGCAAGAAAATGAATTTTAAAAAGATATTTTGCAATAAAAGCCAGAAATTTGATTTCTTGTTTGATCGTCAGAACAGACTATGTATAAACATGATGATGCAGATTTTATATCATTATTTTATAAAGCTAGGTAGCGCAATTTGTTCAAAGTTGACTTACTGCACTTAAAATATGGTCGTGTGCCTTTTAAAATAATCAATATTTTGTAGTTCTTATTGTAACTTGTCATATATATATATATACATGATATACAAAATAACTGTCTAGCTCATAAATTATAATTTAAGATTTACCATAAGAAAGTTTACAAATTTTCCATCAAGACATCATAATTAATTGCTTAAAGTTTAAATTTTTTGCTCTACCATAATGTGATAAATGTATATTATAATCTGAATATACAGTGTCTTTATTGAAATATAATTAGCTTCAACCAATCAACTCATGCAGATACAGAGGAATCAGTATACAAAATGTTAACTTACAGACCAGCCTTATTTGTGAAAATATTTTCGCCAGTTATCATCAAGGACAATTCGCCGTATCAGAATCTAATGCATTCTGGGTAATATTTTCAAAAGTGTACACCAAAACGTTGTGATTGGTTAAAAACGTCCTAAACAATGGAAATTCAACCAATGATGTGACGTTATTTTCATTTTGGGGTACGAACAATGAAATTACCCATAGTCCTTTAGATTCTGAAACGGCCAATTCATTAGGATCAGAGTCTCCTTTTACCATTTAAAACATTTGTTGTGAAAGCAAACTTTTATTTGATATTCCAATTGCCATTGCAATACAATGGATTTTGCAAAATAGTGTATACTATAATTCAAAAGATAATATTGTAATGATTATGTGTACTTTGTTTCAATACGATGTGAGCAAGTTCATGGTACACTTCCTTTTATTAGACTCAAAACTTTAACTAGATAACCATGATTATGTACAAACAAATGGTCAGAATAAGGGAGTGACCAATAGACCAGAAAGAAAATTTTAGTATGATTTGTCTTTCCCCTGATTTCACTGTATCTGCATGTTACTGATGTGAATACCCACGCTTATAACTACTAACATGTGTAAAAGGTGTCTGTAAGAATGAAATCACAAAAAAAACGTAGTAAGAATATTTCAAACATGCACCATTTTTTTCCAGATATACTAATGATACTTGTTATGAGTGATTTTAGTGTCATAAAACAGTAAAACTAACTCTGGCTCAAGAATATGTGTGTATACAAATATAGATAGAGTACTAGTGTTAAATTTGTTTATAAGTAACTATGTTAATTGCTGTCAGAGCTAATTTGCTATTGAGGATGAATATCACTTACTCCCATTTTCTACAAAATATCAAAATCTTTATAGTTTAAACCAAACACCCATAGGTCTTAATATTTGATTTCATTCAGGATTTATAAACATGATAAAATTGATGCCATTGACTGACAAAAGTCATGGGAAATATAGAATTAAGACCTTTTACGCAAGAACTTTTAGAAAATTAAAGGAGATGGGATCTATTTAATCCCATGCAGAAATTATCACAAATAAGTTAGGCTATCCTGTTTTACATTTTATGCTGGAGGAGTATATCATGGCTTACTATAAAATTTGGTTTTACTTATCATTGAAGGCTGTACACTGTATGGTGTGAATGTTGTTTTTCTGTTTGTGTATATTGTATACAGGCCGTCAGCTGATGTGTTATATTGTACTATATGAAATATTTCGGTATTTCTGTTATCTTAGCTTAATTTCATAGGGTTACTGTAAGAGTATTGGTAGATATTGTCCCTAGTAACTTTTTAAAACAAGGGTAAAGCTTAATGCCCCCTCCACTACGACTGGGGAATAAAAAGTCAACAAGTGATAATACATGTATTCAACAATTTTCATTTAATAACCCTTAAATTGTACAGCTAAGCTAGAAAAAACTGTTGAAAACATCTTTTTGTTATTCCTGATATCAATAACTTCAGTATTTTTTGGCACTATTGCAATATGGTATATCATTGTATGCTAACTTTTTATTTCTTTCTATATGAAGTATGCTATACAAAATTTTTATTTTTTTATTTTCAAGGATCTTATATTGCATAACATAATACATTAATTGCGATATCTTACCAATTTTTTATCCATTTTAGCCTTGATATCTCTCGCCAAGGTAAAGAAAGCCTCTTCTACATTAATACTGGCTTTGGCGCTAGTTTCCATAAACTTTATACCATGCTCAATTGCTAACTAAAACAATGTAAAATAGATCAAATTTAAATATAGCCTCAAAGTATAAAACTATCAAATGTAAGAAATACATGCTTGTTTAACTGAAACTCTTTCTTTATGTACTTATTCCAAGCTAGAAGTCTATAACTCAGTAGTTTTATTTGGTTGCTGTCTGCCTTATTATTTTTTTGTGAAGATGTTGTAATGTTAATAAGGCTGTACATGTTCAGTCATTGATTTTTATTTAAATTGTTTCACCTTTTGTCATCAAGGAGTCTATTGCTTACTATACAGTATGATGGTTCTGCTCATTGTTGAAGGAAATATAGTGACCTATATTTTCATAATAATTTATTGAAGAAATGTACTTTTTTGACACTGTATTTTTCATATATTTAGCAAAGGTATAATTCCATGAAAAGAAATACTGCCACATAGAAGACTGTATCTAAAGGACAACTGTTTTGTTGTCAGATTGAATAAACATAGCCCTTTTGAAATACTGAAGATGGTATTTCATTAACTGTACATAACATTAATTAAATTTCACTTATATGACATAGGTAATTGGAACTCATATCCACAAAAATGTTTTTATGTCGTTAACGGTATTGATGAAGCAACTGTTTAAATTGACACTGAGTAAACAGTTAGGATTCTACTTCGTCAAAATTATCTCCCCATTAAGCCAGTTTATTTTCACAATCGTAGAAATGGAAGCCATTGTAGGGATGACGCGCTACCAATTTTGCTCTTGGAAACCGATAAATTTATCCACATTGCACCATTACGATCCTTATATGTCAGTTGTATTTTAAAAGACAAATGTATCAACTAACTAATGAGCATCAGTTAGTGATCTTGTCTGCATTGATTCAACTTAAAATTATTGTCTGATCGGTTGCCAGGTGGAATTTTCGAAAATTCAAAATTGTAATTAAATATTTCGTGGAAGGGCAGACTAGATTTTTTTAGTGGTTGAAGACTATAAACCCTAGTTATTACACACAAAAAATTATAATTTTTAGAAGATATGCATTTTCATCATCCAACTTGAAAGACTGTCGTCAAGTACTTTCAGTAAAAAATAGCTATTCCAACACACCTACTCTGTCTTTGTGATTCATTAGATAGGTATTTCCCTTGACCCATATATTTCATCCTTTAGTACTGTGATTTTTTTATGTTATAAAGTCAAAATGTAGCTTTGATATATAAAAATGAAAGAATCTGAAGCGAGAGGATGTATGAAATATTCTTGATTTATACGATATCAAGACAAAATATTCAACTCAAACACGCCCTAACATAAAAAGGTGCACTCGATTTTCTTTTTTCGATACAATTGTTACCCATTTTTTTGGATTTTTTTCTTGAGTAACATAATGGAAGGGTAGACACAAAAATTACTGAACTAATAGATTGATATCTTTTCCCTCAGTGGTAAAAAAAAAAATTTAAATCGGAGGTTATGCATTTTCTTCATCCAACTTGCAAGATACCCATGTCGTCGACTTGATATCTAATTGTTCTGCTTAACTATTTACTAAATAAATTGAAAACTTATGCAAATGGTGTTTTTAAAATAAAACACTTCGTAATTGAGAAGAAAATTGTAATTTTGTTTGTTTCTATTAACATTTAAAATGTTTGTCACCATAGTAAACATTACAGTAAACATTTCTCACCTTCTCTAACAAAGAGCTTCGATTCTTTTGTTCTATTTCAACCGGGTTTCCGACTGTACACATGTACAACATATGAGCTGGGTCAAATAGAAATTGACCTTATGCAAGTGCACGTATACATATACAAGTATAAGACTTTGAAAAATGTTGGAATGTCAGGGAATAGAAGCTCCTTCATAATATAAGTTCCAAGTGGAAACAATATTCTGGAATATTAATTCCAGTGGAAAAAATATTACAGTAAATGTTCCTTACAGAATATACGGTATAGAATATTTGTTCTAATAGGAATAGATATTATGATATTGTTTATGACAAAGTTTCTATAGGATTTTCTGGAACAAATATACATTTACAGAAACATTCAAATATGAAACAAGAGGCTCTCAAGAGCCTGAATCGCTCACCTTAATTCTTTTGGTTAAATCTCTCATCAATGATTATTTTGGCTTTTCAATTTATTTAAATGTTTTTTGGATCGTCCTATTTTCTTCAAAAGCCAAAAAAAATAATCATTTTCTCCTATGTTCTATTTTAGCCATAGGAGCTATGTTTCTTGACATACAAGGAAATAAAATATAAAATTTATACTAGATACTCTGAAACTCATTTAGCCTAAGTTTGGCTGAAATTGATACAGCAGTTTCAAAGGAGAAGATTTTTTAAAGTAAGTCAACATGATGAACAAATTATGAAAAAAGTCTTTAAAGGGCAATAACTCCTTAAGTGGTCAATTGACAATTTTGGTCAATTTGACTTAATTGAAGATCTTACTTTGCTGAACATTATTGCTGTTTACAGTTTATTTCTATCTATAATTATATTCAAGATAATAAACAAAAACAGCAAAATTTCCTTAAAATTATCAATTCAGGGGCAGCAACCCAACAACAGGTTGTCTGATTCATCTGAAAATTTCAGGGCAGATAGATCTTGACCTGATAAACAATATTACCCAACGTCAGATTTGCTCTAAATGCTTTGGTTTTTGAGTTATAAGCCAATAAAGGGCTGCGCTTTAGCGCATGATACGCCCGTTGCTCTTTTAACTTGTCTTTTATGCTTTAAATGAATTTATATGATCAACTAGAAATATATATACAAATCAAAAGAGATGTTACATTAATATATTCACCAAAGTTTCATAAAATCCCCCTTTTTTAGGTATAAAAATTCATTACTTAAGAAAACGTAAAATCTAAAATTTATAAAAACGAAAAGGAAGCTTATGTCAATAGATATAAACAATTTATCAAAGTTGCATAAAATTTTGTGAAAGTGTTAGTTATTGTCCCAAAATTCGAAAATCCCCCCTTTTTTAAGCATAAAAATTCATAACACGGAAATATAAAATCTGAAATTTATAAAAATTGAAAGGGAGCTTACATCAATAGATATAAACAATTCACCAAAGTTTCATGGACATTGGTGAAAGCCTTTTTGAGTTATTGTCCGAAGTGTTGAAAATCCCCCTTTTTTTATGAATAAAGCCCCATAAATCCAAAACTTAAAATCTGAAATTTATAAAAATTAAAAGGGAGCTTACATCAATAGATATAAACAATTCACCAAAGTTTCATGGACATTGGTGAAAGCCTTTTTGAGTTATTGTCCAAAGTGTTGAAAATCACCCTTTTTTTTATGAATAAAGCCCCATAAATCCAAAACTTAAAATCTGAAATTTATAAAAATTAAAAGGGAGCTTACATCAATAGATATTAACAATTCACCAAAGTTTCATGGACATTGGTGAAAGCCTTTTTGAGTTATTGTCCGAAGTGTTGAAAATCCCCCTTTTTTTATGAATAAAGCCCCATAAATCCAAAACTTAAAATCTGAAATTTATAAAAATTGAAAGGGAGCTTACATCAATAGATATAAACAATTCACCAAAGTTTTATGGACATTGGTGAAAGCCTTTTTGAGTTATTGTCCGAAGTGTTGAAAATCCCCCCTTTTTTATGAATAAAGCCCCATAAATCCAAAACTTAAAATCTGAAATTAAAAAAAAACGAAAGGGAGCTTACGTCAATAGATACAAACAATTCACTTAAGTTTCATGGAAATTGGTGAAAGTGTTTTTGAGTTTTTGTCCGAAGTGTGGACGACGGACGGACGGACGGACAGACGGACGGACGGACAACGGTATACCATAATACACCCCGTCTAAAAGACGACGGGCGTATAAAAACTGCATTTGACTCCTATGTTCTATTTTTAGCAATGGCGACCATGTTTGTTGATAGATCATAACTTCGGATACAATTTACAAACTAGATACTCTAAGGAACATTCAGTTAAAGTTTGGAAGTATTTGGCCCAGTAGTTTCAGAGGAGAAGATTTTTGTAAAAGATTACTAACATTTACGAAAAATGGTTAAAAATTGACTATAAAGGGCAATAACTCCTAAAGGGGTCAACTGACCATTTCCGTCATGTTGACTTATTTGTAAATCTTACTTTGCTGAACATTATTGCTGTTTATAGTTTATCTCTATCTATAATAATATTCAAGATAATAACCAAAAACAGCAAAATTTCTTTAAAATTACCAATTCAGGGGCAGTAACCCAACAACAGGTTGTCTGATTCATCTGAAAATTTCAGGGCAGATAGATCTTGACCTGATAAACAATATTATCCCATGTCAGATTTGCTCTAAATGCTTTGGTTTTTGAGTTATAAGCCAAAAACTGCATTTGACCCCTATGTTCTATTTTTAGCAATGGTGACCATGTTTGTTGATAGATCACAACTTCGGATACAATTTACAAACTAAATACCCTAAGGAACATTCAATTAAAGTTTGGAAGTATTTGGCCCAGTAGTTTCAGAGGAGAAGATTTTTGTAAAAGATTACTAAGATTTACGAAAAATGGTTAAAAATTGACTATAAAGGGCAATAACTCCTAAAGGGGTCAACTGACCATTTCCGTCATGTTGACTTATTTGTAAATCTTACTTTGCTGAACATTATTCCTGTTTACAGTTTATCTCTATCTATAATAATATTCAAGATAATAACCAAAAACAGCAAAATTTCCTTAAAATTACCAATTCAGGGGCAGCAACCCAACAACGGGTTGTCTGATTCATCTGAAAATTTCAGGGCAGATAGATCTTGACCTGATAAACAATATTACCCCATGTCAGATTTGCTCTAAATGCTTTGGTTTTTGAGTTATAAGCCAAAAACTGCATTTGACCCCTATATTCAATTTTTAGCAATGGCGACCATGTTTGTTGATAGATCAAAACTTCGGATACAATTTATAAATGAGATACCCTAAGGAACATTCAGTTAAAGTTTGAAAGTATTTGGCCCAGTAGTTTCAGAGGAGAAGATTTTTGAAATAGTTTACGACGACAGACGACGGACGACAGATGACGGACAAACGACGGACGCCAAGTGATGGCATAAGCTCACTTGTCCCTTCGGGACAGGTGAGCTAATAAAAGATGAATTTTCGTTTGTTTAGTAGTTTTCTTACAACAAATCAATTTACAGAGAGAGCATAGAGATTTTTTTTAATCCACAATAGGATAACAGATGTATTGATATATTTTTGCAAAAGGTCGATTCTTTACGTCGCAGCTCATATACTGTTTGTCATTTAACTATTTTTTTCTAATTAAGTTTACTTGTTTAATATTTTGAGACACTAAATTCTATGATTTCTTATTGAATCAATGTTAATTTTCTCAGTTTTTTTTCTAGTATGAAAGTTTTCTATTAAATACTTTTTCTCCTTTTTCTTTCGACACCATTCTTCTGTCATTCATATCACATTTGTTGCCTAAAACCATCTTCTCCACATCCTGTGATGCATGCTGGGTAATAAAAACAATCAATTATAAAACATAGGTATTATTTAATTTGGAAATAAGCAATTTTGAGACAATGGTAAAATGTTGGAAGAAAAGAAAATTAAATAAACAAACTTTGGCGGGAGATGCAATTACAATATAATTGGTAATTTTATGGTCATCGGTTACCATAATATCTTCCTTGAGAAAGATATCATCATTTATTATGTTGGACTCATCTATATCTCTTTAAAGTTTAGGGTAGAATTTTATACACATAAATCTATATGTACTATTTGTTACTAATTGACTGTCAGAAAGCATTTTAATGTAATATGTGATAGCTAATAATTGACAAAAGGGAAATAACTCATGCACTAAAAAACATACCTCTTCAATATTTCTAATCCAGTTTCTAATATTTTCAAAAGATTTTTCATTTGTGATGTCATAAACTAGCATAATACCCTGAAATGCATAAAACATAAATGGGTTAACATTAATTCTTAAATCTAAACATAAAGCTTTTTAATAGACTTTTACAAAAGCCAAAATAACATTTTTATTTAGTGTAACATGATTTTTTTTAAGGTGGGAGATTAATTTCTCAGAAAAGTAGAAGATACATGTAGAGTATGCATTGCAATCAAGGTTTAATTGAAGACTTTCATAAGTAACATAAAATGAAGACAAACAAACTTAACTCATGAAATAGATGGCTTCTTAGCCAACAATCTACTCTAAAAGCTAGGGAAATAATGCTTGAAAAAACTAAGTTTTCCATGAAATTGCTCAACAATTTTTTTGTGACAGCGTTTATGTACTTGTACTATTGGTCATTTATTGCCTTCAAATCTATTCCATTGCTTCTTTATTTTGTAGTTTTCTTGTTTGAATTGTTTCATTTTTTCAAGTCGAGGCCATTTGAAAGCTGACAAGAACGTATGGATTTTTTTTATTTTTTTTCCTTTGTTGAAGGGTGTACAATTTCACTCCAACAGACAGAGTGAGTATATGATGACCTATAGTAGAACACCAGTTTCTTGTGCATAGTTGTATCAGTTTCTTGTGCATAGTTGTATCAAAGGCAAGTATACGACATCTCCTTATTATTATAAGAGTCAGTAAAATGTTTGTGCCATGTGTCTTATTGTACATGGTGGAGAATAAATGTTCTCACCATAGCACCTCTGTAGTAAGCTGTAGTAATGGTTCTGAATCTTTCTTGTCCTGCCGTGTCCCTACAATGTACATCAAACAATTATTGTATGGCATAGTAAAATTATCTTAAGTATGTGAATTGATGCAGATATCAGTTCTGTCCTTTTATATTCCTTTGCCTAGGATCAGCATCTACATAAATGTCTGGACCAATCACAACACCAAAAAGACCAAAAACTTTACTTTCAAATAATACAACCATTTTATCAAATTGGTTCAGTAGCAAAACGATGATATAATTCGAAGATTCAATTTTTCCTGATGTTGATAAATTAAAAAAGATTCCAAGTTTTCCATAATAAATGTATTTTTCTACTCCCCAATGTTGTAAAAATAAATTGAATGCAAAATTAGATGGTTTACCATCAACCATGTTGACAGTACCTGTATATATGTAAATGTATTGGTCCATCTTAAACAATGGAAATTTGACAAATACTAGTGTAAAACATTTTAAGATTTGACACTAAGACCTAGTGTAAAACATTTTAAGATTTGACACTAAGACAAGTCCATGAGCATGATGAGTACATTGACTCATCATTTTCTGAACTGATTGATTTTAAAGATGCATCATGATTGCCTACAACCGTCATAAGTGAGAAACTTAAAAACTTTTCTTTCTGATGTAGGAACAATGCAATTTCTGAAATAGATACACTTCATATAACACTTCTGTTATAAGTACTCGTTTCACTTCATTCATAAGCATGATAAGTACAATTCTGTAATAGATGTTCATGTACATGCACATACAAATGATATATATGTTTCTAACAAACACAAGAGCATGAAGAGAGAGGGTGGCATTCTATTATTTTTATTCATTTAAAACATATTAAATATATAACAGGGGTTTTGATAACAAGAGCCTTCCAAAAATGTTCATTTTGTACAAAGTGGGGCCAGCAAATGGTTTCTGTGATATTGGCATTCTTTTTTTTTATAAAAATCTTTATGCCCCCATAGGCATACCAGTTACTACATACAGACATATCAATTATAGTGTTTGAACTAATGGACAACAAACATGAAATTAGAACATATAATCATCATTGAAGGCAATAAACCTCTTAATTGATATCTGAGCATTTTTGCCCCTGTCAGATTTTCTCTATTTATTATAGTTTTCGACCATCATGACCATGTGATTTTGACCGTCAGGAAAAAAACCCACATATTTTGTACTTGATATATATCAAGTATAAAAATCATTCACCTATAGTTTGGTTGAAATATTGATTGGATCATAAATTTTAGAGAAGAAGATCTCTGGGGAAAAAAATAACAGAACATCCAGCTAGATAATAACAATGACACATATTTCAGCATTTTTTGGGTAGAACACAAATCTAGGATGCTCGCATAAGGCAGCTTATTAACTGCCTCAAATTACCATGAGGGACAACAACCATACCAATGAAAATAATGCTCAACTGGTCCTCCAGTCCAGGTGAGCTTAAAAAATGTATATTTTGAAAACAATCCACTAAAGAAACAAAAGACATTTTAAATATTTCAATTTCTTATCTCACTAAGTGATGACAAAAGCTTGCATTCAATGTAGCTCTCTGGTCCAGGTGAACTTTAAAAAAAATATTTTGAA
Organism: Mytilus edulis; assembly: GCF_963676685.1. Lineage (NCBI taxonomy): Eukaryota > Metazoa > Mollusca > Bivalvia > Mytilida > Mytilidae > Mytilus > Mytilus edulis. The sequence goes on along the minus strand of NC_092354.1, from coordinate 71,714,260 downwards.
AAATAATCTACTAAAGCAAATAAAAGACATTCATTTGACATTTAAATATTTTAAATTCATTCTCATATTTCACGGACAATGAACTTTTGAACAATTGCACTTTTTATTCAACTTCAAATCAATAATAAATTAAATAATCTCATTGTCTTGTGGTAAAAACTTTTAACGTTTCAACATTTTCAAGGCTCTTCTTTTGCATAACATGCATAATAAAAATAACTGTGACATAACACATTCTTCATTGTAAAGCTTGTTCAACAGATACAAATTATTTATATCTTAAATCGGTTAAATTTCTTATTTTAATTTCATCATAAGGTAAAAACAAACATAAAATATGTAATATAAAAAGTCTAAGTCAATATAAGTATTTAATTCTTCCTTGTTTTGACTGTAGATCATCAAACAACTTCTTCAGTTCATTATAACTTCCTTAATTCTATATGTATCATCATAAATAATGAGTGATTTAAATCATATCACCAACTTTACTTTGTACAGTGAAACCTGTTTAATCCAAAACTCTTCGCACTTCAGATTTTGTTCAGATTTGACCAAAGTTCGTTTTTTATCAGGTTCACACTGCATACAATTTGATATGACAGTGTTTAAGAACATGTTTGGTTTATACAGGTTTTTGCTTTATGCAGGATTCGGTTTAGCCAGGTTTCACTGTATATTTTTTTAATTTGCACTTTGTATCTGCCTACACTATCAATCATGTGCTTTGTAATATAATTGTTCAAAGTTTTTTGTAAAATGACTTATTTTAATTGCCAATAGCTATAGGACTCAGGTTCTATTTTTTCCTTAATTCATTGTACTTTTTCAAAAATAACATTCACCGGGTATAACTAACAAATGACTAAAATGCATTAGATTTCATTTTTTAGAATTTCATCAACTTTTAGATACCAGTAGATAATCAATGATAATGTAGATAGTCTGTAGTCATAAAAAAAAATGGTGTGTACAGTATGGGCGTCAAGTTGGTTACCTATTCCCTATTCCCTATTCGTTACCTATTCCCTATTCCCTATTCGTTGCCTATTCGTTACCTATTCCCTATTCCCTATTCGTTACCTATTCGTTACCTATTCCCTATTCCCTATTCGTTGCCTATTCGTTACCTATTCCCTATTCCCTATTCGTTGCCTATTCGTTACCTATTTCCTATTCCCTATTCGTTACCTATTCCCTATTCCCTATTCGTTACCTATTCGTTACCTATTCCCTATTCCCTATTCGTTACCTATTCGTTACTGATTTGATTTTTAATATCCTTCCCCCTTTTTAATTATGGCATGGAATAGTTTAATATGGCTGCCGTTACCATGGAAACGGCACAATTGTGAAAAAAATCAGTTTTTGGTTTTTGGTAAACTGTTTGGATATGCTTCAACTCAGAATCATCATATTTTAAAACAATGTAGGTGCCCACTATATACAGGTGTTGGATGATTTTGGCGATCATTGGAACTACTATGTTGCCATGGAAACAACACCAAAATTTTCAAAATTCTAAAAATGCTCAAAACTTCATGAAACTTCACAGTAATGATGAGCAACATTGGAGTTGGAATTTCCAAAATAGGTCTTGTTACCATGGAAACAATGCAAAAAGGTCAAAAATTTCAAAAATAAGAATTTTCAGCAAACTGGATGAAACTTTACAGGAATGGTAACTGGCATAGGCAGAGTTGGATTTTGAAGTTAGAATTTTCAAAATGGCCGCCGTAACCATGGAAACAGCAAAAATATAAAAAATTCAAAATGTTCAAACTTAATGAAACTTTGCAAAAATGTTACTAGACATCTGTAGATGCTCTCTTTGACTTTGGAATTGTCAAAACGGCTGCCGCTCACCTGGTAATAGGGGGAAGGGGTGCCTTCCGTTATTGCTAACAATTACAAATCTAGTTGTTAATAGTCTTACATATGGTAATAGTTCTGAATTGGTTGAGGTAAAATGATCTTTTTATGACCTATTTATATGTGTTTGTGCTCAACCGATCCTTTTACTTCATGTTCGATACGCATTTGTTCCTTACTTGTTTTTTATACGTTCTACCTTTTAACTGCTTTATGTCCGTATGTTTGAAGATGGATCTTGGTTCGACGGGATGAAATCACCGTGTTAGCGCTTGCGTAAAAACGAAGATGTGGTATGATTGCCAATGAGACAACACTCCACATTAGACCAAAATGACACAGAAATTATCAACTATAGTTCACTGTACGGCCTTCAACAATGAGCATAGCCCAAACCGTGTAGTCACCTATAAAAGGCCCAGACATGACAACCTCATACAATTCAAACAACAAAACTGACGGCCGTATTTCATATACAAAAATATAAACGGAAATATGTAACACAAAAACAAACGATAACTACTTAATTTCAGGCTCTTGTCTAGGGACAGGCACATACTTACATAATGTGGTAGAGTTAAACATGTAAGCAGGGTGTACATCGTTTCGGAGCATGCTATTACCTTGTTTAATTCGTTCCATCACTCGCTTATAATTCGCTTATAATACGTGTATCTTACGTTGCACCTTTTAAAACATGATTTTCAATTGTTTTGTTGTCTCTGGTGGAAGATTTGGGCTCTTAAAGGTGATATAACTCTATAAGTGCATTTGTATCCGTTCCAGCGGTCGGATAATACCCTGTTAAATATTCGTTACTAATTCGCTTTTAAAAAGTTTGTTGTACGTTGCACCTTTTAGAAAAGGATTTCCAATTGTGTTCATATCTCTGGTGGTAATAATGTGTTCTTATAGATGAAATACCCCTATAAGCGCATATGTACTCGTTCCAGCGATCGGTTAATACCCTGTTACCTATTCGTTACCTATTCGTTACCTATTCACTTATAGTACGTTTGTTGTACGTTGCACCTTTTAGAAAAGGATTTTCAATTAAATTCATATCTCTGGTGGTAACAATGTGTTCTTAGAGATGAAATGACCCCATTAGAGCGCATGTACCCGTTCCAGCGCTCGATAAATAACCTGTTACTTATTCGCTTTTAATGTGCGGGGTATACGGTGCACCTTGAAATAAATCGTTTTTTAATTGTGTTCAGGTCTCTTGTGGTAAGAATGTGTTCTTAGAAATGAAATTACCCTATTAGCGCGCATGTACCCGTTCCAGCGCTCGGTTAATACCCTGTTACTTATTCGTTACCTATTCGTTACCTATTCGCTTATAATACATTTTTTTATACGTTGCACCTGTTAGAAAAGGATTTTCAATTATGTCCAGGTCTCAGGTGGTAACAATGTGTTCTTAGAGATGAAATGACCCCATTAGAGCGCATGTACCCGTTCCAGCGCTCGGTAAATAACCTGTTACCTATTCGTTACCTATTCGCTTTTAATGCGCGGGGTATACATCGCACCTTGAAATAAATCGTTTTTTAATTGTGTTCAGGTCTCTGGTGGTAAGAATGTGTTCTTAGAGATGAAATGACCCTATTAGCGCGCATGTACCCGTTCCAGCGCTCGGTTAATACCCTGTTACCTATTCGTTACCTATTCGCTTATAATACATTTTTTTATACGTTTCACCTGTTAGAAAAGGATTTTCAATTATGTCCATGTCTCAGGTGGTAACAATGTGTTCTTAGAGATGAAATTACCCTATTAGCGCTCATGTACCCGTTCCAGTGCTCGGTAAATAATCTTGTTACCTATTCGTTACCTATTCGCTTTTAATGCGCGGGGTATACGCTGCAACTTGAAAATAAATCGTGTTTTAATTGTGTTCATGTCTGGTGGTAACAATGTGTTCTTAGAGATGAAATGACCCTATTAGAGCGCATGTACCCGTTCCAGCGCTCGGTAAATAACCTGTTACCTATTCGTTACTTATTCGCTTTTAATGCGTGGGGTATACGGTGCACCTTGAAATAAATCGTTTTTTAATTGTGTTCAGGTCTCTGGTGGTAAGAATGTGTTCTTAGAGATGAAATTACCCTATTAGCGCGCATGTACCCGTTCCAGCGCTCGGTTAATACCCTGTTACCTATTCGTTACCTATTCGTTACCTATTCGCTTATAATACGATTTTTTATACGTTGCACCTATTAGAAAAGGATTTTCAATTATGTCCAGGTCTCAGGTGGTAACAATGTGTTCTTAGAGATGAAATGACCCCATTAGAGCGCATGTACCCGTTCCAGCGCTCGGTAAATAACCTGTTACCTATTCGTTACTTATTCGCTTTTAATGCGCGGGGTATACGGTGCACCTTGAAATAAATCGTTTTTTAATTGTGTTCAGGTCTCTGGTGGTAAGAATGTGTTCTTAGAGATGAAATGACCCTATTAGCGCGCATGTACCCGTTCTAGCGCTCGGTTAATACCCTGTTACCTATTCGTTACCTATTCGTTACCTATTCGCTTATAATACATTTTTTATACGTTTCACCTGTTAGAAAAGGATTTTCAATTATGTCCATGTCTCAGGTGGTAACAATGTGTTCTTAGAGATGAAATGACCCTATTAGAGCGCATGTACCCGTTCCAGCGCTCGGTAAATAACCTGTTACCTATTCGTTACTTATTCGCTTTTAATGCGCGGGGTATACGGTGCACCTTGAAATAAATCGTTTTTTAATTGTGTTCAGGTCTCTGGTGGTAAGAATGTGTTCTTAGAGATGAAATTACCCTATTAGCGCGCATGTACCCGTTCCAGCGCTCGGTTAATACCCTGTTACCTATTCGTTACCTATTCGTTACCTATTCGCTTATAATACGATTTTTTATACGTTGCACCTATTAGAAAAGGATTTTCAATTATGTCCAGGTCTCAGGTGGTAACAATGTGTTCTAAGAGATGAAATGACCCCATTAGAGCGCATGTACCCGTTCCAGCGCTCGGTAAATAACCTGTTACCTATTCGTTACTTATTCGCTTTTAATGCGCGGGGTATACGGTGCACCTTGAAATAAATCGTTTTTTAATTGTGTTCAGGTCTCTGGTGGTAAGAATGTGTTCTTAGAGATGAAATGACCCTATTAGCGCGCATGTACCCGTTCTAGCGCTCGGTTAATACCCTGTTACCTATTCGTTACCTATTCGTTACCTATTCGCTTATAATACATTTTTTATACGTTTCACCTGTTAGAAAAGGATTTTCAATTATGTCCATGTCTCAGGTGGTAACAATGTGTTATTAGAGATGAAATTACCCTATTAGCGCTCATGTACCCGTTCCAGTGCTCGGTAAATAATCTTGTTACCTATTCGTTACCTATTCGCTTTCAATGCGCGGGGTATACGCTGCAAATTGAAAAAAATCGTGTTTTAATTGTGTTCATGTCTGGTGGTAACAATGTGTTCTTAGAGATGAAATGACCCTATTAGAGCGCATGTACCCGTTCCAGCGCTCGGTAAATAACCTGTTACCTATTCGTTACTTATTCGCTTTTAATGCGCGGGGTATACGGTGCACCTTGAAATAAATCGTTTTTTAATTGTGTTCAGGTCTCTGGTGGTAAGAATGTGTTCTTAGAGATGAAATTACCCTATTAGCGCGCATGTACCCGTTCCAGCGCTCGGTTAATACCCTGTTACCTATTCGTTACCTATTCGTTACCTATTCGCTTATAATACATTTTATTATACGTTGCACCTGTTAGAAAAGGATTTTCAATTATGTCCAGGTCTCAGGTGGTAACAATGTGTTCTTAGAGATGAAATGACCCCATTAGAGCGCATGTACCCGTTCCAGCGCTCGGTAAATAACCTGTTACCTATTCGTTACCTATTCGCTTTTAATGCGCGGGGTATACGTCGCACCTTGAAATAAATCGTTTTTTAATTGTGTTCAGGTCTCTGGTTGTAAGAATGTGTTCTTAGAGATGAAATGACCCTATTAGCGCGCATGTACCCGTTCCAGCGCTCGGTTAATACCCTGTTACCTATTCGTTACCTATTCGCTTATAATACATTTTTTTATACGTTTCACCTGTTAGAAAAGGATTTTCAATTATGTCCATGTCTCAGGTGGTAACAATGTGTTCTTAGAGATGAAATTACCCTATTAGCGCTCATGTACCCGTTCCAGTGCTCGGTAAATAATCTTGGTACCTATTCGTTACCTATTCGCTTTTAATGCGCGGGGTATACGCTGCAACTTGAAATAAATCGTGTTTTAATTGTGTTCATGTCTGGTGGTAACAATGTGTTCTTAGAGATGAAATGACCCTATTAGAGCGCATGTACCCGTTCCAGCGCTCGGTAAATAACCTGTTACCTATTCGTTACTTATTCGCTTTTAATGCGCGGGGTATACGGTGCACCTTGAAATAAATCGTTTTTTAATTGTGTTCAGGTCCCTGGTGGTAAGAATGTGTTCTTAGAGATGAAATTACCCTATTAGCGCGCATGTACCCGTTCCAGCGCTCGGTTAATACCCTGTTACCTATTCGTTACCTATTCGTTACCTATTCGCTTATAATACGATTTTTTATACGTTGCACCTATTAGAAAAGGATTTTCAATTATGTCCAGGTCTCAGGTGGTAACAATGTGTTCTTAGAGATGAAATGACCCCATTAGAGCGCATGTACCCGTTCCAGCGCTCGGTAAATAACCTGTTACCTATTCGTTACCTATTCGCTTTTAATGCGCGGGGTATACGGTGCACAAGAAATAAATCGTTTTTTAATTGTGTTCAGGTCTCTGGTGGTAAGAATGTGTTCTAAGAGATGAAATGACCCTGTTAGCGCGCATGTACCCGTTCTAGCGCTCAGTTAATACCCTGTTACCTATTCGTTACCTATTCGTTACCTATTCGCTTATAATACATTTTTTATACGTTTCACCTGTTAGAAAAGGATTTTCAATTATGTCCAGGTCTCAGGTGGTAACAATGTGTTCTTAGAGATGAAATGACCCCATTAGAGCGCATGTACCCGTTCCAGCGCTCGGTAAATAACCTGTTACCTATTCGTTACCTATTCGCTTTTAATGCGCGGGGTATACGGTGCACCTTGAAATAAATCGTTTTTTAATTGTGTTCAGGTCTCTGGTGGTAAGAATGTGTTCTTAGAGATGAAATGACCCTATTAGCGCGCAAGTACCCGTTCTAGCGCTCGGTTAATACCCTGTTACCTATTCGTTACCTATTCGTTACCTATTCGCTTATAAAACATTTTTTATACGTTTCACCTGTTAGAAAAGGATTTTCAATTATGTCCATGTCTCAGGTGGTAACAATGTGTTATTAGAGATGAAATTACCCTATTAGCGCTCATGTACCCGTTCCAGTGCTCGGTAAATAATCTTGTTACCTATTCGTTACCTATTCGCTTTTAATGCGCGGGGTATACGCTGCAAATTGAAAAAAATCGTGTTTTAATTGTGTTCATGTCTGGTGGTAACAATGTGTTCTTAGAGATGAAATGACCCTATAAGAGCGCATGTACCCGTTCCAGCGCTCGGTAAATAACCTGTTACCTATTCGTTACTTATTCGCTTTTAATGCGCGGGGTATACGGTGCACCTTGAAATAAATCGTTTTTTAATTGTGTTCAGGTCTCTGGTGGTAAGAATGTGTTCTTAGAGATGAAATTACCCTATTAGCGCGCATGTACCCGTTCCAGCGCTCGGTTAATACCCTGTTACCTATTCGTTACCTATTCGTTACCTATTCGCTTATAATACATTTTATTATACGTTGCACCTGTTAGAAAAGGATTTTCAATTATGTCCAGGTCTCAGGTGGTAACAATGTGTTCTTAGAGATGAAATGACCCCATTAGAGCGCATGTACCCGTTCCAGCGCTCGGTAAATAACCTGTTACCTATTCGTTACCTATTCGCTTTTAATGCGCGGGTTATACGTCGCACCTTGAAATAAATCGTTTTTTAATTGTGTTCAGGTCTCTGGTTGTAAGAATGTGTTCTTAGAGATGAAATGACCCTATTAGCGCGCATGTACCCGTTCCAGCGCTCGGTTAATACCCTGTTACCTATTCGTTACCTATTCGCTTATAATACATTTTTTTATACGTTTCACCTGTTAGAAAAGGATTTTCAATTATGTCCATGTCTCAGGTGGTAACAATGTGTTCTTAGAGATGAAATTACCCTATTAGCGCTCATGTACCCGTTCCAGTGCTCGGTAAATAATCTTGTTACCTATTCGTTACCTATTCGCTTTTAATGCGCGGGGTATACGCTGCAACTTGAAATAAATCGTGTTTTAATTGTGTTCATGTCTGGTGGTAACAATGTGTTCTTAGAGATGAAATGACCCTATTAGAGCGCATGTACCCGTTCCAGCGCTCGGTAAATAACCTGTTACCTATTCGTTACTTATTCGCTTTTAATGCGCTGGGTATATGGTGCACCTTGAAATAAATCGTTTTTTAATTGTGTTCAGGTCCCTGGTGGTAAGAATGTGTTCTTAGAGATGAAATTACCCTATTAGCGCGCATGTACCCGTTCCAGCGCTCGGTTAATACCCTGTTACCTATTCGTTACCTATTCGTTACCTATTCGCTTATAATACGATTTTTTATACGTTGCACCTATTAGAAAAGGATTTTCAATTATGTCCAGGTCTCAGGTGGTAACAATGTGTTCTTAGAGATGAAATGACCCCATTAGAGCGCATGTACCCGTTCCAGCGCTCGGTAAATAACCTGTTACCTATTCGTTACCTATTCGCTTTTAATGCGCGGGGTATACGGTGCACAAGAAATAAATCGTTTTTTAATTGTGTTCAGGTCTCTGGTGGTAAGAATGTGTTCTAAGAGATGAAATGACCCTGTTAGCGCGCATGTACCCGTTCTAGCGCTCGGTTAATACCCTGTTACCTATTCGTTACCTATTCGTTACCTATTCGCTTATAATACATTTTTTATACGTTTCACCTGTTAGAAAAGGATTTTCAATTATGTCCATGTCTCAGGTGGTAACAATGTGTTCTTAGAGATGAAATTACCCTATTAGCGCTCATGTACCCGTTCCAGTGCTCGGTAAATAATCTTGTTACCTATTCGTTACCTATTCGCTTTTAATGCGCGGGGTATACGCTGCAAATTGAAATAAATCGTGTTTTAATTGTGTTCATGTCTGGTGGTAACAATGTGTTCTTAGAGATGAAATGACCCTATTAGAGCGCATGTACCCGTTCCAGCGCTCGGTAAATAACCTGTTACCTATTCGTTACTTATTCGCTTTTAATGCGCGGGGTATACGGTGCACCTTGAAATAAATCGTTTTTTAATTGTGTTCAGGTCTCTGGTGGTAAGAATGTGTTCTTAGAGATGAAATTACCCTATTAGCGCGCATGTACCCGTTCCAGCGCTCGGTTAATACCCTGTTACCTATTCGTTACCTATTCGTTACCTATTCGCTGATAATACATTTTTTTATACGTTGCACCTGTTAGAAAAGGATTTTCAATTATGTCCAGGTCTCAGGTGGTAGCAATGTGTTCTTAGAGATGAAATGACCCCATTAGAGCGCATGTACCCGTTCCAGCGCTCGGTAAATAACCTGTTACCTATTCGTTACCTATTCGCTTTTAATGCGCGGGGTATACGTCGCACCTTGAAATAAATCGTTTTTTAATTGTGTTCAGGTCTCTGGTGGTAAGAATGTGTTCTTAGAGATGAAATGACCCTATTAGCGCGCATGTACCCGTTCCAGCGCTCGGTTAATACCCTGTTACCTATTCGTTTCCTATTCGCTTATAATACATTTTTTTATACGTTTCACCTGTTAGAAAAGGATTTTCAATTATGTCCATGTCTCAGGTGGTAACAATGTGTTCTTAGAGATGAAATTACCCTATTAGCTCTCATGTACCCGTTCCAGTGCTCGGTAAATAATCTTGTTACCTATTCGTTACCTATTCGCTTTTAATGCGCGGGGTATACGCTGCAACTTGAAATAAATCGTGTTTTAATTGTGTTCATGTCTGGTGGTAACAATGTGTTCTTAGAGATGAAATGACCCTATTAGAGCGCATGTACCCGTTCCAGCGCTCGGTAAATAACCTGTTACCTATTCGTTACTTATTCGCTTTTAATGCGCGGGGTATACGGTGCACCTTGAAATAAATCGTTTTTTAATTGTGTTCAGGTCTCTGGTGGTAAGAATGTGTTCTTAGAGATGAAATTACCCTATTAGCGCGCATGTACCCGTTCCAGCGCTCAGTTAATACCCTGTTACCTATTCCTTACCTATTCACTTATAATACGTTTGTTGTACGTTGCACCTTTTAGAAAAGGATTTTCAATTGTGTCCATGTCTCTGGTGGTAACAATGTGTTCTTAGAGATGAAATGACCCTATTAGCGCACATGCACCCGTTCCAGCGCTCGGTTAATACCCTGTTACCTATTTGTTACCTATTCGTTGCCTATTCACTTATAATACGTTTGTTGTACGTTGCACCTTTTAGAAAAGGATTTTCACTTGTGTTCATGTCTCTGGTGGTAACAATGTGTTCTTAGAGATGAAATGACCCTATTAGCGCTTATGTACCCGTTCCAGCGCTCAGTTAATACCCTGTTACCTATTCCTTACCTATTCGTTACCTATTCGTTACTTATTACGTTATTAGCTTTAAATACGTTTGTTGTACGTTGCACCTTTTAGAAAAGGATTTTCAATTGTGTTCATGTCACTGGTGGCAATAATGTGTTCTTAGAGATGAAATGACCCTATTAGCGTGTATGTACCCGTTCCAGCGCCCAGTTAATACCCTGTTATTTATTCGTTCCTTATTCGCTTTTAATACGCGTGGTATACGTTGCACCTTGGAATAAATCGATTATCTATTGCTTTCATGTCTCTGGCGGTAATTGTGTGTTCTCTGAAGTGAAAAAACCCTATTAGCGCATATGTACCCGTTTCAGCGCAACACTGATACCCTGTTACTTATTCGTTTCTTATTCGCTTATAAAATGTGTTGTAGCGGTTAGTGCATCGGACTACTAACACAATGGTTCCTGGTTCGATTCCCGTTTGGGATGAAAATTTCAGGAACTTAATTTTCGGCTTCTCTTGACAACATTTGCGACTATGGTCTTCAGGAAACGATGATAGTCCGTCGGAAGGGGACTATAAATGGCTGACCCGTGTTAAGAGAGAGCCATATCTCTTGCACGTTGAAGACACCCTTGTAGATTAAAGAGTAGGCTGATGCCGCTACAAGGCAGCACTCACATCCGAAAAGTGGAAAGGGGTAAATATAAGTTGCAAAACTTGTTTCCCAATCCACTATAAATAAATATGTTTAAATTAAAAAATAAAACGTGTGTTATGCGTTGCACTTTAAAAAAAGAAATACGTTTGTGTCTTTGGTGGTAACTGTCGGTTTTTAGAGGTGAAATAATAGAACATATGTACCCGTTTCAGCGCTCGACTGATACCCTGTTACTTATTCGTTCCTTATTCGCTTTAAATACGCTAGGTATACGTTGCACCTTGAAATAAATCGATTATCGATTGCTTTCACGTCTCTGGTGGTAATTATGTGTTCTCTGATCTGAGTTGAAAAAACCCTATCAGCGCATATGTACCCATTTCACCGCTCAGTGATACCCTGTAACTTATTCGTTCCTTATTCGCTTTTAAAACGTGTGTAATGCGTTGTACTTTAAAAAGAAATATTTTTGTGTCTCTGGTGGTAACTGTCGGTTTTTAGAGGTGAAATAACCTTAATCGAACATGTGTACCCGTTTCAGCGCTCGACTGATACCCTGTTACTTGTTCGTTCCTTATTCGCTTTAAATACGCGTGCTATGCGTTGCACCTTGAAATAAGAAGTAACGAATAGGTAACAAGGTATAAGCCGAGCGCTGGAACGGGTACATACGCGCTAAAAGGGTTATTTCATCTCTAAGAACACATTGTTACCACCAGAGACATGAACACAAATGAAAATCTTTTTCTAAAAGGTGCAACGTACAACAAACGTATTATAAGCGAATAAGTAACGAATAGGTAACGAATAGGTAACGAAAAGGTAACAGGGTATTAACCGAGCGCTTGAACGGGTATATGCACGCTAATAGGGTCATTTCATCTCTAATTACACATTGTTACCACCAGAGACATGAACACAGGTGAAAATCCCTTTCCAAAAGGAGCAACGTACAACAAACGTATTTAAAGCGAAAAAGTAACGAATAGGTAACATGGTATTTACCGAGCGCTGGAACGGGTACATATGCGCTAATAGGATCATTTCATCTCTTAGAACACATTGTTACCACCAGAGACATGAACACAATTGAAAATCATTTTCTAAAAAGTGCAACGTACAACAAACGTATTTAAAGCGAATAAGTAACGAATAGGTAACAGGGTATTTACCGAGCGCTGGAACGGGTACATATGCGCTAATAGGATCATTTCATCTCTTAGAACACATTGTTACCACCAGAGACATGAACACAATTGAAAATCATTTTCTAAAAAGTGCAACGTACAACAAATGTATTATAAGTGAATAGGTAACGAATAGGTAACAGGGTATTAACCGAGCGCTGGAACGGGTATATGCGCGCTAATAGGGTCATTTCATCTCTTAGAACAAATTGTTACCACCAGAGACATGGACACAATTGAAAAACATTTTCTAAAAAGTGCAACGTACAACAAACGTATTATAAGTGAATAGGTAACGAATAGGTAACAGGGTATTAACCGAGCGCTGGAACGGGTATATGCGCGCTAATAGGGTCATTTCATCTCTTAGAACACATTGTTACCACCAGAGACATGGACACAATTGAAAATCCTTTTCTAAAAGGTGCAACGTACAACAAATGTATTATAAGTGAATAGGTAACGAATAGGTAACAGGGTATTAACCGAGCGCTGGAACCGGTACATGCGCGCTAATAGGGTCATTTCATCTCTAAGAACACATTGTTACCACCTGAGACCTGGACATAATTGAAAATCCTTTTGTAACAGGTGCAACGTATAAAAAAATGTATTATAAGCGAATAGGTAACAGGGTATTAACCGAGCGCTGGAACGGGTACATGCGCGCTAATAGGGTAATTTCATCTCTAAGAACACATTCTTACCACCAGAGTCCTGAACACAATTAAAAAACGATTTATTTCAAGGTGCACCGTATACCCCGCGCATTAAAAGCGAATAAGTAACGAATAGGTAACAGGTTATTTACCGAGCGCTGGAACGGGTACATGCGCTCTAATAGGGTCATTACATCTCTAAGAACACATTGTTACCACCAGACATGAACACAGGTGAAAATCCCTTTCCAAAAGGAGCAACGTACAACAAACGTATTTAAAGCGAATAAGTAACGAATAGGTAACAGGGTATTTACCGAGCGCTGGAACAGGTACATATGCGCTAATAGGATCATTTCATCTCTTAGAACACATTGTTACCACCAGAGACATGAACACAATTGAAAATCATTTTCTAAAAAGTGCAACGTACAACAAACGTATTTAAAGCGAATAAGTAACGAATAGGTAACAGGGTATTTACCGAGCGCTGGAACGGGTACATATGCGCTAATAGGATCATTTCATCTCTTAGAACACATTGTTACCACCAGAGACATGAACACAATTGAAAATCATTTTCTAAAAAGTGCAACGTACAACAAACGTATTATAAGTGAATAGGTAACGAATAGGTAACAGGGTATTAACCGAGCGCTGGAACGGGTATATGCGCGCTAATAGGGTCATTTCATCTCTTAGAACACATTGTTACCACCAGAGACATGGACACAATTGAAAATCATTTTCTAAAAAGTGCAACGTACAACAAACGTATTATAAGTGAATAGGTAACGAATAGGTAACAGGGTATTAATCGAGCGCTGGAACGGGTATATGCGCGCTAATAGGGTCATTTCATCTCTTAGAACACATTGTTACCACCAGAGACATGGACACAATTGAAAATCCTTTTCTAAAAGGTGCAACGTACAACAAATGTATTATAAGTGAATAGGTAACGAATAGGTAACAGGGTATTAACCGAGCGCTGGAACCGGTACATGCGCGCTAATAGGGTCATTTCATCTCTAAGAACACATTGTTACCACCTGAGACCTGGACATAATTGAAAATCCTTTTGTAACAGGTGCAACGTATAAAAAAATGTATTATAAGCGAATAGGTCACAGGGTATTAACCGAGCGCTGGAACGGGTACATGCGCGCTAATAGGGTAATTTCATCTCTAAGAACACATTCTTACCACCAGAGTCCTGAACACAATTAAAAAACGATTTATTTCAAGGTGCACCGTATACCCCGCGCATTAAAAGCGAATAAGTAACGAATAGGTAACAGGTTATTTACCGAGCGCTGGAACGGGTACATGCGCTCTAATAGGGTCATTTCATCTCTAAGAACACATTGTTACCACCAGACATGAACACAATTAAAACACGATTTATTTCAAGTTGCAGCGTATACCCCGCGCATTAAAAGCGAATAGGTAACGAATAGGTAACAAGATTATTTACCGAGCACTGGAACGGTTAAAAGAGCGCTAATAGGGTTTTTTCATCTCTAAGAACACATTGTTACCACCTGAGACATGGACATAATTGAAAATCCTTTTCTAACAGGTAAAACGTATAAAAAAATGTATTATAAGCGAATAGGTAACGAATAGGTAACGAATAGGTAACAGGGTATTAACCGAGCGCTGGAACGGGTACATGCGCGCTAATAGGGTCATTTCATCTCTAAGAACACATTCTTACCACCAGAGACCTGAACACAATTAAAAAATGATTTATTTCAAGGTGCACCGTATACCCCGCGCATTAAATGTGAATAGGTAACGAATAGGTAACAGGTTATTTACCGAGCGCTGGAACGGGTACATGCGCTCTAATGGGGTTATTTCATCTCTAAGAACACATTGTTACCACCTGAGACCTGGACATAATTGAAAATCCTTTTCTAACAGGTGCAACGTATAAAAAAATGTATTATAAGCGAATAGGTAACGAATAGGTAACGAATAGGTAACAGGGTATTAACCGAGCGCTGGAACGGGTACATGCGCGCTAATAGGGTCATTTCATCTCTAAGAACACATTCTTACCACCAGAGACCTGAACACAATTAAAAAACGATTTATTTCAAGGTGCACCGTATACCCCGCGCATTAAAAGCGAATAAGTAACGAATAGGTAACAGGTTATTTACCGAGCGCTGGAACGGGTACATGCGCTCTAATAGGGTCATTTCATCTCTAAGAACACATTGTTACCACCAGACATGAACACAATTAAAACACGATTTATTTCAAGTTGCAGCGTATACCCCGCGCATTAAAAGCGAATAGGTAACGAATAGGTAACAAGATTATTTACCGAGCACTGGAACAGGTACATGAGCGCTAATAGGGTAATTTCATCTCTAAGAACACATTGTTACCACCTGAGACATGGACATAATTGAAAATCCTTTTCTAACAGGTGAAACGTATAAAAAATGTATTATAAGCGAATAGGGAACGAATAGGTAACGAATAGGTAACCGGGTATTAACCGAGCGCTGGAACGGGTACATGCGCGCTAATAGGGTCATTTCATCTCTAAGAACACATATTTACCACCAGAGACCTGAACACAATTAAAAAAACGATTTATTTCAAGGTGCACCGTATACCCGCGCATTAAAAGCGAATAGGTAACGAATAGGTAACAGGTTATTTACCGAGCGCTGGAACGGGTACATGCGCTCTAATGGGGTCATTTCATCTCTAAGAACACATTGTTACCACCTGAGACCTTGACATAATTGAAAATCCTTTTCTAACAGGTGAAACGTATAAAAAATGTATTATAAGCGAATAGGTAACGAATAGGTAACGAATAGGTAACAGGGTATTAACCGAGCGCTGGAACGGGTACATGCGCGCTAATAGGGTCATTTCATCTCTAAGAACACATTCTTACCACCAGAGACCTGAAGACAATTAAAAAACGATTTATTTCAAGGTGCACCGTATACCCCGCGCATTAAAAGCGAATAGGTAACAGGTTATTTACCGAGCGCTGGAACGGGTACATGCGCTCTAATGGGGTCATTTCATCTCTAAGAACACATTGTTACCACCTGAGACCTGGACATAATTGAAAATTCTTTTCTAACAGGTGCAACGTATAAAAAAATGTATTATAAGCGAATAGGTAACGAATAGGTAACGAATAGGTAACAGGGTATTAACCGAGCGCTGGAACGGGTACATGCGCGCTAATAGGGTCATTTCATCTCTAAGAACACATTCTTACCACCAGAGACCTGAACACAATTAAAAAACGATTTATTTCAAGGTGCACCGTATACCCCGCGCATTAAAAGCGAATAGGTAACGAATAGGTAACAAGATTATTTACCGAGCGCTGGAACGGGTACATGCGCTCTAATAGGGTCATTTCATCTCTTAGAACACATTGTTACCACCAGACATGAACACAATTAAAACACGATTTATTTCAAGTTGCAGCGTATACCCCGCGCATTAAAAGCGAATAGGTAACGAATAGGTAACAAGATTATTTACCGAGCGCTGGAACGGGTACATGCGCTCTAATGGGGTCATTTCATCTCTAAGAACACATTGTTACCACCTGAGACCTGGACATAATTGAAAATCCTTTTCTAACAGGTGCAACGTATAAAAAAATGTATTATAAGCGAATAGGTAACGAATAGGTAACGAATAGGTAACAGGGTATTAACCGAGCGCTGGAACGGGTACATGCGCGCTAATAGGGTAATTTCATCTCTAAGAACACATTCTTACCACCAGAGACCTGAACACAATTAAAAAACGATTTATTTCAAGGTGCACCGTATACCCCGCACATTAAAAGCGAATAAGTAACAGGTTATTTACCGAGCGCTGGAACAGGTACATGCGCTCTAATGGGGTCATTTCATCTCTAAGAACACATTGTTACCACCAGAGATATGAATTTAATTGAAAATCCTTTTCTAAAAGGTGCAACGTACAACAAACGTACTATAAGTGAATAGGTAACGAATAGGTAACGAATAGGTAACAGGGTATTAACCGATCGCTGGAACGAGTACATATGCGCTTATAGGGGTATTTCATCTATAAGAACACATTATTACCACCAGAGATATGAACACAATTGGAAATCCTTTTCTAAAAGGTGCAACGTACAACAAACTTTTTAAAAGCGAATTAGTAACGAATATTTAACAGGGTATTATCCGACCGCTGGAACGGATACAAATGCACTTATAGAGTTATATCACCTCTAAGAGCCCAAATCTTCCACCAGAGACAACAAAACAATTGAAAATCATGTTTTAAAAGGTGCAACGTAAGATACACGTATTATAAGCGAATTATAAGCGAGTGATGGAACGAATTAAACAAGGTAATAGCATGCTCCGAAACGATGTACACCCTGCTTACATGTTTAACTCTACCACATTATGTAAGTATGTGCCTGTCCCTAGACAAGAGCCTGAAATTAAGAAGTTATCGTTTGTTTTTGTGTTACATATTTCCGTTTATATTTTTGTATATGAAATACGGCCGTCAGTTTTGTTGTTTGAATTGTATGAGGTTGTCATGTCTGGGCCTTTTATAGGTGACTACACGGTTTGGGCTATGCTCATTGTTGAAGGCCGTACAGTGAACTATAGTTGATAATTTCTGTGTCATTTTGGTCTAATGTGGAGTGTTGTCTCATTGGCAATCATACCACATCTTCGTTTTTACGCAAGCGCTAACACGGTGATTTCATCCCGTCGAACCAAGATCCATCTTCAAACATATGGACATAAAGCAGTTAAAAGGTAGAACGTATAAAAAACAAGTAAGGAACAAATGCGTATCGAACATGAAGTAAAAGGATCGGTTGAGCACAAACACATATAAATAGGTCATAAAAAGATCATTTTACCTCAACCAATTCAGAACTATTACCATATGTAAGACTATTAACAACTAGATTTGTAATTGTTAGCAATAACGGAAGGCACCCCTTCCCCCTATTACCAGGTGAGCGGCAGCCATTTTGACAATTCCAAAGTCAAAGAGAGCATCTACAGATGTCTAGTAACATTTTTGCAAAGTTTCATTAAGTTTGAACATTTTGAATTTTTGATATTTTTGCTGTTTCCATGGTTACGGCGGCCATTTTGAAAATTCTAACTTCAAAATCCAACTCTGCCTATGCCAGTTACCATTCCTGTAAAGTTTCATCCAGTTTGCTGAAAATTCTTATTTTTGAAATTTTTGACCTTTTTGCATTGTTTCCATGGTAACAAGACCTATTTTGGAAATTCCAACTCCAATGTTGCTCATCATTACTGTGAAGTTTCATGAAGTTTTGAGCATTTTTAGAATTTTGAAAATTTTGGTGTAGTTTCCATGGCAACATAGTAGTTCCAATGATCGCCAAAATCATCCAACACCTGTATATAGTGGGCACCTACATTGTTTTAAAATATGATGATTCTGAGTTGAAGCATATCCAAACAGTTTACCAAAAACCAAAAACTGATTTTTTTCACAATTGTGCCGTTTCCATGGTAACGGCAGCCATATTAAACTATTCAATGCCATAATTAAAAAGGGGGAAGGATATTAAAAATCAAATCAGTAACGAATAGGTAACGAATAGGGAATAGGGAATAGGTAACGAATAGGTAACGAATAGGGAATAGGGAATAGGTAACGAATAGGCAACGAATAGGGAATAGGGAATAGGTAACGAATAGGCAACGAATAGGGAATAGGTAACGAATAGGCAACGAATAGGGAATAGGGAATAGGTAACGAATAGGTAACGAATAGGGAATAGGTAACGAATAGGCAACGAATAGGGAATAGGGAATAGGTAACGAATAGGGAATAGGGAATAGGTAACCAACTTGACGCCCATGTGTACAGTTACATTTGAACTTTGAACTGAATTCTTTGAATAAGAAATAACAGTACTGTACATAATGTGTGTTCATTTAACGAATCTAAAATAGTGATGATTTATGGGAACTGCACTTGATTTTTTTGGACTTTTTGGATGAAGTTTCCAAACTTTTTATTCAAAGTATGAACTAATACATGTAATAGATCTAGAGTATTTATGTTAGGGTTTTCAAATTTTATGATAAGGCAAAAGAATCACAATCCATACAAAAAAAATCCATGAACATGACCAGATGTCAAATTAATTGGAAATCTTAATGGTTACAACTTGACTTTTTTGTTCCGATATTCATAATTGTATAAAGTAGTTAAAAGTGTTCCATTGGATAAACAATTATTGCCTTACACAAATAAGAGGATATTTATATATTTTATTTTACAAAAAATAAACTCCAACATTGGTTCAAAATCTGAAATTTCAGTCCACAATTTTTTAACCTTCAACAAGTTCAAGAAAAGTTTTATCCATGGGTGGTTTAAATTTCAAATCACCTTTTCTTAAGAAAGATTAAAATATCATCCATTTTTAACATATATTCAATTTTTTATATAGAGCACAAGACATTGCCAGAATATCAAAAAAGTTCATGGCGCTATATGAACCTATTAACATGATTAAGGATTTGTTAAGTGTGGTCTCAATTGGTTTTAGAATCTTTTTTATTTGGACCAATTTAACCCATTTGGAACTCTTAGTAAAAAGCATGTCCCTTCTAGTAAATAATCACTAATTTTGAACATGTAGAATTTGTCCACCTTATTAGCAGTACATTGAAGTTTATAGACCTTTATAATTAGTTACTGATTTTTAATTATATTAAATAAATAGGGAATGTGTCCATGGGACACAGATGATGCCCCATCTTCATTCTTGTCTATCGTATAAAGTTATAAAGGGACATAACTGAAGAATAGTAAAAATGATGCTACCCAAATTTATAAAAACCTAAAACTTCCAAAAAACATTTAGGTATGAGAATCTACAAATCTTTTCAGCATTGTAATGAAGAATTTATGCAATATAGACTCAAGAAAACCAATTCCTGTAAAAACTCAAGGTCAATATGTACCCAGCGGTGGACAGCCTAGATATCATTACTAAAAATAGAATAGGAAAATTACTAAATGCTAAGAATTAACTATACTGACCATATTTGTAGTTTTATTTTCTTGCCATCTAATTCTATCGTTCGAATCTTAAAATCTATACCTGAAAAGACAGAATTTCATACTCATGATACATGTATTATCATCTTTCATACACGAGATACATGTATTATCATCTTTCATACACGTGATACATGTATTATCATCTTTCATACACGTGATACATGTACATGTATTATCATCTTTCATACACATGATACATGTATTATCATCTTTCATACACGTGATACATGTATTATCATCTTTCATACACTGTATTATCATCTTTCATACACTGTATTATCATCTTTCATACACGTGATACATGTATTATCATCTTTCATACACGTGATACATGTATTATCATCTTTCATACATGTGATACATGTATTATCATCTTTCATACACTTGATACATGTACATGGTGTATTATCATCTTATAATCAATCATCATTCATACAAATGTATCAATGTTCCAAACTTACAGATACAATATAACTGTTATTACATGTACATGATGTACAAATGTGTTGGTGAACTTCTGCTGTTGTCTGCTCTATGGTCGGGTTGTTGTCTCTTTGACACATTCCCCATTTCCATTCTCAATTTTATATACATTTTTTATATTCATTTAGCATGTTTACTGTGTCATGTGACTGCTTTGTTTCTTTATATTCTATACAACATGAACAATAAGCATGATAAGTGAAATAATTGTCAATTGATGCCACGAACATTTATAAAGTTATCCAATCAAATTGAATGTTACAAGCAATGTTGCATTAGAATAAGCATGATAAGTGAAATAATTTTGTGAAAGTCTGTTTTCTTAACTCATTTTACTACATCCCAGAGGAGGCTCTTTTCCATGTTTACATCTTTTTTGTGGGAATCATTTATATAGGTACATGTATAGGAAGATGTGGTATGAGTGCCAATGAGACAATTCTCCATCCAAGTTACAATTTATAAAAGTAAACCATTATGCATGTAGGTAAAGGTACCGTCTTCAACATGGAGCCTTGGCTCACACCAAATAGCATATTAAACAGCAAGCTATATAAGGGTCCAAAAAAATAGTAGAGTAAAACCATTCAAACAAAAAAACATGTTTACATTTCGATTTCAATTTAGAATATCAATAATCAGCTGATTATCAAAACTTTAAAGTTTTACAGCCACCATTGACACCAGTAATCAAACAAGAAACTTATATGTGTTTAATGTACATGTTAACATGTCAGCATGTAGTAACAATTCTTAAAAAAAATCTAGAGAAAGCTTGAAATGTCTGATGTTTGAGTCCATTTGCCCATGTCCTCTGCGGGTTGATTAATATTTGTCCATTTTATTAAAAAGAATATTAATTTTAATGATACCTACAGGTTTTATAAACATGATTATACAAATGTCAATATTTATTAATATTTAGTCATTTGTACATGTTGTAAAGACATATATATTTCTATCCCAAAATTTAAAAAAAATTATATTGTAAAATGAATTGCTTGTTTTTGAAGCAAGGATTGGCTTATTATTATTTGCAGAATTATATTCAATGAATGTTGATTGTTATTTCGAATACTGATTAGGTAAACTTATGAGGGCTTTGACCTCAATGATTGTTGTATTTTCACTGGAAGATTAATGAACTGGTTGCAGCAATGCAACATAAATATTCAGTGAAATTTTACATATTACATGTACTCTATATCAAGGATTTGTCTAGATATATTAATAATAAGGGGACTAAGTCCCCTAATACATAAATTTGTATTACGGTAGGAAAAAAAAATAATAATAATTTAAAAAATTTCCCTTAAAATAATCATTCTACTAATGAATAAAATCAAGGCAAACAGATCCAGACTCTCCTAAAAGTTAAACATTTAGAACCAGAAATTTTAAACATTAACAACAGTTGGAACATTGTTTTGGGTGAGTGATGTAACTAATGAAGTTACAAAATGCACTCAGTATTTTTTTTCAACAAATTTTCACATGATACATTTGTACATGTATAATGTCAGTACATGTACTCACTACTGTCCAAAAAACTTAGCAATTCATCTTTAGATGATATGTTTTTGCAATAAGCATGATAAGAACATAACTTCTTATACATTTAGGAAGCTTAGTCTGAGTCAGAAACTTTTTTATGCATAGAGCGAATATTTTTCTGGTTTTTAAACACCATCATTCTTTTATTTTTTTTTTCAAAATTAAACACTTGGGGGGAATTCATGTTGTTGTTGTTATCCTCTTGATCACAATATTATATTTTAAATCAAATTTGGAATCCCTAAAACCCCCAAACTTGAAAGAAGTTAAATGGTCGTTCTCATAAGCATATGTTAAAAAGTAACAATCTTTATTGAAAAAAACAATGACAATATGTCACTCACATACATGTACAAGTATGCTTTATAATTGTGTCATGTTCTTCACAATGATGACTGATGACTCACTCAGCCATTGTTAAGAAAAGGTATTGTCATTGTGTAATTTACTGTACTTTTTCTAAACCTAGGATCTGCTTATTGGAAAGTAGAATATAAGCCTTGGGGATGAGCAGCAACCACGAATGTGATGAAAAGGAATGGTTTTATGTTTTGTTTTGAAAAAAATACAGGTAAACATTGAGGTACTCCGAGTGACCATTAGAAGTTTTTCTCTAGACTTTTACCTATCGTTGATATAAATGTTGAATTAAAGGCATCTTCGGAAAATCTGAATAAAACACAAGTCTTTCCAACACCACTATCGCCAATTAACAACAGTTTAAATAAATAATCGTAAGTTTTCGCCATCTTGTTGAACTAAAAATTAACAGGAAACACCCTCATTGACATAAATGGAGTGACGTATTCGGAATGGCACTTCCGGGTTTCTTCGGAAGTTTTCATACTCATCAATGTTTTTACAGAAAATTCATTTTTTCGGGAACTTCGAACAGCTAGGAAAATAAGAAAAAGTATATTTAATATTTAAAGTGAAACTGGAATGCATAATTGCATAAGTGACCTAAATAAAGATTCATATTCAGATAAAAATAAACTACTGAAATCAAAATGTAAAATTAAATCGAATAATAGAAAAGGATAGTATCTGTTTTTAAAATAGTTTTCATACACATTATATGTTGCTTAATAAAAATGTATAGACATTATAACAGTGCATATATTTTGTTCAAATTGAATTCAATATTTGTTTCAGACCCCCCCCCCCCTTTCCAAAAAAAAAAAAGACATGTACCTGATTATCATATAGCATTGTATAACTGAATAGCTAGGTTTCTGGAAGAACTTTTGTCAGTAAGAGGAACCATTATGTATACATGGTATACATTGTCATGCAAACTCGATTTTCACCGTTTCAGTTTTTATAAGCGTGAAGTTACCTACAACTACCTCATCCAGATCGATTGAAATAAAAAGACTTTTTTTTGCATATACAAATGTATATATAAACAATTTATTATTTATAACTCTATCCCATTCAGTGAAAATACCACTCGATCCTAACATATTGGTTTTATGCATTTGGCTTTTGTTTTCAACCCAGGATAAATGGAAGGGGGCCTTCCAATTATATGTCCCATTTGCAATGCATTGATCGTAAAAAAAAAATGTGTTCCAACCTATTGACACCCCTTTCTCCCTAGCCATGATTCGCCACTGCTCGTACCGGCGTTTCTACGTTTTTATACAAGCCTTATTCAGTATAGATTTTTTATATATATATATTTTTTTTACATGACCATAATAATAAGTTATGTATACATTTTATGAATAATATAATATATAAACAGAAGAAAAACAACATATTAAATAGACACCGCTGAAATAGTTTGCCGGTATATTGCAAAATGATTGCAAGACAAAGGATTCTTGGATAGAAAATACATAATTTTAATTGTGCAGTATATATGGTACATCTGTTGTTTATATTTATTTTTATGACAATATATACAGTCCTGGTTTTCAATGGTTCGGTTTGACGCCGCAATCACCATGAAGAAGGCAAATCCAGAAAAAAAAACGCTTTCGGACTCAAGAAATATTTATGGATATATTAATTGTATATTTTTGTCAATTATGATGCGCCAAAAAGACATAAATGGACAAAACTCATCATTGAAGTTCACTTTGTCCTACAATTTCAGTCATTGACTTATTTGTAAATCTTATTTTGCTCGTCATGTTTGCAGTTTCTAGTTTTGATATATTTATCACAGAGCAAACTGAGCCTGTGTAAAATCGTGGTTAAAGAGCAATAACTCCGATAAATATTTGATTGCAACAAATCTATCTAGTAAGCTCTCTAAATACATGTATTAGTTCTAGTTTTCAAAATTATTGTCAAAAATGACTAAACATCGATCGTCATTTGAGGGCAAACACTTTATTCAAAGGAATCGACTGTCGGTTCACTGACGACATGACTGGTGACCATGTAGACTTATTTGATCTTATTCATTTTTTTTTTGTTATTGGTTGATTTTGTCATGCATGTTGATAACGCGTCGCCAGTATATATATATTAACATAATTTGCAACCACCAAATCACCAATTGACGCCGTCGGAGCTTAAAATACAGTTATCTCCTAAATTTAAGAATGTTAAAGTGGCAATTGACAGCGGCAATTCTCCTAGTATACAGTACTGTAATTTCTTACTTGAAAGGCAATATTGAAATATTGCAAAGAACTGATTTGGTGCTAGAAGTATACAACTAAAAAAGTTTTCGTGAAGACTAAAGGATATAAAGATGCAGAAAAAAATGTTGCCTTCCCGGCCTAAGTTTATTTATTGTATTTTTTTGCTGGTGGCATGCAAAATGGGCAGATTGCTTAGTGGCCCTGCATGTACAACTCATTTTTCTGTCAGGAACAAATATATATAAGCATTTGGATATACAAGAAATATTGAATTAATTTTGAATTCCCGCAAGTCAAAACATTTCTGTTTGATATATATAAAAAAATGAATGTAAAAATACTTCTAAAGATATGTATATTTGTCAGGCAAGATCTTTCAGAAAAAAAGTACTGGCCTGGCCAAAAATCTTATATAATTCTTTATTTGTATTGTCACGAAAAAAATGTGTAATAAGGTTTGTTTATGTAAGTGTGTTATTTTTGAGAGACTGGAAAGAGAAGGTAATTGCTAAAAGCCGAGAAAAAGATATATATATATGGACTTGGGGAAGAGCTGTGCAGATTATACACGGTATGATCACAAATATTTACTCTTTAAAAATCATTTTCAGATTGCAATGGACACTATGATGATTTTGCATACTTATTATATAACGACCTAGATGTTGTTATCGTTTGAGTCTGAGACTACTATAACTCATTTAATATTCGGAGTTTAGTATGACGTCCATTATCACTGAACTAGTATGCATATTTCTTTAGGGGCAGCTGAAGGACGCCTCCGTATGCGGGAGTTTCTCGCTACATTGAAGACCCATTGGTGGCCTTCGGCTGTTGTCTGCTCTATGGTCGGGTTGTTGTCGCTTTGACACATTCCCAAGTTCCATTCTCTATTTTATCAGTTCGAGTGTATTAATTAATTTATATTGCCGTTATTGATTATTTGATTAAGAATTATATTAAAATCAATACCGTATGGATTACAATCTGATTATACTCATTTAAAGTTCGATAACTCGTACACTGCATGTTAAATAGCCTGAAAATACCTTTCAGTGTAGCATCTCCTGTAAAATATGGAATTTATATATAGCTGCAGATTTATCTGTGATACAAGAATTTCCTTAATTTATTTTCTATATTTTATGAGGCACGACAGGCTGTGTGTATTACAATCAATGGTACGGCATGCCGTAACTAAGAGTATTATTGGTACGGCGGTCGCCTAGTCTGCCGTGCCGCGTGCTTTGCTCCTGGAAGGACAAAGTTGCGAGGGCAATTTGAAATTCAAGGGCCGTCAACCATTCTAATATAATTTCAAGGTACAGTCCGAGTCACACTGTCCCGATTTTTACGCCGATGGCAACACGATTATGGAAATTTTCAAAATCGGGACTGATCGTATCCAGATCGGGCTATTCGTAGTGCCATCTGTAACCATCGTAGACCATCGGCCACTTTTTCCAGCCTTCGGGGACATCTTCGGGAAGGGTTCTAAATTTTTTAACATGTTAAAAAATCCCCGAAGGTGCGTCCGATGTTGAGGGTTCGTATTGAGTTCGTATCACCATCCTCACCATCGTAATGTCACCGGGAATTCATCTTTGAACATCGTATTGCATTCGTGTTTCCATCATTTCCATCGGGCAGTTTTGACATTACGATGTCTACACGAATGAATCACGAAGCTACCCGAAGGTCTTACGATGGCAACACGACTTCGTGAAGACCTCGTTATCCCGTCGTGTTGCCATCGAATAAAAGTACGAAGGCGACAAGATGGAACTACGACGGAAATAAATCCAGCTAAATGTAATTAAATTTTCGCGCTAAAATATATTTAAAGTGCCATGCGCGATATGCACTGGTCAGTCTAATA
Source organism: Mytilus edulis (assembly GCF_963676685.1). NCBI lineage: Eukaryota > Metazoa > Mollusca > Bivalvia > Mytilida > Mytilidae > Mytilus > Mytilus edulis. Next base: position 71,687,607 of record NC_092354.1, on the reverse strand, counting down.
CGACAGTTAAGAAAGACGTTCACAAAACATGGAGCTCATATCATATGATTCTATGAGAACAAGAAAGACGACAGCGTTGTTTCTATTAATTCAAATGGAACAAGAAGAGCAGCTATTACAGGCTCAGGATTTACTTTTACAAGTAAAATATTATTTTTGTCAATTTTTCATATCAAGTAACATAATGAAAATCATAAACGCGCCTCGTACACCAACACTGCAGGTACACGTATATAGGGAAACCAACTTTTTCTTCATTATTCTGATTTTTTTATGTATCGTCTGAGTTGTTGGCACACAAATGTTTACTCCATAACCATTTTGTTTCTATATGTCATATTTTGCCGTATTTGTTGCTTTCCCCACATCCTTCCTTTTGTCTATGTTATTGTGATATTCTCCGGGAAAGAGCTCTTTTTGAATAAAAGGGATCAACGAACCCATTACCTTACCTTTAAGATAGATCAGTAAACATGGGAAAAATTATGGGTTATTATTCAGACTAGTGCACACATTTTACAGTTCAAACAAGGCAGAAGCAGAAAAAATGGACACTATATTTGTATATGACACATGCAGAAAATGGTAAATAGAATATGCATATTTGATACATAAACTATTTTTTTAAAATCATCCAAAACATTCAGTAACTGGAAATACCTTTAATATTGTCTTCCGAACCAGCAGGTAAAAAAATGAGCCACCAATTTCCTGTGTATTATGCTATTTCAAGGAGAAAAAACAAGTCCATAGACTGCATGACCTTGACCTTTGGCCTTGAACGTAAAAAATGTCAGATCACTAAAAGGAGGAACAATATACCAAATGTGGTTAAAATCTTTTGAAGCATATTGGTTTGAGAGTGTCCACAATGGTGATATTGCCTTGTATTACAACTGTCACTGTGACCTTGACCTTTGAACACGACGTCTTTTAGACATCGTACGGCCATCGCGCCATCATCGTAATCCATCGTGTAGCCTTCGTGATCCATCGGCTGTGATATGAAGCTTAAATACCCGTCTTCGGTTAACCTTTGTATGTCCATCTTTTGCTATCGTATATAATTTCGGCACCATCGTATACACTTCGTTATTCACCGTACTTGCTTCGGTCACTTTTTAGTATTTTAACTAGATCGGGACCAACTTCGTACGAACTTACAATTTTCGCATTCGGGTGTCCATCGTATATAAAAATCGGGACAGTGTGACGCGGCGGGCATGCATAAACAATCTTAGCCATGATATAAGAAGCTCTTTATATGATTAAACACTGAGATTGCTTCATGATACCGGTTCCAGACCGCTATAACCGGGAAAAAATAGATGGTTTTTAAAACGCTTCAGCTATTAGAAAGTTACGAACGCATGCATAAATTTTCGAGGAAATTATTTTTTGAGATTTACATATATCAGCCAAAATAAGAAAATTAACATCCCGCGAATTTACATTTACCACGCTTTACGGGATTAATGGAGATGTGTCACTTATGTACAACCCACCATCAAGCCGGGACAAATCCCCAAACCCACCATCAAGGACAAATCCTCAATACCGACACCATGGGTGTGCTTGGACGCCCACCGTTAATTCTGTTGTTATTAAGGATGAAGCCAAAGTACTCCCGAGAGAACCATTGAGCAACCCAACGGGAACAGACAAACCGAAGGGATATCTGAGATTGATCTCTTGGGTTTAACTTGAGTCGTGGGCAACTTTTACCAACAAGCCCCGAGCAAGTGCAGGATCGAAATATATAGCCATCGGTCTTAACCATTACACTACAAACCAACACATACATCCTTTATAAAAAAATAGTGAATCAAAGGAATCTGCGGTCAATCTGAGAAGAACACTGGTCTTTCCAACACCACTATCGCCAATTACCAAGAGTTTATATAAATCATCATAAGTTTTTTTCGCCATCTTGTTGAACTAAAAGTTTACAGGAAACATTGACATAGTGGAGAGACGTATTTAGAATCATGGCACTTCCGGGTTCTTCAAAAGTTCCCATACACATCAAGGTCGTAAAAGAAAATTAATTTTAGCGGGCAAACTTTTTTTTATATCTAAAGTGAGACTGGAATGCATAATTGTATAAGAGACGTAAATAACGATTCATCTTACTGAAGATATATAAAATCATATAAAAAAACTTCTCAATGAAAAAGTAGACTAATGTAAATAGATCTAAATAACCTTTGAGCTGGGGTTCTAAACGTGCAGAGAGCGTGGCACTCTCACTAAACAGTCCCATTCTGACTTGAGGTAGCTGCTTACTTTTACTTTGCTAAAAGTTGATTGTCGTACGATAAGTTACAAATGCAAAAATAACAAATACGGAACTATAAAAAATCAAATAACCTGTTTCCTTTATTCACTTTTTAATACAGTTGTGGATTTAGGGGGCCGAAAGCACGCCAACCCCTATTGGAGCTACGTATTTTATAAATGCATAAAATTATACTATTCACAAGCATCCGTCCAAGCGTTGGGCTAGACAAGCCCCCAAGTTTCAAATTCCTTAAATTGAAGCCCCTCGTGGAGGTATCCAAGTCAAATATATAGACAAGCTAAGCACTAATATATGTAGAAGTACCCGGTTACGTCCATGTTTTTCTATTTGTATCTATCTGATGAGTTAAATTAAACATTTTAACTTATTTTTATAGTTCGTTCTCATGTTGTACAGTTGTACCATTGTCCCAGGGGCAGCAGTCCTTTTGCGCCAATTACTGTTTCATTTGCGCCAAATTTTGTTTTCCAAATGTATCAATTGTGCCAATATTCAGAACTCAATTGCGCATATTTACCTGTACACATTTCTATCACAAATATTAATGATTATTATTATGTTTGGCTTAAAAAGAATCATATGTTCGGAGAATAAAAATTATTACTTTGCTGAATATTTGAAATAAAGATATGCCAATGCATTTAATCCTTCAATGTTTGTTTTTTTGGACAATAAAGTAAAGTTACAAGCTACGACATACATTAAATTAGGAAGTACCCATGCAGCAGCAGTAAGAAGAAGATATGTTTCAGTAAAAGAAACATTTTCTTTGTAAACTGCCGGTTCCAAGTCCGAAAAAAGGAGTAGGGAAGATATTTTCTGCTAAGTGGCGCAATCTTATGTTTTATTTTTGGCGCAAATGATACATGTACCATGTAATTTTAAAACATGTGGCGCAAACGTAGCATTGGAGAAAAAAAGTTGTGGCGCAAACGGATCTCTCCCGTCCCGGGTTAGAGGAGGGTTGGGAACACGCAAACACGTTTAATCCTGCCACATTCTGTATATATGTATGTGTCTGTCCCAAGTCAGGAGCCTGTCGTAATTCAGTGGTTGTCGTTTGTTGCTGTTTTTCGGCATATCTTTATTTCAATCGTTTTTTTTTTTGCTTGCAGGAAATTTAGAGAATTCCTCCTGTAAATCAAGCAAATAAGACTCTTTGTTTTGTATCATATCTCCCTAATATGCCAAAAAATGTCACTTTTCAGACGGTTTTCGTGTAAAATAAAAGTTGCCGCATTCGTGTTCATCCTTAATATTGAAATGTAAGTTGTATTTTATGATAATACATAACATATATAAAGGTTGAGGATGAACACGGATGCGGCCACTTTCATTTTTACCAAAAAACATCTGAAAAGTGACATTTTTTGACATATTAGGTAGATTTTTCATATTTGAGCTTGAATCGGATCGTTTTTAATGACTAAATCTGTTAAAATCTTTCACATAAACTAATAGACCACTTTCGAGTTCATCCGTCACCGGCAAAAACTCGTCAATTATGCACGCCTTTATGACGTCATTTACCAGATCGAGGGGCTCGCCTGTATCCCTGCACTATTTACGTTCATCAAGCGTCTTAGTGATCGTCTTTGTGCAGGATAAACTAGAAATAATGGTTGCTCTGTAGGTACTTACTGACAATTCCCTAATGACAGCAGTGTTGATTGTCAATTTTGAAAATTCAATTTGCCGAATAATTCGTATAATATAGAATTATAGTTTTCCAACCACTCGCTCAACATTGGAAGGGAAGTGACGACGCCCCAAAACGCACAAATGACGGTGATAAAAGCGCGTATAATTGACGAGTTTTTTCCGGTGACGGATGAACTCGAAAGTGGTCTATTAATTCAAATATAAATAGACACTTAAGTGTTTAAAAAGTGGTCAAAATCTTTCGTCAGATGAACCTGAAATTTGAGGCCAAAATCGGTCCTTACCGGACCTACTCCTTTGAAAACGCCAGTTTTATATAGTTTTAACTTTAGACCGTTGGTTTTCCAGTTTGAATGGTTTTACACAAGTGTTTTTGTGCCCTTAATAGTTTGCTGACTGGTGTTAGTAAGGCTCCATGTTGAAGACCTATAATGGTTTACTTTTACAAATTGTAACTTGGGTGGAGATTTGTCTCGTACCACATCTACTTTTATCTATGATTCAATAAAAATAATCTGGGACTGTTAGTATAATATTTTTTTTTATAATAGTCCCAGAAATAATCAAGCTTCCTCGGACAGAAAATATAGGATGGGTATATTCTGGAACGATGCTCCACTAAAAATGTCTGGTCTTTAACAGAATTATTATGATCTATTATACTACACCTAATCTTAAGTCTTAGAAGCATGTTTTTTTCTCTCCATAAGTTGTTAATGGTTTATTATTTAAACATGTGACTATTATATTATACATCCCAGTTTGAACTAGCTGTCCGTATACATAATGTCTGCAACTACATGTAGTACAGGCCTGTAATTTGGGTCATTTTAGTCGAGCCTGCGACCAGAAAGCTCGACATTTTTTTTTTAAAGCTTCTTTAGTTACGGAATACCATCAACTTTTTGAGGATTACTTTTCGGCGCATGCCTGTATGAGGTCGCTTTAAGTTAATTTCAATATTTTTTATAATTTATTTTAATGAAATTTACATTTTTTTAATTTTTACATTTTTTATATACTAGTATATATATTTTGTATAAATATAAGATAAAAACAATAAGCACATTTAGTTAAGGTGAGATAATGTTTTAAGGAGCACCTCATGAGTAAGTGCATCCTTAAAGTTGTCTGTAGAGGTTTGGTTTGAGATATCGGGTGGTGATTTGTACCAATCTTTCATTGTCTGGCTGAAGAAAGAAAATTTAAAGCTGTCTTTGTTACATTGAAGTTGTCTATATATTTTTTATGGGTAGATCTTGTTTTAGACTGGCTTTTTTTAAGTATATCTTGCGGTGGTATTTCAATTTCATTGTTGTCTTGATGACTAATTTGTGGAACATTTGGAGTCTGGTTTTTAGTCTGTGGTCTTGTAAGGTTTGCCATTTTAGATTTTCTAGCATTTCAGACAAAGGGATAGTGATCCGGCGACGGCGGCTGCGGCGTTAGTTAACTTTTAAAAGCTAAATATATTTTGAAAGATGGACGACCTAAATGCTTCATACTTTGTATATGGATGCCTCAACTTACGAAGTTTCCATCAGTCAAATGTCCAATGGCCTTGACCTCATTTTCATGGTTAAGTCTTTACTTAAAATTTTTTTTTTTTTTTTTTGTCATGTTAAATTCTCTCTTAAAATTATCAGATTTTTTATATTTGGTGTGTGCGTACCGTGCAAGGTCCTGATGCCCGTCAACCAGTTTTCATTTGACCTCATTTCATGGATCAGTGAAAATGGTTAAGTTTTGGTGGTCAAGTCCATATCTCAGATACTATAAGCAATAGGTCTTGTACGACTTTGCCCCCCGCAGAGCTATAGAAAAACAGTACATTAACGGGTGTTACACGGACTCTTTATAGATGATACGCGGACTCTTTTTACTTGTTACACGGACTCTTTTTATGAATAGAATCACTCGTGCATGATCAGTGAGTTCATGGGCACTTTAACTTTCAATTAGATTTGAACTTTTTGGTTCACCGACTTATTTCCTGTCTTATTTTTTTAACAAAATATTCACGTTAGCATCAATATCTATTTTCAAACATTTCCAGTAAAATACTATTCATATCAGTACACTAAGGAATTAGACATTTAACTTTAAAAAGGGGGGGGTAATGTTTTTTTCCTAAAAAAAAAGGATATTTTGATCCCAAATTTTATGAGAAAAAAATTACTATGGTCAAGCAGATGACAAATTAATGTTTTGCATGATTCCTGATTTTCCGAATACCGTAAATAGTGCTAATTTAAACAAAAACATTTGGGTGATGGCGTTGAAAAGTAAATAGTTAATTAATGTACAAAAAAAAAGAACATACCGCCCCCTTTATGAAGCAAAATATTCGGTCAATAAACGTTTTCTTCAATATATGGATATGAATAGTATTTGGGACAATGTTGAAAGTAAATTTTAAGAAAGGATGATACTGACGTGTATATTTCAATAAATATGAGACAGGAAATAAATAAATAAAACTCAAATCTTATCAAAAGATAAAATCCCTATCAACTCACCAACGCACGATTGATCCTATAAACAAAAAGTGTTCATGTAATACACGTCCAAATAAGCAGCAAATCTAGAAGAAAATTATTCAACTTATGTCATCAATTTTGGGCGGTAAGCTGCGATTGGATCATATAGTAACACGTGTTTATTCCCGATCAACACTTGCAGATCGAGAGACGAGCATGAATTAAAAAAAAAAAAGTATAGGCCTGAATATATTTAATATTAAGACAAAATTCATTGTTTCATAAACATTTTATTTACAAATGAAGTAGTAAATTCATTCTTTTGATACATTTATATTGTTATCGAATTTATATCAGTGGCGGATTCAGGTCCAAATCCAGGACAAAACAGGGGGGTCCAACTTTATGTCCCCATTTAAATGCATTGATCATCCAAAACAAGGTTGTTCCAATCCCCGGGACCCCCACCACTGAATATTAAATTGATGAATTTGGCAACAAACGTATTTTTTTAAGGGGGGATGGGGAAATGGAATGGCACATCCTGCATTTTTTTTATCAAAAATAAAGATTACAGCCTGTTTATCTTAAAATAAATTAGCCCCTCCTCCCCTTCTTCCCCGCTTTCCGTTTCACCCATAAAGATCAAACGTAATCCTACTTACCACTAAAATATTTCTTTAATATATTACTTTTTTAAGAAGTTGCCTTTTAAAAGTCTTAAATGTGTACAACATTCATCTTTTACTTGAAATGGCTCTTTTTTATCAAATAATTTGATTCCTGATTTTTTTTTCTTTAAAAAAAATCTCGGTTGAAGGGAAATGAAAAATGTTTATTATAATGCTATAACTTATATTTACTGCTTTATGGCTATCTAAGTATCTAAAATGTTTAGTCTTGCAAAATGTATTATAACTTTCTTGAAACGTCGTACAAGTCAGATAAAAAACAAAAGTAACAAAGGAAACAGGCCGGTAACAACGGTTGTTACCGGCCTGTTTCTTTGTATTTTGTCTAATACTAGTATGAAAGGACTGTACGGTGTACAAGTCCAACTGGCAGGTGTTAACTGACCTTGACCTCATTTTTATGGTTCAGTGGTTATAGTTAAGTTTTTGTGTTTTGGTCCGTTTTTCTTATACTGTATGTTATAGGTCTACTACATTTGGTGTATGGAATGATTTTAAGGTGTAAATATCTAGCTGTCAGATATCATCTGACCTTGACCTCATTTGCATGGTTCAGTTGTTTTTAGTTTTGGTCTTTTGTTCTTATACTATTTGCAATAGGTCAACTATTTTTAGTGTATGGAAATATTTTGTGATCTATATTTGTCAGTCGTGCATGTTTTATTTGACCGTGACCTTATTTTCACAGTTCATTGCTTAAGTGTTATTTTTGTGTTTTGGTCTTTTTTTTTTTAACTATAAGCAATAGGTCAACTACATTTGTTGTATGGAAGAATTATTTAGCTGAACATGCCTGCCTTGCATGGTTCATTCATTGGTCAATGTTTAGTTTTCCTGGTAATTGTTAGTTTGTGTGACAGTTGTAATAAAGCTTTATATTTAGGACCATCAACATGATATCAATGATAAGTAAAGGCGAGAAATTTCAGCGTGTTCACTCTTGTTTATATGAAGACGTGTATGTACTTTATCATTGTTTATGAATCTTTGGCTGAGCCAAACTTAAGTTGGAGAACGTTAACGAAAAAAATCAGCATTTTTTCCATTTGTAAAGAAGTGTCTAGAACGGTAAAATTGATACCACCAAAATTCATCTTGATATGGGTTTTGTGATAATTATATATACTAGTAAGCATTGTTCAGAAGTTTAAACATTTTTTTCCATTTGTAAAGGTGCATAACCCTAGAACAATACAAGTAACCTACCAAATTTCAAAATTGATCTGGGTTTTTAATTGTGGTAATATGATATTCATTTCAGTTTAAATATACACATTCTCCAACCAAATGTTTATATGAAACTTAAACAAAATGCTTTTAACCACAAAACAGATCAAGTTTAAATTTTGGTGTCTTCACTTTTGCTGTTTTAGAGTTATGACCCTTTACAAATGGAACCAGGTGCTCCGCAGGGCGCAGCTTTATACGACCGCAGAGGTCGAACCCTGAACAGTTGGGGCAAGTATGGACAAAACATTCAAGCATGATACAGCTCTGAATTTGGATTGTGATCAAATTTTTGACATTACATGGTTTTTTTTTACACAAAACAAATGCCAAGATTTTACAAATCAATTAAAGATTTCTTCTTCAAACTTTTTAAATCTAAAATTAAATAGTTGACACAGCATAGGTTTCTGACACAGAATGAATGTGGTCTAATGAACTTAAAAGGTTTTTTTTGCCTTTGAGCAAATCACTATGCTGTTGAATATTAATCCTCTCAAAAAAATGTTTGAAGAAATTTTCTTTTTATTTATGAAATCTGAAATGAGAAAAATTTAACCCCCCCCCCCCCCTTTTTTTCACATCCCCGTTTCCCTTTTTCAAAACTGATATCAATTCAAATTTCTAATGGAGTTTGCAACAATAACTACTCATTTAAATACATCATAAAATATTAAGATGTAAAAAAACTGCTTGTTATCACTGAATGGTAAAGATTATTTAAATTTATCAGTTGGTAGTAAAAAGTGTATATACATTGTATATTGTATATAACAAAGATTTAAGTTGATTCTGGACAAAGAAAGATAACTCCAATTAAAAAAAATTCTTGCTATTGCACAAATAGGATATTTCTTGCTTACTATTCTGGACAAAGAAAGATAACTCTAATTAAAAAAAAATTTGCTATTTCACAATATTGTGCAATTAGATATTTCTTGCCATTGCACAATACTGTGCAATTGAAAAGACTTGCTATTGCACAATACTTAATATAATAATTTTAGATCCTGATTTGGACCAACTTGAAAACTGGGCCCATAATCAAAAATCTAAGTACATGTTTAGATTCAGCATATCAAAGAGGCCCAAGAATTCAATTTTTGTTAAAATCAAACTTAGTTTAATTTTGGACCCTTTGGACTTTAATGTAGAATTTGAAATTTGAAAACAGGACCAAAAATGAAGAATCTACATACACAGTTAGATTTGGCATATCAAAGAACCCCAAGGATTCAATTTTTGATGAAATCAAACAAAGTTTAATTTTGGACCCTTTGGACCTTAATGTAGACCAATTTGAAAACTGGACCAAAAAAACTTCAATAATCAAGAATCTAAGTACATTTTTAGATTCAACATATCAAAGAACCCAACCGATTCATTTTTTGTCAAAATCAAACTAAGTTTAATTTTGGACCCTTTGGACCTTAATGTAGACCAATTTGAAAACGGGACCAAAAGTTGAGAATCTACATATACATTTAGATTCGGCATATCAAAGAACCCCAATTATTCAATTTTGATGAAATCAAACAAAGTTTAATTTTGGACCCTTTGGGCCCCTTTTTCCTAAACTGTTGGGACCAAAACTCCCAAAATCAATACCAACCTTCCTTTTATGGTCATAAGCCTTGTGTTTAAATTTCATAGATTTGTATTTACTTATACTAACATTATAGTGCGAAAATCAAGAAAAATGCTTATTTGGGTCCCTTTTTGGCCCCTAATTCCTAATCTGTTGGGTCCTAAACTCCCAAAATCAATACCAACCTTCCTTTTGTGGTCATAAACATTGTGTTTAAATTTCATAGATTTCCATTTACTTAACCTAAGGTTATTGTGCAAAAACCAAGAAAAATGCTTATTTGGGCCCTTTATTGGCCCCTTATTCCTAAACTATTGAAACCAAAACTCCCAAAATCAATCCCAATCTTTCTTTTGTGGTCATAAACCTTGTGTCAAAATTTCATAGATTTCTATTAACTTAAACTAAAGTTATGGTGCGAAAACCAAGAAAATGCTTATTTGGGCCCTTTCTGGCCCCTTATTCCTAAAATGTTGGGACCAAAACTCCCAAAATCAATACCAACCTTCCTTTTATGGTCATAAACCTTGTGTTAAAATTTCATAGATTTCTATTCACTTTTACTAAAGTTAGAGTGCGAAAACTAAAAGTATTCGGACGCCGGACGACGACGACGACGACGACGACGACGACGACGACGACGACGACGCCGACGCCAACGTGATAGCAATATACGACGAAAATTTTTTCAAAATTTGCGGTCGTATAAAAATTTGTTTCCGTTCTCTTACCTTAGTTTGCCTTAACCAAATGTTACGAAACAACATAATACTTATTTGTTTTTAGTTCATTATTTTGTACATAAATCAGATCGTTAGTTTTCTTCTTTATATTGTTTTACATTTGTTGTTTAGGGAACTTTGTATAATAGTTGATGCTGCATCATTAATAGTAATGGGTTTTGCTCATAGTTGAAGCTATTCAGTGATCTAGTTATCTCATTGGCAAACGTACCTTATGTTCTTATTTTTATATTATAACGCCATGAGCATCAAAACTGAAAATATAACTGGTCAAAAAGTTAATATAAATACAACTGCCTTTTATCATTGTTTATGGTGGACTAGGCACCATTATAAGGTACAGGTTTTCCACATTTTGACGGTGGGGTTATTTTCATATTAACCGACATAAAACATCAAAACTGAAAGTATAACTGGTCAAATGGTAATATAAACACAACTACAATATGGTGTTTGTGAAAACCTAAAGATTTTATTATCACAATAATGTCCAGGCTTTATAATAGCAGAATTAGCATTTCACTAATGAATGATTCTGTACTGAATTTAGTTCTTATTTCAATAATTTGTATCATATTTACATAATCATTTCAGGAAACTTGGAATAACGTGAATGGAATAAAGCCTCTAGTGTTTTACAATACATAAAAGTATTTAACAATGACAAGTTTCACAATTCAGTACAGTAAGTAATAATGACAATCATAATCAATAGTTTAAAGTTGAAAGTTTATCAACAACAAGAATGATCCATAAATAAAAATCTTCTTCTATCATTTGTACAAAATCTTCACAGGTATTTCACACACACCAATTCTCCTCTCCAACACTCAGTTTATCACAAGTTATGGTTGTTTCCTTCGGAAGGAACAGCCTGAAAAAAACAAAATATTTCGTTAAATGAAATGGAGAAAAAAAATCTTACTAGATCGTTCATTTCACTGAATGAGTACACATTTTGTTGAGGGGAAAGCAGAAGCCAAGCTCTTGGTGCAAGATTTTTCTTGCTGTGTCGTTAAGATCCATTGGTTGCTGTCACATGTTTTCTGCCATTTGTCAGGTTGTTGTCTCTTTGACACACCTGCATTTTTATTAGCAATTTTATTATTCAAGTACAGATTATATGTCCTTGATTAAACAATCAATTCATGTTACAATTTTAAGACCTTTCATGATTATTTAGTTTTGTAGTATTGATACACAGCTCTAAAATTTGGAGGCTGAAATTTCATTGGTTAATGTAATAATAATAACCAGGAGTCAGGTTTCACAAAAAAAAAAACAGGTGCTCCGCAGGGCGCAGCTTTATACGACCGCAGAGGTTGAACCCTGAACAGTTGGGGCAAGTATGGACAAAACATTCAAGCGTGATACAGCTCTGAATTTGGATTGTGATCAAATTTTTGACATTACATGTTGTTTTTTTTTACACAAAACAAATGTCAAGATTTTACAAATCAATTAAAGATTTCTTCTTCAAACTTTTTAAATCTAAAATTAAATAGTTGACACAGCATAGGTTTCTGACACAGAATGAATGTGGTCTAATGAACTTAAAAGGTTTTTTTTGCCTTTGAGCAATTCACTATGCTGTTGAATATTAATCCTCTCAAAAAAATGTTTGAAGAAATTTTCTTTTTATTTATGAAATCTGAAATGAGAAAAATTTAAACCCCCCCCCCCTTTTTTTCACATCCCCGTTTCCCTTTTTCCAAAACTGATATCAATTCAAATTTCTAATGGAGTTTGCAACAATAACTACTCTTTTAAATACATCATAAAATATTAAAATGTAAAATAAAGTGCTTGTTATCACTGAATGGTGAAGATTGGTTGGTAGTAAAAGTGAATATACATTGTTTATTGTATAAAACAATAAAAAAAAACTTCATCAGCAACATTTTATATTGGCAAATTTCCAATGAAGTTATTTACATAAAGTTATTGGCAAATAAAAATAGAAAATGACATCATAGTCATGTCTGGCAAATGTCCAACATACATTATCTAATAAAAACAGTTTAGATAAGATAAGGAAAAAAAGCTTTATCAGCAACATTTTACATTGGCAAATTTCCAATGAAGTTATTTACATAAAGTTATTGGCAAATAAAAATAGAAAATGACATCATAGTCATGTCTGGCAAATTTCCAACATATATTATCAACTACTATTATATACAAAGAAAGATAACTCCAATTGAAAATTAATTGCTATTGCACAATATTGTGCAATTAGATATTTCTTGCTATTGTGCAATACTGTGCAATTGAAAATTTCTTGCTATTGCACAATACTTGATATGGAATCCTGATTTGGACCAACTTGAAAACTGGGCCCATAATCAAAAATCAAAGTACATATTTAGATAAAGCATATCAAATAAGCCCAAGAATTTAATTTTTGTTAAAATCAAACTTAGTTTAATTTTGGACCCTTTGGACCTTAGTGTAGACCAATTTGAAAACTGGACCAAAAATTAAGAATCTACATACACAGTTAGATTTGGCATATCAAAGAACCCATTTATTCAATGTTTGATGAAATCAAACAAAGTTTAATTTTGGACCCCCATTTGGACCAACTTGAAAACTAGGCCAATAATTAAAAATCTAAGTACATTTTAAATTCAGCATATCAAAGAACCCCAAGGATTCAATTTTTGTTAAAATCAAACTAAGTTTAATTTTGGACCCTTTGGACCTTAATGTAGACCAATTTGAAAACGGGACAAAAAATTAAGAATCTACCTACATAGTTAGATTCGGCATATCAAAGAACCCCAATTATTCAATTTTTGATGAAATCACACAAAGTTCAATTTTGGACCCTTTGGGCCCCTTATTCCTAAACTGTTAGGACCAAAACTCCCAAAATCAAACCCAACCTTCCTTTTATGGTCATAAACCTTGTGTTTAAATTTCATAGATTTCTATTTACTTATACTAAAGTTATGGTGCAAAAACCAAAAATAATGCTTATTTGGGCCCCTTTTTGGCCCCTAATTCATAAACTGTTGTGACCTCAACTCCAAAAATCAATCCCAACCTTCCTTTTGTGGTCATAAACCTTGTGTTAAAATTTCATTCATTTCTATTTACTTATACTAAAGTTATTGTGCGAAAACCAAGAATAATGCTTATTTGGGCCCCTTTTTGGCCCCTAATTCATAAACTGTTGTGACCTCAACTCCAAAAATCAATCCCAACCTTCCTTTTGTGGTCATAAACCTTGTGTTAAAATTTCATTCATTTCTATTTACTTATACTAAAGTTATTGTGCGAAAACCAAGAATAATGCTTATTTGGGCCCTTTTTTGGCCCTTAATTCCTGAACTGTTGGAACCAAAACTCCCAAAATCAATCCCAACCTTCCTTTTGTGGTCATAAACCTTGTGTCAAAATTTCATAGATTTCTATTTACTTAAACTAAAGTTATAGTGCGAAAACCAAGAAAATGCTTATTTGGGCCCTTTTTGGCCCCTAATTCCTAAAATGTTGGGACCAAAACTCCCAAAATCAATACCAACCTTCCTTTTGTGGTCATAAACCTTGTGTTAAAATTTCATAGATTTCCAATCACTTTTACTAAAGTTAGAGTGCGAAAACTAAAAGTATTCGGACGACTACGACGACGCCAACGTGATAGCAATATACGACGAAAAATTTTTCAAATTTTGCGGTCGTATAACAACTCACGACTTAGATTGATCGTAAGTCATAAACAATTTAGTATACTAACGACCATTCTAATGCAACAACGTTTGTAACGTTCATTTTGATTGGATAGCGTCACTTTCTTACATGGCATCAATTGACAATTGATGCTATGGGACGTATGCGCAAGCGCAGACAGCATATGACAGATTTTAAATACATGTTTTAACGTTGTTTTCTGTCAGTTTCATTAGAATGGAGATAACAATATTGTATTTTAAGCTCTGTCAGCATCAATTTGGGATTTGATGGTCGCAAATACCTGTTTACTGTATCCGCTAACGCGTCGCCAGTAAACTTAATTTGCGACCATCAAATCCCCAAATTGATGTCGTCGGAGCTTAAAATACAATACAGTTATCTCCTAAATCTCAGTCATAAGATTTTTTGTGAAAGTGACTCGAGACCATACAGTTAAACTGACTGAGTCTGCATCAATGATTTTCTGGTATAAAGTGAATCAGTACACGTTGGGTATGTTGGTCTTCACAGCAACTCAGACACGAAAGATGGTCATCATATTCATATATACAGGAACTTTGTGGCAGCCACTCTCTGAGCATTTAAACTGAATGATTCAAGAAAATTTATATCTTTTTTATATTCAAGTAGATTTTAAAATATCAGAAACTTGACACAACATGAAGACTTACTTTTATTTTCACATTATTTACTGAATCATGTGAATGTCAGCCTATGTGCAATTGTACTCTTATGAAAGCTTGCATCATAACAAATCCCCTTAATTTTATTTACATTTAAGTTAGACCTTCTCATCAATGCTAGCTAGTAGGTTCTTAAAATTTGATTTGATGCAAAACAAACAATACAGAAATAATCCTAATGCAATGAATTACACAAGTGAATCAGTACACGTTGGGTAAGGTTGTCTTCACAGTCAATCAGACCCGAAAGATAGTCATCATATTCACTTAACAGACAAAATCATTGATTTTAGCATGATTACAATAGACATAATTTAATTGCTATAAACATATACAAGTGAATCAGTACACGTTGGGTATGTTGTCTTCACAGAAAATCTGACCCGAAAGATTGTCATCATATTCACTTAACAGTACCTTTGAATTTAGGTACAGGTCGAGTGGAATAAAAAATGCCATGTGCAATTAGAAAGTATCTGTAAGTTAGTTACAAAGAATTAAATGAGGCCAATATAATGACAATATTCAAAATACTAAAAGTTTATGCAATTACTTGTAAGCTGGTATATACATGTATATATTATTTTGTGTTTTTATTCCAAGTTTATTAACCATATATACAAAATCAAAGTACAAATGAATCTGCAAACAGGATTTTACTATCTAACAGATCTGAAAAGAGCTTACACTATTGAATACAATTCATCAATGAATCTCCTGACTAAATATTATATGAAGCCATACAGTTCTAGTTTCTGAAAATACTTGTTGGCGGCCCATACAGTTCTAGTTTCTGAGAAAATGCATGATGAAAATCTTTGTTGGCCGCCCAACAGACAAAATCATTGATTTTAGCATGATTACAATAGACATAATTTAATTGCTATAAACATATACAAGTGAATCAGTACACGTTGGGTATGTTGTCTTCACAGAAAATCTGATCTTAGAGCCTGTTACATTGCTACACTTCTGTCCAGTCAATTCTAAATATAACCATCGATGTCCTCATTTTATCTCAGAAAGCATGAATTGTTTAAATAATTTCTCTTCAGTCATTATTTAATATATAAAGAGTGCACTTCATTTCATACCAAAATCATGATTCTCGACTTTTGCTAGGTTTTTTTTCTCTGAACATTGTATTTTCTGATATATTTTTTGAAAATTTGCTGATTGTTATTGAGACTGATATTTAAATACATAAATCAGATTTATTTTTTTATATAACAGGGATGATTCCAGGTGTTTTCAAATGGGTCCCTTGAACATAAAATTGGGCATTTTAATCCCAATTGGGAATCTTTTATGCATAAAATCTAAGACGAAATCATATCATTTTCTTGTAAAACGGAAAATGTATATTAAGTTTAACCTCTTAGACTACACTGATTTAAGAAGTTGTAACATTTTGAATAATTATGGATGGGCTACTGATTATGATATATATGATTCTGACCTCATAGATATGATCACCAGATTACTTGAAAGTTATTGGATTGGGACCAGGGAAGTGGTATTACATGAATATCACTGCACATGATGCACTAGTCCAAATGATTATTACGTCTTGAAAGGCTATTATATTTTTTTTCTTCAACGCCTTACTTCGAAGTAACCTAAGCATATAACCTAAGCGTATGAGGTCAATACAGGATATATCGACCCAAAGAAGTATATCGACCTCGGACTTCGTCCTCAGTCAATATACTTCTTTCAGGTCAATATATCCTTGTATCGACCTCATACAAAGGCTATATTTGTATAATAATCTATAAGATATGTTATATTTTATGCAATTATTTTAAAAATTTCAAATTTCATAAACTTTATAAAATATCTTATTTAACCCTTTCGCCGATGAGTCCCGGTTTACCGGGATTCACGCTTCAGACAGCTGACGACGAGTCCCGTTTTACCGGGATCAGAATACATCTTTTATATTTCCCGCTCAAAACAGTGCAAACATGAGTTATCTTTCTTTTGATGAATACCCGTATGAAAGTGTAAACATGGCGCTTCCGTTTGTTGAAAACCGTGTCAAAATCAGAGGAAATTTACGTAATTTACGAGAATTTGAAATGAGGGAACATTTTTTTTGAAAGAATATGGAAGAATTGAAGCCAAACTAGTATACTTTTTTGACATAAAATGTCGTTTTATGTACAAAACACTTTGAATGGACATCGTTCAGTGTGAGGAATTTGTACTGCCTCATAAAATTTTTCAAAATTTTTCCGTTTTGGTTTAAAATATTACGATTTGGGGTCAAAGAGCAGAATTTTGAGAATTTCACCTATATAATGCCGAAAATTTGAAAATTTGAATATTTTATGAAGAAAAAATTGTCAAAACATAAACAAAACTGTGAATATGGTGTTAGTGAATGAAATAAATACACAAATAACTACAAACAAGTTTTTATTGACATTTATTATGAAGATCTCCCACTTGAGTAAAAGTAGCCAGGGAAGCCATCGTCTCAGAGTAGCTTCTGTCTGGGCAGCAATCGGTGAAAGGGTTAATCTGTAAGATATTTCATATAATATCTTATAAACTATACAAGATATCTTGAAATTAAACATGTTAAATGAAATAGCAAAATTTGGTATTTTTTCAACAGGTCATCTTTATAAGTTTACCTTGATTAAAATGGATTTAAAATTGAACATGTCCATTGTCGTATTCAGTGAGACATGTGAGACAAAGTCCTAAACTTTTTCGGAAATACTGATTTTTATTTTATTTTCATAAATTGGGAATTTATATTCACAAATATTTTTTTGGGGCCGCTAGCCGATTTCAGGGCCGCCAAGCGGACCTAAACTATATAGTGGAATCATCCCTGTATAAAATAGTCAAATTTCAAAAAAACTATACATCAAAACCTGGCAATCGGCACAGATGTATTTAGAATACTACACGGCTGGTAATCTACACACGCAGAACATTTGGTTCTGCAATGAAAACCTTGAGAGGATTTTCCGGTTGTGCTTGAGTGGAGTAATTGTCACCGCTTCAAAAGGTATGTACATTTCTAAATCTCAATTTTCTTATTCAACTGATCAAAATATTGAAATTCGGAGAATGCTATGCTGTGGTGAATACTTTAACGAAGAGATACATGTACCATTTACTGTTGTACGTAGAGTTGAACTCCTACAAAATCAGTTGTCCCACAAAGAATTGCCTAAAAAAGTGACATTTCAATTTTGAAATGGTTCTATTTACAGACCTACAAGTTCAAATTAAGTTTTTTTTCGGGCAATGGGTATGCATGTTGTTTTTGGCGACGTGTGCGCTGTCCGGTGTTGTTAGACGTCTTAATAATTCACAAAACTACATTTTTTCATTAAGTCATGCGTGAGAGGATCGGTTCTGATTGAGGACATCGTGAATGCGTGAGGGGGAGGTACAAATCATATCTTTATATTCAAGCTATGAGTCGTTGAAACTTACCTAAATTTGGCTACATTGTTCATGAAAAAACACATATGTGAGTGTGCTTAAAAAAGTTTATGAGATTGGATTGTGAAATAATTGTAGGAACCTAGGTTTAATAATATGTTTCACGAAGAATAAAGACAAAAACTGTTGTTAACGATTTTGTTTTCTTGCTACAATTAAAAACTAGACCGATTATTTGCCCACATCTGCAAATTTAGAGACAGATTTGCAATTCACTAGTTAGACTTTATTCATATAAAGAATATTTGGTGATTTATTGTATAAATCAAAATATTTAAACAAATATCAAATTTTGTGTTTTTAGAATCATCTTTTATTTTTAAATAAACTATTTTAAGGGAGATAACTCCTTTCGTAAATGTGTATAACATGAATCTTCATTAAGCTTTTTTCCACTGATTTTTATAGTTCGTTCTTATGTTGTAGTGTAACGTTATGGGTCATCGTAAATTCGCCTTTTACTATTTTTAGATATTATATATAATTTGTTCGTCCGTTCACTTTTTCGCAGGGATCGGTTTTCTCGTGCTTGAGACTCAATGTCCAGACTTATTCTAACCTCGTCTTCCTCAAGGTATTTTATGTGGTCTTTCTCGTGGTCTTCTTCTATGTCTTCTTGTAAGTCTTCTTCTATGTCTTCTTCGTTGTCTAATACATGATCTTCCTTATGGTGTTCCTCGAGACTATCTTGCCTTTCATCAATGTTGGCGAATAATAAATTCTATTGTATATTTGCCTTTGTAGTTTCGAATATTTCGTGATTTTGGGCGAACAGATTTCGTCTAATAGGTGTCGAAATTTTCATCGGCGATATAATTTTCTTAGATATATGTGGTGATCTCTGTGACGTATATTTGACGATAGGATTACTCCCAGAGGGTTTAGTTCGCTCGAGGGCGGGGATAACTTGTATCTCCATGGCTTTTTGTAGAGAGTCAATTTCAGTCCTCTTTTCCTTTTTCCTTTGAACAATGGCATTTTATGAAATTGAACAAACAATTAATAGTTTGATTTCATTGAATCGGTGATCAGTTTACATCTATTGAAGTATAAGGATAAATCTGTGCTTTTTAATCAGCATTGATTTGATCACATTTATTGAGTCAACAAAAGTCACAAAGCCAAAGATTAAAAAAAATTGTTTCACGTTACTTCGAATTCCCCTCACGCATTCACGATGTCCTCAATCAGAACCGATCCCCTCACGCATGACTTCATGGAAAAATGTTGTTTTTGGAATTATTAAGACGTCTATCAACACCGGACAGCGCACACGCCACCAAAAACAACATTCATACCCATTGCCCGAAAAAAAAACTTAATTTGAATTTGTAGGTCTGTAAATAGAACCATTTCAAAAATGAAATGTCACTTTTTTAGGCAATTTCTTGTGGGGCAACTGATTTTGTATGAGTTCAACTCTACGTACAACAGTAAATGATACATGTATCTCTTCGTTAAAGTATTCACCACAGCATAGCATTCCCCGATTTTCAATATTTTGATCAGTTGAATAAGAAAATTGAGATTTAGAAATATACATACCTTTTGAAGCGGTGACAATTACTCCACTCAATCACAACCGGAAAATCCTCTCACGGTTTTCATTGCAGAACCAAATGTTCTGCGTGTGTAGATTACCAGCCGTGACTATATATGTCAAAATATATAAAGAATAACAGATAGACAAGTGAATCAGTACACGTTGGGTATGTTGTCTTCACATAAACTCTGACCCGAAAGATTGTCATCATATTCACTTGCCAAAAGGATTTTAATATCACTTCAAGTTTATATAAAAAGTTGCTTATTCACGATAATTAAAACTAGCTGCTATTAAAGTGAAACATAGGATTTATGGCCAACATCCTTTACTGACCCTATAATTTGTCATTCTGCAAATACAAGTAATTTTTTATGTGATGAAATAAAGACTTTTTTTTTAATTTGCCGCCATTTTTTTCCCTACCAATAACAAAGGGAAATAATCCAATCATTAAAAATATGGTTAAACTCGACCTGTTATGGGTCATGATCAACTCAGACCACGACAAGAGGAAGCCGCACGACTCAAAATCATGTCACAAATAATAAAATAAAATGGAAATACTGACCTACCTACCTACCCTTTTTTTTTTTAAAGTATGTAACCTTTAACAATAGTTCATTTACAAAACAACTATAAATCAAATCATTGCAAATCAGCACGTAGTACATGTATGAATACCGTATCAAAATGTATACATATATACAAGTGAATCAGTACACGTTGGGTATGTTGTCTTCACATAAACTCTGACCCGAAAGATTGTCATCATATTCACTTGCAGAAGGGATTTTAATATCATTTCAAATTTACATAAAAAGTTGCTTTATTGATGATAGTTGATACAAACTGCAATTGAAGTAAAATAAAGGATTGATGATTAACCTCATTTGCTAGTATTTGTGCTTTGCATTGATTAGACTAGTCAGATAGTGCAGTGTTCTCCCCAAGGTCTTTTAGCATCAGGGTAATGTGATGCTATATTTTTGAATGTGATGCTATCTATATTGGCTTTCTTATAGATAATGTTATAGATGTGATGCCATAATTTTTAGAAGCAAATAGTATTTCCAATTTCCCTGTTTACCATGATGCTAAATGCAATTTCTGTGGAGAACACTGCAGTGTTATACCAATTGTTTTAGTTTGTTCTTATATATGCTGTTACACTTCTGTCCCGTCAATTCTGAATATAACCATCAATGTCCCGATTTCAATGTCAGAAAGCGTAAATTGTTTAAAAATTTCTCGGCACTCAGCCTTCAATCGTACATGTCCAAAATAGCTTCTTCTTTTTTTTAAATAGTTTATATTTATTCAATATATAAAGAGTGCAAATCGTGTTTGAATTTGCTTCTCGGAAGTTTTTTTCCAATATTTTCTTAAAATATGCTGATTCTTGTTAAAAACAAACATACAAGACTTGATATTTGAATAGATGATTTCAATTTTTATTTTAAATATAATAGTCAACTTAAAAACCAGCTATAAATTAAAACATTGCAAAAAAAAAAATGGCACATATGTATTTAGAATACCATATCAAAATCTACAGATAGACAAGTGAATCAGTACACGTTGGGTATGTTGTCTTCACATAAATTCTGACCCGAAAGATTGTCATCATATTCACTTGCCATAAGGATTTTAATTTTATTTCAAATCATTACAAAATGTTGCTACATTCATGATATTGAAACCAACTGCACAAACATGCTGGTTATGAAGTATGGGATTTTGTTGTTTTGTTTTATTTTGTTTGTGACTAGATGTATAATTGGCAATCATACTAAATCTTTTATAGATGCCAATAAAGTGACATTAGTATACAACATAAGGATTTAGGGCCAAATCTCTTTGTTGACCCTATAATGTCTCATACTGCAAAGAATAGGATAAGTTCAATTCTGTTTATCCCAAGGAAATTAGGTTTGTCAATACTGTTTAAGTTCGAAAATTAAAGTAACTTAAAATCATAAATTTAATACAAGATTTATTCTATTATGTAATCCAAGTATCACAAAGAAGCAAATAGTTCTAGATCTGTCACCACATTTTATCGGTCATCATTGGTGAGTAACCTTGGCATACGATTCTTACCTTCTGTCAACCTGGCTTTACCGCCTGTGGGCTGGCACAAGACTGTTGAACATCCGACACACAATACTACTGTCTGTGCATGGCTGAAAACTGTGGTGATTTTATAACACCCTAAAAAATAGAGAAATTGGTTAACTTATCAGGAACGTCTAGTGTTTCCTACAGGTGGTTTTGGCGTGTAATGGCGCCCTGCCGCGATTTCTCGACGCCCTGCCCTTTTTGGGAAAAAAATTTGGCGCCCTGCCCTAGTTTTGTCGAAATTCCTGACGCCATGCCTTTACGGTACTGAAAGACATATTTTATGAATACCGCTCGAGTTATTTCCCTTCAAACGTAAACAAAAGTTCACTAGGACGCCATTTTGTAATCGATTTCGTAATCAGCTGATTAGCAAACTGCAATAGATTGAATAGTGAATATAGATACTAATCACGCGTCCTGATTGTATCCCCCAAGTCCCAGAAACATCGTTTTGCCTAGAAGATTAATGATATGACATTGTTTTGACAAGAAACTAAACCGGAAAACGATTTCAAAACATCGATTGCTTAGATCAATATTTTTGACAGCTGATAGATTTCTAATTTACATAATATACATTGTTTGCATGGTTGAACAAGCCAATGAACGGCGATCATGAGACATTTGTCAAAGTGAAAAGTAAAAATTCTTTGCAAACTATTTTTAAATACAAATGCTTGACTGTACCTTAAATGAAATGAATAAAAATCCAAACTAAATTATTAAAAGCAGAATAATCCAGAAAATAAATGAATTCCTTGATGAAATGTTGTCTTTTGTTTACAAACATGTCACATGATCATTTTAGGCGGGAAAAATACTTGGGAAAACACCTAAGTAACAGACAACTATTTCTGGCTATTTATAGACATTTAAAATAAACAGCTGATATGGTAGTGCCATGAAAGTAGTAAAACTTGGTGTATCTATATTAATTTAATTTGGAAAAGGGTGTAGAGGGGAAGGGGTTAATTTGTAAAGTTATTTTTTTTTTTGTAATTTACTAAATTTTGGTTACTAAAAATGACCAGACAAATTCTTTAAGTTAATCATTTTAAATAGTCCATTCATATTTTTAAAAAAAACCAACCTATCACCCTGATCTTTTTTATGGAACTCTGGCTTTGGCAAACCAACATTTTTTTTCAATGTGGTCCCACATCAAGAATATGATATACCCAGAAAGAAGTCTGTTACATGTATATATTTTGAACAATAACTATTAAGAGGTCATTAAACTAGTATTTTTTAAATGAATCCATTTTATAGAAATTGCCTGTTTATGTTAAGTAAGTGCCCTAAAATTGTTGTCTATCGCGCTTAATGTGCCCTCTGAGCTAACAATTACCCTGCCCTTTTTAAAAGCTGCAGGAAACACTAGGAACGTCTCCAAAAATGTTATTGCATAATACTTTGTTTAATTACATTTCGATTACAAGTAACGTAATCCCTACTTTTGTAAAAATATAAACCCTCCAATAATTTTTTCACAAGTGCTATTTCCCACATTTGCTTATTAATTAAATGTTAACATTAATCTTCAGTTTAATATAATATGTAAATAATGTTCAAGAGTAATGTTCATAAAAAAGTTGTTACACAAGAGTGCCCTCTGGGAACATGTACATGTATTGCTTCATGTTTTGTTCAATCCAAAGATATAACTTTTATTTTGTTTTAGTATAAAACCTGCATGAAATGTAAGCAAAACTACTCTAACTGAAATGAAATACTACCTGGACATTTAACATCCATAAAATAACTGTTGGGACTCTGCACTAATCTTTTTAGTTTACATTTCTGTTTCTCTTCCTCCAAAGAGGGGTGAAGGAGATCTTTTGCCAGCTGAAAGAAATCACAATTGCATTAATATGGTACAGTATAAAAATCACCATTTTGAAAATCTAATAAAATTAACTGATTCAACACTTTGCTTGAATGTTGTGCTGTTACACATCTGTTCTTGGGTCCGGAAAGTTCGACCCATGCAAAATTACCTCTTCAAAGTTGAGAATCTTATTCTGTGGTTGTACAAGTTTTTGTTGGTCAATTGTTGCTTGCAATTTTTTTCTTTTAAGACTGAGTAGGAGTTAAGTTGTCAAAGAAATGTCAGTTTTTGATCGACTACATGTATATACATTGTGGGTTTTGCTAATTGTTGAAACTTGCATCGTGACCAATAATTGCTTACATCCAAGTCATTTGCAATCTGAACTAATCTCCTTATAAACTTCATTGCTATTCATAATTAAGTATTGACTTCATTATTTTAGAATCTTGAACTATATACATTGTATTACAACTTATGCTTAGCATTATTTGAAAATCTGTGTGGCAAGTTATTTGAGTCACTTTTCCAATGGGAGTCATATTTTTTACTTTTACAGGATTGAGGAACCTTTGTGATGTCAGAAATAGCAGAAAAATAGCGATTAGGTGTATTTATGTCCTACACCAATAACTTTTCCTTAATGGCGTCAGGTCTTTCCTTTAGGACATTGCAATTTGACAAGAACCTTTGAGTGTCCAGTCATCTGGTCATGCCTCATGTTTGAAAAATATAGATGTATACATTCATTGGATGCCTTTCATTTGATGTTATCCTGACAAACTAGAGTTGATTTATTTATGGTACGAGTTGACTTATTAGTGAATAAGGGCTCTTCACAGTTAGTTCGGCCATATTGGATAGGGGGCAGTTTTTTAGAAAGAGGTGGAAATATTATGAAAGTATGGGAAATCCTATGTGTGTTTTCAAGCAACTGCTCTGTTTTAATGATGCTTTCCCGTATTTTTCACACCATTAGGAAAATCTGGCCCCTATCCAATATTGCCGACACTAACTGTGAAGAGCCCTATTCACATTTTCGCTAATCCCTGCTGCTTGAACTTTTGATGTCAACAACAATCACTTTTTCATTGTAGCGTCACATATTTTGTTTTATGACGTTAAAATTTTACGGGAACCTGTGTGATATCCAGTAATGGCGGACAAATAGCGATAAGGTGTATTGTTTGGTAGTGTGAATCACTGTATATGACTTTTTTAATGTGAAAATGAGGCGTCATTATGACCCGACCCTAGTGTATATAGCACATTTCATCTTTTAATTATTTGGTGGTGCGCCTGACAGAGGTGAAACATACAAATTAGACATCGTCTAACTACCCGAGATGTCTCTGGTCAGGCTGTGCCTAGGCCAAGGCCGAGTTGTCCCATAGTCGTACTCTATATATGCATGCATAAAATTATTACAGTTATGGCTTACAAATTATTTCTAATCTCTTCGAATTTATCATATACAATTAAACATCCAAGTCTTAAATCTAAGGATCGGTATTTTTTAAAAAAAAATACGAAAATAAATGACGGGCACGTTTTAGTGATCTATCCCACGTGGACCAACTATTTTTTTGGAAAAAGGCTTCTTTCGACATTAAACTGTAGTTCGTGCTTGAAACTTGTACTGTAAAACTATTTTCGAAAGAAAATATATCACTGTTTGAGTTGTCATTCAGTTTTTCTAGCAATAATTACATAAATAGATATGCAATACCGATTTGTAAACATCGTCGCTTAGTCTTCATTTTTATTGGTTTTGTCTGATTTCTTCACATATGGTGCGCTGTTAGAACAAGGAGAAAATATTAAATGTTGTTACAATACTTAAAATTTAGAAATAGGGTTCAAAATGTATCAAAAAATAGAAATCTTAAGCACTTACAGGCATTTTACAATGACTCCGTTTGCAGTCTTGTTGAAAAAGACCGATTCGGGGCTTACATCTACTATATCACGGGTTAAATTGCACAACCAAAAGGCAATGTTGTAAAGTTTCGAATCTATAAATACTACTTATGTGAAATAATTGGAATTTGTTGTTCATAATTTATTATTTCATAACATCCAACGCATACAAATTAGTAAAATATATATCAACAGGAGATTATGTTTTGTTTTTACAAGGGAGATAATCATACATTTCATAAAAATAAATTTAGCGCGAATCTTCTGATTTAGTTGATCTTATTTTTTTATAATAGATCATAATATACGACCGCCAAAAAAAAATTGGTATCATATAAACATTGGTATGATGTCGTCTGTGTCGTCGTCCGAAAACACATTGGTTACCGGACAATAACTTTAGTTTAATCAGACACATATACAAAAAAAAATGTAATACATTATCATATGTAAAAATAAAATTGAGAATGGAAATGGGGAATGTGTCAAAGAGACAACAACCCGACCAAATAAAAAACAACAGCAGAGGGTCACCAACAGGTCTTCAATGTAGCGAGAATTTCCCGCACCCGGAGGCGTCCTTCAGCTGGCCCCTAAACAAATATATACTAGTCCAGTGATAATGAACGCCATACTAATTTCCAAATTGTACACAAGAAACTAAAATTAAAATAATACAAGACTAACAAAGGCCAGAGGCTCCTGACTTTGGACAGGCGCAAAAATGCGGCGGGGTTAAACATGTTTGTGAGATCTCAACCCTCCCCCTATACCTCTAACCAATGTAGTAAAGTAAACGCATAACAATACGCACAGTTAAAGAGAAATCCGAGTCTGATGTCAGAAGATGTAACCAAAGAAAATAAACAAAATGACAATAATACATAAATAACAACAGACTACTAGCAGTTAACTGACATGCCAGCTCCAGACTTCAATTAAACTGACTGAAAGATTATGATTTCATCATATGAACATCAGGCATGTAATCCTTCCCGTTAGGGGTTTAGTATCATACCATCATAACATATATGAGAAGAACATAACCCGTGTCATGCCAACAACTGTTTTTAGAATAAATGTGTTTAGTTCCGATGCAAAGACCTTATCAGTGACTCAATATTAACGCCAAAATATGCAATCTTTAATGACTTGACAACAGTATCGTAATTATATCCCTTCTTAATAAGTCTATTCAAAGGTTTTGTAAGTTTCTGAGGTGAATACTGACACCTTTGTGCTTTATAAAGAATATTTCCATAAAAAATTGGATGTGAAATACCTGAACGTATTAGAAGTCTGCATGTTGAGCTATATTTACGAATGATGTCTTTATACCGATGATAAAATTTAGTAAATGTTTTGACTAGTTTGTGATATCGAAAACCCTGGTGTAATAATTTTTCAGTAATACATAAATTTCTCTCGTTAAAATCTAAAACATTGTTACATACACGAGCGAATCGTACAAGTTGAAATATATAAACACCGTAAGATGGTGACAAGGGAACGTCACCATCTAAAAACGGATAATTAACGATAGGAAATGAAAAATCATCCCTTTTATCATAAATTTTAGTATTCAGCTTTCCATTAGTGATATAGATATCAAGATCGAGAAAAGGGCAGTGGTCATTGTTAGTATTAGCTTTATTTAAAGTAAGTTCAACAGGATAAATTTCATTAATATACATACTGAAGTCGTCAT
This sequence comes from Mytilus edulis, assembly GCF_963676685.1. Classification (NCBI taxonomy): domain Eukaryota; kingdom Metazoa; phylum Mollusca; class Bivalvia; order Mytilida; family Mytilidae; genus Mytilus; species Mytilus edulis. The sequence goes on along the minus strand of NC_092354.1, from coordinate 71,659,940 downwards.
TATTGAGAGCCAAAATATCATCCAAATATCTAAAAGTATTATTAAATTTGTTTATCAGATGTTGTTTCGATGGGTCTTTGCTTATTTTTTTTTGTTTCGATGGGTCTCTGGTTTAAGTGAATGGATCCCTATGAAATTTCAATACCACTGACACTAGGACCTCCGAAGATTCGGATTTTTTTGGGATGATGGCCCCAACCGTTTAGGAATTGTGGGCCCAAAAGGGGCCGCAAATAAGGATTTTTAGTATGTTCAGGATTATTACTGACTGGTGCATTTTTTAAGTATCATGTTTCGATGATTGCTCTGAAATTGTACAACAATGCTTAATGCCACAAGAAGAAAATATAGGGGTTCATTTTATATATAGGGGTTACAAGGCCAACAATTTATGACTTAAGGGGAGTAAAAGGGACCAAAAACAAACATTTTTCTAGTTTTCAGACAATAACTTGTGTATCAGTGGATCTCAGGCTCTGACATATTACTTTTGTACCACAAGGTTCCCATAATATATCAAAGGGAAGGCTGGGGTTGGATTTCAGGTTAATTACCTCAAATATGCAGGAATAAGAGGCAAAAAAGTGCCAAAAACAAGCATTTTTCTAGTTTCCAGACAATAAATTATCACGGTTCATAAGTGTACGGGTATGCATGACAAGAAATTGCCTCCGTTGAAATTCTGCAAACACACCATAGAGCAAATTACATGGATGATTAATTTTGACCATTTGGTATATGGCCGTGTTCTAAGCGACACGTACATGAAGTTCATACATTAATTTCTTGAATGAAATCAAATCTTTAGCTACTAATGACTGCCGTAGGGGGTCGACCGGAATTTTTAGCGAGGATTTCTTGGCATGGATCTCTATAAAAAAAGTTCTACAAGGTTCCATACTACATTGAAAGGAAAGGCTGTGATTGAGTCTTGAGGTTATTGCTCCAAAAAAAAGGGGGGGGGGTCAAAATGTTGGGGTTGTTTTTTTCCCTTAATTATTTTAAGTGATTGATCATGTTTATATTTTATTTTCAAATATTTTCAAATTTCTGATTTCAGTTGAAAAGTCTTAAGCAGAAATCTTCAATCGGACAGTATAGCGCAATAGCCAGATTTGTAAGATCTTTGACCACATTTATTTTGTGTCAGAAACCTATATTATGTCAAAATTTGATCACAATGTAAATTCAGACAGTATCAAGATTGAATATTGTGTCCAAATTTGCCCCAACTGTTCAGTTAGGGTTCGACCTATGCTGTCGTGCTCAGCGAAGCATTTTTATTTTATTGACAGAGTTTTATTGTAACTCTTCCTTCCGTTATATCACATATTCAAGTTGAACTTAACATAATCATGATAAGGGACAACGGGGAGGCACTTCCTATATATATAAATTGAAAACTACGTTCAAACCTATGATTGCGTTGGATAAAAACCGCAATTTTTATACGTGTGCATGTAAAACAAATTTCGTCGCAGAAGGGTCAAAATACAGCACAAACAACAATTTCCAAAAGACCAAAAAAGTGAAAAAGTATATTTAGACAAAATGCATTTGACTAACAGGTCGAACAACTGATGTTCTTTAACCCTGCTGACTGCCATTGGGCCATGGCGATTGCCAAATAAAATTGATCACAAGATGTAACAAAATGGATCTTAATATAACTTTAATACTAAACAGAAAACATAAACTTGTGGCTAAAATGTTATGCCACAAACATAAGGTGTCAATATTTTTTTAGTACACCAGATCCTGATTTCGACAATAAATGTCTCTTCAGTGATGTTAGGGATCGAAACGGTATTTGGACGGCCATTTAATTCACCCTCAATTTATTTATATATGTATATACAACTCGTCTAAACAACAACCCAACAATGTTAGATCTGTTCTTCCCTCGCCGGGATTCGAACTCATGATACTGAGATATCGTGTCACCAAATCGCCTGCACTGTAGCCGTCCCGCTAGACCACACGACCACCTGGGCTTCATAAAAACATCATAGAAGCTTTCGGTGGCCGGGTGTTACCTTTCCACGTCAGTTTTAATCTAGCGTCGTACTACAGTTCGTGTGGAGAAAAACGCTGCAAATGCTGTTTACAGATGCAGCATTCGTCAACATTTCACAGTAAGGCAACCGAAAATAACTATAAGATATTTTGCAATGTTACCTGCAAAAGTATGAATGTTATTTACATACTAGAATGTTCGGTTTGTGGCCTCCAATATGTTGGTGAATCAAAGCAGCCTTTCCACAAACGCCTCAATGGCCATAGGAGTGATATATCTAAGAAGCCACTTCTTCCAGTCTCTCAGCACTTCAGACAGTCAGATCACAAACTTGATGACTTTAACCGCATGAAAATTCTAGTGATTGAACAGAACATTCACTGGAGTGATGCACAGCGACAGGTTCGGGAAAGCTTTTGGATAAAGGAACTTAATGTACATCACCCAAACGGCATCAATAAGAAATACTAACAGTTTTGTTTTCACTTATTTTTATTGTTAATATACACAGTCACGTATATTGATTTATAGTGTTTTGTTTAAATTATGATATTCAGGATTAAAATCAATCGACCAAAACTTACCTGTATTATCACCTGATCTATTTTCACACCTTATACATTATGTATCAGTATTGTTAAAACTTGTGACACAAGAAGAAGGCCATTTGTTGAGCCGAAATATTTGTCAACACGATTTTATAACAACATTTTCGTTTTATAACACCTTATATCAGTACCGTTGTGCAAATCTTTAGACTGATATATATATATATATATATACAAGATGCATGGTACGATGTGAAGCCGGAATACTAGTAACTCATGCAGTTTGATCACTTTTTTTTTTATTTTCCGGCTTGAGATTATGTAAAAAAGGTAGATCAGAATAGATAATACTAGAACACACCCGTGGTATCGCGGGTCCGTGACTGAATTAAAGTATATAACTATGCGCAAGCCTTATTTTAGTATTATTTTTTATCGTGATAAAGTCATGCCGATAATAAGATACACAGTTTTCTCTGCTTTCAAATCTTTCTGTTTGAACCCGTCGAACTGGAACTTATCAATTATTGGTAATATTAATTATTTGGATAACAAAAGGTCCTGGAATGGAGTAATTTTTAATCAACAGCATTGTCCTATGTTAGTTATAAATAAAGTTGAATTATTTGATTCGCTGTTTTATGTCATGCCCGCTAACAAATTGAAAACGGTTCCTATATACACCTTATTTTTAGTCCATATTTTTAGTATTCGTATTGTTATCTTAGAAAGTCTTACTGATTAAAATACTACAATAGGTAACAATTTGACAATGATTGAATTTAGTAGTGTCAACCCTGTGATTATGATCCTTGTATATAGCATAATCCTAAATACACCGTTTGGTGGTGCACCTGTTAGATGCGGAACGTACAGGTAAGGTAATAGGTAACAGGTGAATATACTATTGGTATCGGTATCGGACTCGATCCGGAACTTCTTAATTATTGGCAATATTAATTACGTGGAAAACAAAAGGGCCTGGAGTGGTGTAATTTTTAATCTACACCTTTGTACTATATTAGTTATATATAAAGCGGAATTCTTTGATTTGTCGTTTTTACGTGATGACGGCTGACAAATTGGACCTCGTAATTTTAGTATTATAGATGGTCAATAAAGCTCCAATTGCTTGTATTTTAAAAGCCCTGTCATTTTTATGAAACAGAAAGTCTCGGCGTAAGTAAACATTACATACAGTATCTTAGACCTACATATCCCATTTTTCAAACACCACTCGAAACTCAACCAATATGGGAAAAGGGTTCAATTTTTACCTAAGCAACATGTGAAAGGGTATATTTTGTATAGATCTAAATAAAGTATATGAAAAGGGTGAGGCTAACATAATTCAAGCGGAATCCATATCAACAACTGAAGTCCCAAATGTTACGGGAAGCAATTGTCGGGTGCTAGGCCGACCTTCCCGATCCGTAGGAATCTGTTACGAACGTTTACTATAGCGTTCAGGCAATACTATGCTATAAATGGACAACAAATTAAAGAAAGTACATGTGAAAAGGTTCTAGGTGTTTTTATTGATGCATCGATCTCTATCTTGGTCTTCTCATAATCGATCATATAGTAAAACAAGTTAACTCTTCTTTAGCTTTACTAAAAAGGATAAAGAAATATTTAAGTCACAAAGCTAGACATTTACATTTTAACTCACTTAGATTAGTGTTGTTCAATATGGGGAAACTATAATAACTTTTTATTAGATAGTTTACTAAAACTACAAAAAAGGGCAGCAATAATAATTTAAGACGAACATGATTACACCAAACATTCAAACGAATTATTTCAAAAATGTAACATTGTGCCGATCACACAAAGAATACTTTATCATAAATCATTACTAATGTATAAAGCAAAACATGGCTTAGCTCCAGAATATATGTCCAGTCTTATTTTATCAGCTTCTGCAAACCAAAAATACAATACGAGATTTTCATCCTCAGATAATTTCTTAATTCCAAAACCAAATACAGAGTTGTATAAGTCTAGTTTCTCGTACACTGGACCAAAAGTATGGAATGCTCTTCCTAATTCAATTAAAAAATCAAATACAGTATCAGAATTTAAACATCACTACAAATCAATGTACTTTTAACATTACCATGATATTTGTACTGTATTGTACGGTGGCAGAATGCGGCCATGAAAGAAAAAAAAATGTTGTTCCCTCAAGATACTATGTCGTTTCCGCAAGATACTATGTCGTTCCCTCAAGATGCTTTGTCGTTCCCACAAGATAGTTATCTCGTTCCCTCAAGATACTATGTCGTTCCCACAAGATAGTTATCTCGTTCCCTCAAGATGCTATGTCGTTCCCTCAAGATACTATATGTCATTCCCTCAAGATGTTATGTTGTTCCCTCAAGATAGTTATCTCGTTTCCTCAAGATCGATACTATGTCGTTCCCACAAGATAGTTATCGCGTTCCCTAAAGGTGATATGTCGTTCCCTCAAGATATCATGTCGTTCCCTCAAGATATTATGTCGTTCCCTCAAGATACTATATTTCCCCCTCAAGATGATATGCCGTTCCCTCAAGATGCTATGTTGTTCCCTCAAGATAGTTATCTCGTTCCCTCAACATAGCAATAAAATTATATTAATATGAGGAAACAACATAGTATCTTGAGGGAACGACAGATCATCTCGAGGGAACAACATAACATCTTGAGGGAACGACATAGTATCTTGAGGGAACGACATAGCATCTTGAGGGAACGCGATAACTATCTTGTAGGAACGAGATAACTATCTTGTGGGAACGACATAGCATCTTGAGGGAACGAGATAACTATCTTGTGGGAACGACATAGTATCTTGAGTGAACGAGATAACTATCTTGTGGGAACGACGTAGCATCTTGAGGGAACGACATAGTATCTTGAGGCCTCATTCTGCCACCTATTGCCATATCATAATTGTTTATTGTATTTTTAAATTGTATTAAATGTTTATTTATTATTATTATCGAAAATGTATTGTTTATTTTTAATGTACATTGTAATTGTTATTGTATTAAGAGAGCCTTATTGAAAATTGGTATATTCACGGCCGACACTCGGCTAACCGAGAGATTGGTCGGTTAATCTATATTGAGTATGCGGCTATATGGGAGATTGGTCTGTTAATCGGGTTGGCTATACGTCTGTTAAGAGTAAAACGCACAATTTAATGTTAAACTCTATCAAATATACAGATTTTTGGCATATTATAAGAATCAAATAAAAAAAAGAAAAGTGTCTGACAAAATGATATCTATCATAGAACATTTTCCACCTTTAAAAACATTTCATAGTCTGCGCAGTTTTCAGTAAAAGTAAAAGGCGTCGCGCAAGCATGTAGTATTTATGACTACACGCATAGCAATTTTTTTAATAAAAGGCGAAACAAACAATTTTATATATCATTTAAAAGACACAAAATACTACTTTGGTTTTTGCATATAAATTGACATTAGTAAATATTTCATAACTGTAATATAACGTGAGTAATACCACGTTTTAGTGAAAATTATGGGTTATCAAGTCTCTTAATGGGTTGGACAATTGAAATTGTGTCAGTTAAGAGTTATTTAGCCACGAAAATAGTTTTGCTACCTTTATATTTTCCCATTGAAAGAGTGAAGAATGAGAGATTCTTGAGTTAAAAAAAAATGATAACACGGTGCAGCACTATCCTTTCAGTAAACGCATTTTTATTTTGACTTTCTTTGCATTTTATTGAAGAGTGTGTCACTTCAATATAGCGTGATCTGGGTTGGCCGCTGGAATATGCATGAATTTATTATTAACGATTTCAATCAGCCTTAATTTTTGTGTCTGCAAAAAGTAGCATATTCTCAAATCCGACTGAACGTGTCTTTCTAATACAACACAGGGTACATATAACGTGTTGTCGTTCTCCATATGCACATGATATTTGTCACTGGACGTTTAACCCTAATTCGTCAGCATCATCCAATTGGTTCTTGTCTTCTATTACTTAATCATCTGTTGTTTATAAATCATTCTAAAGAAGTAAATGGAAAGGAGCGAATGCAGCTACATTTGGTTGTATTAAGTTTAAATTCATGTTATTCCGTTTAGTTCTTTTTCTACATATGTGCAGTGGAGAACTGCAGTTTTACACATGTAAACTCCAAGCATTTGTTACCAATATGAGTGCATCGCAATCCGTTACTGTTTCAACACCGAGGGTGGTTTCATGTCTTTATTCTTAAACAATTATTGTTTTTTTCTCTCTTTTTTTAGCAATGCATCACTCTCTACTGTCCTTATCTTTTATTTATATTCTGTATCTCCATCCAGATTCTCGTGTATACCATGAGGGTCGGATTGGGGTGTTGATTATTTCTGTATTCTTTAAATTGTTATGTTATTTTTCTATACATTTTATTTATCTTACTCATTATTCTTTCTCTATTCTTTATATTTAGGCATCCCAATATATTTTTACTTACTGATGTTTAGTTACATTACGACGTTAATCTCTGATTTATATACTGGTTACCAATGTAGATGACAAATTGGTGTCATTCATGACAATAAAACAGAATCCACAGAATATATGCGACCATTCTCGGATAAAATTAATTTTACTTTAATTTAACACTTTTTGAAACCACTTTTATCAATTTTCAATATCCATTGCCTAAATTGTTAATCGTTCATGTGTTTTGTTTCCGTATATTTTATATTTCATTGCTCATGTTTTGTTTCCGTATATATTTTATGTTCCATTGCTCAAGTGTTGTTTCCGTATATTTTAGCCGCTCATCTTGAGCCTACCAAATTAACACACTATATAGTAATAAAATTATACTTTTATTGTCATTCATAACTCTTAACAGACCAATTAACAGACCGGGTTTTATACATCCGACCCATTAACAGACCAGGTTTTAAAAAAAGATTGATCTATGTCACCAAAATACGGATTTTCGTGTAGATTTTTCACACAATGATATCAATTTGGTTAACACACATAATGCCTGTCTTTTTTCGATTTTCAAAATATTGCATGCAAGTAAATTCAACACAAATGTCATTTTGTGTACATTTTGTGTGTGTAAAATGTGTATAAATTTATTGATGAGTAACTTGCCTTTTCATTTTATAGATCGTACATAGAAGCTAGAAAAATAATAATTACACCACTGGATTCAGTACATTGAATAGTTTTGTTAGACATAAATATTTTTTATGATAAACATAAATTTAAAAGGTTATACAATGAAACATGCTGAGTTTTCAATGATTTCTCGATAACACCTGATTAACAGACTTTAGCCAACCCGATTAACAGACCAACCGCCGATATAGCCGCATACTCAATATAGATTAACCGACCAATCTCTCGGTTAGCCGAGTGTCGGCCGTGATATTATTATTAATATTATTATTACTAGGACATTCCAGATCATTGAGGATAGTAATCCGCCTTTTTCAATTTTCGTGTCTTTGCGCTGTCTGGTCTCAAAACGGGAGCAATAATCGGCAATGTGTGAACCCCGCGTTATACCGCAGTCACACTAAAGCTAGGTTCACACAGTCGATCAGATCAACTCGATGATCCCGATTGTCCAAATTTCCACGACCAAGCGTAACCGAATTCTTGATGGGCCTGCTTACGACTTCTACCCGACTGCTATCCGACTGTACAAGAACAACGACTCCTTGATGACTCCATCACGACTCCAACCCGATAATTCGATAATTCTGACCAATTCACGATCCCCGCACGATCTTTACTCGGCTAGCTCGACCAAATCTACTATACTAGATCTCAGTCTGATCTCGGCCAGACCAGATCGACCTCATCGTATATAAGGGTCGTAGGGATTAAGTCGGGCATAGGTTGGGTATCTACAATTTCAGTATGAAAACATTTATATTTTCTATATCACTCGCTGCAGCGGAGAGGGCATCAGGTGTTACGCCTGTCCGTCCATAAATACGTCCGAACAGTTAGTTTCCGTTCTTTAATTTTATTTTGCCTCTACCATATTTTATGAACGCATACACAGTGGTATAAAGTTATATGCAAGCTGGGGCATCATCTTTGTCCCATGGACACATTCTCCAGTTATTTGGTTAGATTCAGTAGTTCACATGCAGAAGGTCTGTGTAAAATTATACATTTGAAATATCTACATAGAAATAAAGCAATTGGATTATTTGGCAAGGTTGTTAGAGGTCAGATAGACAGGTTAATAGCTGTGACGGAGCTTGAAGAGAGCGTAGAAGAACATAAAAGGGGTTGACAGCAAAGGGAGCCGATAAATCTAGGTGATGCAGTTTGGACAGTATAAATTGTAATCACAAAAATACTGAACTACGAGGAAAATTCAAAACGGAAAGTCCCATATCAAATGGCAAAATCAAAAGTATGAGAGACTTGCAGGAGCTCAACAAAGAGGACCATCATGGTTATAAAAACTTCCAGAAAGTAAAGTAGGACGCTGATTTTTTATTGGAGTGTTACTGCTCTTTTCTTGAAAAAAGACACCACAAAATGAGATTTGTTACTGGATTAGTATTTATTTTAGATAGCAATATACATAAATTTTACCATCCCCTTTTCCTTGCTTTCTTACAAATTAAGCCAACTGCTTGTGTCATATATGTGCATATGTATGTAATCAGTGTTTCCAATAGATCTGATACCCAGTAGTTGAATGGTTCTAGATATTTCTTGAAGGTGTACTATCCATTGCAACAACCTGCTTGTTTTTACTAATAATATTGCAATAACGGGGTATAGGTGTCACATATGTTCCAAAAATTGAATTTCAATTCCCTGCAGGACACTTTTTTTTTTTAAACTGTTTACATATATCTATCACGAATTAAAAAAAAATCATTCGTCTTTCGTCTGATTTTTTTATATATAAAAATAGTGTCAAAAGCATATGAAAATAAGTGTTTGTAAACATTCGACCGTACAGTGATATATAGTTGTTAATTGTGTCATTTGGTGTCCCGTGGAGAGTTGTCTCATTGGCAATTATAGCACATCTTTTTTTTTTTTTTTTTTTTTTTTTATACTACAAAAATTTATGGACCTACGGAAAATACGGAAATTCAAACAATAATAGCCCTTTGAACTGGTAAAATATAATATTGATGAACGTAAAAACTAACTTTGAAAGCTAAATTAGTCTGCTGTCTCATAATGAATTTTAACGCATATTTGAAAAATCCTCTGGGGCTAAAATGTAGGATCTACTTCCTTTCCGGAACACCTGAGATCATCAGGTTTTATTGGGTTTCGTGTTGCTAAGTTTTTAATTTTCTATGTAGTGTTATGTAGACTGCGATTTGTCTTCTCGTCGGCTTTCGTTTTTCGCTATGACTGTGTCGGTTTGTTTTCGATCTTTGAGATTGATTGTTCCTTTGATATCTAATGTCTCTCTTTTAAAATTTTACACCTCCTAGCAAAAGTACAGACGCGTACTGTACATGGAGGAATTTGTGTACAGCTAAAAATTAGAAGTGACAATATATTTTTACTGAAGCAAAGTTATATGAGAGTTAATTAGAGCTGTAACCATTTTTATAGAAAATCGTGTAGCAGTCCTGTAAACACGTGTTTGGCCGAGTAGAGATCGAAGTGTGGTCGAATGTAGTCGCGTAGTGATCGGATATTTGTCGAATTGATCTGGGATGAAAAAAATAGATAGAAGTCGCAGTCATCATGAAACGATCGGGCATTGGTCGAGTTAATCTGACCACATATCGAACAGGTTGGCGTTGATCTGGAAATGATCGGATATTATAGTCTAGCAAATATCAAAATGATCGAGTACTAATCGGTAAACTATTTGTATTTCGACCAAACTCTATCCCTACACGATCCTATTCCGATCAATTTGACCGCTACTCGACGGATTCTCGATCTCTTCTCGAGTAACTGGCTTTTCGATCCTTACTCGAATGTTTTTGACATGTACAAAACTCTCATGTAGAAAGTTAGATCGATGACGACCGAGGAAGACAACCCTGAACATTCCTGCAGATTGAGTCAAACCAGTCTCCCGATCGCTTAATTTGTCTTGATCGAGATTAATCGAGTTGGTCTTATTGGCGCCAAAATCGCACTATGATCTGTGAAAAAATGCTAATTTTGACGACCGTAGTGCGATCGTGTAGATCGCAGTAAGGTCTTATTACGATAATGGTGATGTCTTCAAGATAGCGATGAGCGTGGCCAACTTTGAACATGTACAATACAATCGTGGTGCAGTCGTGGCGAAATCAGGTCATAGAAGAAGCGTAGTGAGAGCGCAATAAGGTCTTGGTAAGATCGCAAGGTCGCTGTATCATCGTAGCGAGAGCGTAGCAGAAGTGTCCTTCTATTCGGAGAGACTGCGCTACGATCTCTCAGCGACGTAACTACGACCTCACTACCATCACGTTATCACCGCGACCGAACTACGATTCCGCTACGACTATACCACATTTACACCACGCTGTTCAAGAGCATAGAACGATTCTGGCACGCCACTGCTGCCCTCGTCATGCGCTTCTTTCGACCTGACTACGTTCTCAAAAATAACGTCAACATTGTGTTCCATATCAATACTGTTGCATTCCTTCTATTTGTGACTAATACGTAGATTTCTAGGAAACAACACAGTCATGCCACAAAAACTACCAGAACATGTGGGCCTGGCGGTAGGAGTAGATGTAGAGGAAGAGGGAGTTCTGATAGTAACGGATCCAGCAGAGATGTCGGAATTATTAGTTCAACCTTAATTTCAACCTATTGCTGGTCCATCAAGCTCAAATGAAGATATTTTAGTGAAAAATAGTAGAGATGACACAGATGTGTCAATTATGGTTGAGCCGTTAGAGAAAAAGGACAAGAGGTCAAAATTACAAACAGACAAACAAATCCTGAAGAGCTTTCATACATCTTATGTCAAATTTAAACCTGAAGTGATAGAGACCGAGAGTCTTTTGATTTGAGGTCCTTGGCTAAAAAAAGAAAAGAAGGTCAAGGTCAGGGGTCAAAGTCATATTTTTAATTTAGATTTTGGATGTTTCGTTCCCGAGGGTATCACCAGCCCAGTAGTCAGCAATTTGGTGTTGACATGAATATCAATTACATGGTCATTTTTATAAATTTCCCGTTACAAAAAAGAATTGTTCGAAAAACTAAGGATTTTCTAATCCCAGGAATGGATTACATTAGACGTACTAGTATTTTGCACAACGTTTTAGAATTTTTGGGTCTTCAATGCTTTTCAACTTTGCACTTGTTTGGCTTTAAAATTATTTTAATCTGAGCGTCACTGATGAGACGTATGTAGATGAAACGCGCATCTGGCGTACTTAATTATAATCCTGGTACCTTTGATAACTATTGGCTCATTTTCACTTTTTTTCAAAGACTGTATAATATATCGACAACACATACATTTTGGTTGAAAAGGTACGCTAACATTGAATTTGAGTTATCACCCCATTTATATTTAAAATTACGCGTGTGGTGAAATATAACTCATTCACCATATATAATAAAGACCTAGTGTCTTCAGTGGCGGATCTAGACATTTTCATAAGAGGGGTCCCACTGACTGCCTAAGGGGCGGCCGATTCCGTCACGTTTCAGTGATTCCCTATATAACCAAGCAAATTTTTTCTGAAAAATGGGGGGGGGGAGGCCTGCCCCCCCCTTCAATCCGCTTCTGGTCTTTTGATTTGGGCTCCTTGGTTTATAACCTTCAAATTGAGCTCAAGGTCATAGGTGACGTTCTAGATTTTGACCGTTGCCTTTACTTCATTAGTATACATGCTAAAACAATAGGACTTTTTGCATTAGGTTGATAAATTTCGTGCATAAGAAGCGCTTTTCCGAACCTACACTCACCAGGAATGCTTGGTAACGTTGATGTTATGATGTACAATTTGTACATGTGAAAGCGAAGAATGTTTAATACGTGGAAATATTAGGAGTTGTATGACTTAAAAGGATATATTTAAAGAATAGCGAAGTCATTTGAAGGCAACTTTATCTCAAACTTTGGAACCTTAGTGTTCTTAACAATTATAAATCTACCAAATGGATAGTAGAGAAAAGTAGGTCGTTATAGTCACATTAGTAACAAAGTTCTGAATACTGGTGTCATTATACCCATGTGGCATAACTGTCCACCGGCATTGGCACCGATCTAATGCTACTAAATGTTAAGAAAAACTTTTAAACAAACGTACTAAGTTTATTACATAATTAGATCAATACAAATTTTCCTGGCAAACGAAATGGTTAATGGTATCACAATGTTGATTGTGCCAATCTAATCCATAGAAACCAAGTAATGATCCGCAGTGTTGGTTGTTGTTCCCAGGTTGTAATGGATGCCAGTCCGTAAAATTAGGGAGAGATCTGCTATGTGACCATTCCCAAGTATTCACATTAGCAATATCAGTCAATCCTATCCAATAAGAAACTGTGTGATCTATAAAATATTAAGTCATTCACAAACCTTGATTAATCACTGAAACAATTTGAAAAAAAATATTCTGTAAAACACAGTACAATAGTTAAGTTCTATCAAATCTTTTGATTTTTCAACCCGGTAGACCACCATTGCCCACGTGAAATTGGAATAGGCCACAACGCTTTTCAATATAAAATAGTAGAAAACGCTTTGCACTTATTACTTTGGGATCCCATACGGCATATTTTGGTAATAGTGAACAAAAAGGTAATAACGCCACACAGAGGAACAACTGATAGGCATGCTGGAGTTTTCATTGACAATAAATGTTTTGAATTTGAAGGTAATTTCTTTCGTTCTCAATTGTATATGAAATTGTTGGCATTTCTATGGGAACGAATTGTGCCCCTCTCCTTGCCGAGCTTTTTTTATTTTCAGAAGAGTCGGGGTTCCTTCAGACGTTTGTCAAACCAAGAGGATAAAAAATCCCGATCATTCAATTCAATATTGAGATATATTGAGCTTCATTTTTAAACTTACACCTCAAGTTTGACATTAGTGGTCATCTCAGTACTAAAATCTATAATAAACAAAACAATTTCAATTTTGAAATTATCAATTTTCCTCACCTAGTTTCAATATACCAATCGCCTGCATAATTGGATGTGTATTTCCCAAACTTATTTGATATTCAAAAACTTGAAGTTCCTACTCAGACTTTATAAAACGTCACCAGTGTCGGGGCAAATGTTTCATGAACCAATAAATGCTGAAGAACGTCTTTTTCTTTTTCGAAAGGAAGATACCAAGACCTACTTTACAAATAATCCGCATCAACCTTTAAATAATACATGACGTTGTTTACCATCCTAATTAGGGTTATAGAGTTCTGTTTAGGGAGCAATCATTTAACTTCGAAAAAAGGTAGGGGGAGGGGGGGGGGGGGCTATTTATTAGAAATGCCTATACTTAATGAGGAATGTGACATTTATTATTTTTCGTTTGATGCGTTTGAGCTTTTGATTTTGACTTTTGATTATGGACTTTCCGTGTTGAATTTTCCTTGCAGTCCAGTATTTTTTGTTATTTTATTTTCTAACAATTATACCAGAATTCAATGAAGATTAATATTTGCAAATTTTTCACTTTAACCTGTAGTTAGACTGTCAATCTTTTCGTTGTTGACTTTTTTTCTGAAATCTGATTACAACTTTTTTTCTTTTGAAAATTCCCATATTTTGTTAACCCTGGAACTTTTTACAGATGAGATGCAAACGATACCAAAGGCTTCTACGTAGTTTGATTGTGCTAATTTTAAGAGGCAATGCAACTGTTAGCGACTTACATCTCTGGTGGATAATTATCTCATTGGCAATCATAGCCCATCTTTTGTTTTTAAGTGGGAGCAATATAAGAGTGAGTTAATATTGCAACATTGATATACAATAACTTACTATTAAAGTGTAAAGCTTTCAGATGATTCCTTAAGAATGAATTAGTTTCAGCATCATATATTTCGGCGAGGTATCCGCCTAGAGCCCTACAGCGTAGCTAAAAGAATAATGATATCTTCAATATAAACATGTTTACACGTTTTGTTCATAGATTTAAATAAACGAGTGACAAAAGAAACCAGAAGGACAGTCAAACTCATAGATTGAAAATAAACTGACAACGCCAGGGATAAAAATAAACAAACGTTCACTTCTCATAAAATTTGACCTCATATCTTTTGTCAAATATTGTCTTAATACGATATTTTGTTTCGGAAAAAAATGTACATTTATCATTGTAGCTGGTCATACAAGTGAGAGGTTAAGCTAGCGATAAAACTAGGTTCAATCCACTATTTTCTACACAAGAAAATACTGGTACAAAGTCCGGTATATAACAATTAATAATCATTTGTTTGAGGTTTTGATTTTGGTATCTGAAAAGGGTTTTTCCGTTTAGAATTTTCTTGAAGTTAAGTAATTGTGTGATTTAATACCTTTTTTATGTGTCATTTATGGGCATTATGTTTTCTGGTCTGTGCGTCCGTCGTTCGTTCGTTCGTTCGTCCGTCCGTCCGTCCGTTCGTCAGTCTTTCCTGCTTCGGGTTTAAGTTATTGATCGAGTTTTTGATGAAGTCAAATCAATTTGAAACTTAGTACACATGTTCCTTATGATATGATTATTCTAATTTTAATGAGTTTTGACCCGATTTTCACGGTCAACTGAACCTAAAAAATGATAGTGCGAATGTTTGTATATGGTCTATTTTTTCCGGTGCATTATGTTTGCACGCATTACCATTACATTTGTGCGCACTTTTTGATTACATTTGCGCGCATTTATTTGACAGGTAAACTCAGGTTAATATAGGCCATATTACTGATTAATTTATTAATTTATTCAAATATTTATAAGTGCAAATACCCCTTCTATCAGTCTGATACCTCTGCGAACCAATGAAGAGCTGGAAGTTGGATTTCAGACAGGATAATTCCGTTTTATCATGCACAAGGAATTAAAAATATACAGATAAAAATGTTGAAATGTTAAAACAGCTAATCTAAAAGGTATAAACTAAAAGCATTGGTAGAACACGACTTTGCCTGTTGGTACGTGCCTAGAATTATTTGAAGCCAATTGCTTTGAGAAATGAAGGTCTATTAATTTCTCAAACCTGATATTTTTTGAACTGCTCCATCAAATTATCTGAAATATTTACAATGAAATTACATGTATGTCTTAGTCTGTAACGATATTTATTATGCTCACTTTATATTTTGATTTAGAATTTAAGCAAATGAAGGTTTAATTTCAATTCTTGTATATTTGTATTTCTATATTACCCTTTTTTTTTACCTGAGTTAACATGTAAAGTAAATTCGCTAAAATGTAATCAAAAGCTGCGCGCAAACGTAAAACATTTTAATCCCCAAATGCGCGCAAACGTAATGCGCCCATTTTTCTTATCCCGCGTTTAATTACTCACCTCTGCGTTACTCCAGTTTTCTACTCCTACTGACAACATAAAACATGTACGTCTCCATGGTAACCAACCGTGATGACATGCTTTGTCCGGTTTATTGCCAATTAAAACTAAAATTTAAAAAGGATATTACATTTATTTACTATAGCTAGTTAATGAATATTCGTATGTGTACTTGCATGAGTTTAATTTGAATTAATTTAAATAATGAATTGATTTATCATGGACGCTTACATTTAAATGTGTTATTTTCTTTAAAAATATATGGTTGATAAAAATAATGAACCGCCTTCAAACCTCTCGACTAATATTCATAAAAGTAAACAAATAAAGACGGCAGCATCATTAAAGACACTTCAAAGAAAGTTTAAAAAAAATTTATATCTGTATTTACCCCAGTGCCGAATGACCAAATACCAAACAAGGGTATCAGTTCACATTCTAGAATCAGTATATTTCATATAACATCAAATCGGATGAAAAAGCTCTTAAATAAGATCAGCCCTCATAAAGCCAACAGCCAAGATAACATCAGTGACCGCTTACTCAAAGAAATGCAGACACAGATTCAATGCCAAATTTCAAAAATCTTACGTCACTGGAATCACAACTAACGACTGGAAACATGCTAGAGTCGCACCAGCATATAAAAATGGGGATAAACATAAACCTGTCAATTATAGACCCATCTCATTAATTTGTATTTGCTGCAAATTAATGGATCTCTATATTGTACCACCTAATGACTTTCGGTACTCTCCATCTTGCGAAACACAACTTATCTCATTCATCCAAGAACTTAAATCCACAAACAATTCAAATACACATATAATAATACGATTGCGCATGCGTCACGTTTTGAAGTTCTTTGTGTATCTGTGCTTGAAAATATTGAAATATTTGCTACTTTGGATATAGTTTGGAAATATATTTATTGTGAGAATGATTCCTATGGTGTTTATCTACTAAATGTCACAGAATCTGGAGAACAAAGGTGAAAAAAGACCAAGATTATCAGACGGCGAAACTCCAAAACCAGAAGGTAAACTATACAAAATGTCTTCTGACGATGATGATATAAAAGCTCAGTTCAAAACTATTATAGAATCTATGAATAATATAAAGAAAGGCCAATCGTCTATGCAAAAGATGTTTGAAAGTAAACTTGATAAAATGAAAACAGAACTTATGTCTAGTATAGATGATAAAGTCAAAGTTTTGAAATCTGATATTGATTTACAATGGGGACAACAACAAACTAAGATTGAACAGTTGTCAAACAGTGTCAAAAGTGTTATGAATAGATTAACGGTAGTGGAAGGAGTTGTTGCCGAAGGCAGCATTAGTGGTGCAACGAACGTGAACCAAACAAATCAGTCATTCCAAAACAATCAAGTTAATCCGCTGAACAATGATGAAATTACGGTTATTGCGTCTGGTGTTCCGTTTGAAGAAGGTGAAGATATTTTGATTAAGGCCAAGCAAATTGTTGCCGAAATTAACACTGAAATTTCCGAAAATGATATTGTGGCAGCATTTAGATTGAAAAGTCGAAGACATGACCGACCTGGATTTGTTAAAATTATTGCTACGAATGTTGATACAAAAAGACGTATTTTAAGAGAAAAACATAAACTCTGCAACTCGACAAATTTCAAAAACATCTATTTACGCAGCAGTAAATCTCATGTTGAACGTATGTTTGAAATTAATACAAGAACTCTGTTGAAGGAATTACCACATGGTTCATCGTACAGATTGACTGCTAACGGACGGGTAATAAAGAAAACAACGGAAGCAGCTAGTGAGAATGAACAAACTAATGGTACCAAATAGGATTTAAACCGGTCTGTTGAACATTCCTTAAAGTTTTGTCAAATCAATGTTGGTGGTTGGACTGTAAATAACAATAATTTGAGAAGAGCCTTAATCTGTAATATAAATGCAGATATTGTTAGTGTTTGCGAAACTCACCTGTCGGGAACAAATGAACTAGATTTAGCAGAAGATGGATATAAATGGTATGGATCTAATAGAACTTTTATTCATAGAAATGCCCCGAAAGCTTCCGGGGGTGTAGGATTTCTTGTAAAGCATTCTATCTTGAAAAGTTTTGATGTACGTATTATAGATAAAAGTGTCGATGGTATTTTAGGGTTACTATTTAGAAACAAAGAAACAGATTTTACTTGTGTTGCATTTTCATGTTATCTTCCGCCGGAGAATTCACCTTGGGGGCGCGGCGCCCAAACGTTCTATTCACATGTTCTTTCCCAAATCTACTTGAATTATGATGTTGATGCTATATTTCTATTAGGTGACTTTAACTCGAGATTAGGAAACCTAAAAGATGTTTCTACCGAATTCGATAATGTTACTACGAGAGAAACTATTGACAAGACTCATAATCAACATGGACAGTCTTTTTCCGAATTTCTAAATGATAGTAAATTTTGTGTTCTAAATGGCCGATCAGGAGAACAGTCGAACAAATTCACATCAATATCATTAAAAGTAAAAGGAAAAGCAGTTGTTGACTACGTATGTGTTCCGCATGATTTAGTTGAAAATTGTAAAAATTTCGAAATTATCACATGCAATGAAATAATCGAATCCGAAAGAATTCAGCATCTTATTGGAACAAGAAGTAGAATTCCAGACCATGCGTTTTTAATATTTAATTATGTCGAAAACTTTATAATTAAATCTGAAAATGTGAAACATAACGTTTTGCCGACAAAGAAAAGATTCAGATTTAAAGAAATACCGTCAAACTTTATGTGCTCCGACATCACGAAAGAGGCTATACATATGGTTATTCGTCAAATTGAACTCTGCAGAGAACAGCAAGAAGACATTGATACGGTCTACGAAGAATTATGCAAACTTGTTACAAAAGAAATGGAAGAAACAATACCATATCATGAGGCGTTTAGAAAAACAAGAAAACATTTTAAACACGAAAAACCATTCTGGAATCAAGAATTAAGTGATTTATGGGTAACTATGCACAGTTGCGAAAAACAATTTAGGAAATCTAGAACCAGTAAAGCGAAACGTGAGACACGGGACAAATTTGTTATGGCGCAAAAGAAATTCGATAAGCGTTTACGATTTCATGAACGGAAATATAAGCAGGATTTATCTTTACAAATAGAAACTCTGAATTCAGAAGATCCGAAAAAATTTTGGGCAGAATTACAAAAACTTGGTCCTAAGAAGAAGAATGCTATTCCGATGGAATGTGTTAATGACGATGGTTCTACGTCATTCGATGAGAAAACAGTGATAAACAAATGGGAATCTGATTTTAGAAATTTGTACATGAACATCAATGACGATTACGATGATGAATTTTATGAAAACGCATTACGACATAAAAGACTTTTAGAAGATAATATGCTTGACCCGTTGTATATACCAAATGATATACTGAATCAGAACATTCATATAGACGAAATACAAAAAGTTGTTTTACATTTGAAAGAGAAAAAAGCTGCTGGAATAGATGGAATTTATAATGAAGTGCTTAAAAATGAACCAATTATTAAACTATTGCAGGTGTTATTTCAGTTCTGTTTTGACACAGGAAAAGTTCCGTCGTTATGGAGGAAAGCACTAATTCGACCAATTCCGAAAGGTTCTGCTATTGACACGAGAATTCCAATGAATTACAGAGGGATTAGTTTACTCTCGGTAATTGCGAAATGTTACAGTTCTACTTTAAATAACCGAGTGCAAAATTAGAAGACAACGGATTAATTGTTGATGAACAAAATGGTTTTAGAAGAGATAGGTCATGTGAGGATCATGTGTTTTCTTTGAATTGCCTTATTCAGGATAGGAAATCAACATTTGCTACCTTTGTGGACCTGCAAAAAGCATTTGATTATGTAGATAGGGATTTATTACAATACAAACTGCAATTAAACGGTATTGACGGAAACATGTATAATGCTATTTCTAGCTTATACATTGACACAGAATCATGTGTCTGCGTAAATGATCATCGTACAAATTGGTTCCAGTGTTCAAACGGGGTACGCCAAGGGGATAATTTATCGTCTACATTGTTCGCTTTATTTGTCAACGTTTTAGCTACTGAAATAAAAGATCTAGAAACTGGAATACCTTTTGATAATGAGAAAATCAGTCTTCTATTATATGCTGACGACATTGTTATTCTAACAGAGAACGAAAATGATATGCAACGTTGCTTAGATGTGTTATACAGTTGGTGCCAACGATGGAGACTCAATGTTAACTGTTCAAAATCAAATGTCATGCATTTTAGAAAACAGCGTGTCCCACGAAGCAACTTTAATTTCAAGATTGGACCAAACAGTTTACAATATGTAAGTCACTACAAATATCTTGGCATTATTTTCAATGATAAAATGGATTTTAGTATTGCGACCGAAACATTAGGTAAAGCTGGAGGACGGGCACTAGGAGGTATGATATCAAAGATTCACAATTTTAAGGACGTTGCATTTAAAACATTTGAAACCCTTTTCGAGTCGTGTGTTGTACCAGTCATTGATTATTGCGCAGGTGTTTGGGGATATAAAACATACCACTCCATTGAATCTGTACAAAACCGTGCTATTAGATATTTTTTGGGATTACACAGATTTGCACCAGTAGTTTCTCTAAACAGTGAACTAGGATGGTTACAGCCAACTTTAAGACGGTGGATTTCTATGGTTAGAAGATGGAATCGGCTTGTTAAAATGGACAATGATAGACTAACGAAAAAGCTTTTTCTTTGGAACTATAATAAATCGGGCCAGTGGAGCTCTCAGATGAAGGAAATTTTTCACAAAGTGGACATGGACAGTTGCTATGAATATGTAAATTTATGCAACATTGAACTTTTTAAAACAAAGATTATGGAATACTGTGAAAACGATTGGACTGGTAAAATCACTTCTCTACCCAAACTAAGGACTTACATTACTATTAAACAGAAGTACGAGACTGAACTTTACGTCAAAATGAACATTAAGAAACAGGAACGATCAGTTATGGCACAATTTCGCTGTGGTATTCTACCCTTACGCATTGAAACTGGACGATTTAGAAATGAGGCTCCTGATGAACGATTTTGCACTTTCTGCGATGACGGATCTGTTGAAGATGAAAAACATTTCTTGTTGTACTGTAAAGCTTACCATAATTTAAGACAATTATTATTTGAATCAGTGAACCTTGATAGACATCTATACTATTAAACGAGAAGACCTCATTTTTGGTGTCGCTTCTCTTCTTTCCACAATAAATTAATCAACATGCCTCTGTGTCCTATAGGTACAGTGCATAGTCGCATTTGTCATCCATTCATATGATTATTCAGATTGAGTTATTTAAGGAGAAAACGAGAAAAAAGGCATCCGGGTATTGTCCCGTCATTGTACGAAATTTTAAGTCAGATTAGACTTCCGGTTTGCGTTTTTCTGTATACTTTGAACATACATATACTACGAATAAAGTGTATTTTCAGAATTTTATCTGCTATCATTTTCTAGTTTACTATCCACGGCAGTCACAGAGTTTATTAAATAGAGAGGGTCTGTATACTATATCAATGATCACCATGGATCGATTAGTAAACTTAGAATTGAAAGTAAATACGCTTTATTTATATAGTAATGAATGTTCATAATATACAGATAAGCGCTAAAATTATTCATGTGAACTTTTGATACTTTTTCTGAAATTCTCCAATCATTAAATCTTTTACAAAATTCATTGATTACAAAAAAAAAGAAGATGTGGTATGATTGCCATGTTGAGACAACTCTCCACACGAGACCAAAATGACAAAGAAATTAATAATTATAGGTTACCGTACGGCCTTCAACAAAGAGTAAAGCCCATACCGCATACTCAGCTTCAAAAGGCTCCGAAATGACAATGTAAAACAATGCAAACGAGAAAACTAGCGGCCTTATTTATGTACAAAAAATGAACGAAAAACAAATATGTAACACATAAACAAACGACAACCACTGAATTACAGGCTCCTTACTTAAATAAATGTTCATAACATACTACATGTATGTTCATATTGAAATTGATAGAAAACCAAACATTGTGAACTTTGGAAATAAAGGTGGAGGGTAAAAAAACATTTTCCTGTCCCCAATAACCTATGACTTATGATACTTTTGCTGAAATTCTCCAGTCATTCTGTTTTTAACAAAATTCTTCCAACAACACTTTACATACTGATACTTTAAACTACGCTCTGAATGCCCGCGATTTCGCGGGTGTGTTCTAGTTTTATTGACAATAGAACATTTGCTAATTTAATGACACTTCATCAAAGACAAACTGCTAAATATTTAAATTTATTTTTCTGTAAAAGAAAGGAACTTCTTTATAAGTAACAATCACATTGCGCAATGCAAATTTGAACATTAGGTTTAAAGTGACTTATAGGTCCAACGGGCCGGGTGTAAATTTATTTAACTATTGTATTCTTATTATGTAATATTATATATACTACACATGTCACTATAATAAATGATATACTTACTTACTTACTTACTTACACAAACATATTAATAGTAATGGACTTTGCGAAAAAGTTTGATAAAGATCCATACGTCACTTACTATACAAATTAAATCATTTACTAGTAATCAATTAAAACACATTGAAATGGACCTCTCTCTGCATTTCTCTCCGACCGTATTCAGACAGTTGTTCTGGAGGGAAGATCATCAAGCACAGTCCCAGTCCCAGTCACCTCTGCGGTTCCACCATGTACTGTCTTAGGTTCAGTCGTATTCTTGGCTAATATTAACGACCTCCCAGACTACCTTACTTATAGCAAACTAAGATTATTTCCTCATGACAGTATCATATACATGCCTGTTAAATCCCAGGGTGGCTGCTTCAAACTGAAAGCTGATCTTGATGCACCTGCGAAATAGGAAGTGGACTGGCTGATGGCCTTTCATCCAGACAAGTTTAATATTCTCTCTGTCACAACTAAACGTTAACTTTACAACATAATTACACTCTTCCCAATCACATTGTAGCAACTGTTATATCTGCTAAGTACTGAGACATCACACAACAATCAAACCGAAAATGGGACAAACACTGATCAGTCTTATGTAGACGAAACGCGCGTCTGGCGTACTAAGTTATAATCCTTGTACCTTTGATAATTATTTTCACCGCTGGGTCGATGCCACTGCTGGTGGATGTTTCGTCCCCGAGGGTATCACCAGCCCAGTAAACAACAATGTGGTCATTTTTATAAATATTTTGATATGAGCGTCACTGATGAGTCTTATGTAGACGAAACGCGCGTCTCGCGTACTAAATTATAATCCTCGTACCGTTGATAAAAGAGACACGAAAGATACCAAAGGGACAGTCAAACTCATAAATCTAAAACAAACTGACAACGCCATGGCTAAAAATGAAAAAGACAAACAAACAACAGCACACACGACACAACATAGAAAACTAAAGAATAAACAACACGAACCCCACCAAAAAACTAGGGGTGCTCCGGAAGATAACTTATAGATGACAATATCTCGAAAGCTAATAAAACACTCGGCTTTCTTAGAAGAAACATGAAAACATCAAATCAAAACATTAAGAGCCAGGCATACCAATCATTTGAACGTTCAAAACTCGTGTACTCTTGCTCGGTTTGGAACCCCCACACTTCAGAATCTATCTTGGAGATAGAGAGGGTCCTAGGGAGAGCTGATCGGTATGCCTACAACGGGTATCATAACAATCAACTGGACATAATTAACTCCAACGCAAATAACGTACAATATCACACACCATCTTGATGTTATATCATCTAGCATAATTCTCATTTCATCACTCTCAAGAACCAAGAAACATTATTCACACACCTTCAGACATATTTATACATCCAAAGACTCGTACAGATTTCTATTTTTCCATTACACAATAACGCAATGGGATCGATTAAAAACTGCAGTTGTTAATTCACAGACAGTTGACTCTTTCAGAGAGTTGCTTACATATGCTGTTGTCTCTACTCTTATTTAAATGGCTTCATCTCATGTACACAATTGTAATCACCACATCAGTTCTATGTATCATTTTTTTGTAAATAACTTCATATTAACTTGTTTTAAATAAATAGGCCACGTTTGCGACAGTTATTAATCATCTTTATTCAGATGGATGACTCTCACAATTCGTTATTGATGATATGAAAATCGGTAAATGAAATTTTAAGATTCTACATACAGATGAACAGTTTTCTATTATGACAACAACTGGTTACTATCATCACCATGTCAACCACTGTTTCGTCAAATGGAAACTAGGAAAAATATCGATGGTAATATATTTGGCGAATTACTGACATCATATTCATTCTTGTCAATTTCAATAAAAATCTGGGACTATCGAAGTTCACTGATAGTTGTCATTTGTCGGATCTGCTTATCCTTCCGGAGCACCTGAGATCACCCCCAGTTTTTGGTAGGGTTCGTGTTGCTCAGTCTTTAGTTTTCTATGTTGTTTTTTCTGTACTATTATTTGTCTGCTTGTTTTGTTTTTTTTCATTTTTAGTCATGGCGTTGTCAGTTTATTTTCGATTTATGAGTTTGATTGTTCCTCTGGTATCTTTCCTCCCTCATTTGTCAAATACACACTTTCACATGGTCGATAATGTTTGTCAAAGCATGAAACACCAGTTTTGTTGCATGGCACTCACGTATTGACATACAAATACGTGTATTGGTGAATCAAAATTTGCTCTGATCAATAAAACAAAAACCCAAATTATTTTCATGAAATGTCGATATTTAATCATATGATTAAGTTAAGGACCATTTATTTTAATTTCAATTGCAAAAGAGTAAGCGATCTTGTCTGAAAAAACCTTGTAACAGCGATTGACTCTCAACCTATATTAGTTCAATATAAGATCGGTGGATTCAAAGTCATTAGTTCAGCAGCTTTTGTAACGCCTACATCTCATTAATGGGGAAAGAAAGTGAATTTTTGAAAATTTGCAAATTGAAAAAAATAGATAGTGGCAGAAAATGAAATGCATGCTATTGACAAAACACCACACAAGGTGTCGTGTTTACATTATTAGTACTTGTCCCGTTGCCCTGGGTAAAATATAAAACTTTATTTCAAATAATAGTGGTCCTTAATCGTTGTCGAGTTTATCTCCCTGACGCATACTTCTTATTCCTCTTAATTTTTTTTCTTTTATATAAGCTCTTAACAATTACATCCTTTTTCTTATTTTCAAATTCTGATTCGAGCTTTCATGGAGTGACTTTGATTGTCTAAATACACATCTTGTGCATCAAACCCGTTATTTGTATTATACATAATTTATATGAAAATTCGTGAAACAAATAATAAACATTAGACTTGACTGTGTTCATTATTTAAATATAAAATATAATTATAAACGTTTACATTTACACAAATCCAAAACAGAGACACTGGCGGATCTGTAAATTTTCTTAAGTGGGCCCACTGACTGTGCTAAGAGGGGCCCCGCTCCAGTCACGCTTCAGTGATTCCCTATATAAGCAACCAATTTTTTTCCAAAAAGGGGGGGGGGGGGGTCCGGGCCCCCTGGCCCCCTCTAAATCCGCCTCTGTGAGACTCTTTTATACCAATTATGATACATGTATAATTTTTTTGAATCTTAATTGGTGCATCCACTTAATCAAATACGACCCTTAACTACATGACCATAATGATTATTGTGTACGAACGTCTAGTACCCCGTGTATCCAATTGGTATTATAAAAACAATTCCTTTCAACTGTATTCTTGTCATTTTATTTTATAAATAATATGTTTGTACATCAAATGTACAAGGCGTATGACTTGTTTATAACTGATGCGAGTTTTGTCTTCTATTAACTCAGTAGTTACTCTCCAATCTAACTAATAGTAATTCAAAAATCAAACAAAGCATGAAGAATTAAATCCTATTTATTTAGGATGAATCTGTGTTTTCTGCTGCTTTTTTCAGATGATTTGATTTTATCATATGATAGACATATTTATTAATCTACCTTTTTTTGGAAGAATACCAAATGAATTAGAAAAGAACGGATATGGGGTACCCATCCATGACACATAATAAGTAAATGCTCGGCAAAATAGGGTTTTAACTGCTGTTATAAGTTTCAAATTCACAATAACGCCTTCAACACATACCATTAAAGTACTCACCTGGCTGCCAGGTAAAGACAAGTCACGTGATAAGTATAAAATATCTGTATACTTACGAGTGGTTACTGTTTTGAAAATAATTAAGACTAGAGCTACTTTCATGTTCTTATATCTAGTTAATATGTCATTGACACACTTATAGCGTCTGTGATAAGTAAATCTAGGTATGTTGTCTGTCACTGATAAGAGCATTGCCTTACGATATTAAACTTCTTTTATTCGTAGCCAAATATGACTTTATCTGGTCAACGAGTATGCACAATACGATAAATTCGGGAAATATTGTGGATTTTTAAACATAAATCAGTCGTCTTCAAAGTCAACTACAAAAATAAAATAGATGAGACTGTATTGGTATAGAGCAATTTAAACGTTCTTTTTATAGTGAAAAGTATTCAAAACTGGAAGTTCCTTATCAAATGTCAAAATCGAAAGCTGTAACTCATCAAATGATTGGATATTACAAACAAAGCACCAAACAGTAAAATTGATAATTAACAATGCCAAATAAAGGAATAACATAACACGTAATTGATATAATAAACAACGTTAGTATTTAACATCTATACTTCAAAACCACCGGGTATTACTTGTGAAGTTGATATGTAATATTTATCAAAAACACTGAACAAGGTCTTGGTATGTTCTGGGGAACTTTTTTTTAGAAAAAGGGCGAGACATAACCTTGGTTAATAAGCTTTCTACTCGGGTTTCTTTTGAGGTTGAAATTATCATCAAAACAGCCAAGCTGTGGTTTCCTTGATCTCTTTTAAGAAGTCTTAATAATGTCTGTGCCAAATCAGGAATATGACACTTGTTTCCATTCATTTGATCAGTTTGAACTTTAAATTTGCCATTTGATATAGGACTCTTAGATTTGAGTTATGCTTCGAGCTCGGTATTTTTGGTGTTATTTTTTTATGATTGATGTTCAAATTGTTTACGTTGGTTTGCTTATGACAATGTTCTATAATTTATTCAATCATTAGGCTTATCCAACAGCAAGCAAAACGAATTACTGATAGAAGAAGACGTGTAGAATATTTCGTTTATAAAACCCGAAAAGGAAAGGATTCTGGTATAAATTTTCAGTACAGGAAAATAAATTTGAACAATTTATGCAACTTTAGCTGAGTTGAACTAAGCGATGTGATGGGGCATTTACCCATATAAGCTTAATTCGATGTGGGAATAACGTGATTTCTGGATTGATATCTCTTCAATTCCATTTACGGTATTCTACGGAATTTTTTATCGAGATTATTTTTATTAGAGGACCAGAGTTTCAAGAGGCAAATTATTTGATATCTAAAGTTTCAAATGTCTATCTGACAAAAAAGGTGGTATGATTGCCCATGAGCCCACTACCAACCGAGACTAAACACCGTAGGTGTAAACACCTTTAGTTTAATGTAAGGCCTTCAACAATAAGCAAAAAACATACATTAGAGTAAACTATAAAGGCAAAGACAACATGTAACACAATTCATTTGGAAAAAAACAGACCAGATATCTGTACAATAAACGAACAAAAAACCCAAATACGATGATGAATGGACGACAATATTTGTGGTTGGGGATACAGAAATGTATTTTGCGATTGAACGTATTTTAAAATGGATTGTCTCCCTTTTCACAGCAACAATCTCAAACAAGAATGTATCAATTGACGATAGTAATGCAAATCACACTATTATGTTATGTGTTCAATGGAACGTACAAGGAGGGGGCTTGGATGAAAAATTCTTTGTCCAGCCCTGCCTTTTTACCCTTTTCACCTCATTTAAATTTGTTCCGGCAATTTTTTTATTAGTTTATTTTGACTTATTATACAAAAACATGACGTTCTGCCGTTATTCTTTGCCAAGTTGTGCATCTTGCCTTTTTTTGACTGAAAGCTACTATCCTGTTTTTGCCCTTGATGTGGTATGAGTCCTAACTCACAATTTATAAAAGTAAACCATTATAGGTCAAGGTACGGTTTTTAACACGGACCCGTGGCTCACACCGAACATCAAGTTATAAAGGGCCCCAAAAATTACTAGTGTAAAACCATTGAAACGTGACAAACAACAGTCTAATCGATATGAAAAAACGAATGAACCACATAAACAGACGACAACCACTGAACATCTGATTCCTGACTTAGTACAGGTGCAAACAATTGCAGCGGGATTTTAACGCCTTCACGTGATGACCCCCTATTATAAGTTGCAAGGTTCAATGCAGACTCTAACGGACCTATAGATGATGTGTAAAATCCATAGGGCGTGAGACCGAACGCTGTATCTCCTATGCATTTTACTCACCCTCTATGGTCCGTAGGGGTCAGTGGTCAACTGTATAACGAATGTATTGCACAACAGATTTTTTTTACCGGTTTTTGTGGGAAAAAAACCCAATGAGATACCCAACTATCAATAAAAGACGTCACCATTTACAGAAGACGTGACGTCATGTACCCTATATGAAATTTACTAACCCACCGCCGTTTCAAAGAGGGTTATTACGTGACGTCATGTACCCCATATAAAATTTACTAAACCCTTACGGATCCATAGAGGGTTATCACGTGACCAATCGTTCAACCAATCACAACGGCATAATTTATTCACCGTGCGATAAAGACTCGTATTGGATCAGTATATTTCATATTGGGGTTCATGACGTCTCGTTTACTATTAATGATGACATCATCTATTGATGTTGTATTTCATTGTTTATTTTTCTACTTAACGTGACTGCAAGATTCCTGTGTGCGATATATTCAATAAACGATTCACTACTGAGCCTCGATTGGTCACATCCACTATTGATTTTACTAACCCTCAATCAATCCGTAACGGCATAGTAGTATTTAAGTAATCACAAACATTTTGCCACTATAATCACAAAATTATTAATAATTTTTTTAAAAATGTAATAAAATAATCAAAAATACAGTCCTAGATTATCAAATAATAAAATGATTATTGAATATTTGGTTTGGTAATCAAATAATCACTATAAAAATGGCTAGTAATCACATAACCAAAAACCCCATGAGCAGGCTCAATTATGATGTCAATTTAGTTAGTTGTATGCTAAGTCGCAAGTTCAGACGTCATTTTTAACCTTACTATATAAACGAGAAATTATGTACATATTAAAAACATAAAATTACTATCATTGACTTCATATACGATATTTCTATTATAATAATAGAAACACGAGAGCAAACGTGTTGTTTGACTGGCGTTACTATTGTATATACAGTAAACGTATTGGTTGATTGGCGTTGTCATTGCATATATAGTAAATGTGATGGTTGATTGGCGTTATAATTTTATATGTAGTTAAAGTTTTGGTTTGTTGGCGTTACCATTGTATATAAAGTAAACGTGTTGGTTGATTGACGTTACCATTGTATATAAAGTAAACGTGTTGGTTGATTGGCGATACCATTGTATATACAGTAAACGTGTTGCTTGGTTCGGAGTACCATTGTATATAAAGTGAACGTGTAAGTTGATTTACGTAACCGTTGTATATATGGTAAGAATGCTGGTTGGTTGGGGTTACCATTGTATATAAAGTAAACGTGTTAGTTGATTTACGTAGCCTTTCTATATTTAGTAAAACTGTTGATTGATTGGCGATACCATTGCATATACAGTAAAAGTGTTGGTTGTCAGGCGATACCATTGTATATACAGTAAAAGTGTTGGTTGATAGACTATACCGTTGTATATACAGTAAAAGTGTTGGTTGATAGGTGATACCATGGTTTATACAGTAAAAGTGTTGGTTGATAGGGTCTACCGTTGTATATAGAGTAAAAGTGTTGGTTGATTGGCGATACCATTGTATATACAGTAAACGTTTTGGTTGATTGACGTTACCATTGTATATACAGTAAACGTGTTGCTTGGTTCGGATTATCATTGTATATAAAGCGAACGGTTAGTTAATTTACGTAACCGTTGTATATATAGTAAGAATGCTGGTTGGTTGAGGTTACCATTGTATATAAAGTAAACGTGTTAGTTGATTTACGTAACCTATCTTTATATAGTAAAAATGTTGGTTGATTGGCGTTACCGTTGTATATTAAGTAAACATATCGTTTGATTGGTGTGACAATTTTGTGAAACAATTATTTAGAATTGAAATCTAAAACAAAATCCCTTCATGAACAAATGGGATACCCTTAAACGTTGTTGTGGGGTTTGTGTTGCCCAGTCTTTAGTTTTCTATGTTGTGTTTTGTGTACTGTTGTCTATCTTATAGTTATTTTTCGCTTATTAGTCATGCCATTGTCATTTTGTTTTCGACAAGATATGAGTTTTAATATCCATTTGGTCCGGTCTGTGTTTGTGTTTGATGTTTTTCTACACATAAAGTATATTGCAGGGTTACATATGTCTGTGTTCGCTCAGTGTTCTCATATAATCTAGGAGAACTGTAGAATTAAACAAAATAAGCCCATCATTGCAGGAAATTAGAGAATAACAACCCTGTCAGAAAAGAGTCACAGGATTTCATTATTGAACCCACACTGTCCTCAACATTAAAACAATGTATTGTTTTTTTTATGATAATGTATTGCTGTGGCTTTCGCTCCACCCGTAGCCATATAAACGGTAAAATTTATCCAATTTTTGCAAAGAATCCAAACCAAAAACATTATTGAATACGTGAATGAAAATAAAACGTGATAAATTTCATTCGTCAGAATAGGTTTTGGTTTGGATTAACCTTTATCTGGAACGCAAGGTACCGTTGATGTGATAACTTAATTGTATGACTAAGAGAAAAGTTTAAGAATAGTGAAAAATGTATAACAAATCCAAGGTAGATTTAAAAAGGGGAAGTCCATTAAAACTGACACAATCAAAAGTCATCAATCATTGGAACGAACAACTAAAGGCAGCTTTACCAGAAGGAGTTGGAGCCTTAGTTACCCAATAGTTTACAAATTTATCAACTGAAGTAATCCCGTTGCAAACGTTTGCACCTGTCCTAAGTCAGGAATCTGATGTACAGAAGTTACTCCGTGTTGAAGGCCGTACATTGACCTATAATGGTTTACTTTTTAAAATTGTTATTTTGATGGAGAGTTGTCTCATTGGCGCTCACGCCACATCTTCCTATATCTACTACTTGAGAAAAGTTGGACATATCACCAACTACTGATCTCATATACCTCAGTGGAATTAAAGCCCAATGAGAGCAGCAGTGGCATTGATCCAATGCTAGGCAACCAACAATCAATCAATCCATCCAGTGCCAGTAAATAAAAATACTATGTAAATCATATATTTAAATCAATAAATGTCTTCCTGGCAAATGAAATTGATTATAGCATCACACTTTTGATCGTGCCAATTAAATGCAGTGATACCAAGTAACAAGGCACAGTGTTCGTCGTTATCCACGGGCTGTGTTGGATACCAATCTGTAAAATTAGGGAGAGATCTTCCATGTACCCATTCCCAAGTATTAGACTTAGCAACATCAGTCAATCCTATCCAATAAGAAACTGTATGATCTATGAAATATAAAGTCATAAGAAATGTATTGATGAATCGAACGCATATCGCAAACACTTTACAACTTATTAGACGACCAGTTTAGCGTAGTATAAACTAATTAATAATTGTCCACTCTGAATATGTTCTGGTATTCGTCTTGTAATACCACCATTAAATTTCTCTTATTAGTCTTTGTTAAATTTGCACTTTTCAAAAAAAATGTACAGAAGTGTTCTTTATTTCAAATTCAGAAATACAAAATACATGTACTTGGCATGAGTAAAGCTTTTATATGAATGGTATTTCTAACTGTTGGGTTTTTCAAAATATTTAAGATGGACCTAAATAAATGGGTTTAACCGAGGTCGGTATATCAATTGCGAATTTCTCATCTTTGTATTTTATTTTAAAATTGGGAAAGATATTTACATCATAGAAGACGACAAGTTGTAAAAATATATTTATGCAAATATATGAATTTTACTAAATGCCATTGCATTAAATATTTTGTTGATCTACGAATTCAAGTTGTGTTTAGATTTGTAGACATGTATGCAAAACGTCATTAACAAAAACTTAAATTATTTGTATAATACCTTTTTTGTTAGATACAAAATATCAATACACTATAATTATCATATGTGTGACGTCCAACTGATATAACTTGACGTTTATTCAACTTCCAGTAACTGCATGAAGTCTTACAGTCGAACATTGATATTTTGTCAGTTTGAAAATTGTTTTATGATTAATTACGAGCTTATATGTCAAACTCGTTTTGACTGATTTCTGCATTTTTTCTAATGCTGAACTACCACAAGTAAGGTTATGGATAGCGTACCCAAATCTATGTTTAAACCGGTTACGTGTTTGCTCAGGCCAGGTGTATGTTATCGAGTTAATGCTGGTTGCTGACTTATTGCTATAATTTCAAACCAAAATATAGATTTTTTCTTTTAAAAAAATCTTTTTGTGTTATCCTGGGCCTCTTCTAGCTTCTTAATGGTATTACATTTGTTAAGTGTTGAATGTCGTTCGATGAGATATTGTTGCAAATTCCGACTTTATCTGGTCAGTGGTGGATAGTTGTCTCATTAGAAATCATACGCTAGAAATTAAACTATCTCCTAATTATAATAAAGGGGAACAATATCAGTATTAAATGTGCATAGTTTAATATATAATTAGTATAGATATACAGTAACTTACTGCTGAAGTGTAAAGCTTTCAGGTGAGTCTTGAAAAAGGAATTAGTTTCAGCATCATGTATTTCGGCGAGGTATCCGCCTAGAGCCCTGCAGCGGAGCTAAAAGAATAGTGGTACCTTAAAAAAAAAACCCAGATTACATGTTTTGTTCACAAATTGAATTAAATGCTCACTTCACATGAAGTTTAACTGATATCTTTTGTTAGTTATTTGTTGTAACAAAAAATCACCTTATTAATATGATATTATTTTTCTGAAACATTTTCATATTTATTATTATCTCACCTCTTATAAATTTATGGGGATATGATTGGTTAATGGACTATACGTGGTGACTATGTATATTTGATATAGGGTGTCACATGGTTAGTTACCATATAGGGTTTGCAACCATATGGGATTAGAAAGGAGTCCCTTTCAAAACAAAACAAATGCCACACTCTTTAAAAAAACCACGGTGTTAAGAGAAAATCTGAAAGGATTCAACAGACGACGAAGTGAGGATGAAAGGTTGAAATAAGTTCATAAAACATAATTAAAGCTAACAAGTTGTTACTGTTAGCATAACGGAGTTACTTCCCTTTCAAAACAAAAACAAAAAAGAAATCTGAAAGGATTTAATAGACGAAGAAGTAAATACATGTAATACACGATTGAAATTAATTCATATAATAAACTTAAATCTAAAAAGTTGTTATAGTTGGCAATTTTTCGTACAGACAAATGGAAGTATAGGATCTTAATACTAAAAAGGCAATATTGAAGACTTGATCACTTTGCTGCTAGTAAAAATACCACAAGTGTAGATAGTCGGTAAGATAAATTCGTTACACGGTGTGCTAGTGACCTAATACGAGATATATGGTTCAGTAAATTCAAAATTGGTATTCGAGATTCGCTCTCACCCATAAGGAATTTACTGACCCCATATATCTCGTATTAGGTCACTAACACACCATGTAACTAATATTATATCTGTTATATTTGGACTGTTAACATTTTTCTTATCCCGAATTCAATCACTCACCTCTGCGTTACTCCAGTTTTCAACTCCTATAGACAACATAAAACACGTACGTCTCCATGGTAACCAGCCATGACGACAGGATTTGTCTGGTTGACTGCCAATTAATACTAATATCGGAAAATTAACAGACATTACATAACAAGTTAAAAATAGTCATGTGAGTACATCAATACTTTTTTTTATTGAATTTGATTATTGGATTGAAACAATATGATGGACGCGTATATCATTTTTTGTCGTAAAATTGTCCTTAAGCAAGTCAGGAAAATGGCTGTTGTTATCTTATAATCCTTTTTTCATACAATCCCTATTTCGTTCAAATGAAAACTTCTATAAAAATATCGAAGATGATGTTTACAGCGAAATACTAACATTGCATTGGTTTTAAATCAATTTCAAATTGGAATCTGGGAATATCGAGCATTACAGATATTTATCATACATTTAGTAGTAAATACAGTAGTTTTGAATATTTGATAAATAGTCTGTTGTTTAATCCATATCGCGCAACTTTGATGCGCACCCTTTATCACACCCTTTATCACACCTGTTCAATTTTCCCTCGCCCTGCTCGTCCGAATTTAAAGTATTTAATCTCTAAATTCAATAGGCTATAAACAAAACAAACACAGATATAGGATTAGTTGCTCGCAGTAACATATTATTTTCTCTTGCGATATATTATTTTATTTTACTTTCTTGTACATATTTCTTCGATTGAAACCACTGACATATAAATCCATGACATATAACATTGTTTCTCATTCGCATCTTTTCTTTTTCCTCGGTTAATACCTCCAACGCCTGTACGTATGTTATAAACATAGCAGCAACTGTCAATATACCAATGTGACCAACTTCAATTCGACGCAACTGCGAGCACCTTCGATAATATTACATTTAAATGCTAAACTTTATATAGTACCATTAAATCCCACCCGTAGATACCGCCAAAACTTTCCTCGTGCATTATACACCCGACATCAAACTCTATGAATAGTATATACTGTTGCAGAACTAGTTATACTAGTTTCCATCTATAAACAATTACCACTAATAGCAAACGGGAAAACACCAATTTCAAACGAAATAAAATATATTTATCACACCCATACCCTTTATCGCACCCCTATTATTATTTTTTACATTTTTACATAAACTCCGTTTTAAGTAATTCAAGCTTCTTCAGAATTTTTTCCCCTCAAAATGGGTTCTAAATGAACGGTCATTCGGGCGTGACGCAATATATTGAATGACGTCATTGTTTGGAATGTGACGTCACAAACGTCGAGTTTTCATATTTCTGACACACGTAATGCAACTATCAAAAATAACTCAATGCCAGAAATACCATACAAAACACACAAAAAAATACAATAAACAAAATATTTTTAAGACAACAGCACGCAAATTGTAAGGTAACCCAGGTTCTTTGGATGAGTAATTGAGCAGTTCTTTTAAAGCTTTTAAAACAAGACAAAAGATGAAATGAAGTTAACCCAGGTGGTAGGGAACTGAAAGCAGTTCAAATATACTCTCCTGTTAAAATATATGATAAAGCGTATAAAACATGGCAAAAACCGTATCACATGCCGTGTCATCCTCGACTAAAGGCCCTCTGGTTGATATTGGTATTTTGGGATGATACGGCATATGATACGGATTTTGCCATGTACTACTCTCTATGTATCTTTTGGCGAATGCGCATACTATGTATCAACATTAATATCGTTATTGTTGAAATTATTATTTGGTCGATACTCTACTGGTGAACTGTTAGTCAAAGCAAAAATTGCCAGTTGATGCATGGCACTTAGGTATTGTCATTAAAATACGCGTATTGCTGATTTAACATTTGCTTTTATAAATTAACAAAATATATTAAATTCAGGAAATGTTAATGTATATGCTCTAACAAAAACGTAAGGGACCATTTATTTTAATTTTCATTGACTTTACGACTGATCTAGTCCAACACAAGATTGATAAAATCAAAGTCGTTAAATTGTCCATTTGGGTTGTAACGCCTAACTTTTATTTGTGGGGAATCAAGTGAGTTTTCACAACTGAAAAACTGAAACTAAACAAAAGATACTGTTGGTAAATCGATGACATGAAATCATGATCAGTGATGTGGTATTTTTTCCGTAGTACGTTTCCCACAGCCCTTCGTAAAAATATACTTATTTATTTTAAATAGCAGTGATACATGACTTTTATCGAGTTTATCTCTCTGATGTATAGTTCTGATTTCTTTTACAGTTTGAAAACATATTTTACTTTTTTCATCAGTTTCATAGCATTTATATCCGGTATTTGATTTTCAAAGATGTTTTCTCCGGTATTCACTCAACTGACTTTGATTGGCGAAATGCACATCCGGTGCAACAAACTCGCTATACTAATGCTAACACAAAAAGAAATTGAACAGCACTTTATTGATGTTCGTCATCACAAATTCACAATGAGGCATTCAACTCGCAGCACATAACTATCACGTCACGCCCAGTTTAAGACAGCCCGAAGCCTCAGTTTGAACGGAATTCATGTTGTTTCAGAAATGACTTTCACTTACTCTGAATTAAATGTGTTTTAAAATTTTTTCATTTCGTACCCGAAATAGAGGAATATGATTTATGATCAAGTTTATGTAGCATGCTAAATATAAAGTTTCTTTATACTTACGAGCTGTAACGGTTTTGAAAACAATAACGGCTAGAAGAATTTTCATTTTCTTATATCCAGAGTACACGCATGTGACCAAATTGTTACGTAATTGATAAGTAAATCAAAATCTTTTGTCTGTAACTGATAAGAATATTGTCTAACGATATTATACTTCTCGTATTAGTAGCCAAATATGCATTTTTTATTGGGGTTTTGATCTTTGAACTTCTGATTTAGTTTACAGCAATTATTGTACGATAGTTAAAAAGGTCTTATACTGTTGTTTATACTGATTAATGACAAAATCAAAGGTTACCACAAATTTCATATATAATCCATGCAAAATATAAATAATTATTTAAAATTAATGATTGGTTGTTTGGTAATCGTTACGTTTCAATTTTCCCTGCAGTTTTGTGTATCTTCTATCGTAACCTTTAACATAATGTACATAGTTCTTTTAAGAATACTAATAATTTGACTAGTAATTTACAATTGTTTGTACTTTCATTAGCATACCAGGTGTTATATATTTAGGAACTACAACTTGGGTTTATTTATTTGAGGATGACATTATTTGGTATTATAAAGAGTTATTGCACTCTTAAAATGCCAATATATTTTACCATATTATGTGTTAGTATGTCTTTATGTATCGTATATATTGTGTATTGTAATTATAAATATGCTTGATATTTTATTGAATAAAAATTATTAGTATTAATGATGTATAATTTAACCTGCTGACATACTGCTTGCCTTATTGAAATCGCCTCTAAACATTGTCGATTACATAAAAAGAGAGTACCACGCGAAAGAAAATAAGAATACATACAATGGGAATGGTCTAAAAAATCATATTTTAAAAAAAGTATAGTATTCATTCCATATAAAATATACAGATTAATCCCCTTTTATAACATGATGATTCCTTAATTATAAAGAAAACTTTATTTTGTAAAATCAATTTAACATTTCGCACGGTTTGATTTAATAAATACTCAAAATAAATTATACAGTTAACTATTCATTAAAAACATGATATCTAATAATAATATTTAAAACTGTAAAATCTAAAACAAAAGAAAACGGATCTTCCCTCTGTCACACTTATGATCCAAAACTATTATTTCATAACCCAATTGTAATTTCGCCCACTTTTCTGTCAAAAAGGCAATCATTAGTCAAAATGAAATTATAAAGTTAACTATGCATATGAACACGATGCACAGTAACGATCAAAAGTTCTGCAAGCTAATACGACATTAGATTAATCTTTCCTGTGCAGGATTAATGACCCAATACCAATCTCTACAAATCTATAGAATGCATGCACTATAGCAGACAATATTAAATCATTTATATAAAAGATTAATCAGTTATACATGGAAACGAATGAGGAGTAGTATATGCTATAATGCTACAACAGTGGTTCCTAGGAGATGTTTTGATGTTGTACTTTAGAGCAGACTCTTTAGATCAACATCATGACAGTTAAGGAAAATGTGTACTATTGTTTGTCTGTTTGTCTTTTTTAATTTTTAGCCTTGCCGTTGTCAGTTTATTTTCGATTTATGAGTTTGACTGTCCCGCTGGTATCTTTCGTCCCTCTTTTACGAAAAAAACTATCTTGGGAATTCGTCCAACATATTTTTTTGTTTAGTCTTGCTTAAAGACAAAGTTTAACGTTCTCCGAGTTAATACTCATAAACTAACTACACGCAGTGACCGAATAACAAAAGTATAGTTATAACTTTATCTATAAGTCTTTAACGCCAAAGGGGTAGTTCTGAATGGATAAATGTTTGCAACGTCTATTTGATTGTTTTTAATTGTATAATGAGAATAAATGCAATTTATAGATTTTATAATTCAATCAATACAATTCAATTAAAGGTATTGGAGAAAAGACTCAAGCTACAAACAACCTTTCTTATACAATATAATTGGTTATTAAAATATAACAATAGTGTATACATTATTTTGTTTCATGAGTGAGTCAGGGGAAGCAACCCTTCGTGGTCTAACGATTAAATGGAATATTTTACAATAAACAGTTTATAAGTGAAACCTCAGTCGGACCATTAGTGTATATACTGCTTTCAAATACGATGTTATATAACAAAAAAATAAGAATCCTTGAACTTCTAAAATTTAGATTTAAAATACTTTTAGAAAACTCGTGTTAGCAATTCACCAAGTACAAGAAAATTAAGCCGGTATACAGATGAGTTTTATATAAAAACATTGTTCATTAAATAAAACTAATTGCAAAGTGGTTTACAATGCGCGACGTTTGGTGACCCCCCCCCCCCCCGTGTATATACGGTTTTAACTCTATTAAAACCCAACATAGATACCATACAATTGAGAATGGAAATGGGGAATATGTCAAAGAGACAACAAGTTCAACCGACCAAAGAGCACAAAACAGCCAAAGACAACCAATTAGTCTGCAACACGGCGAAGAAAAAACGCACCGGGTGGCGTGCTTCAGCTGGTCTCTAAACAAAAAAATGAACTACTTCAGTCATACTAAACTCCGAAATATATGAAAGACACTAAAATTAGATTTGGAACGACAGACACGATTTTCGTAAATATAGTACACATTTAATCAATGACATCAAAATCAAATTTTCCAAAACGTACACGTGTATAAATCAAAACAATCAACTTATTTGTTGTCTAATTTGTCAAATATATATCCTGGTCTCCTTGATATATGATTACTGCTTACAAAGAAGCAATTAATTCAAGGATTCCAAATGGAAAATCAACCTTTATGAAAATTTTGTTTCGCAAATGACGACGTATACATTCAAAATACTGTTTCCTTTCCCTAAAATATGAACTTCCGAAGTAGACTTTCAAGCGGATTTGTGGTTTAGTGTTTTGTAAACACATAAATCGAAAGCAACCTGACAAAGTAAGAATAAAAAAATCTAAATTTTTCACTATGTCAGGTAGTTCTCGACATTAGTGTTTGTATATCCCTTTGGAATCTTAAGCTTCTCTTTACGAAGTTATTTGCGCTTAAATAGTCAGTTAAATGACGTTGATAGTTGCAATTTAGAATAAATATAACACTTATGATCTCACAAAACACCATAAACACCACCAACGCGGGAAAACCTCTGCAATACATTCTAATTTCTTGTGTATAATTCGGAGTTTAGTATGACGTCCATTATCACTGTACTAGTATACATATTTTTAGGGGCCAGCAGAAGGACACCTACGGGTGCGAGAATTCTCGCTACATTGAAGACCCATTGGTGGCCTTCGGCTGTTGTCTGCTCTATGGTCGGGTTGTTGTCGCTTTGACACATTCCCCATTTCCTTTCTCAATTTTAATGTTACAAGAGTAATCTAACAGTTTTGTAATGAAAAAACAGCAATGATAGTCATTTTCTATAAAATATGTTCTATAATAAATAATTACCGCGGTTCAACATGATAGATTAAGACTCAGTGTATAGTCCTTTTATGAACATTTAGCATCGATGTCGTAACATTTTATCTTCGATCTATGCGTTTGAAAGTCCCTCTGGTATCATTCACCCATTTTTGTAAACCATATTATTTTTACAGTATTTTAACATAATTGTTTCGACACAGGATCGGGATTCGGGCCTTGCTATTTCTTAATACAAGTGAGAAGAAACTATTAAACCATGTTTGTACCTTACAAGTCAGGAATATGACAGTTGTTAACATTTCGTTTGATGTGTTTAAACTTTTGATTTTGCCATTTACTAAATATGGACTTTCAGTTTCGAAATTTTCTCGGAGTTCGGTATTTTTTTTATTTTACTTTTTGTAAATGACTGTACAAAGATGTAAATGTTGGTTAACTGCTTTGAAGAAATTTTGTAACATAAGTCAAGTACAGTAATTTGGACATGTTAATGAAATCTAAGTTTTATCACATTTCTTTTTGTTTTAACAAAATAGTACAAAAATTACACGTGTTTCAAAATTTAGCAATACAATTGAAAGGATTGAAGTATTTAACTATTTTTTGTTTATAACTTCACAGGCCAGTCAATGGATTTTATCATAAATTTTCTTAAATTGATAAATGAAGTTTTTGCTAATTTAATTTCATGAGTTCAAATGAACAAGGCAAACATATGCATACATCGTTATTTATTATCTACCAGTTATCAGACGGAATTACATTTAAATATTGAATTTCGTATAAAGAAGGTGTTGGTTAATGGGGTCAAGTAATTGTACACGGTGTTAACTGCTTGCTTGATTTCAACATGTCTTTCATTTTGTTAAGTGGATAAACTTCAAGATTGTTTTGTTAAGTGGATAAACTTTAAGATTGATATGTTATTCATGCAAATATTGGATACAATTTCTAACACGAAATTGATGCGTTTTTATCATTTATAAGACAATAATAACCCTGCATGGTCGCTACACGAATGAGGGTCTACATTTTTGTGGGCGAGTGTATTTTTTCTGTATTTTATAATTTCTAAGTTTATTTTTCTCTGTTATCTATACGTTTTCCCCATTATACTTTATTCTTTATATTTTATCCCATTATTCAAATTTTTGTGGTCCATTTTTCTATATTCTTTTTCTTTAAATTTGGTCTATTATTCTTTATGCTGCAAATCTCATCCTGACCCTCAGACATGAACAAAACCCCAAAACGATATACTGTTACACTTTAATGAATATTAACTAATTCTATGACAAATGATTTTTTTTATGAATAATTAGTAATATCATTTTCCTGCCTGTTGAGGGATGATATTTTACAATTTACTGTTTACCCCACGGAGTGAACTTTATTGTGATTTTCTACTGAAATAGCAGGAATGTGATACGCGATATTTTGTTGGAATATTTCTATCATTTGTTATGTTTATAATTCGTGATTTGATCCCAACATAAGAAGATATAAATAAAAAGTTTTTGCATATTAATGTATTGCATTTTTTAAAAAGAAAATGTATAACTGATTTTTGTAAGCACATACAAATGAATAAAAAAAACGAGGTCTATGATTCATCTGTGTATTGCATCACATGTTGGTATCAAGTACCCTGAATGTACTTAAATTCAAAATTCATGAATGCTTATAATCAAATGAATAAGAGAATGGATAAAATCATAAATTCAAATTGATTTTAGAATTACAGATAAAAAATTCGAGTATTTTCATTTTGGAATAAACTTTTTTTTGGCGATAATTTACCATTATAATTGTGGTCATATATAAGTGGAATGGAAGTTCTTTGTCGATAGTATGGATATCTGCATCTTTTCAAATACAAATCACCAATATCTTATAAGATCACTTTACATTCAACCAATGACTAATTGAAACTTTCATCAGAAGATTCCCTAAATTGTGTATCTTAAAATGTATGATGATCGTTATATTCCGCTTGATTTTCAAGCCAATATGACTTTAAGTGCTTTGCAATCTCGTTGAAAAAAAATCAACTTCCACAATTATGTAAAATATTAATTTTTATACAACTAATTTATCTTTGGTAAATAAAAAAAGACACAATGTTAAAAATTTAACTATTAGTACATTAATCATTCATTTTTACTAATCTATAAATCTGTTGAGACATATTAAACGGTAGTTAATCGAGGCAGGAAGTGATTAAAGTTCCTTTGATACCACTTTCACAAGTAATATCGAAAACTTTCATCATACATTAAGATAGATATGTATAATGATGAATTGAAGAAAGACAAAACCGTAATGTTCTGTATGCAGAACTTTTTAATCACACCTGATTCTTCAGTTAAAATTGGCAAAAAGTGTAACGTAGATGCTGTATTTTTTGGTCTAATCACTATGTTTTGTAATATTGAACTTACAAGTTGCATAAGAGTAACCTAGTTCCCGTTTAAAGAATATGATGCCTATATTTGTATAATTTGAAGTCTGTCAAACTTTATTTTAATTGAAAACATTACAGTGAACTAAATTGTACCATAACTATAGTCATGTTGCAATTGGAGCATTTCATAATTTGTATACCGACAGAAAAGTAAAGAAAAGAATGTAATATTTTCATACACGAAATCATGGTCCAAGGAAGGCATATAGTATATACACAATGTTATAAAAAGTAAAATCACAAGAATACTGAACTCCGAGGAAAATTCAAAACAGAAAGACCCTAACGAAATGGCAAAATCAAAAGATAAAACACATCACACGAATGGACAACAACTGTCATATTCCTAACATAGTACAAGCATTTTCTTATGTAGAAAATAGTGGATTGAACCTGGTTTTATAACGCTTAGCCTGTCACTTGTATGAAAATAATTCTAACAGGACGTCCTTTAAACGCTTTGAGTAAACACCCGTGGTAAAATATGAATATAGTGTTTGGGCTGTTCCGGTCGTACTCGCACGTCATATGCATTTTTTTTATAAATGAGCTACCCGACGTCATAGAACGATGACGTCAGATTATAAGCATTTTACGGGAAAAACAAGTATGTGAAACCGAAAATCATCATAACTAGGAAACGTAAACAAACGATGCTAAAATATGATATAAGCCATTTTTGTTAATACATATAAGACATATAAGTTAATTATCATATAAATGCATCCACAATTATCTAAATACGTTATTGTAAATAGTTTGAGCATGTCACTTATTCGGTTTGCTCTGTTCTTTTATGCCAATTTAACTGTGCGTTTATATATGGGATCGGCAAATATTTGCCTCCATCTAGAGCCCTTCAGTCTAAAAGAATTGCCGTATTTGTCCTATTAGAATCAAAATAATTCATGGGGGCTTGAATATTCAAGCCCTCGTGAATTATTTTTTAAACATGCAATGGACAGTTGCATAAATCTGATATTAACTTTAAACTTCCGGAGGACGAGTGATAATTGTCAACAGCTAATACAGTCCCAGCAAATTTAATCTTGGAATATGCATTTTGTAACACATATTTCTATGTTAATGGTTGTAGTTCTCTATTTTGAGTCTGTTGTCACTGCGAAACTGGGTGAAGTTTGTACTGTCTACAACAAGGACTGATTTTATATCTATCTATAAAGGTCTTTTTCCATTTCCTTTCTCTTAAAAATTTTGACAATATAAATAAACTCATCATATATACCATGATTTTTATACTTGCACTATTGGACTAGACGCTTGTTTCGTCTACAAAGACTCATCAGTGATGCTCCAATAAAAAAATTTAAAGGCCAAATAAACTTCGATTGGCGTGAAGTTTTTTTTCTTGTCTCACTGAACACTGAGCTGGTAGTAAACATATGAGGAAGGTCTTATAATTATTGGTTGTAGAATTCACATGTTGGAGAAATTTCATTTGTCCTTAATGCATGTGTATCAACTTGCAATGTATATGTTCTGGTCATCACTTACTTTAGAAAATACCGTTCCAAGCATCTACAATTGAAGGTTGCTATGTAGTGTAGTGGAAAGCCGGTTTTCCAATTCTAATACACTTTACATCTAAATATCTAGGTGATGTCTTCTGTAATGCATTAATTTGGAGAGCATTATTCCAGCAGTTTGACGTTTCAAGGTTTTCTTATGTTTTCCATTTAGATTATATAGGGAAATTGTTTTAAAGTTCCAATATTTGTGAAACACCGTATTTTTGAAGTGTTTGATTGTACCAAAAAAGAAACTTTTCGCATTGTAAAATTTGATGGATGGTTGGCGTTGTTAAAGGTAAAATCGCAAAAATAATGAACTCCGAGGGAAATTCAATCGGAAAAACCCTTATCAAATGGCAAAATCAAATGACAAAACAGATCAAAAGAATGGACAACAACTGTCATATTCCTGACTTGGTACAGGCATTATCAAATGTAGAAAATGATGGTTTAAAACCTGGTTTTATAGCGCTAAATCTCTCACTTGTATGACAGTCA
The DNA here is from genome assembly GCF_963676685.1 of Mytilus edulis. Taxonomy (NCBI): domain Eukaryota; kingdom Metazoa; phylum Mollusca; class Bivalvia; order Mytilida; family Mytilidae; genus Mytilus; species Mytilus edulis. The sequence goes on along the minus strand of NC_092354.1, from coordinate 71,615,385 downwards.
AGTACAGAGTCACTTTATAAGAATAAAGGAAACACAAAAACACACCAGTAAAAATGAAAGATAATACAAACACATTGACGGGATGTATAAGTACCGAGCCACATCAAATGGATATCACAGAAAACAAACCAAACAGTAAAAGTAATACTGATAATAGAACAAAAACAAATGAAAGAACAATATAACACGTTGTTAAGATGATAAACAACGTCAGTAAGAGATCTTGAATATATAGTAAGAATTTTGGCCGATGGACAACAATAGAGTCTACTTAAACAATATACGTATAGTGTCTTGAAATATGAAATTTATTTGTATGAGGCTTAGAAACAGGAAAATGCGAGGTTCTACCTCGCATTTTCCCGTTTCGTGCCGAATACAAATAAATTTCATATTTCAAGACACTATACGTATATTGTTTTTATACTGAAATCGATAAAAAAAAATAAAAAATAATAAAAATATGAAACAAATATTATTAAAAAAGTGTTTGGAATTTCCCCCTTGGGGTACCATTTTGGAGTATTTCCCTATGAGCGTAGTCTAGGCGGTAAGCATTGACAATTTAAGGAATTAGAAAGGGAAACTGAATTTAATTAATAACATTTGATAAACATGGTATATAAATTACCAATTTGAAGACATAACAGGTTTAAATTCATAAAAGTTTGACCATTGTTACTACACGTTGTCATGGTTGTGACGTGACGTTGTAAGTAGGCGGGGCTTATAGGTGAGTTGAGGTCATTGACATATAAAGCTAACGTTTATACGTATAGCTTTATCTGTATAGTAAAATAGCTGATTGCAGTATAATAGATAATTGACGCTTGTATTTACAGTATTGATTGATTGATTCTCTTTATTTCATAACACAAATATTCTAATTACAAGAAATGAACAACATATAATTACAGATTTTAATTAAAGCACACACAAAGAATCAAACAAAAAACAATGTTACTTATATATATATTTCTTCGAACATACCATACAGAAGAAGTGGAGGAAAGTACGGACAGATAAAGCGCCGACTATACACTTCTGATTTTCTTTTCTTTTCGGGGAGCTTTACAAAGTCAATGGAAAATGATAAAAACATTACACCCCTTCAAAAATAATTGTAATCAATTTTATTTCATTTTTTGTTGATGACTTTTTAAAAATAGTTCGAAGATAAGAAATAACATTTTTCTTTTTTCTCAATTTAAAAGTCCTTCGATACATATACGTCTGTAGTCCAAAACAATGATGATTAAATACCATACAAACAACGATTTATACCTGAACTGTTTATCTTGTAAATATGCACTGTGTTAACAGTTAATAATTGACGTATTTAAGTTGGATTTTTGTATAATTTACATCGTTTTGCTGGAGATTTCAGGTGGGGATAATTTATTCGTAAGTACCTGTTGATAATAGTGAAATGTATCAATTACATCTGTTTTCTCTTCAAATAACTTAATTAAAACTACAAATAAATTTTCTTCAAAGCTAACCAGATGCGAACTTAACTATCAACATCACAAGCACCTGTTAACAATTATATAATTTGTTTAATAGCCTGATACTTAAGGTTAATTGAAGAAATCCGTCAATCAGCTTTCTTAAAGACTTGGTAATCTGTGTTGACGGGAAAGTAATTTGTTGCTTCTTTCCGTAATGTTTATTAAAATTAGACATGTTTAACACAGTGGAAAATCTGTCATTTATTGTCTTCCCTTAATACAACCAGGACAGATGCTAAGTTAACCCATTAACCTTTTGCTATTATGATTGTTATCCAAAAGTTGTTTCAAATTGAAAGAAAACCAGACTTGAGCTTTTAATTCAGTCAAGTATAATGAATGGAAACAATAGTTACCAGACAGTATTTACAGGATTAAAGAACAACCTTGCAACAATTGTAAGACAGAAAAAAACATTGATCGACTGTTTAATATTGTCACTGCAATATCTGAAATCGCCTGTTAAAACAATCAATCTTGTTTTAATTAGACCGATTTAGAAATTTTAATAAGGGCCCTAAGAGGGAGTCCGCTCAAGTCATGCTTCAATTATTCATTTTATAATCAACCAAAATTTCCCCACAAAATCTGTCTATGCTTCTATTTTATATTTGATATACGGTTAACATATAGAAAGATATTGAGGGGGAATCAAAATCATTTGATGAAAAACAACAGAAAATAGAAAATAAAGAAAAACTGTTTTTACAAAACTTGTAACCAGAAACCTATATAAATTGAACAACACGGATTAGTAATAATTATAAAAAAAAAAAATACCTACAGAAATAAATTGATCAAACCCAACAAAACGAACGAATTCAAATAAGTTCTTTTTTATATCTTTTTATTCTCATAAACCAAATCTAAGATATAAACACATTTATAATATAACAATTATTCAAAATTATAATTAATATATCATCTAAAATTAAAAAAAATATAGAGATTTCAGCTTATATAAAAAAAATTATTATATAAATTCTTAAATGTTACCCTTTCTTCAAAAGCTTCACCCGTTTAACTCAATGTTTATATAAACCTGAAATATTAATCAAGGTCATACCAAATATAAAAAAGAAAATAGAAATTTAAGCCTCGAATACAAAACTTATATTTATGGGAAATACCTAAATTAAAACACCATGAAATGAAGAAGGACACCTTAAAAGTCAGTAATAAGATACAACAAGAATTTATATTTCTTATATTTGTTTATGGTTTGTTAGGTAAAAAAAATAATTACAACATCACTCACTCCTTTATATAGTTACTATAAATAAATGTACAAATTTGTTAAAAAATAGTCTTGCATTAATTGCGTGCGTATATAGTTTCCTTTTTGGATCAATTGTACAAAGTGCATGTTCAAAATTAACTTCAAACAAAATTACGATAACATCCTTCCTTGTGCGACAAGTTATTGTATTAAATTACAATCTATCTATTTATCTTGTGATCGTTTTGTTACTTTGGAGGAGTGCGTTCTCAAGGTAGGCAATTGTTGAAATAGATTGACCTTAATATGTACTTATATCTTGAATGTAAAGTTTTGTGTGTATTCAGGTTTATAAAATGTAAAAAGATTAAAACAAACGGTACAAAACCAACACATCATTATCTTGAATATAATAATTTATGAGGTAGTAATTTACCATAGCTTTTATTTTTTTCAATGTTTAGAGTATGTATTTATGGTGGAGACAAAGTGTCCCCCTAAAGAGTCTCAAATATGATAAATGCATATACATTTTACATGTATCAATCCAAACGTGTGTAGTGTCCTTCTCCTTTTCAAAGTGCTGGGTGATATTCTATCGCAACAACTCTTCAAGGGACAATAAGGTGACCTACTCTTGGTCTTAATTACCGTCCCTATTCAATATACTATTTTTTTCCCAGTGACATCTAATTTGATATAATCATGAACATTCTTAAAATATTTTCTATTGGAGTTAACCAATCAATCAATTCATTTTAATTCATTTTTTAAACATGTATGCATTTATCAAAACGTAACAAATCTGCGGGAGCGGTAATTCTTTTGCTGATATTTAAATTAACACATAGTGCGATGACTAGAATATACGTAGATACGATTATTTTCCATGTATACTGGAGATTAATTTCAAAATCCATCCCTCATTCTCAAACCCATCCACCCTTCTTATCCCAATACTAAGCATTTTTCGACCCAGGAATAGACTTACTTCGCCGTATTTGTCAAAACCTTTCGGCATATCGTGTCTTCAATGCTCTTCACAACTTCGTACTTCAATTGGTCTTTTAATATTTTTTATGCGCCACTGGTGCGTATGGCGCACACAATTTTAATCCTGGTATCTATAATAAGTAGATTTAAACATAAATGGTGTAGTTTTGCGGCAGTGAACTGAACGCCTTAGCGTGTCATGGGTTTAATTGATGTGATAAGCTACTGTAATTTGGTTAATTCTGATATTTAGGTTATGTTATGACAGTTTATATCTTTAGAAAATGAATGAAAGTTTTTAAAATTGTGTATACTATTAACAGTAACGTTATGTTTGATGGGTCTAGATGTGGGTTATCGAATAGAAAATAGGATGGGGCAATACTGCAGAAAAATGAGGAACAAAAATAAATAAGATAATAATTTGGTGCTAAAATATAAAATATGGAGAAAATTGGCAAAATCTACAAAGGAAATAGAGTAAAAAAAGCTTAAAATTATAAGAATACACCCCCCCCCCCCCCCCAACCACACACACACACACACAGATGCTATTATAACGATCTGTAAAATTAGCACGTCCTAGTGCACTATTTAAAATTCTACTGGTGCAGTGTATATATAATTTACAAAAAAGAAGATGTGGTATGATTGCCAATGAGACAACCGTCCACAAGAGACCAAAATGACACAGTACTTTTTTCGAACTCCGCTTTATATTATATTTTTCATAGTTTACACATGCATATACTTCAACGAAGATATTAATAAGGACTTGACACTTTATATGTTTGACTTTTTATCCGTCATTATATACAAGACACCTGGTCTTAAAAAAATGCACCGAGCTTCCTCGGGATAGTAATCACGTTTTTTTAAACTGTACATTTTCCGTTAAAAGAGGGGCTAAATATTTGAAGGGTCTATCTGATTTTGATAAAACTGCATGTATATAAGGTAAATTCAAATGCTAAAGTCATATTTCATAAATTTACCGATGCCTATATTTTGGAATTCACATGGTCATGTTTTTCTCTGACTGATAATAACGTCTTTATACAAAATCCATTGGAGGTTGGATTATAGTACTGATCTTAGATACATGAGTTATTGCATTAGTCGTAATAGACTTTAAAAACTATCTCTCAGTATTGAGAAATGCTGTTCTTTTTATCTTTTGTTGTGCTCTGTATCGAGTTACGCCTTTTTAGTAACTGATTCGTATATAATTTGTTGTTTACATGTTCTGTTACACCACTGTCGTCTGAAGTCAGGTTAGGTAGAGAGTTGGGCGCCAGCTAAAATATCAAAACTTTTCATTAATATCTATATACAATTGTATATTGTGTATATATCATTATGATAGCGTATGCACTTTATAAATATGTTATTGTCATTTTGAGGAATCCCAGAAAGATGAGTTTCACTAATTGGATTATTTTTTTTAAAAATTTATTCCAGCCACATTCTGTATGTGCCTTACTCGTGTGTTAAGCCAGTAATACTGTGGTTATCGTTTCGTTGTATATGTTGGGTTTTTTTTGTGTTTTTTTATTTTATTGTTTCGTATATAAATCAGGGTATTAGTTTTCTAGCTTAAATTTGTATACATTTTGTCATTTTTATTTATACGAGGAATTCCACTTCTTGCTTACATGTAATAAAATATTTCGCATTCAGTTCAAATTATTGACTGCGAATTTTCATATCCCGAAAGGTCAATGATATACGTGTTCTTATTAGCAAATCTTTAAGAAAAGATGTTATGCTGATCAATAAAAGGTTGTGTTCAGTAATACATTTGTACAACTTGTTTCGGAGTAATAAGAATCTAAGTTGTAATTACTATGCTGAATTAAAACAAAAGCAAGCGTCAAAATCTGAACGGAGGCGATGTCGCTACGCTTATCTTACATAAGTTAGCTTTTCGTAGAAGACCATGCTACCACTGTTTCGGAGAATAAACCGGCGTACCGATTCAGTGCAAAGAAACAACAAAAGGCCTAAGCATATATTTGTAAATAATCAATTTTCCTCTAAGGTCTAAACTTTATTCATAATTGTTTAAGTATAGTATAACCAAAAGACTTTACTTTATCTACTTACATAATCCATCACACAGTTTCCATCAATCATGCCTAAACAAAAGAACACCATTGATCATAGTTCGTCAGTGTTGTACCATCATGATAGTCAACATTTGATTTACCCATTGGCCTTACCAAATTCAATAACAACGCTGATAATCAATTACAGAAACAAGTCATAAATTAGGCCGTTTGTTTTCTCGTTTGAATTGTTTTAAATTTTCATTTCGGGGCCTTTTATAGCTGACTATGAGGTATTGGCTTTGCTCATTGTTGAAGGCCGTACGATGACCTACAGTTGCTATAACTTCTGTGTCATTTGGTTTCTCGTGGAGAGTTGTCTTATTGGCAATCGTACCACATCCTCTTTTTTTATATTTACAGTTAAAGTTTGTAAATTGAAACGTTTACACTATCTATTTATTTCGCACTAAGCTTCTAGAAACCAGTGCAAAGGAAACGAGTTTTATAATTAAAAAAAAAACAACATATTTTGGAAACCACTCCGCACGACATATGTTTTAGAAACAGCTCCCCGTAAAGTGTGTGTGTTTTTTTTTGTTTATTGTATTTAAAAAAAAAAATTGGGGGAGGGACAAATTATTTATCTATACACATGGAAAAAAGTATTGCAACACCAAATTGAAATTGAAATTAAAAAAACACTCTTTATTTTTTTGTGATATAATTTGGTAAAATAGAACTAGTTAAACATTATTTAAGTATCACCTGAGTTTAATCAATAAATATCGACTCGATAAGTTTTTATCTGCACATGCAGCTACTGTACCCGTGAACAGCAAAACAGATGTTTTTACCCTCATTGTTTTCAACACTTTAAATAACCAAGTTTTTAATGTTATGTGCTTGACACCTTGTAATGGGTCCCTGACAACTCTTAACTGCAGCAAGATGGCAGATTATCAGCATAAGAGAAGCAGGGATGTCGCTGTAACAACTGCACGTATTGTTGGTCATCACCATTCCACTATATGTCGTTTTGAGAATAAAAATCAGGCAATAAACGCTGTTAAAGACCTTCCGAGATAATGAAGACCCCCTATACCATTTGCTAGAGAAAATCAAGCATAATGAAGGTTGGTCAGAAGGAAACCCATTGCATACAAGACAATCCTAAAAAGAGAGTGGTGGCCATACATGAGCCTTTTAACAAGAACTGTTCGAGATGAACTCATCGCTACTGGTTATCGTGCGATAAGACCATTTCGGAGACCTCTGCTAACGAACAGACACACAGTTTTCCGTATCTAATGTAGTGCAGAGATCGCCAAAGTTGGAAATTAGCATCGTGGAGGAAGATCTAATGTTCAAATGGAATTTGGTTCATCTTCCTTGGCCCGATCGTAGCCTGACTTTGAACCATATCGAGCATATATGGGACACTATTGGGCGGAAAGTGCGCGAAAGGATACCCCAGTTCAAACACATCATGAAATAAACAATGCCCTTCATCAGAAATGGTTGCTGCTACCTTAGCAACAAATTAGTCGATTGATGGCAGGAATCAGAAGACGTTAAGATGCGGTTATCCGTTTGAATGGAGGCTTCGCACAAAGTACTAATTTTTTTGGCATATAACGATCAACCATGATGTGAACAGTCATCTGAAGATTAATTTTGAAATGTCTGATATTGAAAAGTTCGACTACAGTAAAAGTTGTAAAATGCATTTTTTTTGTACAAAAAACAGTTCATTTTGTTATTAAAATTGTGGTTATATAAATCATTTTTTTTTCAAACATTTTTTGTTCGTTTCAATGCCAATGTTATCATAAACTATGTTTCAATAATATTATACACATATTTTATGATATTTCATCCAAAAAAAGAGGCTGATTTTTCATGTTTTAACAAATCAAGGTGTTGCAATACTTTTTTCCATGTGTATATTATAGCAAAAATCCATCATATCCTTCACGTGTGAATCGTGTTTATTTCGCTACGTTAGACGATTTTCAATGGTTTAACGCTGATAAAGAATAATCTATTGTTTTTATATATGCGCTTCGTCACGTATTTGTCAGAGGACTATATACGTAGCTGTAATTTATAGTTAATTGAAAGAAAATTGAACAATTAAGATCAATGGGGTTATCACTTCGAGTGATCATGCACTCGGTAATTATCCCCAGTCTTTTAAACAGAAGGCATTCGGGTCACTCTTTTTCAGTTCGATTTGTCATCTATAAATTTGTGCTAGACGCTCGCTGACACTTTTAAAAACAATTGTGGATGCACACCTACAAGATGATTCTGAAGATTGCAAAAGTTTACTAATTGACCGAGAGGTTTATTCAGAATTATTGATTCTAATAGTTGACCTTGCGTTTGAATAGTAATTTAAGTCGTCTGTAAAATATTTTTTATCTTAATTGAATATTAACTTGATAAAGTTCAAGAGACAGGTTAAGTATTGTTAAGAACCATTGCATACTATATCAAGTTTAAAAAATGTTTATCAATTCCTAAATGATCAGTTAGTTTTAACATGTTGATGTGCACATGAATATATACAGTGATAAATATTTTATCTGTTATTTGTTGACAAACACTACAATTATATGGACTTAGCTACATGTACATTGTAAGTAAACAAAAATAACTAAATATATACACATTAGTACGGAAGCGTATAAGCGCCACACAACTGTTTTTAATATTTCTTCCTTTATTAGATTTACACAGTTCTCAAACGAGAGCTTACTTTGGACGTATATTTATTTATATTCGGGTATAGCTATATTAGAAGGGTTGATTTTTTTTCTTCGGTATAACCTCAATTGACTCAATTTTCTTTGTAATATATATACTAGTTATAACATGGATATCGTTTCGGGGGGCCTTTATAGGTTGCTGTTCGGTGTGAGCCAATGCTCCGTGTTGAAGACCGAATTTTGGCCTATGATGGTTTACTTTTTACGAATATTGTCTTAGATGGAGAGTTTTCTAATTGGCACTCATACCACATCTTCATATAATATTCTGCTCATTATTAGTCAATGATATGTTCTAATTATTCAAGCACTTTACTTTGCAATGACTACAAAGGTGATAATCTTTAATATATACAGCCTCCTCCATTAATAACTGCTGTTTTCTTTGAATCTTAAATAAGAAATAAGATAAAACAAATGTTTGCGTTATTTCGCAAATGTTTGCGTTTCAACGCAAAGGTTTGCGTTATTTCGCAAAGGTTTGTGTTATAGGAAGAAATATTAAAAAAAAAGTCAAGTGTGTGGCGCTAATATTCTTCCGTACATTAGTATTTAATATAAAGTTTATGTAAGTTGTAATATCTATGCATTACGGACAAAATAAGTCCCAAACATCGAAACAGTGGCTACGTTTACTTTTATAAATCACCGTCACGTAAAAGAGTTTGCGGAAGTGGTCCTTAGTTAAGGGAGATAACTCTTTAAATCTGTAATGCATTTGTAGTATTGCCTTTCACCAATGCTTTTTTTTAATCATTCATATGATGTCAAAAAATATTTAGCACAAAATTACCAGTTCAATTTATGATTGTATAAACATGTTTTGGTCGGGTTGTTGTCAATTTGACACAATTTGACACAATCCCTGTTCAATCCCTGTTTCAAATCTCAATTGAAGATAAATAAATAAACGTGCCATACATACATGTAGATTTGTGAGACGCTAGTAATGTATATTTCATTGATCTTGATAAGATTGATTGATTGCTTAACATGGCAAATATTTCACGCATATTCAGACCGAGAAAATATTACCAATAGATACATTAGGAAGATTCTGTAATATAGGCCATCAGAGATGTGAAATTTTTGACTGTCACTGGAAAATGAGGTTACCATATTCAGCAGTAACAGAAACTGTGTTGGAACGGACCTCATACAGACCCTAATGCATGTGGCCTTCTGTCGCGACATTGACACTAAATGGACACATGGTAAAGGAAATGTTTAAATTCGGATCTGATCGTTAAACATTGGTCCATTCGAAGGGGCATCATAGGGCAATCGTATGGCTGCAGGTACAGGTGGAGCAGGATCTGCTAAACCCTTCCAGAGCACCTCAGACCACCCCCAGTTTTTGGTGGGGTTTCTGTTGCTTAGTCTTTAGTTTTTTATCAACAGCCATGGCGTTGTCAGTTAATTTACAATCCACGAGTTTGACTGTCCCTATGGTATCTTTCGTCCCTCTTTTACGTTGACCAGTTTCCTTGTCTCCGACAGCAACATCATTAGCGGTGGCAAAATTGTTGACATGTCGAAAAAGTTGTCGAAAGACCATGCGAAGGTTCATTTTCGTGTCGATGCCGTATTTATTTTGTCCTTCGTGTATGTTTATGTGTCATCGAGTGACCGTCTTTAGGCACCGTACTTGTCTGGACTGCTGAACAAGTTCGTGGTCATCTTTGCACAAATTCGAAGTTTCATATTCGCATGACCATCTGGTGTCAATCTGGACAGTGTGGCGCCTGTATTAAAGATTACTCGTATTTATAAAATCGTACAATTGTGTTTTTGTATCTATATATACTTAGTAGATAAATCAATGCTCAGCATTTTCATCCAACACCATTATTTAACATTTTAGCTAGGTAACAGGACGACTTATTTCTATGAAACATATTTAATAATTATATGTTACATTCAAGACTATCAGTTTAGATAGTGATCAGACAATATGCTGAAATTACAATCTCTACGTTTGTAACGTTCCCTATAATCATTTAAAATATCTTTGTCCTGGTTTGTCAATATACCAACAAGGAAACAAAATCAAATTACAAAATGTATTTTTATACGGTATGATATTTTAGTTATTATTTTGTATGGTTTATATGCCGGTATTCTACCGACATTTACACTTTTGTTTCTTTTCTGTACAGATTATATTCACAATTATATGTTTTGATAATTCATTGGTCGATAGTAAAAGGAGAGGGTTCAAATTCTTCAAAACTAGTTTAACATATATCTTTGTCTGTCGTTTGGTTGCTGTCTTATTTGACTTTATTCTAAAGCTTCCATCATTCATATATAATTATATATGCATCCCTTTTAAACACAAATTAAAAAAAATGTATATTTAGGTATATTGAATCTTGGTAATGCATGCACTAAATATTTTTCATGAATTACTCTTTATAAAGTCACACATAGCTCAAAAACTTTATTCTGGTTGAATGATATTGATTTGTTGGATACACTTATGTAAATTATATCCAAATTTTCAATAACAAAGCTAAATTCACGGTCCCGGTCGGGGAGAGGGTCGAGATCCCGCTAACATGCTTAACCCCGCCACGTTTTGTATAAATGTGCCTGTCCAAAGTCAGGAGTCTCTAATTCAGTGGTTGTAGTTTGTTGCTTTATACATAATTGCTTTTTGTTCATTTTTTGTACATAAATTACGCCGTAAGTTTTCTTGTTGGAATTGTTTTTATATTTGTCTTTTTGGGGTCTTTTATATCTGACTATGCGGTATGGGCTTTGCTCATTATTGAAGGCAGTACGGTGACCTATAGTTGATAATTTCTGTGTCATTCAGGCCAAGTGTTATCCTACTTTTGCTTATTTATTTTGCCTTTGTTTTGTTTTCTACATTTCACATTATAATTACTGCCATACATCTTTGTAATTTAAATTCACAGATTATTGCATGATCACAGACCTTGCTCATTTTTTCAATAGTATTACAGTATCACAAGATAAGTGATATCTGATATCATCAACATCTGTTATTTATTAATGTTTCCCTTTTGTATATATGTTCTGTACATGTATGTTTTGTTTTGTACTTTATCTCGTCTATGTTTGAGTGTCCTGTTAATTAATGTATACGTCAGCTTTCGGTTTCAAGGATCTGTCCAAAGTGTACATCATGTGCTTAAGTTTCACTATATATTCATTATAAGTTTTGATAGTTTTGACTGTAAATTTGTAAACTATACTATTATTCATAACATAATCCTCCCTATATTCATAAAAAATGTTTTTGTCCTCAGTAGTATAATACAGTTTTTATTACTGGTTGCTGGAATTGAGCAAAATCCAGGTCCAGATCAGAGTAACAAAAAGAATTTGAAAATAGTGCACAATAATGTGTGTAGTTTACTTCCTAAGTTAGATCTCATTAACAATGAACTACACGATTATGACATTATTTGTATATCAGAATCTCATCTTGACAAGTCAATTACTGATGACCAAATTAAATTAAATGGGTTTCATAAACCTATTAGGTTAGATAGAAATAGACATGGTGGAGGTGTGACCATTTATATAAAAAATAGCTTACATTTTATTATACGGAATGACATATCTGTAAGTAATCTTGAATTACTTTGGGTTGAAGTGAGGAATTGTAGTAATGAAAAATTTTTAGTTGGTGTTTTATACCGTCCTCCTAACTCAAATTCTAATTTATGGGACTTATTTAGTGAGTCAGTAGATAAAGCACTTGATTGTAATTTGCCAATTTTCCTTTGTGGTGATTTCAATTGTGATATGATGTCAAACTCAAGTAACTCTTTTAAAAAGTTACTTAACCGGTTAAACTTGGAAAATGTTGTTTGGGAGTCTACCAACTTTACAACCCAAACTGGAACTTGTATTGATTTATGTGTGACTAATCGCAAAAACTTAATTAAATCAGTGACTGTACTTACACCGATATGCAGTTCTCATTCTCCTGTTTCAGTCGAAATTTCATTTAAAACTTTTAAACAACACTCGTTTAAAAGACAAATTCGAGATTTTAAGCGTGCAGATTATGAAGGTCTTAAAAACCAGTTGAATGATACTGACTGGGATGATGTTGTTTTTAATTCAAATAATATAAATGATGTTTATATGAACTTTGTCAAAACATTCGAAAGTACTGTCAATAGATACATACCTACTAAAACTATTACAGTTAGACCAAATGATAAACCATTTATGAACAACTTGATTAGAAACAAGATAAGACATCGTAATAGAATTCACCACAAAGCGAACGAAAACTTCAAATAATCCAGATCACTGGAAAAAATTTAGAGAAATTCGTAATGAAATTATCAGTTTAGTTAGAAAGGCAAAGGATGATTATAAGTGCAAACTGACATCACAACTTATTGACAAAAATATTCCTCCTGGTAAATGGTGGCGCATTGCCAAGTCTGTTTCAAATTTTACTAAAAACAGAGATTCCCCCCCTTTTTTGGAACATGATGGCCAAATTTTTATTCATCCATTGGACAAATCAGAGATCCTGAACAATCATTTTGCTGATATAGCTAATATTGATATAGAACCAGAAATTCCTGATAATAATGAGCCTCCTCCATGTCATTTAAACAAATTTGTCATCACTGAGAAAGAAATTTTAGACCAGTTAAAAATTTTGAATGTTAATAAACCAGCTGGACCTGATAGTATCAGTCCTAGAATTTTAAAAGAGGTTGCTAGCTTTATTTCTAAACCATTAACTAAGTTATTTAATATGTCTCTATCAGTTAAACAGGTTCCACTGTTATGGAAAATTGCACATGTTAATCCTATTTTTAAAGGGAAAGGTAGCCCACATTCAGCTCTAAACTATCGTCCAATATCTGTTACTAGTATTGTTTGTAAGATTATGGAAAATGTTTTATTTAAACATTTGTATAATTATATGAGGAGTAATAACCTTTTGTCAAAGTTTCAATCTGGATTCCAACCAGGTGATTCTACTGTTAATCAGTTAATTGAAATATATCATAAAATTATTAGTAATATGGATAGTGGTAGGGATGTAAGGTTTGTATTTTGTGATGTATCTAGAGCTTTCGATAAAGTTTGGCATAAAGGACTTTTATTTAAACTTAAACAATCTGGCTTAAATGACCAGCTCTTATCTTGGATAGAAAGTTATCTTTCGGATCGTCAACAAAAGGTAGTTTCAGAAGGCTTTTCGTCAACTCTAAGAAGTATACATGCAGGTGTCCCCCCAGGGATCAGTTTTGGGACCCTTTCTGTTTCTTATTTATATAAATGATATAGTAAATGACATTGCTAATGATATTAGACTTTTTGCAGATGACACCTCTTTATTTGTCATAGTAGATGATGATCATGCTGTAGCGGCTGCTTCTTTGACTGATGACTTGGATGTTATCTCAAATTGGGCAAAATCATGGGCTGTTCAATTTAATTCTAAGAAAACTAAAAATATTGTATTTACTAGAAGGGAAAGGGAGCATCCACCTGTATTTTTTGGGATAAATGGTGAAGAGGTTGAGAAAATAGATATTCACTGTCATCTTGGGATAACATTTCAGTCATCAGCTTCATGGCACACGCATATTGATATTATTTATAAAAAAGCATGCCCTCGTCTTTCTGTGCTTCGTCAAGTTAAACACTTATTAGATAGGAGTTCACTTATACGTATTTATTATGCTTTTATTAGACCTATATTAGAATATGGTGATGTTATTTGGGGCAATTGCTCCCAGCATGAGACTGAGCTTCTTGAAAATATTCAGATAGAAGCTGCTAGAATTATTACAGGATTACGACGAAATTCCTCCAGACAAAAACTTTATATTGAATTAGGTTTAGAAACTCTGGAGAATAGACGTAATAAACATAAGCTTATACTATTCTACAAAATATTAAATGGGATGACACCTGCATACTTATATGAGTTAGTTCAGCCATATCTTCCCAGACAAACCCCTTATACTTTGAGGAATGAAAATAACACTTTTCACCCGCCTCTTTCTAGAACTAGCTCTTATCTTAATAGTTTCATTCCTTCCACTATAAGACTTTGGAATAGTCTTCCTTTGAGTTTACAAAAATCACCAAGTTTGGGTATATTTAGAAGTGGACTAGATAAGTTTTATAGGACTGATGATATATTTAAACCTTTCAACTATGGGATAAGGAAACTAAATATAAGTCATTGTCAACTCAGAAATAATGCTAGCAACCTTAAATTTCATTTGTTTAATCAGTTCTTATCCGAGAACACTTTTTGCACAAACTGTAACCATCCTGTTGAGGATAACCAACATTTCTTTTTTATTTGCCCTAAGTATAATGATGTAAGACAGATCCTTCTTGATTCCATTTACTCCATTGTTGATAATGTTGACATAAATATTGAATTACTACTTTTTGGAAACAGATTATTTTCATATGATATGAATATTGCTATTTTTAAATCTGTTCAGAAATATATCAGTGACACTCAACGTTTTGTTTGAAACTTACTTTAATTTTTGTTTCATCTATTTTTAATTTTTATTTTTTTTCTACACTCCAACATTAATTCATTTATTCCACTAAGCAAGCTTAGTGTCTCTTTCAAGCCATATATATATTTCTAATGACTTATAAAGGATATTTGCATGTTTCAAGGTACTTTAAATAACTGATGATTAATTGCCTATATATTTAAATATATTTTGCATTTAGTAAGTAACACTGTTAACATATATTTGCTCGTGTGTGCTCACAAGTAGCATGCATGTTCCACTATATTGCATTATTTTAAATACAGTTGTTGTGATTGAATTATACCTTGTACATGTAATATGGAGAGAGCTTTTATAGGCTGTGCCTGTTGCTCAATCCTTTTCATATCTTAATGAATAAAATATGTTTAAAATCAAGTCATTTTGGTCTTTTGGTCTCTTGTTGACAGTTGTCTCATTGGCAATCATACCACATCTTCTTTTTTTATATTAATAAGTATATGTTACATTCAAGGCTACCAGTTTGGATAGTGATGCAGACAATGTGCTGAAATTATAATCTCACTTTTTGTAGCATTCCCTATAATCTAAAAAAATAGCTTTATATGTTCTTGAATGTCAATACATGTATACCAACAAGGAACCAAAATCCAATTACTAAATGTATTTTTATAAGGTATGATTTCATTAGTTATTATTTTTTATGGTTTTTATGAATTCTACCGATATTTTACACTTAAGTTCCTTTTCTGTACAGATTATATTAAATGTTGTAAGCTTTCATAATTCACTGACCGATATTAAAAGAGGGGGGGGGGGTAAAATTCTTCAAAACAAGTTTAACACATACATGTGTATCTGTGTCTGTCGTTAAGTTACTGTTTCATTTTAGTATATACTCTAACACTCTGATAATTCATTTATTATTATACATGTTACCCTTTTTAAACTCAAAATTCAAAAATGTATACATATTTAACATTGTTAAATCTTTGTAATAAAATTGAAAATGAAAAAGGGGAATGTGTCAAAGCTACAACAACCCGACCAAAGAGAAGACAAAAGCCTAAGGCCACCAATGTGTCTTCCAGGCGGCGAGAAAAATCCCGCACCCGGAGGCGTGCTTCAGCTGGCCCCTAAACAAAAATGTATACTATTTTAGTGATAATTGACATCATACTAAATTCCAAAATATACACAAGAAACTAAAATTAAAATTCATACACCATTAACAAAGGCCAAAGGTATCCACTAAACATTTTTCATGAAATACTGTTTATAAAGTCACACACAGCTCTCGAACTTGATTCTGGCTGTATGATATTAGTTTTATGGATGCTTTTGTAAATTATATCAATTTTTTTATAAGAAAAACTCAAACCACTGTCCCAGATTTGGGGAGAGTTGGACCCCCGCGTCAGTTTACTAGTTTGAATTGTTTTACATTTGTCATTTCGGGTTCTTTTATTGGTGACTATATATATACGGTATGGGGCTTTGCTCATTGTTGAAAGACATACGGTGACATATAGTTATTAATTTCTATATCATTTTGTCTTTTGTGAAGTGTTGTCCTATTATATCTTTTTTTTCTGTTTTTTTTTTTTATATCATTTCTATTTGTAATTCCAAGTGGATGATCTTCATATTTTCATTTTCATTTTTATAGGAAATTCAACAATGTGTGTAATTGACTAAAAAAAGATTAATAAGATAAACAAGAAATAATTGAAGATGAGGCCTAATGTCAAGTTTAATTATTTCATTTCCCCCTAAAACTTGTTTATTGTTTTCTTAAAGACAGCAAATGTGAATTCCATATCGAAATGTCATACTATTGGTTTGTTTTGATGTGTTTTGATATTTATTGATGTTATTTTAACTCAGTGATTAGTTATTTTTTTAATGAAGATTATTATGTGAAAGCATGCTTACTAAATGAGGTAAATGTCTTGACGAGGAAACAACTAGAAGACTTAGTGCTCGAAGTAAAATATCCTTAAAGTGTCATTCGATAATTGCCGGAGATGAGGTGCATGTCTCATGGTTTTAACGTGTTTTGAATTATAAATGTAATGCACTTTTTAACTCACCAAGGAACGTTAACAAGCTAAACGGTACATCTTTTGCTTTGATAATTAGTATTGGAAATCATTTCGAGAGTAATGCTGAGAATGACAAGCATTTTCGAGAACTTGTAAATTAAATATATTTTTGAGTTGATTTACCTTCGCACGAGTAACGTTTGTCGCTTCAAAGACTGCCATTTACATTGAAAGGTGTATCTACATGGTATATCCCGCATATAATTGCTTGCCCTAAGAAACATTGCATCAGTAATATAGTCCGGATTATCTTTCAACATTATCCACAGATTAACGTTTTTATTTATTTTGTTCCTTGAAGGCTTCTTTTGTTACAAATGACAATGTTTAGCAGAGATAACAGAGACCTACATTTCATAAAGCTTTTGTTCTAGTCGTTTGCCTGATTTTGACCTCCGGATGAAGTGCAGATGGCAGTTAGGTCCGCTGCTGTATGCCCTGAGGTAATCAGTGCCCTCAGGTAATCGTGGCAATAGTGCCCATTTGCGTAGTAATAACATGATCTAAAAATAGAATAAACTAAAAATACATCATTGTACTTTCTATTTCGACTGACAGTATATGTGCGAAAAATAGGAGAAAACAGGAACACATACAATTTTTTACAATAAGATACGACAAATAATTCACGAAAAAAATTCAAATATTTGGTTTATTTGTGATCATTGCAACGTGAACATATATTTATTTAGTGAAACGTAAATGACTTAAAATAATTAAAAAGAAAACACTTTTTGAATTGCGATTTTAACTTTTATAATAATAGTTGTCAAAAACTGGTTTCATAGAGATTTATGTAAATAAATGTATATACAATTATGGATTTTTTTCCTTCGGCGAAAGACAATATTTTTTGGAGAAAGGTCGAAAACATTTTTTTCTTTCATTTCAATTTCAGCATTACATATAGTGGCATAACAATTAGAAGCAAACTTTTAAAAAAAAACCATAGCCCCCCCCCCCCCCCCCCCCCCCTGAAAATGAAATGATTGCTGCGTAAGTTTCGTAAATGTCCTGTTGAAACTTTGACTATCATTGTGTTTGGTAATATATGACACTTACATATGGACAGATTACGCATATATTGATTTTGGTTACTTCTTTTAAAGTAACATAAGTAGAAAATGATAACATTTAATAGATAGGTTATTAAAATCAGTCCATCTTGTTCGACTACATGAGGGGCAGTGGCGGATTCATTCCTTTTTTTTTTAAAGGGGGAGTCCCCAATCCAGGACACAAGGAGGGGGTTCCAACTATATGTTCCCATTCAAATGCATTGATCTCCAAAAAAATGGATTCCTATCCCCAGGACACCCCTGGACCCGCCACTGAGCTGTTACAAAAAATATAAACTGTCACGGCATTATTTGAATTTAAGTGTATGCATCTTGCACTGTAAGATTAGCATTAACACTAATACAAAATTGTTAAATAATTAACACTTTCGTTGGTTTTTTCTTATCTTTGTTTGAAATGTATTTTATTTAAAGCTTCTTTGTGTACCATTCTTTGTTTATTCGAAAGGGGTAGTAGATATAAATATATATATATACAATTAAAATAGAAGAACCTAGATGACGATATATATGCGTTCAATAATGATACATATAAAAAAGAAGCTGTGGTATAAATCCCAATGAGACAACTGTCCACAAAAGGACACAGAAATTAACAACTGTAGGTCAACGTACGGCCTTCAACAATGAGCAAAGTCCATATCGCATTGTCATCTATAAAAGGTTCAGAAATAACAATGAAATCCAATTGAAACGAGAAAACTAACGGCCTTAATTATATAAAACAAATGAACAAAAACAAATAGTAAAGAAACGACAACCACTGAATTACAGGCTCCTGACTTGGGGCAGGCACATACGTTTTTTTTTCTCATAAAAGTTGTACAAACAATCGATATGTGAAAAGTATTCTATCAATTATATCAAAGTATATTAAGCAAAGCATACATTTATAGATCCGTATTTTACTCGATTGGCTTTAAAATACTAGTAGTTTAATAATATATGGCACTAACATATGGACAGATTACGGATATATTGATTTTGGTTACTTCTTTTAAAGTAACATATATAAGTAGAAAATGATAACATTTAATAGATAGGTTATTGAAAATCAGTCCATCTTGTCCGACTGCATGAGGGGCAGTGGCGGATCCATCCATTTAAAAAAGGGGGGGGGGGTTCCCAATTCAGGACACAAGGAGGGGGTTCCAACTATATGTTTCCATTCAAATGCATTGATCTAAAAAAAAAAGGTGCCTATACTCAGAACACCCCTGGACCCGCCACTGTCCATTGTTCAACTACTAAATTGTCTGTTTTACTTACTAGTACACTTGGTACAATAAAAAACCTGATAATAAATTGTTCAAATAAGGCCCTTGAAAATAGTGGAATTAATTACTTTTGGAGTGTCAAAAAATTGCATGCATATAATGGTGATTTTAAATCTGTTCAAAGTTTAGATTTTTCTACTCTATATACCACTTTGCCTCATATTCTTTTTAAGAAAAAATTCACATCCCTAATTAACTGGGCATTTAAAAAGTCGGAATGCGAGTACATATGTTCAAACTCTTTGCGATCATTTTTTAGTAGCAATAAACAAAAGAACTATGTCAATTGGACATGCTTTGATACTATTTATGCTCTTGAATTTTTATTTGATAACATTTTTGTTCGCTTTAGAGATTCCGTATATCGTCAAGTTATTGGAATTCCAATGGGGACTAACTGTGAACCAATTATTGCGGACCTGTTTTTGTATTGTTATGAGTTACAATTTATGACTTAAATTAGCAAAGACCCATCAAAACAATATTTGATACAAAAATTTAACAATACTTTTAGATATTTGGATGATATATTGGCTCTCAATAATAACGACTTCCGTATGTATAATAAAGAAATTTATCCTGTAGAACTTACTTTAATTAAAGCTAATGATAACAATGACCACTGCCCTTTCCTCGATCTTGATATCTATATCATAAACGGGAAGATTAATACAAAAATTGTTGATAAGAGAGATGTTTTTTCATTTCCTATTGTTAATTATTCATTTGAAGATGGTGACGTTCCCTTGTCATCATCTTATGGTGTTTATATATCTCAACTTGTACGATTCTCTCGTGTATGTAACAACGTATTAGATTTTAGCGAGAGAAATTTATGTATTACTAAAAAATTATTACACCAGGGTTTTCGATATCACAAACCGGTCAAAACATTTACTAAATTTTATCATCGGTATAAGGAAATAATTCGTAAATTTAACTCAACATGCAGACATCTTATACGTTCAGGTATTTCACATCCAATTTTTTACGGAAATATTCTATATAAAGAACAAAAATGTCAATATTCTCCTCAGAAACTAACAAAACCTTTAAATAGACTTATTAAAAAGGGATATAGTTACGATACTGTTGTCAGGTCATTAAAGATTGCATATTTTGGCTTTAATATTGATTTACTGATAGAGTCTTTGAATCGGAACTAAACACATCTATTTCTAAAAAAAACAGTTGTTGGCATGACACGTGTTATGTTCTTCTCATATATTTTATGATAGTATGATACTAAACCCCTAACGGGAGGGATTGTGCCTGATATTCATATGATGAACACATAATCTTTCAATCAGTTTATTTGAGGTCTGGAGCTGGCATGTAAGTTAACTGCTAGTAGTCTGTTGTTATTTATGTACTATTGTCATTTTATTTATTTTCTTTTGTTACATCTTTTGACATCAGACTCGGACTTCTCTTGAACTGAATTATAATGTGCGTATTGTTATGCTTTTACTTTTCTACACTGGCTAGATGTATAAGGAGAGGGTTGAGATCTCATAAACATGTTTAACCCCGCCGCAATTTTGCGCATGTCCCAAGTCAGGAGCCTCTGGCCTTGTTAGGCTTGTACGATTTTAAATTTTAGTTTCTTGTGTATAATTCGGAGTTTAGTATGACGTCCATTATCACTGAACTATTATGCATATTTTTAGGGGCCAGCTGAAGGACACCTACAGCTGCGGGAATTCTCGCTACATTGGAGACCCATTGGTTGCCTTCGACTGTTGTCTGCTCTATGGTCGGGTGGTTGTCGCTTTGACATAATCACCATTTCCTTTCTCTATTTTAATAACTATGTTTCTGATCTAATTTTGTATTCTATAAACGGCATCTATATATTTACACTACAAATCTACAACTCTCAGTCTATGGCTACACGTGCTCATCGTATCATCGTATCATACGCGATGATGACCAGCCAGTACATACTGAAATGATTTTATTCACCATTATTAAAAAAGAGAAACATTGCAATACGAACAGTAATCTATTTGTTTTTTTCATTTGACATTACTTTGAAAGTAACGTAGTTACAAGCACAGGTTATACAGTATATAACTGCTTTTTTAGAATGTTAATTGTCTTAATCAATCTTATTTGAGAGATGTTGGATATTTTCAAGGAAAAACCTCACATCTCCAGTGGACTTTTGTACATGGTCAGATAACCTTAGTTCATCTCTAAATTACTGTGTATTTCCTGTATCTCAGATCATATCTATGATTGCTCACATGGTGAGGCTACCTCAGGTCACCTCTGTATGATTGAACATTGTGAGGTTACCTAATATTACCTCTGTATTGCTGTACATGGTGAGGTTACTCTGTATTACTGCACATACTCGTATTACCGTATAGCGGGTTATTTTCGCGGGTGTAAAATTTCGCGATTTTCATTGAAAAGGGTATACGAAAAATTTTGGCGGTTATTATTTTGGCGGATTCAACATTTTTAGCATTACCTTTGCATGTACATTTTTAAATTGGCGGAATTTATTTTGGCGATTTTGTTCTATCCGCGAAAATTTACACCCCGCGAAAATAACCCGCTATACGGTACCACATTTTGTATAAACTTTACAAAACACTATTTTTTTAGTTTTCCTCAGCGCACTTCTGCATTTCTATACATGGTCAAGTGCACATGTTAACTAATGTCATTTCTTAACTACTGTATATAAATATGTAACCTCAGAATACCCCTGTATGTTAGAATATGGTGAGGTTACCTAATGTCACAACTTCATGGTCATTGTACCAGCTGCATGTTACCACAGAGAAACTTTGCAAAACGCTAATTTTCTACAAACCTCAGGTGACCACAATTGAATGTTCATAACTCCCTTCGTCAGCTTAGTCCGTCCAGATAACATCTATGTTCTTTTTTTCACGGACAGGCTACCTCAGGTCATCTGTAAATTACTGTACATGACCAGGTTACCTCAGGTCATCTGTAAATTACTGTACATGACAAGGTTACCTCAGGTCATATGTAAATTGCTATACATGACCAGGTTACCTCAGGGAACCACTGTACTACTGTGCATGGTAAGGTTACCTCAGGGAACCATGGTACTACTGTGCATGATGATCGGGTTACTTCAAGGAACCATTGTTCTACTGTGCATGGTCTGGTTACCTCAGGGATCCATTGTACTACTGTGCATGGTCATGTTACCGAGGGAACCATTGCACTACTGTGCATGGTCAGGTTACCTCAGGGAACCACTGTACTTCTGTGTATGGTCAGGTTCCCTCAGGGAATCATTGTACTACTGTGCATTGTCATGTTACCTCAGGGAACCTTTGTACTACTGTGCATGGTCAGGTTTCCCCAGGGAACCATTGTACTATTGCTATGGTCAGGTTACTTTAGGGAACCATTGTACTACTGTGCATGGTCAGGTTACCTCAGGGAACCATTCTACAACTGTGCCTGGTCAGGTTACCTCAGGGAACCATTGTACTACTGTGCATAATAAGTTGCCTCAGGGAATCATTGTACTACTGTGTATGGTCAGGTTACCTCAGGAAACCATTGTACTACTGTGCATGTTCAGGTTACTCAGGGAACCACTGTGCAACTGTTCATGGTCAGGTTACCTCAGGGAACCATTGTACTTCTGTGTATGGCTATGTTACCTTAAGGAATCATTGTTCTACTGTACATGGTCATGCTACCTCAGGGAAAAATTGTACTACTGTACATGTTTAAGTTACCCCAAGAAACCATTGTAATACTGTGCATTGTTATGTTACTCAGGGAACCATTGTACAACTATGCATGGTCAGGTAACCTCAGGAAAACATTGTACTACTGTGCATTGCCAGGTTACTTCAGGGAACCATTGTACTTCTGTGCATTGTCATGTCTCCTCAGCGAACCACTCTACGACTGTGCATGGTCAGGTTACCTCAGAAAACCATTCTACTACTGTGATGGTAAGGTACCTCAGGGGATCATTGTACTACTCTGCATTGTCAGGTTTCCTCAGGAAATCATTGTTCTACTGTGCATGGTTATTTAACCTCAGGAAACCATTGTAATACTATGCATTGTCAGGTTACTCAGGGAACCACTGTTCAACTATACATTGTCAGGTTACTCAGGGAACCACTGTTCAACTATGCATGGTCAGGTAACCTCAGGAAAGCATTGTACTACTGTGCATTGCCAGGTTACCTCAGGGAACCATTGTACTACTGTGCATGGTAAGTTTATCTCAGGGAACCATTGTACTACTGTGCATGGTCAGGTTACTTCAGGGAACCATTGTACTAGTGCGCATTGTCAGGTTTCCTCAGGGAACCACTGTACAACTGGGCATGGTCAAGTAACCCAAGGGAACCATTATACTAATCTGCAGGGAACCATTGTACTGTGTATATTCAGGTTACTTAAGTGAACCATTGTACTACTGTGCATGGTTGGTAACCTCAGAGAATCATTATACTACTGTGCATGGTCATGTTACACCAGGTTACCACAATACAACTGGGCATTGTCAGGTAACCTCAGGGAACCATTTTACTACTGTCCAGGGAACCATTGTACTATTGTGCATGTGCAAGTCTCCTCAGGGAAACGTTGTTCTACTGTGCATGGTCATGGTACATCAGGGAACCATTGTACTGTTGTGTATTGTGAGTTCACCTCAAGGAATCATTGTACTACTGTGCATGGTCAGGTTACCTCAGGGAACCAATGCGCTACTGTGCATGGCCAGGTTTCTTCAGGAAGCCATTGTACTACTCTGCATGGTAGGTAACCTCAGGGAATCATTGTACTACCCTGCATGGTCGGATAACTTCAGGGGACAATTGTACTACTGTGCATGGTAAGTAATTAGGGAATCATTGCACTACCATGCATGGTCAGGTTACTTCAGAGAATCATTGCACTACTGTGCATGATCAGATTATTTCAGGGAACCATTGAACTACTGTGTATGGTCAGGTTACCTCAGGGAACCATTGTACTACTGTGCATGTTCAGGTAACTCAGGGAACCACTGTGCAACTGTTCATGGTCAGGTTACCTCAGGGAACCATTGTACTTCTGTGTATGGCTATGTTACCTTAAGGAATCATTGTTCTACTGTACATGGTCATGCTACCTCAGGGAAAAATTGTACTACTGTGCATAGTCAGGTTACCTCAGGGAACAATTGTACTACTGTACATGTTTAAGTTACCCCAAGAAACCATTGTAATACTGTGCATTGTTATGTTACTCAGGGAACCATTGTACAACTATGCATGGTCAGGTAACCTCAGGAAAACATTGTACTACTGTGCATTGCCAGGTTACTTCAGGGAACCATTGTACTTCTGTGCATTGTCATGTCTCCTCAGCGAACCACTCTACTACTGTGCATGGTCAGGTTACCTCAGAAAACCATTCTACTACTGTGATGGTAAGGTACCTCAGGGGATCATTGTACTACTCTGCATTGTCAGGTTTCCTCAGGAAATCATTGTTCTACTGTGCATGGTTATTTAACCTCAGGAAACCATTGTAATACTATGCATTGTCAGGTTACTCAGGGAACCACTGTTCAACTATGCATTGTCAGGTTACTCAGGGAACCACTGTTCAACTATGCATGGTCAGGTAACCTCAGGAAAGCATTGTACTACTGTGCATTGCCAGGTTACCTCAGGGAACCATTATACTACTGTGCATGGTAAGTTTATCTCAGGGAACCATTGTACTACTGTGCATGATCAGGTTACCTCAGGGAACCATTGTACTAGTGCGCATTGTCAGGTTTCCTCAGGGAACCACTGTACAACTAGGCATGGTCAAGAAACCCAAGGGAACCATTATACTAATCTGCAGGGAACCATTGTACTGTGTATATTCAGGCTACTTAAGTGAACCATTGTACTACTGTGCATGGTTGGTAACCTCAGAAAATCATTATACTACTGTGCATGGTCATGTTACACCAGGTTACCACAATACAACTGGGCATTGTCAGGTAACCTCAGGGAACCGTTGTACTACTGTCCAGGGAACCATTGTACTATTGTGCATGTTCAAGTCTCCTCAGGGAAACGTTGTTCTACTGTGCATGGTCATGGTACCTCAGGGAACCATTGTACTGTTGTGTATTGTGAGTTCACCTCAAGGAATCATTGTACTACTGTGCATGGTCAGGTTACCTCAGGGAACCAATGCACTACTGTGCATTGTCAGGTTTCTTCAGGAAACCATTGTACTACTCTGCATGGTAGGTAACCTCAGGGAATCATTGTACTACCCTGCATGGTCAGATAACTTCAGGGGACAATTGTACTACTGTGCATGGTAAGTAATTAGGGAATCATTGCACTACCATGCATGGTCAGGTTACTTCAGAGAATCATTGCACTACTGTGCATGATCAGATTACTTCAGGGAACCATTGAACTACTGTACATGGTCATGTTACCTCAGGGAACCATTGTTCTGCTGTGCATGGTCAGTTTATTATCTCAGGGAACCATTGTACTACTGTGCATGGTCAGGTTACCTCAGGAAAAATTGTGCTTCTGTGCATGGTCAGGTTACCTCAGGGAACCATTGTGCTTCTGTGCATTGTCAGGTTTCCTCAGGGAACCATTCTGTTATCCATTTGTTTTATGTGTTTGGACTTTTGATTTTGCCTTTTGATTTTTTATTTTCCTTTTTGAATTTTCCTTGGAGTTTAGTATTTTTGTGTTTTTACTTCTACTACTGTACATGGTCATGTTACCTCAGGGAACCACATTACTACTGTGTATGGTCAGGTTACCTCAGGGAACCATTGCACTATTGTGCATTGTCATGCTACCTCAGGTGACCATTGTACTACTGTGCATGGTCAGGTTTCCCAAGGGAATCATTGTACTACTGTACATGGTCAGGTTACTGCAGGGAACCATTGTACTTCTGTGCATTGCCAGGTTACCTCAGGGAACCATTGTACTACTGTGCATGGTAAGTTTATCTCAGGGAACCATTGTACTACTTTGCATGGTCAGGTTACCTCAGGGAACCATTGTACTACTGTGCATTGTCAGGTTTCCTCAGGGAACCATTGCACTACTGTACATGGTCATGTTACCTCAGGGAACCATTGTTCTGCTGTGCATGGTCAGTTTATTATCTCAGGGAACCATTGTACTACTGTGCATGGTCAGGTTACCTCAGGAAAAATTGTGCTTCTGTGCATGGTCAGGTTACCTCAGGGAACCATTGTGCTTCTGTGCATTGTCAGGTTTCCTCAGGGAACCATTCTGTTATCCATTTGTTTTATGTGTTTGGACTTTTGATTTTGCCTTTTGATTTTTTATTTTCCTTTTTGAATTTTCCTTGGAGTTTAGTATTTTTGTGTTTTTACTTCTACTACTGTACATGGTCATGTTACCTCAGGGAACCACATTACTACTGTGTATGGTCAGGTTACCTCAGGGAACCATTGTACTATTGTGCATTGTCATGCTACCTCAGGTGACCATTGTACTTCTGTGCATGGTCAGGTTTCCCAAGGGAATCATTGTACTACTGTACATGGTCAGGTTACTGCAGGGAACCATTGTACTTCTGTGCATTGCCAGGTTATCTCAGGGAACCATTGTACTACTTTGCATGGTCAGGTTACCTCAGGGAACCATTGTACTACTGTGCATTGTCAGGTTTCCTCAGGGAACCATTGCACTACTGTACATGGTCATGTTGCCTCAGGGAACCACTGTACTACTGTGCATGGCCAGGTTACCTCAGGGAACCATTGTACTACTGTGCATTGTCATGTTACCTCAGGAACCATTGTACTTCTGTGCATGGTCATGTTACCTCAGGAACCATTGTACTACTGTGCATGGTCAGGTTTACCCATGGAACCATTGTACTATTGTACATGGTCAGATTACTTCAGGGAACAATTGCACTACTGTGCCTGATCAGAATACTTCAGGAACCATTGTACTACTGTGCACGGTAGGTTTCCTTAGGGAACCATTGTACTAATGTGCATGGTCATGTTACCTCAGGGAACCACAGCACAACTGTGCATGGTCAGGTTACCTCAGGGAACCATTGTACTCTTGTGCATGGTCAGGTTACCTCAGTGAACCGCTGTACAACTGTGCATGGTCAGGTTATTCATAAAGATAGACAAGAATGAGATTTACAGATAATTTAGTAGACTGAATTATTTTCTGAACTCATTTTTTTCTGTTTGTTTATAGGTTTATGGTGAATGGAAACATAAATATAGACTTTTTAAAAAATCTTGCATCTTTGGGATATCATTCCAGGAAAATGAAAGGATATCATGTTTACTTGAAGTGGTGAGGTCTAGTAAAAATAGCAAACAGACAATAGAAAAAAAAAATGAGTTGACTTCACGGTTGCGTAACGTTTTATTCTTCGTGGCAAGACCCCCTTTTTTCAATTAAATCACAATTTCACTTTGGTACATACATGATATGAACATGATTTTTTTTCTAAGATCAGCTGTTTTGCATGTAAGCCTATGGAGCAGTCAATAACAAGACTGCAACCTTATGTTAATTTGATTTGAATCGATTATATTTGTTGTTATTTTTTGGGTTACCTGAGGTAATCCTGTTATGAAAGAATACTTCGTAGATACTTTGCTGGTATATGCATTTATGCTGTAATTACACAATTTCTTAATTTAAAATGTAGGACTTCATAGATTTGTATTGTTTATGCGATTATATGTAAATGTTACCTGAGTTCACTTGAGTTAAATGGATTGTATTTGTCGTTATAATTGGGGTTACCTGAGGTAACCCTGTCATGAATGAATACTTCGAAGATACTTTGCTAGTCTTTACACTAATTGTAATAAACTAACTTATTCATTTTGAATGTAGAAATTCATTGAAGTTATATTGTTTATGAGATATATATGTAAAGGTGATCTCAAATAACTTCAATTAAGTGGGTTATATTTGCAATTATATTTGGGGTTACCTCAGGTACCCCTGTTATGAAAGAATGCTTATTAGATAGTTTGCTAGTGTAAACATTTATGTTGTAATCAAACAATTTCTTTATTTTACATGTAGGACTTCACAGATGTAAATTGCTTACGCGATATTTAGAAAATGCGATCTGTCTTAACTCGATTTAAATGGATTATACTTGTAGCTATTTTATGGGTTACCTGAGGTAACCCTGTCATGACAAAATACTTAGTAGATACTTTGTTAGATTGTGTATTTATGGTGTAATAAACCAACTTCTTCATTTTCAATGTAGGAATTCATTGAAGTTATATTGTTTATGTGATGTAAATGTCAAGGTGATCTGAATTAACTTGAGTTAAATTTGTTTTAATTGCTGTTATTGCTTGGGTTACCTCAGGTAAACCTGTTATGAAACAAATTTTAGTAGATACTATGCTAGTGTATACATTTGTATTTTAATCACACAATTTCTTAATTTAAAAATGTAGGACTTCATAGATTTGTATTTTTTATTTGATGTTATTGGTATGGTTACCCGAGGTTATCCTGTCATGTATCTACTTTGTAGATAGTTTTCCAGAATATACATTTAAGTTGTAATAAACGATTTCCTTTTTTATAAATTTGAACTTCATAGATGTGTATTGTTTATATGATATTTAGGAAAGGCAACTTAAGTTAACTTTATTTGAATTGATTATATTTACTGTTATTTTTGGGGTTACCTGAGGTAACCCTGTTATGAAAGAATACTTCGTACATACTTTTCTGGTATATGCATTGATGTTGTAATTACACAATTTCTTAATTTAAAATGTAGGACTTCATAGATTTGTATTGTTAATGCGATGTATAGATATATGTTACCTGAGTAAACTTGAGTTAAAAGGGTTGTATTTGTTGTTATTATTAGGTTACCTGAGGTAACCCTGTCTCAGGTAACCCTGTAATGAATGAATTCTTCGTAGATACTTTGCTAGTGTTTACATTAATTGTAATAAACAAACTTCTTTATTTCAAATGTAGTACTTCATGAAAGTTGTATTGCTTATGTGATGTACATGTAAAGGTGAACTCAGTTAACTTCAGTTAAGTGGGTTATATTTGTAATTATGTCTGGGGTTACCTCAGGTACCCATGACATGAAGAATGCTTTTTAGAAAGTTTGCTATTGTAAACATTTATATTTCTTTGTTTTAAATGAAGGACTTCATAGATGTGTATTGTTTATGTGATATACCGGAAAGGCGACTTAAGTTAACTTGATATGAATGGATAATACTTGTTGCTATTTTATGGGTTACCTGAGGTAACCCTGTCATGACAGAATACTTAGTAGATACTTTGCTAGTATATGCATTTATGGTGTAATAAACCAACTTCTTCGTTTTTAATGTAGAAATTCATTGAAGTTATAATGTTTATGTGATGTATATGTAAAGGTGATCTGAATTCACTTGAGTTAAATAGGTTGTATTTGTTGTTGTATTGGTTACCTCAGGTAACCCTGCTATGAAAGAATTCTTAGTAGATACTTTGCTAGTGTATACATTTGTATTGTAATTCCACAATTTTTTTATTTGAAATGTAGGACTTCATAGATTTGTATTGTTTATGTGATGCATATATATAAAGGTGACCTCCGTGAACTTGAGTTAGATGGGTTACCTTTGTTGTTATTGTTATGGTTACCTAAGGTAACCCTGTAATGAATGAATCCTTCGTAGACACTTTGCTAGTGTTTACATTAATTGTAATAAACAAACTTCTTTATTTTAAATGTAGGACTTCATGAAAGTTGTATTGTTTATGTGATGCACATGTAAAGGTGACCTCAGTTAACTTCAGTTAAGTGGGTTATATTTGTAATTATGTCTGGGGTTACCTCAGGTACCCATGATATGAAGAATGCTTTTGAGATAGTTTGCTAGTGTAAACATTCATGTTGTTATCGGACAATTTCTTTATTTTGAATGTAGGACTTCATAAATGTGTATTGTTTATGTGATTTTTCTGAAAGGCGACTTAAGTTAACTTGATATGAATGGATAATACTTGTTTCTATTTCAAGGGTTACCTGAGTTAACCCTGTCATGACAGAATTTTTAGTAGATACTTTGCTAGTATATCCATTTATGGTGTAATAAACCAACTGCTTCTTTTTAAATGAAGGAATTCATTAAAGTTATATTGTTTATATGATGTATATGTAAAGATGATTTGAATTAACTTGAGTTAAATAGGTTGTATTGTTGTTATTGTATTGGTTACCTCGGGTAACCCTGCTATGAAAGAATTCTTAGTAGATACTTTGCTAGTGTATACCTTTGTATTGTAACTCCACAATTTTTGAATTTGAAATGTAGGACTTCATAGATTTGTATTGTTTATGTGATGTATATATATTAAAAGGTGACCTCAGTGAACTTGAGTTAGATGGGTTAACGTTGTTGTTATTGTTATGGTTACCTGAGGTAACCCTGTAATGAATGAATTCTTTGTAGACACTTTGCTAGTGTTTACATTAATTGTAATAAACAAACTTCTTTATTTTAAATGTAGAACGTCATGAAAGTTGTATTGTTTATGTGATGCGCATGTAAAGGTGACCTCAGTTTACTTCAGTTAAGTGGGTTATATTTGTAATTATGTCTGGGGTTACCTCAGGTACCCATGTTAAGAAGAATGCTTTTGAGATAGTTTGCTAGTGTAAACATTTATGTTGTAATCGGACAATTTCTTTATTTTAAATGTAGGACTTCATAGATGGGTATTGTTTATGTGATATTTCTGAAAGGCGACTTAAGTTAACTTGATATGAATGGATAATACTTGTTTCTATTTCATGGGTTACCTGAGGTAACCTGTCATGACAGAATATTTAGTAGATACTTTGTTAGTATATCCATTTATGGTGTAATATATCAACTTCTTCATTTTTAATGTAGGAATTCATTAAAGTTATATTGTTTATGTGATGTATATGTAAAGGTGATCTGAATTAACTTGAGTTAAATAGGTTGTTTTTGTTGTTTTGTATTAGTGACCTCAGGTAACCCTGCTATGAAAGAATTCTTAGTATATACTTTGTAAGTGTATACATTTATATTTTAAATACACAATTTCTAAATTCAAAAAATGTAGGACTTCATAGATTTGTATGGTTTATGTGATGCATATATATTTAAAGGTGATACCTGAGTTTACTTGAGTTATATTGGTTGTATTTGTTGTTATTATTGGGTTACCTGATGTAACCCTGTAATGAATGAATTCTTTGTAGATACTTTGCTATTGTTTACATTAATTGTAATAAACAAACTTCTTTATTTCAAATGTCGGAATTCATGAAAGTTGTATTGTTTATGTGATGTATATATATAAAGGTGACCTCGGTTAACTTGAGTTAGATGGGTTATCTTTGTTATTATTGTTATGGTTACCTGAGGTAACCCTGTAATGAATGAATACTTCGTAGACACTTTGCTAGTGTTTACATTAATTGTAATAAACAAACTTCTTTATTTAAAATGTAGGACTTCATGAAAGTTGTATTTTTTATGTGATGCACATGTAAAGGTGACCTCAGTTAACTTCAGTTATGTGGGTTATATTTGTAATTATGTCTGGGGTTTCCTCAGGTACCCATGTTATGAAGAATACATTTATATTTTAATAACACAATTTCTTAATTTAGAATGTAGGACTTCATAGATTTGTATTGTTTATGTGATGTATATATAAAGTTACCCCAGTTGACTTGAGTTTAATGGTTGTATTTGTTGTTATAATTGGGGTTACCTCAGGTAACCCTGACATGAATGAATACTTCAGATCATTAATTGAACTTTTATAAAAAAAAAAAAAAGTTTATAATTTTACCAGCCATCCCCACCCTACACGTACATACGAAATAAATGATCGGTGAATACAATAATGAAATCATTTGGGAAGTTTGTTGACATCTTTGGTATTTGGTCACATTAAAATTTGGTATTAAGATCTATCTAAATAAGAACTATATTTTCGTGCGTATTTAATCAATGGCGCATTACCACGATTACCTCAGGGCACCGATTACCTCAGGGCATACAACAGCGGACCTAACTGCCACCTGCGGATGAAGTATAATAACAAAAAACACTTTTGTAAATATTTAAAAAAAAAAAAAAAAAAAAAAAAAAAAGGGACATGAGAACTTTCCACCGAAGGACCATGTGAACAAGTACAGATGATCAACATATGAAATTGAATATAACCGTTGGACTATATTCTTAGGGCTTATATGATAGACACAAACAAATATGGTAGCGATTACACGTAAATAGTTTAATGTTAAACCTAGACTAAGTCCTTTATATTGATATATGAACATACAAACCAACGCTCTTCCGTTTATATTTAGCTTAAGAAGATGCATTCATTGTCTACAGATTAATTTTCATATATAAACAAAGTAACGTAATAGCAAAATGCACAGGTCACTGGACATTAAACATCCTACAGTATAATCCATGCTCTAGGTGGGCGTCCGATGTGGGTGTGTAGGATGTATAACTACGCATTCACATCCGATCGAATGGGGCAAGTTAAATCCGATGCCTTGTGAAGGAAGAGTGCCATGGTGTCTACCCATTAGTGAACCCTTGCAAATAACTGTACTGGTCTAGACAAATGTCATACCTTTGTTAAATTATATGTAATCACTCAATTTTCATTTGTCAATTGTTTTTATCTCCCTGCATATACATGACATAATAAACACTGGACGCTAGCACACAATAAGCTGTAAGTAATTCTTTTATTTAAAAAAAACCACGATATATTAAAAGGATGTAAACAACTTTATCCTACCTCCTATAGATTTATGGGATATGGGTCAGGTTATTGAAACTACACGTGGTGACCATATATATATATTTGATATAGTGTTCTAAAACATGTAGGGGTTAGTTATCACAGATATGGTTAGTAATGTCCCTTTCAACACAAAGAGAAAATCTGAAAGGTTTCAACAGACCATAGATGTAATATCCATTACATCTATGAACAGACAAAGACATTGATAATGAAACATTGAAATAAAACAAATTTAAAACGGTTATCGTTGAATTGGATTATGATTTTGTTTAGACAAATGGAAGTAGGCTCTTAAAACTAAGTATTGAAGACTTAATCACTTTGATAGGTCACTAGTCTTAATAACACAAGTAAGATAAATTCGTAAAACGGTGCGCCAATGACCTAACTCGATATATTAGGACAGTTTATTCCATATACACCGTATTAGTTCACTATCACACTATATAACTGATAGTATATGAATACACTCATGGCGATCGACTGGTCGTGGCAAAAAGTTACAGATCTTACCCAGTGATGTCACTATAGTCAGAAAGCCGTTTTGCTCTGATTCTATGTATCTCTGTGATATAACCATAGTCATTTTCGTATAGCCGATTTACTCTGATACCCGGTAGTATGTTTTGGAATGTTCGGCAATAGACGAAAGTAAACAAACACTTTTAACGCATAAATCAATAAGTAGACCTAATATTTTAATTTCTTTTTTTTTTTTTATAAAAAGCAACCAGTCTGAGCTTAAAGGTTATACAAACGAATATTGAATGTCCTGAATAACCACTTTATGTCTCAATTTTACATTTGTATTATTATCATATATATACTAATTTATTTGTATATTAGTACCATTTTACGTTGACTTATTTATACTCGTTTTCTCTTATTTTTGAGTGTAAATTCATATTGCGATAAGACGTGTCACGGTACCTATCTATCCCAAATTCATGTATTTGGTTTTGATGTTATATATATATGTTATATTTGTTATTCTCGTGGGATTTTGTCCATGTGTGTTACATTTTAGTGTTAGGTCGTTGTTCTCCTCTTATATTTAATGCGTTTCCCTCGGTTTTAGTTTGTTACCCCGATTTTGTTTTTTGTCCATGGATTTTTGAGTTTTGAACAGCGGTATACTACTGTTGCCTTTATTTATACATCCGAGGTCACCAATCAATCAATCAATCAATCAATCAATCAAACAATCAAATAGTTACAATACTGTCTTTCAAGGGACAATCAAATCAAGACATTTTATTGAAAAAAATAATAATATTAAAGTAGCCTTTAGAAAAAGATAAAAATTACATGGGAAAATTTTATCGTAAAAATTCATGGGAAAATTGTATCGTAACAGACACATATAGTAAAACTGTAACGTCACGATTTATTTTTAATCTTGTAATATGAATACAAGGTAGCACTTCACTTTTAGTATTTCAATAAACCAGGCAGAATATCTCCTTCCTGCTTCATATAACTTTTCACTGATGTAACAAAAAGAAAGATGTAATAGTATATACAAATTATAAACAGTGTTAAATGTACATTTGAAATTTCAAATAAAACTTTTTTTTTATCACAATGGATATGTATCTGATATGACCTTGACGTGACCTTCACACGGTTGGTGTCACAACTTGCTTTAAGTAAATGACATTGGACTACTATTAAATGCAAAATGATAAACTAAATTATAAATCTGATAAATAGTACAATACAAAATTTCAGATTTGACTTAAATGTCGGACCGAAAATACTTATTTTAGGGTGTTAATTGATAATCCGGTATCATGTGGCAAGGTATTTATACAATACTTTGCATATTTAATTAAAATGTTATACATTGTGACAGTGGTAATTATTGTTAACGGCCCACCATGTCTTATATGAGGGTCTAGTTTAGGGGTGGTCTTCTTTACAGTATATACATGTACATTTTATGTAACTTTTAGATCTTTTTCGCGATTCTACATGTAGATGTTTTTAGTAATTATTCTCCCTTCTGTATATTTCTTTTCTTTGTTCTTTGATTTTTCAGCCCTTTATAGTGCATTTTTGACCATTTTCTGTCTTCCTGCAAACATCATACAGAACCTCTTATATCAACTAACTTGCTCTAATTTTATATTCAAGGGGATAATAATACCTTTAACGATTAGAAAAAAAACTTTATTCATGATATGCTTTTATTTGAATTTTGTTCGATGAAGTTCAAGAGTTTCGAGTAAACGTTTACAATTACCTTATATTGTCACAATCAAGTACTGTAAAATTGGAAAAGGGATTGCAAAAACTTTTCAGATTTTAAAACAAACTTTAAGGTTGATTCTGACAAAGACTATTTGTTGTATGACAATGTTTGTCTTTCTATACGATGTATTTTCCATCTTCGACATATATTTTTTGAATATTATACATGATACAGTATCGTTGGACTTATAGATTTATACTAAAATGCGATAAACTGACATTCTACCATTACATTGCGTTAGCGGATTCAGGGGGTCCGTGGGTTGGAACCCCCTTTTCTTGGGGCCGATCAATGCATTTGAATGGGAGCATATAGCTGGACCCCCTTTACTCTGGGTTGGGACCCCCCTTTTTTAAAATGGCTGGATCCGCCCCTGCATGTAAAAGTCATTCCCGGAGGTTTTCCGTACGCCATCACGAATTGGTTGACCGTTATTAAATATAAAAAAGAAGATATAGTAAAATTGCAAATGAGGCAACTCTCCACAAGAGACCAGATGACACAAAAATAAATTACTATAATAAGTCACCGTACGGCCTTCAACAAGCCCATACCGCTTAGTCAGCTATAAAAGTCCCCGAAATGACAAATGTAAACCTATTCAAACTAACGTTAGAAAAATAACGACGTAATTTATTTACAAAAAAAATGAACGAAAAACAAATATGTAACACATCAATAAACGACAAACCACTGAATTATAGGCTTCTGACCTGGAACAGGTACATGTACATACATCCAGAATATACAGAATTAATCAAACATGTAAACGAGATCCCAAACCTCCACTAACCCGGGACAGTGGTGTAACAGTACAATATAAGAGATAAGTATAAAAGCCAGTTCAAAAAGGCTGAACTCATCAGATGGATACAAATAGAAATACATCTAACAAAAGAACAGAGTGGACGTGGCCGGGTACTTGTATATTTCATCAACAAGTACAGATCTGAGAGTACTCACAATAACTGACAGCTAGTTCAATGCCACTAACAACTAATTAAAAAGCATGCATCTAAGACTATATTATAAATCAGAACACATCCAACATCCAATGGATTAAGTAGAGACGTCATAAACAGTCAGAGAAAACATGAATATCCGTTTCACAGATAATTACGGACATGTTCCTAATGTCGTAACTACAATCCCTTACCCTTTTCCCGAATATGACCTACCGAATTAGACTTATTACTGGGTATGTTATAACATGAGCAACATGAATGGTTCCACATGTGGATCAGGATCTGCCTACACTTCCATAGCACCTGAGATCACCCGCATGTTTTGCCTGGATTCATGTTGCTCAGTCTTTAGTTTTCTATGTTGTGTTTTGTGTACTGTTGTTTGTATATAATTGGTATTTGTCCTTCTTTATCCATGGCGTTGTCTGTTTATTTTCGACATATAAATGAGTTTAAATGTCTCTCAGTGATATCTTTCGCCCCTTGTTTATTAGTAAGAACCTATATATGCAAGGGTGCTCACCATTCGGACTTTCTTGTCAATTAACTATCATACTCCATAAAGGCCATCACAGTACAATGAATTTAATTGTATGACAATCCCAATACAGGGTTTTACATAATAGTTTTAAAACATCTATCATTTCTGAATAGATGAAAACGGAAACATGCAATAATTGAAATTCTACCATCACCGACTTATCAAATATAACTTTTTGTATATACGTTAGAGTGATCAGCATCGGATTGACTGTACAGGGCTTTCATATCAATAAACAAAATTCTATCGACTCTAATTATATAAAAACAAAGAATTATAAAAATGAATATTCTACCATCAACCAATAACTTAGTAGATATATGTAAGAATGTTCACCATCGAACTTAATTCTCTGTCCATTAACAATTGAATTAAATGATTGACATAGGAATATTCAAAAATATATCGACTATTAATATAAGAAAATTAAAAACTGCAATAATTGACAACCAACCACTAACGACTAAGTTATAAGTGATTATTCCATATTTTTATTTTCTTTCAGATATAATGCAGTATTCTGTAGAAGCAACGCACATGTCAGTCCGCCTTGTTGTGACGGAATTATGCGTAAATAAAAAATACTGTAATTTAATAACCGATTGAAATATAAGCTATGTATTATACGGCTAACAGAGATTTACATAACCAATTATATTTCTCTATATTGAGGAGGTAGAGAAGATTGGTTTAATTGACAGTATACTATGGTAACGAAGGTTTATTGGAAACAATGATAAAATATATACTGGATTATGAATACTGAGACTCAGGGACAAGAATACATTCAATTTACATTAGTTGGTCTCCTAATTCTAAAGTCTAAGACTTTTTATCGCATACGTTAGAAGACTTGGAAGTTATTGAAGACTACAGATTTACATTCAATTTACATTATTCTTAAGTTAGGATTCTGTGGAAGCAACGCACATGTTAGTTTGCCTAGTTGTGACGAAATTAGGAGTAAAAAAAATAATACTGTAATACATTCAATTTACAATATTTGATCTCCTAATTCTAAAGTTTAACTTTTTATCGATAGTGTTAGAAGTTAGACTTTGTCGACTGTGTTAGAAGACTTGTAAGTCATTGAAGACTACATTGTAGAATTTGGATTGTTTTTCTTATTCTAAAGTTTGACTTTTTATCAACTGTATTTGAACAGACTTTTTTATTCTAAAGTTAGACTTATATCGATCATGTTAGAAGACTTATAAGTCATTATAGAATTTGGATCGTAAAATTGACTGTGGAGTTAGTGACTACGATTTGATAGTAGTTAACGTTACCATGTGTTTTATACTATGTAGTAGTGTACTGTTCGTAATATTTAGGATTTGTGGAGGTACAGTTTGTCATCAAAATGAGGTAAGTAATTGTTACAATAGAAAAGGTTTAAATCAAGTATTTATTGATATATTTTGAACCCTTTTTTTCAACATTAATGTTACTTATGATTTATAAGTCCTTTTCAGTCATATTGCTCTTCAACTGCTTCTTCGGTCATATACATTCGTAACTTTTAGATATTGGGCTTTGGGCATCCTTTTGAATGTTAATCATGAAAAGCTTTGTTTCCATGTGTACACAACTTGTTTGATACCTCTGCTTGTGAACTACCAGCTGTCCCCTAGGGTATCATCAGCTTAGACTAGTAGTCAGTACTTTTTTGACTCGATTCATAACAAATATTTCTAAAATTGTCCAATTACAAATTTTAAAACTATAAAAAAAATCTAAGGTTTAAACTACTTCGTGCAAAGCTGACCGTATTTTGTTAAAGTTCTTTTTCGGTTCGGACATATAGCTTTTCAACTGTAGAGGTTTTTAAAACATTCAAGGCTTTAAAATGTCGGCTTCGAGTGTTCATGTTGAAGGTAAATACTTGCGAGTTGCGACGCATGAACTTTATAAAGTTCTGGTTGCATTTTCATTTTTATTATGCTTTATATCTCTTTCTATTATTTTTCAATTAATCCAATTTATAGAAAATGTGTTGTTTTATTCACTTTTTTTATTATTTCTCCTAAAATTTGTAAATCGTTTATTTATTGTTTCAGCCATGTGATTATTTATATCTTTATATTTTTTTTCAACTATTTATTGTATAATTGGTGTTAAGAAAATGTAAACATTATTAAATATCGACTTAATTCTTGTTGAATATAAAAAGCATGTAAAAAATCCTTAAGATGGTATTGGTGTCTTCCTCCATCTTGGATTGTAAAAAACAGAGAATCAAAGGTCCATATTTTCTATCAAACTAGCAAAATTTGATGCAGGAATGCAGATATTTAATGTAAATTTTCATTTAAAAGAACCAATTTATAAGATTTTAACTTATAAATATTAATATTTTTGCAAATGTTGATTATTTTTGGTTGTTTTAAAAAAAAAAAATTTAAATTGGCATTTAAAGGGGAGGTAACTCTAAAACAGTGCATTTTCTGAAGGATTCTACATGAAATTTTCCTATTTTGTATTTTAACAGGAAAAAACGTACGGTGACCATATCTTTTCTTTTGATATTCTCAAAACATTGTCTGAAAGCCATCTTTTCCTTAAGTATTTAACAATTCTATCATTTTGTTTAGTTTCTAATCACAAAATGGTGTTTTTTCCTGTACAATCCATACAAAATGTGTCATTTTGTCACGTCCTGTAGCTTGAGAAAATGCGCGGTGACCTATCGTTTTTATTATATTTTTGAACATTTATCAATAGATACTACGTTTTGGCAAAATATGAACAAATTCTATCATTTTTATTTTAGACTCCAATACCACCTTAAGTGCATTTATCGACATTGTTAATCATGTGCATGTTTTCTAGATAGATTAGTGTAAGAGTTCTAATTTTAAATTACTACGGTAAAACTAATATGATAAATATAATGACATAAAGTTCTTAAAATGGGATTTGGAAATATTCAACATAGATGTTGACGATCCATGTATTTATTGTTAAATAAACGGAATGATAAAAAATTAACGGAATATTTTAATCGTTATATTTCGCTACATGGGTGAGTGAGAGAGTCGTTCACGGGGAGGGACATGATCATTAGGGTTAGTCTTTATACTACATGCTGGCTACAACAAGATACGATATCAAAGAATTTAGATAAATAACAGGAAGCTATTTAGCAGTGGGAATGTTTTTATAAACATGTTACTTTTTATCAGTATGATACTACTGTAACGAGATTGTCATTATCAGGAGAACACAATTCCTCTAAATAGTTGTCTGATACTAGATTGATAACAAGAAAAGCAAGATATGTCAAATTAGATAATCTTGCATTTATAAAACAATACAACTCCACCCAAACGGTTCATACCAAACCATTTATTGGATAACATTAGGTCACCATACGGCCTTCAAAAACACTGGCTTTATAGTCATTCTAAAGTAGAAAAGTTTTTAGTTTTTCCTAATATTTTTTTTCTAAAGCACTGGCTTTAAAGAAATTCCGAAATATAAATGTTAATAACAAAATCTTTTTAGAAAACATGCACTTCTGTGTACTGAACATCAAATAATGATTCGACGAAATGAATTATTTCTTTTTGAGAAAAGTCTTTAGGATCGCCGATCAAATAAATGATATATACATTCTACCACTTTATCGATTGTTATACATGCACTATATTTATCCACTCGATACAGTTGAATTTTCAAATTAAAAACGCGAGGCTCGACTATTCGAAATTTAACTGTGGAGGGTGGATTAATATTGTATTGCACAAGTTTAGGTGGCGAAGAACTTAGATCAAACGCACTTGTTGATTAAATAAAAATAATCAATAGGTCGGGAAAAGGATAAGTTGTTTAACAATTAGAGAAATATGCATATACAATCACTCATTATTGTTGTGATACGACAATTATCAATAACAATAATTCGTTCCAATGGCAATACAAAAGTGAACGAGAAAAATAAAATACAAGTTTTTTATAACCTGAAGATAAACATTCCAATTCCCCATTAGTTTATTATCTGTAAACATGCGGTTATATTCTTTTCGATAGCTGTTATCTGAGGGACCAGTACACAACTATTTTTCATTTTTTTTTATTTTATCTATTTCATGTTTGTCCGTTCATGCTCCTGCTTCCTTAAGGTGGTACCCAACATCTACACTAAAATTCGGCTCGTTTAATGTTCATAAAACTTTGATAAAAATATTTACTTTGACCCTTTGGCAAAAATATAAAAATTTCAAAAAAATTGAATCAACAAATTTATCAGCAAAATTACACTGGTTATGTAGCAGTTTGACAAACACACATTTTGATCATTGAGAAGCTTAATATTCCCTAAACTAAACAACGAAATTAAAACGTTTAGCTGATTTTAAAGAGTTATCTCCCTGTAGTGTTAGGTACAGCTGTACCACCTTAATTCCGATATTAAAAGGGACTTGTTTCGGTTTCATGGATATATTAAAAATACTGTGACACGTCAGGTCGATTTGGGACGTTAACTATTATATCCCACTCACAGCGGACCGTTAGGTTGGCATTTGCAAAATCAAATTTCTGCCCTACATAATAATTCTTCTTTTTTAGCAACAGTAAAAAAAAAAATAATCTGGCTATGCATTCCGGTCGTACCGATTTATATCCCTATATACTAATACATTGATACATTGTATAGTTTATTTCTAAAAAATGCTCGTCCTGATATGAAATATTTGCCACTGAAAACAAATTGACAACGACTAATTAATTAATGTTTTAATTTGTGAATCTGCCATAGAATAACAGATTGGGTGTTCAGTATAATAAGAATAGCAACATTTCATCTATATTCTTCATTTAAACATTTGATGAATCCTTTACGATGTATTGTCTACCTACATTTTTAATTGATTATTGGTGTTTAACGCCACTTTTAGCACTATTTGCTTTATTATGGCTTCTAGTAAGTGTTCCGCAATTGATTGTTTTGTCCATAGACAGAAATCAAACAAATCAGTTGAAATTAATGGAACTGGTAAAACGAAGGGAAAAACGGGATCAAGTCCGTCCTTGTTTCATACGTTCGTCCGTCAAAGGAAAATGAAATAATTATCTTATAAGGAACAAAATATAAGAGTTTGCCTGCTTAAATTTGGGAGCAAGCTTCATTTGAGTATAATATATTCCGTGATGCGTTTTGAAAATCACCGTTAATTAGGGATATTATAAATAGTTTTACAGATTTTCTGACGAATTTACGTTTTGCACTTCTTGTTTAGTTAATGACCTTTTTTTTTAAATCGCATTTTACATGAAAATTATCATTTTAGTTGCAGACTTCCGATATGACGAAATCCTTACAGTATGAGAATGAAATGATTCAAAAAGCAAGAGAAAATTGTAATGTTAGTTTGTTGTCTGCCTCCGTTAGAAATGGTAAGTTATAAGCTGATATAAGTATTCTTTTCTAGTTGATAGAAATTTATAAATAATCTTTATTTTGTCATATAAGTAATATTATACTTGTGACATAAACAAAAGTAACAACAACAATAAAATATCTGAGTTGAACACACATATTTATATATAAACAAGTAAAACTAACTAAGAGTCCCCTGTCCTCAGCTCTAAAGACTGTTTTATAAAGGAACCTGTTTTTTTTCACTTGGTTTACATTAGAAGGATTTAGTTGGACTACTAGCTTTTCAGTATCAGATATATTTGGAAACATAGGACTATCTATTGCCATGTCATTAAAAATTTTTTATACATAAAACATTATTAATTTGACAGTAGAGGAAAAAGTGATTTTCATCTTCTAAGGTTTTACAAGTTGAACATGTTCTATTGTCTCGAGGTATTTTTAGATATCTGCCCTCTCAATGAGCAAATTATGGTCACTAATTCTAATTTTTATAGATAAACGTCTAGTTTCAAAATTTGGATATCTTAAATAAAATTCTTGGTCTTGTTTGACTTTAATATTTTTGTAAAGAAAAAGTTTGTTATTTTCGTTCAAATTGTTTATTTTATTTTCCAGTAATTCTGAATAAAAGTTGCTTGTAATATTTTTAATCCAAGTCTTTAGTTTGTTTACTTGTTCCATATTGTGACAGGACATTATTTTTTGTATATCAATATTTATTTCTTGTGTTGAATCTTTGATAAAAGTGGACCAAGTATAAATTCCTTGTGAATCAAGGTGTTTACTTAATGTATAACTTTCTTTTAGTAATGGATTTATGTTTTCAGTATTTAATCTAGCCCAATAAAGAATTGCTTGTGTTTTTATATATTATTCTATTGGTTGTCTACCAAGTTCAGCTTTAACACCTAAATTAGCAGATGTTCTTTTAGTACCTAGAATATATTTACAGAAATTAACATGAACCTTTTCGAAGGAAGTCTTATCCAAATATTGGAATCAAAAAGATTACAGGATACATTAACAGGGAAATTTCCTAAAAAGGCTACATGTGTTTTTAATGAAAACAGAGCTTTCCTAGCTTTTTTGGCTAAATCTGTTGCATTTAGATTTCCATTATTTTTTATCAGAGTGCCTAGACATTTATACTCATATATAAAAGAAGTACATAATGGATTGTACAAAACTATGTTGTATAAAACATAAAAAAAATATACCATGCAAAAGAATATCAGACATCACAAAAATACTGAATAAAATAGCATACATACAAACAAAAACAAGTTAGTATATAAACAGCACACGGTCCAGATAAACTGACCACGGCCCAGATAAACTGATTTGATACAGACATTAAAAAGTGGTAGGCGTTATTGCTAGCTGAGGTCCATCTCGCTGCGTAGAAGACCACTGTCAACTATTTGGTCTGGTTGTTGTCTCTTTGACATATTCCCCATTTCCGTTTTCAATTTTATGAAATACACTTTATGTCGATTTGGTAATATTTTATAGGTACTATACTAGAATAATAACTGAAGATTGATTTGTAAATTTACTTATTGTCATATTTCCTATCGTGTCATTTTGAGTGTAGTTTCATATGCTGTGGATGCATACAATTCAGAATGGAAATGGAGAATATGTTAAACAGACAATATCCCGACCAAAGAGCATATAACAGCCGAAGGTTGCCAATGAGTCTTCAACGCCGCATAAATCCCACACTCAGAGGTGGGCATCATCTGCCCCCTAAAAATACCTTGTTATTGCCCCTTACCCTATCGATATACCCGGTCTTGTTCCATTCGGAATCAATGCGATATATCTTGGTATGAAGGATTCATATCAAATGTTGTTGTGGTGTAATAATTCTTATTTGACGTTTTACTGATTGTGTAATCTTCCTACCGTATTTACTTTATTAGCCGCGAACCCTGTCGACACACCGGAACTCGTCCCATTTGAAATGAATACAATTCCATCAGTAATTTTTAAATTTCAAATGGATTCACAAAATTTGACTGTTGTTAAACCTCATTTGATTCTAATTAACATGTGAGAGTAACCTTCAATTAAGATCATTGTATAAGTTTAAAAGTCCCATGCACGCAACTCTTGCGTGTAGGTTGCGGTACGATGTCTTAGATTTAAGTGGTAATGTAACGTTTAGTTCACAAATGTAACTTTACAGAAAAAAGACATGTGCCATACTTCTAGTTCATATCACTTAATGATAGACACTTAAATAAAATCCATATACAGATGCAATTAATGACAAATATTGCATAACAGAATTTTGCAAACAAGCATTTTCAAGCTATTAAAATTTAAATTACCGAAATTTAACGGTAAAAGAACGACAACTTTTAAAGTTTAATGTCAATGCCGCAATTATTCGAAATGCATTATAGGGTACCGGTGGTGTTTCATATTTTATTTCTTGAAGACTTTACAAACTAGAAAACAATTGGTAGCAGTTCCTGTTA
Source organism: Mytilus edulis (assembly GCF_963676685.1). NCBI lineage: Eukaryota > Metazoa > Mollusca > Bivalvia > Mytilida > Mytilidae > Mytilus > Mytilus edulis. The sequence continues at coordinate 71,570,403 of NC_092354.1, read as the reverse complement.
CTTAAAATGTCAGCGTTGTCGAATCAGAAGCCGCACCATATTACATTCTGAGTACCATTTGGGAGATAAAAAAAAGCTAAAATGTAAAAATGTAATTGCGCACTTGTAACCCTACGGTATGCACTAGATGGATTCCATAAACAAAGTAAAATATCAAAATTACCAAACTCCAAAGAAAATTCAAAAAGGAAAGTCTCATTTCAAATGGTTAACACCAAAAGCACAAAAACATCAAACAACTGTCATCGCAAGTGAAACCATTAATGTGACATCACCCTATTCAGTAATCGTAGCTATTTTTTTCAAGAATCAATTCACCAAAGTAAATTCAACTGTTTAAGTTGCTCTTTTGATTTACTTGCTAAAAAATATCTATGCATTTATTCTTCTATTTCTGTTCGAAAAATTATATTGTTCAAAAACCTTGTATGCAGTTTTGATGTTTGCAATGTTTCTTTTACTCAAATTAGGATGAGAATCGCTACTTAACTTATGAACTTTTTATATGTATACAAGATGTGTGCATAATGATAATGTGTAACCTTTGATTAAGACGAATTGTAGAGTAAACTTTAGGATTCAAAGTTATATGATTTTAATGTCTTGCTTCTTATTATATTGTATTCTCTTTGTTTTTTAAATTATTTTTATTATATAGTGTTTGTTATTTTTTCTATTTTGGCATTAAGAACTACACTTTCATGAGTTGTTTTTTTATTTTAAATATTCAAAAGAAGTAAACTATGACCCTGTTTTTTTATATACTTCATCTTTTCAATACATATTAAAAAATGGAAAATATTATGAGTGAAAAATCTAGACATCGTTTAAATTATATCTCTTTTTTTTTCAAATGATGAGGCATATACTTTCTCAAAAAATTAGATCAAATAGGTTTAGATTTGTAAATAAAGGGCGTATCTCATATGCATGATCAGTTAACGGAAATGCCAACACTTTTTAAGATTGCAAGTTCAAGTTCATACGATTTTTAAATATTTTTTTGCCATGGTTTTTAATGTTATAAGTGTGTTCTGTCCGTTAATTGGTGTTGTAAACCTTAAATCACAGAACATAATTTAATAGAAAGTGTCTTTTATTAAACTATTTTCTGTTTCGTTTTTTATATGTTCTAGAAGACTATTTTAATTGAACTATTTGAGATGTTCTACTGCCTGTCCTACCATTAAATCATAACACTGTTAATGAGAAGTGACATAGTTATTAGAAAACAATGATAATCTTTAATTGCATATCAAGAGTGTAATTGCTTTCTCGGTTGGAGGGAAAACAAATATTTACTGATTTTTTTCCTACGTTAGAAAAAGTATTTCGAGAATCACAACTTGTTAATTTATCAGTTTTATGACTATTTTCTTAAGTTAAAAGAAGTTAAATAAATGCTACTGTTTTTATGAGCCATAAAGCAAAATGCATTCGAACGTCAAAGTGGTACATTTAAATTTATTTTATTTATCTATATCAGCATATTAAATCCTGATAACGTCATTTTCGCATATAAAATGGTACAAGATATCAGCATATTAAATCCCGGAAAAGCTTCTGATCTCTCTGCAACAATACAGTTCATGTAATCTTTGCTTCAAATGATAATCTTATTGTGCCTCTCGCTTGCATGATTTATTAGCGTTACACTCATACTAGACATTTACTGTCGATTTCTTATCATTCATCGATTACTATTATTACTTTCCTAAGGTTTTTCAAGAATTTTAGATTAAAGTACAAAAATAAACTTACTGCATTGACATATCAATGAGATAATCGAAGCTAGAAACAGCAATTAAAAAATCAAAACAATGTGTGGGTGACGACAGGTGGTTTTGAAGGATTTTGTTCGTGTACCTCGAACTCGGGTACTGCTTTGTTATCATTTTAAAAACTACCCAATGGCTATATTGACAATTACTTCTCATACTTTGTTGAAAACTTTAAATATGAGTGGTTTACATGTGTATATGTTTGCGCAATTTGGTGATGTTTTCCGATTTTCCATTATTAACATTAGCGTATTGCGTACCCACTTTTAATTCCGGTATCTATGTTGAGTTGATTTACAACCACTGGATTGATGACACCTCTGATGGAGAGTTTCTATCCGACGGTATCATCAGCTAAGGAGTAAGCATGTGTTGACATAAAATATCATTGATATCAATGTGATCATAAGTGTAAATTAATTGTAAACAACACTTTTTTTTCTTAATACTTATACTATTTTAACCAATAAATGCCTAAGCTGTTTTTGGCAAAACTGATCGGATTTTTTTCAATGCGCTTGAAACTCGTGCTTTGTTTTTTTGCCTTTTAAACTTTTTTTGTTCGGGCGTCATTGATCAGTCTTTTAATCCATGATGAATTGACAATACAATAACCAATCGACGAATAAATCGTTAATATTTACACTTGTGGCGGAGTTACACTGTAACATTGTTTGCGAGCAAATAACCATTCCCTCTATCACATGACAGTCATATTGTAGCACAACACTAGAACACAACAGTAAACAAGGGATTGACTCATAAAAGGAGCACGTAACATAATTAACATGGAACACCATAAAATTCACACAAAAAAATATGTACCGATATAACCTTTCTCGAAGTTACTTAACTCTAGATATAAGACTAAAATACCAATCAGTACACATCTAACGGATTTAAAGTAAATACGTCATAATAATTCTTAGGAATGCATGACAATTTGTTATTTTAAATAAAACAATCCATAGCATGTAGTATCATGGGTATTGATACCTGTCTGGCAAAACATATTTGGTCATGTTTTAATCATTTATTGGCACAATTATAGTACCGATTAAAATAATATTAACCATTATCGTAATACAGCGTTGAATTGATTTTCTTAGAGAAAAATTTAACAATGAAAAGATGCCGTATGATTGCAAATGAATCAAGTACAAACCAGAGCTTTAATGACGTAGGTGAACGCGATTCCTTGACACCATTTGCGAGTATGGTCTTGAGAAACGACGATAGCCCGTTGGAAAAGGGACGAGAAATGGCTGACCCGAGTTAAAAAGAGAGAGTTATATCTCTTGCACGTAGAAGTTACCATTAGTGGCATTCAGCTGTCGCCTGCTCTATGGCCCGGTTGTTGTCTCTTTTACACATTCACCATTTCAATTCTCAAATTTACCCTTGAATATTTTATAAAAACTTGTTTCCCAGTCCAACAAACAAATATGTTTAAACTAAACTACTGCTCACTGTACGAACTTCACGAATGAATACAATCCATACTACAAAATGTATATAATAAGTTTGAAAAAAACCAACATGACCAAATGATTCAGCACTCAACCTTCCCCTAACCCGCATTAATAGTGAAACAGAACAACAGAAAAAACAAAGAATCGCATTTAACTTTACGGACTATATTTCCATACAAATTTGGATGCCATATCCTTATTTATTTCACCGATAAACACACCTAAAAATGCCATTGTGTAATAGATTTAGCTCCAGTATCTCAATCGTTTTTTTAAGTCGTTGAAACCAAACCTATACGAGAAAATGAAAATTTAAACATGTATCCCTTTTTATCTTGTCATTGTAAATTATTTGTTCTAATGACTAAGTAATACGACCGACTGCTGACATACAATATAGTATTTTACCCTACTGTAGCTTCGTATGTTCGAAAGTATACAATGGTGCATTTGTATTCCTCAAATTAAAAACATTTACAAATCAACACTATTCCGCTCGTACACAAGTCGCCTGTTAGATTAACCATGGAAGTATTATATTGACAATATGATACTTCAATGAATAAACAAAACGACATATAGTATTGCACGATAACTTATTTTTTTCTTATTTCATAGATAGCTACTGTAACCAAGTGTTTGATGGGATTATGTGTTGGCCACCCACTGAAGCTGGATCCCTAAGTATACAGCCATGCCCAAGTTATATGTACAGTTTACTACCAGACGGTAAGTGTTTGATGGGATAATGTGTTGGCCGTCCACTGAAGCTGGTTCTTTAAGTATACATCCCTGCCCAAGTTATATGTACAGTTTACTACCAGACGGTAAGTGTTTGATGGTATAAAGTGTTGGCCACCCATGGCCACTGAAGCTGGTTCCCTAAGTATACAGTCATGCCCAAGTTATATGTACAGTTTACTACCAGGCGATAAGTGTTTGATGGTATAATGTGTTGGCCACCCACTGAAGCTGGTTCCTAAGTATACAGCCATGCACAAATTATATGTACAGTTTACTACCAGACGGTAAGTTGTGAACGGTGCATTTTATGTTTTATTGTTATATTTGACAGAAACATATATACCACCACCTTAGAAAACATTTTCCGAGAACTCAAGATTAAGTGAACGCTACAGGATTCATGCAGGTATAATAAGTACACCTTACTGGAACTTCAATTGTTTTGACGTTCATTGCTTAAAGACTTCAATTAGATGTATGCACCTAAACTGTTACTGTTAGGTAAAAATACATAAAAGTCAGAACCAAAGTTCCAAGCATTGTCTGTTTATTATAAAGCAATGTGTATACAATGCATATGCACCTACGATAAGTTTCTGTATACTTTGTTGTCTTAAACTCAAAGCAAACATAATGCAGATTAATTCGTTTAGATTATTTATGTTGTTTTAAATGTAATTATTTAATTGAGGGATCTCGGTATTGTATTTACCTACATTGAAATTGATGTATTAAATTCAGCGAACATTAACCTTTCCTACTAATTGGGATAGTTTATGCTTTTGTTGGATATTGGTAATGACTACAGTGGAAAATGTTTAATCTCTAATGTTTTGTTTTTGTTTTCCTCTGCTTCCATGTTTGTTTTTATATACTAACTGTAAGATTATGACTTATGTTAATGCACTAATGTTAAGAAAAGCCATATTACATAGAAAGTAAAGATTATCAAGCTTTTCTCACTTTGAAGTTGCAGTAAAGGTTGTATTAACACGGAATGACTTATATCAATTTAACAAAAACTATCTACATCTGGTTAGATTATCTTATATACAAGCAAATTGAAACTGACAGTGGCAGATTTAATATTTCGCACCTCAAAGTCGGGAGTAGGAAAGTTTCGTACCTGCATGCGTGTACGAAGTCAGGAATAGGATAGTTTCGCACCTTAATGCGTGTACGAAGTCAGAAATAGGAGTCTGGGTTGTTTTCCATTTTTTCTGATGATTGATATCGTCGAGCATTTGGTTTTGTAAAGTTTAAGGAACTTCTCATTTTTGATTAACCTTGAGGTTTGGTATTTTTGTTCATATTTTTGTCTTTTAACTAGTACGTTTTGTCAAAAGAATTTATGTATCGTGATTTGATTAATAAGCTTCAGGATGGTAAACAACTACCCTTCTAGAAGATGCATTTAAAAACCATGCAAAGCCATAATCCCTTGCTTTGCTTTTGCTGCACATTTTTGTCGTTTTGGGTTTATAGCTCTCCATCTTATTAAGATAAGCTTTGGATTTTCAAACATTTTGGCCCGAGCATCACGGATGAGACCTCGATTGTCGAAATGCGCATGTGGTGTTGAAAATTGTTACCGTTTATGATATTAAAAACCAGATTCACGATACACATCACATTAAAGATATGTACAACAAATAGATTATAATCAAATTTGATGACTTTGGTTTCAATATGCGGTGCATTCTTATACGAAATTTGTAATAAACCAAGGTTTGGCAGTAGATATGCCTTTGTTTGATATAGTGCAGGATTCCATTGCGTAATTTTATTTGCATCAATTACACTTCTTAATGAAATTATGACATTTTAATATCTTTCTTCATAAAAATATGCTTTTTAAATCATTTTTCACAATAAATAATCATTATTTTGAGTATTTTATTATATATCAGACAGTTAATATAGATAGATTATTACAAAGGATTTATATATCCTGTAAAAGATATAAATATATATATATATATATATTGAATTCTGCTGACTTGCATACAATAAAATGAATGAACTAAAGATAACTTAAGTTTTTTTTGGTTATAACATGAAAATGAGAGAGAAGTTACCTACAGGGCTCATCTTATGCAGTCCTTTATTAAACAAGTACCAAATTGATGATAAGAAATTTGTTTTGTCGAAATTGGAAAAAAATGAATTTAAACTTCTCTTACGGCAAGTTCAAAATATCATTGGTAATCTAATTCAGTAACGTTTTACTACCTGTACGGAACCACCAATTTGATAGCATAATGGTGTTCGAAAAATTGTGAGGAATGTGACCGAGACAACAACCCAACAAAAAAACAGAAAGCAGTCCTATGCCACCAATAAATCTTCAATGCAGCGTAAAAAGTCCGCAGCCAGCGGCGGGCTTCAGCTGACCCTTCCCAAAAATGTGTGTAATTTTTTGGTACATCAATAAGGTCATTAGTTTTCTCGTTTAAATTGTTTTACATTGTCATTTCGGGGCCTTTAATAACTGACTGTGAGGTATGGACTTTGCTCATCGTTGAAGGCCGTACGATGACCTATAGTTGTTAATTTAGACTGTGTCATTTTGGATTTGTGGAGAGTTGTGTCATTGGCAATCATACCACATCTTCTTTTTTATATGATATGAATATTTCCGTTTAACCATTCAATACTACCCTGTGATTGGAGATCTATTTATTCCCTGTTAACATCAACTTGTTTTGGCCACGTTAGCATTAATTCTCATATAACCTTTTAGTTATCTCGTATTTTGGTAATCATACGACATCTTCTTTTATATATATACAAGAATGTTATAAACATTTATTATATCTTTATTGGTTCATGTTTTGTGTACACCATGTAACTAATAGAAAATTTCAAGGAACCTTAATAAAACTTAACAGAAATTTAAATTGTTTGATAAACGCTTATAACACAGAAATAAGCAGTTTCAATAGAAATATTTGACATATTCAACTGTGGTGAAGTTAACAGTTGTGTTTTCAAACTGAAAAAAGAAAAGGTTGTTTTCTTAGCCACAATCCATATGGTTTGCGATTAAGGAACACTCACATGAATATATAAATATAAATATAATATCCTGCAGTCTAGTTCATCTTTAAAGTGTGGGTTATAACTCTTAATCAAAAATACAATGAGAGGAAACAACCAGATGCATGACCTAAACAAGATACAAGACCAGGGAATGCATCTCTCGAAATGCCTCCATCAACCGTCTCAGGATTCAAAGGTGACATTCATTAGTAAATGTCAAAGCCTAAAAACATGTTAAACTAATCAACATGTACTAATTTGAGTCTGATATTAATGGATACATTGGATCTTTCGTTAACATGGACAATCAGTAGATAAAATAAAAACGATTTTTTAAATTCAATATTAGAAATAGTGGTTCAAGAAGCATTCAAGTCAGGCGTGGTGATATTGTTACAGAAACGTATCAAAAGCGATTGTAGATATATTAACACATCTATCAGAACTAATAGGAATTTTTGGTCCTCAATGCTCTTCAACTTCGTACTTTATTTGGTCTTTTAAGCTTTTTTAATTCGATCGTTTTGTAGACGTATGGCGTAAATATAATTTTTCAATCCTGGTATCTATGATGAGTTTATTAACATTCTTACGATTTCACAACTGATTGGCATTGTTAATAGTGCAATCTTAATCAGCTATAGACTATAATTAGAAGAAGAAATCATCGAGAGTATTTAACATCAAAAGTCGATATAACATTAACACATGATTGATGTGTCCACTTCTACTGTCTCCCCATCTAACTCGTGTTATTTACAAAAATGACGATCTTGCATGCGTTTCTGCTACTATTATGTACAGATTGATTGTCTGTTATGTTTCCATTATAAAAGAAAACATTGCACCTATGTAATTTTGTTATCGACAGACTTTTCATTGTTAACATGTTGTTCGCGAAAGTTGTAAATGAAACCAAAACATCCTGTTTTGAAACACCCATAATGAGTCTCCGCTATCTAACTCGTGTCATTTACAAAAATGATATTCTCGCATGTGTAACTGTAACTATTATATACATAATGACTTTCTATTATGTTTTAATTATAAAAGAAAGGCTTATAGCTATGTCTTTTTGTTGTGGACAGACTTGTTATTGTTTACCTGTTGTTTGTGAAAGTTGCAAATTCAGAAAATACTGTGATGCTTTTATTATTGCAAAAAATGCGACAGAGTTTTATTCGCAATAATTTAAACTCGCATTTTGAAATTTTTTTATAAGGCTGTTACAAGATTGTTCTCAATATCGCACAAATTAAAATCGCTTTTAACGCGCGTCTGGTGTATTTAATTATAAGCTTGATATCTTTGACACAATCGCATTAGTAAATGCAAGCAATATTTTTGAATTTATAGTTAGATCGATACATGTTGTTTTCAAATAATATCAATAAGAAGAAAAATACCACATAAAAACCAAGAGCTTGATCAATACATTATACGCCTTGAAATCAATCTGACAAAAAATGTTAACAAACACATTTACATTCATTATGATTCTGACCATTTTGTCATTTCTACAGATGAATTTACCATGTGCTTTGAATTAACCACCTGCATACATACTTTTAACGTTTATTAAATTGTATACATAGTCATTATCATTTAGTTTCGAAACCTTTGCATATGATTTGAAAGTAAATAAATTTAAGATGGTTCAAAAAGAAAATTCAATAAATTATGTTGTAAAAAACATTAAACGTTTAAAACAACTTAATGTGTAACCTCTTATCAATTAAACGTATACAAATATCACAGTACCACTTAACACTCCGGGTATGATTGAAATCATTTCAAAATGAATATTTATCTCGGATCATGTGTTTTATTACCGTCATTTATCAGAATTTTATAGAGTTATTTTAGTAAACATCTATAATCTTTAATAAACAACGCATCGACACATTTTTTTCAATTGTTTTCTTTCTTCTCTATACATCCTGTTTCTGATGCGGTAATATTTAAAGGCAGATATTTATCTTATAAAAAAAAAGAATACTTCAAAGAGGGACGAAAGATACCAAAGGGACAGTCAAACTCATAAATCTAAAACAAACTGACAACGCCATGGCTAAAAATGAAAAAGACAAACAGAAAAACAAAAGTCTTAGTTCGACCTTTCTCCTTTCGTTTCTCCGTTTGTATCGACAACTTCTTCCAAAAAATCATTTGCACTATGCAATGTCGTGCTTCATGTATTGAATCTGAGGGCTGATGTCTTTTTTCCGAAATTCTTCTTATGGAGTTATAAAGGATGTTTATTTTAATACTAAGGAGCAGGAAGTGACTGGTCAAACATATGCCCACAGTTTTCCCGTGTAATGCATAATAAAAATAAAATGAGAAGGTTATATAAATAAATAGGAATAATATTATTATTTTCTAAAATGAAATAAAGTAAAATCACAAAAATACTGATAAAATTCAAAGCAGAAAGTTCCTAATAAAAGGACAAAATCAAAAACTCAAACACATCAAACATGAATAACCACTGTCATTTTCGTGATTTGGTACAGGCATTTTCTTATGTAGAAAACGGTGGATTCAATTATATTCCAGAAAAAGCACCGTGACACTTTATAAAATTTCTTTCATTCTTTCTTGTTGACCCACCTTTACCAACATGATTCAGCCCCATAATGCCGGATTCATATAGATTGTGTGAATACAGATAGGAAATCGCTTAACATGATATTTTAATTTAAATGAAACTTTTTAAAACACTAATTTATAACAAAAATATCCGTAAACACCTATTCTTGTATTGAAGAAATATTATGCAAAATCCAAAATAAGGTTGAGTTTCCTGCTACAACAGGTATAGATATTTATGACTTTTGATTTTCTACAAATTTGTTTTTTTTAACTTCTTTTTGTCTGTTTTTTGGTGTATGTTAAGAGAAAAACCTTTCGACACTTTACTACAATTGTTTAAAATGTTATGACTAGTTAAAAAAAACTTGATGCCATGCCACTTGTTAGTCCCCTGTTCGTTTATAGTTTGATCTTTTTTTTTATCTTACGTCTACACTTTCAGAGTTATGACCCGTCGATGCAATTCTATATCCTTATTTCTTTTAATAGATTTGTTGCATTCCATTATTTTTTAATCCTTTCATGCATTTATCTTATGTTTAAAACAAACACTCATTTTGTAAAATTCTCATGAAAATTATTTTACTATAAGATGTGTCCGTTATTACATGATTTCTTTATTCAGTACATTTGTACATGGATATAAAAAGCTTTGATATGAGTGCTAACGAGACGGTTTTTTCTGTATTTACATTACTTAATTTCTTTATTGTTTTGCCTCCCAATGTTCTTTTCCTCATTTTTTCTCTCTTTATTATACTTTTTGCACATTTTCTCACTCTTCCCTATTCTGTGAATCTATTTCAGACCCTCTATCACGTAGATTTATTTATATTCTATAGTTTTATTTATAATATTTAACACAGTATTGTTCTTGTCATTAGTTTTTATTATAATCTCTTTTCAGATGATTAACTCTTATTTTTACAAAAGATGTATGATATTTCTTTTAGTGATCAAACGAAATATATATACTATTTATATACTGTTATCATTGAAAGATTTACAGTACTTAACTTCATTTAAATCATCAGATTAAAGAAGAGGGTGTTTCCCCGTTTGAGATGCAGTATGGTTCACATTGATATTACACCTGACATAATCTATGCAGATAATTTCTACTGTTATCACTGCACTTTAATAATGAAATTTAAAAAAAGTCGAAAAGTAGGTTAGGTTTGATAGACCGTTTTACTGGGAATTATTTTTTGCTGTTTTTAATATTGGTAAACTTGTTTTTTCTGTATTCACTGCACCTTGAATAAAGAAAACCTTTAAAAACAGTAGGTTAGGTTAGAAAGACCGATTTACTGGAATTTATTTGTGTTTTTAAATTCCTGTTTAGCAGTTAAATGTTGAGCTAAGGCGGCATCAGCCCTATTATTTAGAAGAGTTTTTGCTGTTTTTTTATATTTGTAAAGTTTTTCCTCCTGTTATTACTGCATCTTTTAGAAATATCTAACAATAGATTAGTACGTCGCAGAAATATGTGTGTTGTTTGAGCTTTAAATTTTGCTATTTGCTTAAGGACTCTCCGTTTAGAATTTTCCTCGGTTTTCGGTATTTTTTTTTGGTGAAAGTTAGCTTTTTTTCTCTGTTATCACTGCACCCTGATAATTACAACTTTACGATAAGTGAACTAGACGATAATGTTTGATAGTAGGTTGCAAAGGCCTGTTCATCTGACAAGATTAATTTCTTATGCAAGTGTTTAGTATATCAATTAGATGTGTGCTTATGTTTCAGCCCCGTGGAGAAAACAAATATTTGAAGAGTTTTAGCTGTGTTTGTGTTGGTAATTTGGTTTTGATGTTGATACGCCTTTTGAATATCTTGTGTTGAGCGTAGATGGGGGAGATCTAGATATATGTATATATATAATAACATATCATACATTTAATCAAATAGTCTAAGATGGAGTAGGGGAGAGATAAAAACATGAACAAAAAAAAAAAAACGCGAAAAGATAGACAAAATCACAACAACAAAACGAATGCAACATAATCAACACAAATCAAGGATGCTTTTAGAAAGTTTTTAAATTCTTGACAGTTGCTATTTAAATGAAATATTATTTCAAAATTTTGTGTTGTGCGTTTGAAGTTTGTTTTAGACCAAAATTTGGTTTTAAGTAACTACTTTGAAAATGCGAGTACTGTAAATATGAAATGTGCATTGAGGATACTTACTTAAACATTTAATAAAACGTATCTTCCACATTGTTTATCTTATTTCTTTGCTTTACCATTAGTCGATGTTGGCACCGTTCAATCTTATCATTATCGTGGTGTCGATACCTCTGTTTTTGGACTGTAAGTCCAAAAGGTTTCGGCACAATCGGCAAATATAACAACTTATAAAGTGCACTTTTCATCTAGAACGTATTAATGCTGTAAATTTCTAGTTTCACCAATAAGCTATTAGGACAAAGTCACTTATTTACATTTGAATTATTTCAAATATATAATTCCATTTATAAATTCTAGCTAATATTTTAAAAAAACATAGTTGATGAAATATTTTACATGTTTCTGTTATTTAAAAAAATCACTCCTTCAAGGTACTAGGCTAATAATTTGATTCGCATGCCGTGCGTTTGGTCAACAAAGGAATCACCAACTCGAAACCAATAATTTGGAAGACCAAAATCAAAAACGAAGTTAAAGAGCCGTGAAAACAAAATTCTCCGAGTTTTTGCCAAACTGACGAAGGTCATCTATTACCGGATAGAAAACCTAACATATTTTATGTAAATGATGTTTTGACTTAAGCTTGTAAAGATAATTATTACATTATTGCTATGCTGTTAACGTGTCAAGTCTTAATTTAAGAAATAAGAGAAATGCACAGCGTGTAAAATACGATTTATTTTTCTAGATAACGGAAGATTACCAATGGATATAGTTTTTTTATGTGTTTGCCACGTGCAGCCTCAAATGATGAACTATCTCATGACGTGAGGCCATGCAGATTAAAAGGGCAGATGGTTGCATCTATTGATAATTTATTGCGTAACATAACGCATTTTTTCCATATGTTATTGGTCATTTTCTAATTCTGTTATCTCTTAACGTGAAAAATCTTTTCATATTTGTAAAAAAAAAATGCTCAATCTAAGATGAAAATAACTGATATTTGAGATGCCATATTATGTTATGTTTGACAGTAAAACATTCTATCTGTAAAAGTTCGAGACACACAGTAAAAACTTGTCAAAGATATCAGGCTTACGGTGTAATATGCTATATAGGCGTTTCATCTGCATAAGATTAATTTCGCTCAAATACAAAAAAAAAATGAAAACAATTGCAAAACCGCAGTCCCACTAGGCCATGATCGAACTACGATCTGTGAAAAAAATACAAAATTTTGATGATCGTAGTACGATCGTGTAGATCGCAGTAAGGTCGTATCACAGTCGTGGTGAGGTCTTCAAGATCGTGATGAGCGTGGCCAACTTTAAACATGTTCAAAACAATCGTGGTGCGGTCGTGGGGAAATCAGGTCGTAGTAGAAGCGTAGTGAGAACGCACTTATATCGTAGTAAGATCGCAAAGGTCGCCATTTCTATTCGGAGAGACTGCACTACGATCTCACAGCGACGTACAGGTAATTACGACCTCACTACGACCATTATGTTCTCACCGCGACCCAACTACGCTTCCACTACGACAATACCACGCTGCTCACGACCATAGTACGATTCTAGCACGCCCTTGACGTCCTCATCACGCTCTTCTTACGACCTGACTACGTTCATACTACGACCATCATTCTCATTGTCATTTTCACATAAAGTATATTAAATGTCTCCAGGTTTTGTTTGTCTGTATGTAATTTTTTAATTTTCTCTAACGGCTCAACAATGCTTCTCGTTTTTATAAAGGTTAGACCGTTGGTTTTCCCGTTTAAATGGTTTTACACTAGTAATTTTTGGGACCCTTTATATCTTGCTGTTCGGTGCGAGCCAAGGCTCCGTATCGAAGACCGTACTTTGGCCTAGAATGGTTTACTTTTATAAATTGGTACTTGGATGGAGAGTTGTCTCATTGCCATTCATACCACATCTTCCTATATCTATAGACACACCTGTGTGATGAGCTTTATGGACTAGCAATATGTTGTAATTTAGGTTGGATTGGTCGGTCCGACATCTTTGCTTGATCAAGATTCGTTACTATCAGAGCTCCTTTTTCTACCTCTACATCAACCACTACCACGCCCACGTGTTCTAGTAGATTTTGGTAGCATGACTGTATTGTTTCCGTGAAATCTATACGTATTAATTAGAACTAGAAGGAATGGAACTATATTGATATGGAACACGATCTTGACGTTATTGCTGAGAACGTAGTAAGATCGCGGTATGAACGTAGTATAATCTTAGTAGGAATGTGCTATAATCGCAGTAGAAGCGTGGTAAGATCACGTTGCAATCGGATAACTCTTGGCATGGTCGTAGTGAGAACGTGATGAGCGTCGAAAGATCTCGATACGCGTAGTGAGGTCGCAGAAAAAGCACAATGAGAACGTGGTATAATCGTAGCGGGTTCGTTGTAGAAGCGTAATGAGGACGTAGTAGCTATAGCATCGTGAAAGCAACGAAAATTTACATTTTCATGCCGCTCATACCGCGACCTCACCACAATCTAAATCTATTTTAGATCACGGTGAGCGTGGTGCGATCGTGGGCTAGTGGGACTGGGGCTTAAAAAAAGTGCAATAAAACTTTGATTAAAAAATACTTCGGAATACAATACCGATAGTAGATTTCCGATGTTGTAAACTCATAAATCAATTAAGAAAATACAAAATTAAGGTAACAACTAAAACTAAGGGAATCATATGAAGCAAGACGGTATGATTTGACAACGTAAGCGTTTCCTTCAGACATGATTGTCACGCCAAGCAAGTTCACAGTCGGTCCAAACAACACGATCAGGAATTTGACAGCATTTGTGAATTACAGATTAAACGACTATTAAAGATTTAAAACACCGAAAATATGTCGCAATTGAGTTGAGACACAGTCATATAATATCTGTAATTAAGATATAAAATAAAGTATGCCTAAATCCTCTATGGGAAGTAGGAAAATACACATTTTTTTTTCACCAGAATGACTACGGTCTATTTAGGAACGGCGTATTTTATGTCTAAAATTTTCAAATTGCAAATCACTCCAGCATAAAATGACTATATAAAAGAGGGACGAAAGATACCAAAGGGACAGTCAAACTCATAAATCTAAAACAAACTGACAACGCCATGGCTAAAAATAAAAAAGACAAACAGAAAAACAATAGTACACACGACACAACATAGAAAACTAAAGAATAAACAACACGAACCCCACCAAAAACTAGGGGTGATCTCAGGTGCTCCGGAAGGGTAAGCAGATCCTGCTCCACATGTGGCACCCGTCGTGTTGCTTATGTGATTACAAATCCGGTAAATAGTCTAATTCGGTAGGTCATATTCATGAAAGGGAAGGGGATTGTAGTTACGACGTAAGGAACATATCCGATATCATTTGTGAAACGGTTATTCCATAACGGTCAACCAACTCGTGATGGCGTCCGTATAAGCTTACCCTGTTTATTAACATTTTTAAATGACTTTGGTCGTTTAGACTTTATTGTAAGAAACAATCCTTCATATTCCGATTTTGAGATATGAGCGTTTTGAGGAATGTAATCAAGGAAAACAAATATGTAAAGTAATGTTTTTATATTCATTAGCTTAAAAATTGACATGTATTATGTTTTTAAAATAACTTTTCTATATACCATTAGTTCATATAATAGTTCATCGCTGCTCTTAATCTAATATTCATGTCAAACAATAGGTAGTTCATTATCGTTCCTAATTCCATGCATAGCTTTACGTATGCCAATCTTGATTTTAGAGATGATCAAAGATACGTAACACATGTCTTGGCAAGTAAGATTAACATTATAATGAACATTATAAATTTGAAATAAAGATAGAAACACAATTATATTGCTCTTATTTTTTTTTATAAAAACAGAAAAAGGCGTCCATATTCATTTTTTTTCATGAATATAAATAAAGGCAAAAGTATATCGCTATTCGAAATTCGTAAATCGATTGAGAGAGAAAAAAAAACCCGGGTTATAAACTAAAACTGAGGGATACGCATCAAATATGAGGAGAACTTCGATAACAACAGAAACACAACACACACAGAAACGAACTATAATAAATAACAATGGCCATTTTCCTGACTTCGTAAAGGACATTTTAAGAAAAAAATGGGTGTGTTGAACCTAGTTTTGTGGCATGCCAAACCACCCGGTTTTATGACAATGTTTAATATAACATTAAAATGACAACATTACATGACTACAAGACTACTATACAAATAAATGGTAGAACATATATAAAACATTTATTAATAAAAAAAAACCCAACATTTTGCTGTGGGACTTGCCAGTAAAAGCAAGAATTATCATGCCTTTTTGGAATAGTATACAAGTGAGAGGTTTAGCTAGCTATAAAGTCAGGTTTAATTACTATGTTATACATAAGAAAATGACTGTACCAAGTTTTTTTAAGTATTCATTTCAAGATACGTTGTATTCAATGCATGAATGTCAGGATACAAAGATCGTTGATGGTAATGAGCTTAGAAAACAATAAAAGTCCGGCGTTTTTCTTATCATATGAATGAATAAATCAAAACGAATAATATGAATAATATGAAAAGTAATGAATCTTGTATATACAGGATACCGGTAAAACACACCCGTTTCTAAATTTGAAATAATTGCAGAAAATTAGTTTCCGTTTGTTTTCAAAAGAATTCTACTAAATTTCAACAATATTCGTATTACATGCTCTACGCCTCTATACATCCGTTTATTTTCAAATGAATTGTACTAAATTACAATATCCTTCGTATAACATGCTCTCTGCCTCTATACATGTCTGAGTAATTTGGAACCATTATAGTTTGACAGTCAATTAGTTCTTATATCTCATTCAAATCATTAAATTGTTGTTGCCGTTTTCGCTGATCAAATATCTATAATGAAGCATTTAGTCATTACAATTTATGTATTTATTTTCATGTAGTCCTATGCAAGTTCAAGATTTAGCAATGTTCTCTATCATTTTGATGGAAAACTTAAAATTTAAAACTTGTTACTTAGACTCATTAGTTGTTGATTTTTTTTTGCGGTGATGTGTTAATTCTTTTTTAATTACCCTTTTGGGTCTCGTGTCTCTTTAAATCAGTAAAGTAACCAATTAACCTGCTATAGTGTATACCTCTTTCTGTGATATCACACTTATTTGATATTTATTTGAATTCTAGTCAGTATGGACATTAGATTGTTGATTTTCAATGAAAATGAAATAAGAATATATTAAAACTACTGACACTAGAATCAGGTTGCGTCATTCATCAAAATAGGCGGGCACACTTTCAATATCTAGGGTTTTCCTCGATGTTCACAACAACACATTGTTCAGTGCTAAGAAAAAAATTGACTGTTTTAAAGGAGCACTTCATGGCTACGAGATATAGAAAACATTTAAATTATGATTATTTTTTACGATTTTACAATAGTATCTTGCGGAGTAACGAACTGAGCTTTGACAGATGAATAAAACAGATTATCATTTCTATCAACTCGTGACAATATCGTTCAGTACGTGAAGATGCTAAATATAAAAGAAATGAACTTTGTATTTATTTTTGATCCTGACACGTCTTATTATGTCTCAGGTACTAGCATTCCTGTTAGGTATCCAAGAACCTGTTGAGGATATAATTAATATTTGGCAAATTTCACAAACAAGAAACAGGTGCCCTGCAAAGCATGTTCTTTCCAGAGTTTTTTAAGTTAAGTGTCGTTCAATAACCATTATGGACACCTTAGTATTAAAGACATTAGTTAAGCATCTAGTTTACGTTAATTTACGACATATCTTGTATTAAACGACATTGACTTGTATTTTACGACTACAGTTATTAACTGCTCGACATAACATCGATTAGTTATACTTTTTGATTGAGATAGAATTTACAACGGTAAAACAATTGGTGATGTTACTGATTGCCTCAGTACTTGTGATTAATACGTCGTACCTAACAATGAGACTGACATGTTGAGAATGAGCAATGGTGCAATAGGTTTCACATGTAAACGTTACATGCAATTAGACGATGATGATAAATGACTGTCTAATGTGCAGTAGCAAAGTAAACGCATTATTCAGGACGAAAATTATGTTAATGAGATCTGAATATATGTACCCTGTTTTGAGCTAGAACGACACACGAAGCCGGATTTGTTAACGTAACATGCAATTGGATGATGAATGAATGCATAATGTGCAGTAGCAAAGTAAACACGTTATTCAGGACGAGAATTATGTTTATGAGTTATGAATACAGGTATTCTACTTTGTACAAGATCGACATACTGAGTCGGGTTTCTTAGCGTGCTATTTGGAAAGGTAACAGTCCGCAGGAAGTCATGTCACCCTACCAGTACACATTATTCTGGTAAAGAGCCGAACAATCTTAGCTCTTTATCCCAAATGTCTTGTTTTGGTGGAGAACAATCTTAGCTCTTTTTCCCAATTATCTTGTTTTAGTGGAGAAGCAGCAAATACAAATGTCAAAGTCTAATGATTAATTTGAACAAAATAATGTTGATAAATAAAGGCAACAGTAGTATACCGCTGTTCAAAACTCATAAATCTATGGACAAAAAACAAAATCGGGGTAACAAACTAAACCCGAGGGAAACGCATTAAATATAAGAGGAGAACAACGACACAACACTAAAATGTAACACACACAGAAACGGACCAAGCATCAGACAAAATCCCATGAGAATAACAAATATAACGAAGTGTAAAATTAAACGCATTTTGATTAAAATACAAACAAACAAAAGTCTTTAAACATCTATATCTATGTTTATAAATAAAAGGGACATTTTGTCAAAACCCATTTTGCTAATGTTAGTACTCTTCAGTCGTCCTTTGACCACAAACAAACCAAGCTGTACATTTTGAGCAATCTAGACAGAAAGGTACAAAAATTCATTATAATTCGTCATCTTTCGATTTTTACCAAGGGGTTTGTCAATTTCTCTCGACTGATGAGTCTTGAATGTCCCCTTGGTGTTTTTATCTACATTTATTAACTTTCAAATTTTAGAAACCTATAGTAAGATATATCTAGGTCACATTATAATGGTGTACTTTTTAGCAGTAACATCCGCTTTGTATTGGAAGACGATCAAATAAGTGACTTACTTTTAGTTAACCGACCATTGACATGTAATAATCTAATTGTTTATCTGTGTAATCCCGGTAAATAAATGTCACTAGGCCAATAACGAAAACAATTCGTATTACGCAATATAATACCTATATATGAAGGAAACAAAATGGCTTTTGCGATAAGAACAATTCTGGTTTTGAATAGTTAAGACAATGATTAGACATTAAACAATTATTGCATATCAAATCATGATATGAAAGCAGAAAATTTATCATATTTTAATTTCAGTAGCTTGGTTGTACAAAACAGGTACGTCTGATATAAGCAACTGGGCAAAAATGCCTTTCTATTCAGATTTCAAATACTAATTTTTTTAAAGAAATTTTCAACCAGTTTTACAGTAATCCCTAGTCCTTGAGCTTTCATTTGATTTCCTACCGATGGTCGATTGTTCTCACCGGGCACTCCCGGCTTCCTTCGCAAATAAAAACTGACCGCCACGAACAAGTACATTTAGTGTTGAATGTGGCTTTAAAAACCAATCAATCAATCCATTAATTAATCAATCATACCTTTGTTAGAACTACACCGTTTGTCATGTTGTCTTTATTGTTAAAAGGTAGCAAATACATTGTAATTGTATCACAATTGTTTACCTAATTGGTAATTTAGGAACTTTTTGGTGAGTTGTTTTTCTCAGTTAATTACCTTTAGCCCGATCTGTAGCTCATGTCTGGTATTTAAGGTTCCTAGTTTAATGTCATATAGTTCACACTCATGCGTTGTTGTATAGGACTGTTGGTTTTCAGATATTTTACAACGATTGACTCCGGATCATGGGATGGAAAAAAATCAAAAAGAACTCAAAAAGACTTTCGGTTACAATAAATTGAAAGAAATAGGCTAAATTAGGGGAAAAATATGTGATTAATTATAAAAATCATAGAACAAAATTTGGTGCTATATATGTGATTTTAGAAGAGTTTTGGATGACGGAATCTAGTATTACAGTTTAGCAGTATACATAACATGTACACATACTAAATTTTAAATTGCCATGTTGATCAGATAAAATGGTTTTGTGTTGTATGCCAAATAATAAGAACTGTTAAATATATTGGCCTGTTTATACACGAACAATGTACTAATAGATACAGATTTTATAAGCGTATTGACAATACTAATGTTTGAACTGATATTTGATGAATTTGAAGTCAAAGGATATTTTAATCACCATCTCTCCTACAAAGTTCTATTACAGAGAATGAATTGGATTAATGAGACTCAAGCCAGCAATTAATTCAAAATAAATCCTTTGAATAATAATCCTTTTTTTAATTGCGGATAAGATACAAATGCATGTCGTCATATAATGTTAGTAAACATTTTTTGTTAGTATTGAATTTGTATGAACTATCTAAAATGAAATCAAATATTTGTAATTTACCGTTCCCTTGTTTGAAAGCATTGAAGTTTGAGTTTGGTAATTATAGAATGTAAACAAATTATTTTAAAAATAACTAGAAAAATATTTGTATGCGTTTGATATTTTAAATTTCAAGGTTACATAAAAAACAAGAATGTGCTCATAATACACGAATGCCCCATTCGCACTATCATTTTCTATGTCCAATGGATGTGAAAATGGGTGGAAATCTATGATCTGGCATTAAAATGAGATAGAACATATCATAAGGAACATGTGTACTTGTACAAGTTTCAAGTTGATTGGACTTCAACTTCATCAAAATCTACCTCGACCAAAAACTTTAACCTGAAGCGGGACGAACAGACGGGTGGACGGACGAACAGACGAACGAACGAACGGACGAACGGACCCACAGACCAGAAAACATTATGCCCATAAATGGGCCATAAAAAATCCCTCTCGATTTCGAAATACATCTGTGTATGTTGCACTTACAATACCAAAAAAAAAAAAGACACGACATTTCTGTCATATATGAAAATATATTCTGTCACATTTATTCCCGATTATATTGTATTACTCATTCTCGGGGAGAAAAAAAAGTCAGCTTTATTTCCCTAACCTCCGTTTTCGACAAGTTATAAAGTGACTGCGATTGTGTGGATGTTTTCAGATTCTCATAATAATCAACACAAAACCTACAACTTAACATTGCCCTGCAGTTTTCAGTGTTTATAGACTCACTTTTATTAGTTGTTTGCTATTTGACATGTCTGCAAATGTACGAGACAAAAAATACCAGTTTTTCTAATTGAAAGAGTGAATGAATGAAGAAGTCAAGCAGTTAAGATGGATTGATTTATCTCTCTCTCTCAGTATGGGAACACATGTATCAAATATTTCAATCATTTTATTTTGCCGTAAATGGAAAATGTCAACTAAATCAGTAATTTTTTAATAATCCGGATCAGATACGATATAATTTATAGGAATTTTGAATGATATTCTTATATTATGTTATTTCACTAATTATTGAATTCGTTGGTTAACTTGATGTAGATTGATGAAGATTTGACCGACAGCAACTTTCATGCGTAAAAGGAAAGAAGCATTCATGATTGTTTTTCATTTCTCAGAAAGATTTGGTTCTTGGAAAATGGTGGTTCGAAGGGGTAGAAAACAAATTTTAGATATATCGATTTCCGTATCCCTGCCCCAAAAAGTTTTTTTCTTGAAGAATATTTACTATTTCCATAAAATTGTCTTTTATATCTCTTTTGGCATATAGTTTCTGCGTATTTTTACATCCCAGGCTTCTAATGTTTAGTACTAAGCGTTCCCAATGAAGATGCATTGATAAACGCTATTCAGACGCACGAATTTTGTGTAGCGTTTTTTCATTACTTATCACTGCTAGTCATTGTAGATCATGCGGTAAGTCCACAGTCTGAGTCCACAATATGTTTAAAAATTAAGTTTTATGATTGCCAATGCAGCAACTATCTACCAGAGTTCAAAAGAGGTAGATGGACGCATTTATAGGCAACCGCAAGACCGTCCACAATGATAAACCAATATCTTATAGTCGGCTTTAAAAGGCCCCAACAAGAGTCAAATGAAACCAACGGCCTAATTTATAAAAAAAATGTACGAAAAAATATTTTGTTTGTATATTTTCATGCATGAGTCAATTTGAATTGTTTCTATATTTTCAGGTAATGCATCCAGAACATGTTTAAGGAATGGCGAGTGGTACGTCCATCCGATCTTCAATAAAACCTGGACAAACTTATCTGGATGTTTTGACCCAACAATGAAATATAACTCGCCATCAGTCGTTCCTGCTATAGTGAAGGTAAATAATTAAAAATTTAAACTTGACAGTGATTTTACTACTTCCGGATCCGGTTAGATAAACTCGTCTTCGATACATTTTCGGGAAAATATACTAGGTTTAAATTACTACTTTACTTTACTTTGAAAAATTGAAACAAATAAAATATTTCTATTATAATCTCTTCAAAAATCAAGCAACTCCTCTTTTCTTTTCCGGCACTTAAGGATGTCTGCTTGTCATGTTTTGGAATTTTTGTCCGATTTTCGGAATCCTCTGGTTTTAACCATTTGAATGCCTTAAAAAATTTTGCGCATGAACCCCCATTTTTTTTATAAATCTTTTACGTGTATAATTATAAGTCATTTGTAAAAGTCTTATAAAATTTTATTTATTTTTTAATAGTATTTGAGAACTTTAACTGGTCAATGATAAAGCTATGAAAAACCAAGAGAGAACATTTTCCCGACAAAATTACAATGGCTAATATCTCGAAAACAAGCGCATTGACCCCTATATTTTTTTGGCTTTTTGGATTCCACAATTTATTCCCTATCAATACATACTAGTTTTATGAAAAGTTATTTATTTTGAAACTGAGCAGCGAATATCCTGAAATGAAGCTTGCCTAAAAAATGTTACATAGTAAAATCTTAAAATTGAGATAATGGAATATAAATATAATGAGCAATCAAACACAAAAAAAAACTCAAAAATCTCTACACGCACCTGCCAAATCAAGAGGACGAAGAGCGCTATTATTTCTGCCCTTCCTCTCAATGTTAAAGAGAGAAATATGTAGCACACATAATTGCAAGTTCAACACGACTTTCTTTACTAGATGTCCACATGTGAATCACAGAACATAGCTTTTTCTACATAATTATTTCAACAAATAATAAACTATATCGGGAAAATGGAAACAAATCATAACGATATTTGGGAAATATTAACAAATTTGAAACTATACCGGGGATATATCTGGGCTGCGTTCAATATCGTAGCGGCTACGTAGCGCTACGTAGATTTTCACTATTGAACGTGTAGCTATATATACTAGTTGTTACATAGATATTGATAGCAGCTACGTAGCCGCTACGTAGCTGCTACGATATTGAACACAACCCAGTAAATTATAAACGATATCAGGAAATATTAGCAAATGTATCATAGCTATATCTTAGAAATATCAACAAACTACAATTTATGGCGGGAATAAATCAAACCAACAAACAAAAACTGTCACAAAGTTTCTCCTCAATATTAACATTAACGGTATATATCTTACATTCCATAGACGTTTGAAATAATTGTTATATATCAGTTGCATAATTATTTGTGTAAGTTACCAATCAACTTGTTAAATCTGTTTTATTAGGAGCACATGCGTTACATACAGATTCTGTATGATGTTGGATACAGTATATCATTGTTGTCACTACTTGTAGCTGTCAGCATCATGCTGTATTTTAGGTATGTACAAATAAATGGGGCCTTGAGTCGCGTGTGTTATCTCTGCTGTTATTGCACTTTGAGTACTAGAAAAACAGTAAATGTAATGACATGAGTCTTTTAATTCAATGAACAACACCCTTAAGGGGGTTCGCGGATCTAAATCATTTATATAGGATTTCTCTATATTTTTCTATAAATGAACTTTATCTTATAGGTAATAGAAAAATAAAATAAAAAAAATGGGGTCACCGTTCATTTGCGCTCACAATTTGCCTTCGAAAGAAGCATACATCTTTGTAAAAGTGTGTTTTTTTCTGTTGACATAATAGGAGAAATAAAGGTAATATCGAAATAAAAAAAGAAATTTATTACAGAAATCGCTCAAATTTTACAATAATTTAGTTTAAGTACAGCATATATCGAAATAATATTAAAAAATATAGGTCACCGATGAGTTAAAAGAGATATTTCAATTTCAAAGCCAAAAAAATGGTATTTTTCCACCAAAGGGAGATAATTTGGAACTTTTTCAATGATGTTTACATTTTAAAAGTCATCTGGGGCCAACACGAATTAATTGTTTTGAATGTTTTTTGTCCCATATGATAAAGTAACAACTACAAAAGGTAATAAATAAAATTTGTAATGAAAAACAAATGTTTATTTTTTTTTCTGAAATTTTTATACCCTCGAGCCTCCTTAAAGAAATCCCGATTCATTTAAAGCCATGTTTAAGCATATGTATTTGCTCATTTCAAGTTAATAAAAACCCGAATAGACTATTCCTCATGTTAAAAGGCTAATTTTAATATTATTTGTGTAATAGACATTAATACAAGAACTATAACTGTGACACTTGTAAACTCTTAAATAGTTATATTTTCTTAGCATCCGAATGAACGCTATAGAACTATCGCAATTAATTAGTGCTATTTATCTATGGTCGTTAAGTCGCCACTGAAGAACGCTTAAGGAAAGTTTCTAGTTATTCTAATATGTTTAACATTCAAAGATAAAGACAGAATTAATGTATATAGTCCAGTCAAACTAAGATTTAACCTCAAACTAATTGCAACAGAAAATGTTTAAGTTCTAATCTATAACATTATGCCCTTAATATACACAGAAAAACTCCCATAAAATCTAACTTGAGGAAAACTCAAAATCAGCATTTTTAATTCCCTATGGGAATTAACATTGGAAGGGGAGATAACTCTGCAAAAATGAGTCTTTTTTGGTCAGTTTTTGGTTGATTGTCTTCAAATAAATGTATAGTAAGATATAAGTTTGTATTTGACTAAATTATATAATATTCTGCTCATGAAATGTACAAAACCGAAGTGTTATGGGTATTTTATTTGTGTGTGCATTTTTCATTAAAGTAACTGCAAATTTGAAGTTTTGTGACCATTTTGAGAAAATAATGTGAAAATTTGGTATTGTTTATTTCTGTATATTACATTTTTTCAGCATCTTACTTATCTAAAGAAACATTAAACCACAAATAGAAGAATACATGCTTAATTATTTTTTATTAAATTTGAGATTCTTTACCTTGACATGTTGAAAATTTCAATAAAAGGTCAACTAATGAATTATGAAATCTATAGTATAGCTTGATTAAAGAAACAAAAACACCTTTAGAATTGTTTGTTATACTCTAAGGACCGCTAAAAAATCAAGAATTAATACATTCTCATGCATAGAAGCGGTTAAATTATAATTTTTTATAAATTTTTATTAATATTTCTGCCTTTTTTGCAAGAGTTATCTCCCTTTTCAATGCAAATCTCCATAGGAATTTTAAATGGTGATTTTGTTTTAGTCTTCTTCGAGTAAGATTTTATGGGGACTTTTTTCTGTTCAAC
Organism: Mytilus edulis; assembly: GCF_963676685.1. Taxonomy (NCBI): domain Eukaryota; kingdom Metazoa; phylum Mollusca; class Bivalvia; order Mytilida; family Mytilidae; genus Mytilus; species Mytilus edulis. The sequence goes on along the minus strand of NC_092354.1, from coordinate 71,544,918 downwards.
TATATTTGGGGTAAAATACTAAAGATTAAAACTTAAAAATCTTCTGTTGCAATTACTTTCAGGTTAGGGTCAAATTTATGCTAGATTGACTGGACTAATATTCTGGTCAGTTTTAAGGTTGTTCCTCAATGTGAAAAGTTGGTTACATGTTTGCAATATATAAATATTGTTTATGAACTCGATGTTGTATTTTTGATTCATATTGAGGTGTAACACTCCATACGATATGGTCATACACAATGTACTTCCAAATAGTTAATATATTAACGCATGTCTCCTATACAAACATTTTGTTTTTCTTGATTGTTTATTGTCATCTTTTATTTTCCACCATTGGATTGTTTGTTTATTTTTCATTTTTTATTTAAACTATTGAAATGATTATGTTTATTTTTTTTTTTTTTTATTTAAATTATTGAAATAATTATGTTTATTTTTTATTTAAATTATTGAAATAATTAGTGTTTTTATTTAATTTCAGAAATTTGCACTGCCAGCGGAATACTATCCACATCAACATGTTTGTTTCTTTCATCTTCCGGTCGATCATATGTCTGATAAAAGACAGTTATGTTCTCCCAGAAATAAACAGTATATACAGTTCAGATGAAAATAAAAATATTCAATCGTTTGGGCAGGTATCACAGTTATTAGAAATATGTAGTTGCGGTTGTTATATGTCCTATATTGGTTACAAAAAAGGTTCTGCTGGGCCCAAAATGCACCCAGTGTCATGTGCAAATATACATAAAGTTATTTGTTCATTATTCTACGATTCTTAGTAAATAATTACTTTAAATAACAATAAGTTAGAAGAGACTTAGAGCCAGTAAAACATTGATGTTGAAAATGAAGGAGCAGTCCCATTTCAAAAGAGAATGGTAACAACAGAAAAAACTCAAGATAATACACCAAGAACTCGAAATTGAACATTAAAAAACATACAATGCAAGACAGCAGGGAGGAATATCAGGTTCCCCCAGAAGAATTATAATTGCGCATGTTTTCAGTCGTGTTATTCATTATAAATAAACAGTCGTATATCTCATGGATTTATACGGTATATAATTCTGATACACAAAATAAAGGATTCAGAACCAAGAAACGTTGCTTTTATTAATCTATCCCTAGTATATAAATTAATTTCTTAAATGATGACTATTATTTGCAATTTGTAAACCAATGTTTCTACGACGGTCAACCTAATCATGATGGCGCCCGTAAAAGGGTCGAAACTCTGAAGGTCGAAAGAATAACTCCAAGTATGACAGTTGGCATCTATAGTCCATAAGCGTTCTTGTAAACACCAACTCTCAACAAAACTGTAACAAAGCATATACACTAATGTCTTAATCAGATAGTAACAATCATATCTACAAAACTGCGATAAATATATTTAGAGAATGATCATACGATATTTTATTACAAAAGCACTGTTCTGTAGACATTTTCAAAATGAAAAGTGCTTACTTTTATCTGATAAGATTGTTATCGCTTTAGTGTTGTAAAATGATGAAGAGTGCAATAGATAAAATAAATATTCATTATTTAACTTCTAGATATTACTCAACAAAACTCCTTTATATCATTGCCAATTTGTTTAGAGAAAATAAAACATGACCTCTGATTTCAATACTTGTTTGATTTTCATCAAATTGATACGTATCAGATTAAATAGTAGATTTACGAGGAATTTTAAGAGTTATAGATCTGAGTAGACAAATTTCCAACATAAGTATGGCATGCGTAGTGTATGTCACCGTTCCATCGAGCATATGACTAGGAGCACTCGACATGTAGATTATTTAACCTGCTTCATGAATAAATCACTGATAATTGATGAGTCACAAAATTAAGAATACGTTCATCATGTCAAACCATTATTAAATGTTTGAGTAAAATAACAAGGGTAAACCTTCACACGAAACAAAAAATGCACTTATAAATATTAGAAAATACAATTATTCAAGAAACAATGAAAAAGAATATTGAAAAGGAAATAACATAGATAATTCATGAATTCATTATTACTTTGCCTTTTCTTATTTTTCAGTCGGTAGGCTGCAAAATTGTGTACACTTTCTTTTATTACATCTTATCAACCAACTTTATGTGGATTTTCATCGAGGGGATTTACATGCACACATTTGTCATGTCTACTAAATACAACGTGTCCTCCTGCTTATACAAGACACTGCTGGTGTTTGGATGGGGTATGTTCATTTATTCGCTAAATCAGTCTTGAAAAAATATGTAGTGGTAATGAAAATTGTAGCTATCGTTAGTAAAACTTACTGTCTTTTTACATGATTCTTACGGAAAGATATTTTAACCAGGCAGCACCAGTTGACGCTGCAAGTAACTACTTATATTACAGAATATGATTCGGTCTTTAATTTTTATACTTGAGTAGTGATATGTTATCATTTCAAGATATTAAGCTTTGATATAATAAAAATATAGGTAAACAAAAGTTTCCAAGAGGATATTCAAAATCATAAATGAATGAAAACCAGACACTTTAATTGCACAAAATAAAAAATGAAAACAAAACAAATAACTGTCAACAAAACGCGTCAATGAACAACACGAAACCCCCTAAACAAACCACGAGTGATCTTTTAGTGATACGGAATTCCCTCCTAAACAAACCTAGAATGATCTTTTAGTGATACGGAATTCCCCCCTAAACAAACCTAGAGTGATCTTTTAGTGATACGGAATTCCCCCCTAAACAAACCTAGAGTGATCTTTTAGTAATACGGAATTCCCCCCTAAACAAACCTAGAGTGATCTTTTAGTGATACGGAATTCCCCCCTAAACAAACCACGAGTGATCTTTTAGTGATACGGAATTCACCCCTAAACAAACCTAGAGTGATCTTTTAGTGATACGGAATTCCCCCCTAAACAAACCACGAGTGATCTTTTAGTGATACGGAATTCCCCCCTAAACAAACCTAGAGTGATCTTTTAGTGATACGGAATTCCCCCCTAAACAAACCACGAGTGATCTTTTAGTGATACGGAATTCCCCCCTAAACAAACCACGAGTGATCTTTTAGTGATACGGAATTCCCCCCTAAACAAACCTAGAGTGATCTTTTAGTGATACGGAATTCCCCCCTAAACAAACCACGAGTGATCTTTTAGTGATACGGAATTCCCCCCTAAACAAACCACGAGTGATCTTTTAGTGATACGGAATTCACCCCTAAACAAACCTAGAGTGATCTTTTAGTGATACGGAATTCCCCCCTAAACAAACCACGAGTGATCTTTTAGTGATACGGAATTCCCCCCTAAACAAACCACGAGTGATCTTTTAGTGATACGGAATTCCCCCCTAAACAAACCACGAGTGATCTTTTAGTGATACGGAATTCCCCCCTAAACAAACCACGAGTGATCTTTTAGTGATACGGAATTCCCCCCTAAAAAAACCACGAGTGATCTTTTAGTAATACGGTATTGTAACCAGATTTTCAAACGTGATTCACCAAATATTACACTGTTCTCCTACTTTTTCTTGTATACTAGTAATAAAAAATACAATGATAAAGGGTGTTAAACTTATAACCTCGATGAAACTAACTGTTGAAGGAGAAAATAAGTAATTACATTTAAAATTTTCCTTTACCAGGTGCACCGTCGACCTTCGTTATCCCATGGGTAATTATGAGGATTAAACACGAAAACACATTGTAAGTATGTATCAGTTCAAATAAGCTGCTGCTATAAAACGCATGTACATATATTAACTCGACCCTTTAATATATTACTCGACCCTTCTAATAATACTCAACCTTTGACAAATCTATATTGATTTTCTGTCTTTGCTGAGAAACAATCTTACGATATCGATGCTATAACAAAGACGGGTTTGAAATAAGTCAACCACTTTAAATAATTCAAAGACTTTTTAAATTTAAAAACATGTAGATGTTGAATCAAAATGTCAATCAGCGCCGAATTATAGAACACATATGGTTCTGGTAGTATTCTATTTCTTGTTTTTTTTTTAATGTAACGGCTCTTCTCACAAAAAAATCTAATCAGTCATAAACATTTCAATTTAGCTTACGACCAATTTAAATTTAAATCTTAAGATTGTTTTTATGAAAAGAGTCGCTCACTTGTCATTATATATATATTCGACATGATAAAAACATTGATACGATTGATGTGAACTAAACAAGGTACACTTCAGTGACATTTTATATTATCTTGGATATGAATGTGATAGAGGCATCAGTAGTATACCGCTGTTCAAATGTTATATATCGATTAAGAGAAAACAAATCCGAGCTACAAAATAAATCCGAGGGAAACACATCAGGGAAAAACAAAGAAACAACAGAAACTCTGAAGTGCAACAAAGAACAAACGACAATGCAACATACATAGATACGAACTATTAGATAACAACTTCCATATTCTTGACTTGTTAAATGTGACAAATCTATAGAAAATTTGCAAATGTAATATTTACCGCTTGACGTTACAAATTTTTCAGAATATTTATTTATTTTTAGATGCTGGAGCACCAATGATGTCGATAAAGGATATTATTGGATAATAAAAGGACCAATCACAGCCACAGTTGTTGTAAGTCGTGTGATATTTTCATTTGTCCTCCTAGGAATCTCCCCCTTATAATTTAAGTATGAATTGCGTTTAATAAAGCTTAAGTGAACCGTGATACACAAGTTTAAGCTTATACCACCATCATGTATAAGAGTTTCGACTGTTCTTAATGGAATCCCATGTTACGTTTTATCTTAATATGAATTACATTTCATAAAGTGTACCGTACTTCAAGTTTTGATCAATGACACCGCTTTATAGAAATAATAGAACCGCTTAAAAACAATGAAAATGACGATGACTAAATGAAAAGTCAATGACGGATCTATAGTGACTAAAATAAACTTTTAGTGAAGGTATGCCATCAGCAAGATAACAAAGTAAGCACTTTCTCTTTGCATGCCATATCTCTCTGCCCGTTTTAAAAATCGACCAAGTTAAATTTAACAGTTGTTTTCCTTTCATTGGATGTGGTCGATTTTTTTATTTTGATATTTGTTAAACACATTACGTTCTGCATTTTCCTTGGAGTTCGATATTTTTGATATTTTACTTTTTACGTTATTCTGTGAGACATATACGGAATTAAACAATCTGTAAGTTTTATCTGAAAAATCTGCTTTTAAATTTTATACAACATGTATCTGTAATACCTGAAATAAATCATAAAACAAATATGTAATACAGAAACAAACGACCAATAAAGGCAACAGTAGTATACCGCTGTTCAAAACTCGTAAATCTATGGACAAAAAACAAAATTGGGGTAACAAACTAAAACTGAGGGAAACGCATTAAATATAAGAGGAAAACAACGACACAACATTAAAATGTAATATACACAGAAATGGACTAAGCATTATACAAAATCTGATGAGAATAACAAATATAACATCAAAACCAAATACATGAATTTGGGATAGAAAAGTACCGTGACACGTCTTATAGTAATGTATATTCACACACAACCACTGAATTACATGCTCCTGGCATTAGACAGACACATACATGCAGAATGTGGCGGGGTTAAACATCTTATCGGGATCGCAACCCTCCCCTAACCTGTGACAGGGGTACAACATACGAATATGAAATTCAGTTGAAAAAGTCGTTACTCATCAGACGGATATAAAAATCAAATATAAATACAAATAACAAAAACCGAGTGGGCGTGGCCGGGTATATCCCAACAGAAAATCACTAAGTACAGATATAAGCTAGAGTAGTTACTGTTCCGTTTTTCATCTTCTATTTGCTAAAGAGCGCGAAACACGTACTGTTTTAAATGCAGATTTTGAATAAGATGACATATTGCCGAGATAAAATTGAATATATGTTTCCGTTGTTTATATTAATTATCTACCTGTAGGACCACGTGTCCTACGCCTTGATATGATCTGATATACCATTTTCGTACCATAATACTAGCATATTACACTGATAATCATTGTATTTTTCAGATAAATTTTATATTTTTTGTCAATATAATGAGAGTCTTATATACCAAATTAACAGCAGCGCATACAAGAAACCCAAGTCGATACAGGTAACAAACAAGACATGAATATATGATACATGTAATGTTAGGTCCGAGTATACTTTTATCGTCCTTTGATTTTCGTTATTTACGAATGTGGCATGTGGACAGTGAGTTACTTGCCATTTTTTTGTATAACCCTTCCAACTGTATTTCTTCATGTTTTATGATTCAAGTGGGGGAATGAAATTACGCTGTAAAAAAATTTGGATCATGAACTTTAAATTAAAATTTTGATTTGGTCCAGCTGAAAAAGGTTAAATTTAGCAATTCGGAAGCTGTTGAAAGATTTCAAGACCCCCGTAACATCAAATTGTCTGGGTTGGAGCTGATGAAATTTTCTAAATATTTTGATATAATTTGTTCCAAAAGTAGTACAACACACTGTAAAAATATTATTTAAAAAGTGTATTTTTTTAATTTTCATTTATTGTCTAAAAGACATGCACTACGAAAAAACTGTGAACTCGGACCACATGTTTAGAACATGGGAGATGAAAACTATGAGGATGCGAATGTAAAATGTGTTATATTACAATTTTAATTTTCGTAATTTATAATTTTGTAATTAAATAATGAATCGCTAAAGACAAAATATTTAAATAACATACTTGGATAAGTAAAACCTCAACAAATAAGCAACTCTAATCAGCTTACTTTTGATACCTTTAGTATTATCAATGTAGGTACATATTCTGTTAGTACATACACGATGGTAAAAAAGGGCACTCTCTGAATTTTTTTTAACAAAAAGTACTTTACTCAAAGGAAAATTCAAAACGGAAAGTCCATTATCAAATGGCAAAATCAAAAGCTAAAATGCGACCGACGAATGGAAAACAACTGCTATATTCCTGACGTGGTACAGGCATGTTCTTATGTAGAAATTGGTGGATTAAACATAGTTGTATGGCTACCTTAACTTCTCAGTTGTATTAAAGATCCAGAATACGGGACAGATAAACCCAGCTTAACACGTAGAACAACATGGAGGCAATAGTTTAATTTTGTATCTTAATGAAAAAAAAAACAATCAACGTCGAGTTATTAATGATGGTCATATGCAGACGTGCATTGTAGCACGTAGTCGATATTATTTTTTCTAGTCATGGTGATAAAGTTTGAATACATAAACATTCTAAGTAATTTTATTTTATGACAAAAACGTATTCCTCATTCGATTTATTGCTTAGAAATAATTCAACCTGTATGGCAGTTTGAATAAATATATTTACTTACAATTATTTTTAAAGATTAACCATTAGCATAAGAATGTTGGCGTGATATTCATTGTATTAAATTATTCAAAAAATATCAATTACGTCATTTGCTTATAAATCAATTAAAAGTCAATAATTTCATCTGGGCGTTTATCCTTGGCTCCAAATTAAAAACATAGCTTACAACTATATTTATTAATACTTAATTACCAAAGTCGACTTGACTTCAATACCATTATTTGGAGTGTATTATCGTGCCTTTCTTGCTGAGCCAGCATATTTAATATAAGATCTATGTAAAAAAAATGCAAAATCAACATTTATTTTGATTTTATTATTTGAAATATATTATATAGCTTTTATCGCAGTGTCTGTATATTTATTATTATTTCTTTTTAGAAAGTTAGCAAAGTCGACCTTGATTTTAATTCCATTATTTGGAGTGTATTATCTTGCCTTTATTGCTGTTCCTGTGTGTATGGAACCAATGTTAGAAGTTATATGGTTGTATACAGAAATGTTCTTTAATTCCTTTCAAGTGAGTTTACTTACCATTGGATCTTGGCCTTGGGTCCGGTTGTTGATTCTTTGACACATTCAACGTTTTTATTCTCCATTTATACTTAACTTCAAAATTTAAACAACAAGAACCTTTAGGATTAAATTATTATTTTAAAAGACTGGAATGAGTATTGATGATTATTGCCTTTAATGTCAAGGTTGTGTTATAAAAAGTAGACTGCAAAAAGTGGTGGTGAAAACGAGATTTTAAAAAATAAGCCAATAATCAAAGAACATTCTAATGCAACAACGTTTGTAACGTTCATTTTGATTGGATAACGTCACTTTCTTACATGGCATCAATTGACAATTGATGCTATTGGACGTACGCGCAAGCGCAGACGGCATATGACAGATTTTAAATACATGTTTTAACGTTGTTTTCTGTCAGTTTCATTAGAATGGAGATAACAAAATTGTATTTTAAGCTCCGACGGCATCAATTTGGGATTTGACGGTCGCAAATACCCGTTTACTGTCTCCGCTAACGCGTCGCCAGAAACTTAATTTGCGACCATTAAATGCCCAATTGATGCCATCGGAGCTTAAAATACATTACAGTTATCTCCTAATTGTATGAAGTTGTTCGGACATGCATGGTCACATAATATAAGTGGAAGATCACTTTTGAGTCTGAGGTCAGAAGATCAAGATTAAAGTTAAAAATACTAAAATCAAACTGTTAATGGTAAGAAATTCCGGCTAGTTACAGCCAGAGACATTTCATTTAAACTAAACCAAATTTTGATAAATAGAACATGGAAAGTCAGTACATTCCTTGATAGTTTCAGTTCAATATATGCCTTTAAAAATCCCAAACTTGGTCACTAAGATTTTATTTTATGTATTATATATGTGTATTTGCAGGGATTTGCAGTTGCAATATTGTTTTGTTTTATGAACGAAGAGGTAAGGATTTTCTCAACATTCTTCCCAATATATCATCTAGTTGTTCACGATACTTTAATTTATTTAATTTATTTATACTTATATTTTCTTATAATTCCTGTAATACAAAAATATTATTTCACATTTTGGGTTTTTAATTTTGAGTAAACAAATGCTGTTATTTGTTCTTTGGTCGGGTTGTTATGACACATTCCCCATTTCCGTTTTCAAATTTTAATACATGTTTGTTTTAAATCTTTGAATGTATAATATTGACGTACACATTTTAATAGCAAATGATTACTGTAATTAGGATCGACATACTCTGACTTATACTTAAATAAAGGCAACAGTAGTATACCGCTGTTCAAAACTCATAAATCCATGGACAAAAAACAAAATCGGGGTAACAAACTAAAACCGAGGGAAACGCATTAAATATAAGAGGAGAACAACGACCCAACACTAAAATGTAACACACAGAGAAACGGACCAAGCATCAGACAAAATCCCACGAGAATAACAAATATAACATCAAAACCAAATACATTAATTTGGGATAGACAAGTACCGTGACACGTAAGTTGGTCCAAGTTTTGTAATTAGAGGAAAGGAGATGTCGGGTATATTTGTATACTTCGATATGAAAACAATTCAACGAATTAATAGAACAAAATGGGGTTTTCACCAATCACAGTACACTGGTATTAATACGATACGTCAATCTCTTAGAGTTTATTATCTACTATTACCAGCAAAGTCTCAAAAAACGACAAACACAGCAAAATCCCCAAAACAAAGATAAAACAAAAAATCTCCAAAATTTCAAATTTATCAGCAATCAAAATACAAAGTATGATAAACATTTTGTTGCGATACCAATCATTTTCTTATTGTTTGTCGTGCAGAATGCACAAATTACTCAGAACGAGAATAGCTTATAACTTTAAAGTGTAAAGTATGATCTATTTAAACTATTTATACTAGACATAAGTATTATAGACTTTATTCGAACTTTCGAATATATTTATGAAAACGATATAGAGGAATGCTATATTTAGAAGATAGTTTTGGGATAACATAAACATGTTGTAGATAAGATATGTGTTGTTTCCATATAAAGGCCCAGCTGTCCGTTTTTGCAAACTTGCACATTTTTATTTTCTGTCCTGTTCCATCGTGTATTTATGAAAACGATATAGAGGAATGCTATATTTGGAAGATAGTTTTGGGATAACATAAACATGTTGTAGATAAGATATGTGATGTTTCCATATAAAGGCCCAGCTGTCCGTTTTTGCAAATTTACACTTTTTATTTTCTGTCCTGTTCCATCGTGTATAATCCTCCGTCTTATATCGGAGTACTTGTACTTTGAACGAGAGCTCAACAGTATACGTAATTATATAAAACAGAACAAGACTCGTTCAGAAATAAACATAAATAAGGCAACAGTTGTTAACCGCTGTTCGAAAGTCATAAATCTATTGAGAGAAAACAACAAATCAACGATACGAAGAAACACTGAACTGATACGAAATACAAACGACAATGCAACACACAAAGAAACGAAAAAACGAGTTGTTGGGAGTGAGTCAATGAGAATGCTCCGTCCCCGAATAAAAAAACAAGGGACCAGATGAAGTCCGCCTCCAGGTGCTGGATTTTCAGGCTGTTTTAAAGATCCATTGGTGACCCTTGTATAGTTTCTGCTATTTGGGTTGTTGTCTCTTTGACACGTTCCACGTTTCAATTTTTAATTTTACCTTTGACGCATGATTTGATTTTAATTTTGCAGAATGTTTTTGTTAAATCTAATTTTTAAAACAATTGTTTTGCAGGTAAGAAGAGAAATCCGAAAGCTCAAAAGAGATCATAATTTACGACGAAATAGTCATATATCAAACCGATCTACGAGTAGAACAGTAGAACAGTTTTTTCAAAGTGAACATGATAATATAATACTCGGTGCAGAGCCCAAATCTGCTAATGTGCATTTTGAACTTAATGAAAAGTCAAGAATTATTCTTGAAAAAACGAAACATTTGTTCAGTGATGGAAATGATCCCATGTTAAATACGAGGGTGAATGGAATACATGTGAATGGAGAGAATTTAAACCTTGTCTCGCTCAATGATAGAACAATTGAGTCATAAACTAATACAAAGAAAGAGAAATTGAGTCATGAACTTATGCTAAAAAAGAACAATTGAGTCATGAACTAATACAAAGAATGAGAAATTGAGTCATGAACTTATGCAATAAAAGAACAATTGAGTCATGAACTTATGTAATGATAGAACAATTGGATCATGAACTTATGCAATAAAGAAACAATTGAGTCATGAACATATGCAAAGAAAGAACAATTGAGTCATGTACTTTTGCAATAAAAGAACAATTGAGTCATGAACTTATGCAATAAAAGAACAATTGAGTCATGAACTTATGCAATAAAAGAACAATTGAGTCATGAACTTATGCAATGAAAGAACAATTGAGTCATGAACTAATGCAATGAAAGAACAATTGAATCATCAACTTATGCAATGACCATCACTTTATCAGATGACATCAATAACTCCCGCAATAATAAACGTCGCAAAATAACTTGTACTAACACGGAGAAAGTATTTCATATGCATTTAGGTTAAACATTTTGTACAAAATTTTCATCCATAAAATACAGTGTTAGAAAGTATAATCTTTTCTAATTCATCTGGTCCAAAGGACGATCGTGATCTTATTGCCATAACTTTGCCAATAATTGTCGATGAGTTTAGACGTATACGACATCTTATGGAGTTTTGCGACTGAGACGAAGATCTGTTCCCTTTTTATCCTATGTTACATGTAGAATATTCTTGAATAGTGTAATAGAAAAATTCGTAAACCGTAACAGCAAACATTATTAACAACAATATAACCTAAAATAAGTACAAATGGGCAAAACTCGTCTGTCAACTCCTCTAAGAAGTTATTTCTCTTTGATAACAATGGTAACTCTTTTTTTTTTGCGCCTTAAGTGGATCGACACTATAGAAATGAAGAAACATTTATGAAGAGCAATATCATATCTACAATGGAAATGTGTCAGTCGATTACATTTTTAGGTTATTATAGCTATCAAAGGTACCAGGCTTATAAGTTAATTCGCCAGTCGCGCGTATCGTCTACATAAGACGCACAAGTGACGCTCAGATCAAAATAGTTAGAAGCCAAACAAGTTCATAGTTGAAGAGCATTAAGCTCCCAAAAATCTAAAAAGTTGTACCAAAAACGGCTAAGGTAATCTATGTCTGGGATTAAAAAATTCTTAGTATTTCGAATAACTCATATTTTTTGCAAACCTTTCAGTTTACTCATTACAGGTGTGCATTCCCTTCGAAGTCGAATTTGACTTTTTAGATACATTCATTTTATCTTAACAACAATAACTAGGTGAGCTCATTTCAGCGACATACTTAGAAAGTGTTGATTCTAAAAAAACAGATCCGAGGTAAATGAAAAGGCTGACGTCACTACAATGGTTTAATTTAGTTAAATTGGTTTTTGACCGGGTTTTAAGATTTGAAGAACGTCTTATCAAATCAACCGCCTTGATACATCTATATAGAATTTCATTCTTATTCCTAGCCAATTTACTCGAAATCATAAATGAAAACAAATAAAATCTTGCACTATTTGTGTCCAAAAACAACTGAGTGATTACAATACAAAAAAAAAGTAAAATCACATAAAAAACTGAACTCAGAGGAAAATTCAATCGGAAAGTCCATAATCACATGGCAAAATCAAACGACAAAACACATCAAATACGAATGGACAAGAACTGTCATATTCCTGACTTGGTACAGGCATTTTCGAATGTAGAAAATGTTGGATTAAACCTGGTTTTATAGGGCAAAACCTCTCACTTTGATGACAGTCGCGTCAAATTCCGTTATATTTACAATGATGCGTGAACTAAACAGACATAATTAATAAAATCGTCAAAATATAGGTACAGCAGTCATCATCGTGTAACAATTAATATAACACGTTGTTAAGATGATAAACAACATCAGCACGCAGAATCTATACATCAAGACCATCGTGTATTATTTGTGAAGTTGATACGGAATATTTATCAACAAGGTCTTGTTACCTTCAGATGAACTTTTTTTTAGAAAAAGGACGAGACGTTCTTTGACATACCCCTGGTTCATCAACTTTTCTACAGTGTCACAAAGTCTGAGTAGGAGCTGCAAGCTCTTGAATATCGAATAAGTTGGAAAATATATATCCCATATGCAGGTGAAGTTTATATAGCGCTACTAAGGTTGGGAAAATTTATAATTTCAAAATTAAAATCGTCTCGTTTGTCATAGATTCTGGTACTTAGATGACTGTATGAGTCAAATTCGAAATAAAAGTCTAAAAATGAGGCGGAGGAAGCCGTGTCTGTGTTTTCTTTAATTACAAACAAGTAAGTGTAGTTTTTTTTAAAGTTTGTAAATTTCCGGTAAAATTGCAAGAAGAAAATTTCATTTTTGTATTTACCTGTTTTATATGCATATGTGATAGTTTTAAAATAGGTGAAATGATGAGTTCTCGTAATTACTAAAATTTAGGAATTACATGTAATTCCCGATACACTTAGCTAATACAAATAGGTCCTGAAACTGCCATGTTTTTGCCAGTAATTACTCAATGCTCTTCAACTTTGTACTTGTTTGGCTTTATAACTATTTAGATCTGAGCGTCACTGATGAGTCTTATGTAGACAAAACGCGCGTCTGGCGTATTAAATTATAATTCTTGTACCTTTGATAACTATTTACAACACTGGGTCGATCCCAATGTTGGTGGACGTTTCGTCCTCGAGGGTATCACCAGCCCAGTAGTCAACCCTTCGGTGTTGACATGAATATTAATTATAGTGTCATTTTTATAAAAGAGGGACGAAAGATACCAAAGGGACAGTCAAACTCATAAATCTAAAACAAACTGACAACGCCATGGCTAAAAATGAAAAAGACAAACAAACAACAGCACACAGGACACAACATAGAAAACTAAAGAATAAACAACACGAACCCCACCAAAAAACTAGGGGTGATATCAGGTGCTCCGGAAGGGTAAGCAGATCCTGCTCCATATGCGGCACCCACCGTGTTGCTTATGTGATAACAAATCCGGTTAATAGTCTAATTCGGTAGGTCACATTCAGGAAAGGGAAGGGGATTGTAGTACGTAGTACGACGTAAGGAACATATCCGATATCATTTGTGATACGGTTATTCCATAACGGTCAACCAACTCGTGATGGCGTCCGTAAAATTTACGAAGGGATGATTTCAACTTCACCATTTGGAACTCTTGCTTTAATAGCTTCCTTGTGAGCAGCAACCCTCTATCAAGAAAATCATGATAGGAAATGCAAGCACGGGAATATCGTATCAATTGGGAGATATATACCCCGTATGCAGGTGCTGCTGGAATGTTGCTACTTAGAAATGGAAAGTTCACAATTGGAAAGCTGAAATTTTCCTTTCACAACACTTATGATTTTCTTATCCCAGGAATAGATTACCTTAGCCGTATTTGGCACAACACTTGTGGAATTTTGGGTCCTCAATGCTCTTCAACTTTGTACTTATTTGGCTTTATAACTATTTAGATCTGAGCGGCACTGATGAGTCTTATGTAGACGAAACGCGTGTATGGCGTATTAAATTATAATCCTGGTACCTTTGATAACTATTGTAACAATATGGTCAGCTGCTCCAAAGTTATGGTAATACTGCTTTGAAGGCAGTGTGGAGAGGTCCAAAAGCGACGTCCATGGCATGCTATTGAGTTGGATTAGAGAGCTACTTCACCAAACTTACCGAAATGATAGCTGCTCTACAGCAGCAAGACTATCTGAATTTTGAGATGACCAACATACATAATAGATCAGTTTCTTAAAGTAGTATAAACAGTAGTAACTAGAATTTGATTGCTCCAGTTTTACAGTTTCTAACATCAGTTAACCAAAACAGTTTTATAAGTTCATTACCTGATATTCATCCAGCTTCTTAAACAGTGGATAGTCAACCAACCTCAAAAATATCTAATAGGCTTTCAGACTTTGAAATATGTGATGGTCAAAAGACATCTAATGTAAAAGCCTCATTACTTGATACCACAATCTCAAAGTTACTCCTTAGTAGAAGATTATATTCTCGTTTGAATTGTTTTAAATTTTTCATTTCGGGGATAAATGTGAGATGCATATTTCCTGGCGAATTCAGCATATTAATATTTTTGGAATATGAGAAGTCAAATGACCAATAATTAATTAAACTCTGCTCAAATACTGGCGTGCATGTAGACCAGGTTGTGCTGTGTACGAAAATCAAGCAGATGTGTCAAGTCTTTCCTTTCGTGTAACCAAACATGCCAAAACAGTCTGTAGTGTCTCAATAAGTAATTTGTATGCATGCATAGTTTAAATAGGCAGTCATTCTATGTTTATTTGTGACAATATGCATGTTAAAGATACAGGAAAATACAAAATCCAGAAAAGAAGAATTTGTCATTTGAAATACGATAAAATGACCCGAGTCAGGATTGGGGACCCTTTCCTGTCTACTTATTGTCTTTAAAATTTACAAATGTCAAAGTATGTTACGAAACGTGTTTCAGGCGTATCAAAGTTTAAACCTGGTACCGTTGATAACTATTTACACCACTGGGTCGATGACACTGCTAGTGGACGTTTCGTCCCCGAGGTAATCACTAGCCCAGTAGTCAGTACTTCTGTGTTGACAAGAATATCAATTATATGGTCATTTATTTTTTAATTTACTGTTATTTTTTTTTAAATACTAAGGATTTTCTTATCCCAGGCATATATTACCTAAGTCGTTTTTGGCACAACTCTTTTCAATATCTGTTTCTCAATTAATGCTGTTCTACGGAAGCGTATTAGCGCCACACATATTTTTTTTTCTTCCTATGTTTAACGCAAACCTTTGCGTTATAACGCAAACCTTTGCGATATAACTCAAACCTTTGCGTTATAACGCAAACCTTTGCGTTGTAACGCAAACCTTTGCGATATAACGCAAATCTTTGCGCTATAACGCAAACATTTGTTTTATCTTATTTCTTATTTAAGATTCAAAGGAAACAGTAGTTATTAATGGAGGAGGCTGTATATAATAAAATTTATCACCTTTGTAGTATTTGCAAAGTTAACTGCTTGAATAATTAGATCATATCAATAACTAATAATGAGCAGAATAATATAATAAGATGTGGTAAGAGTGACAATAAGAAAACTCTCTATCTAAGTCACTATTCGTAAAAGTAAACCATCATAGGCCGAATTACGGTCTTCAACACGGAGCATTGGCTCACACTGAACAACAAACTATAAAGGTCCCCAAAAACGATATCTAAGTTACTACTAGTATATATATTACAACGAAAATTGAGTAAATTGAGGTTATACCTAAGAAAAAAATCAACCCTGCTAATATAGCTATAACCGAATATAAATATACTTCCAAAGTAAACTCTCGTTTGAGAACTGTGTAAAGTAGGTTAGATTCAAACAAGCTACCCTTTGGCAATAAATGTATAGAATGAAGATGTTTTATTAATAAAATTATGTTCTCTCTATTTAAATTGCTACCCAAGCATCTTAAAAATACTTCATTATATTGAAATGAAAATTCAATGACTTTCTATCAAAGAATCTTGATATTCTGAAATTTAAAAAAAAAATGTTTCCTTATTAATAATTCATTTTAAAGCAGAAGGATCATTTTGCCTATTTGACTTGGAGGTTTCACAATTGTATGACATTATTTTTGATCTTTCAATTTTAATATGACTATATACTAAACTATATCTATTTTCTTGTTAAATTATATACTTTTCTGATGCACAAATCAGTCTTAATTTATGTATAATTGCACTTCAATTATTCCATTATTCTTATACATATTTATTATAATGATTTGACCTTGTATGTATGTTTCTTTTTTTTATCTACTAGTAAATCACATCCGAAATGAATGTCAGACCGACATAATATATACAAAACTTAATGAATAATTGCAATCAAGATATTTGCGTTATAACGCAAAGGTTTGCGTTATAACGCCAATGTTTTCGTTATATCGCTAAAGGTTTGCGTTATAACGCAAAGGTTTGCGTTATAACGCAAATGTTTGCGTTATATCGCAAAGGTTTGCGTTATAACGCAAAGGTTTACGTTGTAACGCAAAGGTTTGCGTTTTAAAGCAAAGAAAAATAAAAAAAAATGTGTGGCGCTAATACGCTTCCGTACTGTTCATCTTTGTTCTTGTTTTGGCTTTCTAAATATTTTGATCTTAATGTCACTAATGATTCTTATGTAGACGAAACACGCATCTGGCGTATCAAACTATAGCCTGGCACCTTTGATAACTATGTTAACATTACAATAATTTATTCC
The DNA here is from genome assembly GCF_963676685.1 of Mytilus edulis. Classification (NCBI taxonomy): domain Eukaryota; kingdom Metazoa; phylum Mollusca; class Bivalvia; order Mytilida; family Mytilidae; genus Mytilus; species Mytilus edulis. The sequence goes on along the minus strand of NC_092354.1, from coordinate 71,527,652 downwards.
ATGACCCATAATGTGGACACAGATATACATATTTTATGGTATATAATGATAACACAAGATCATATTGTTTCGTCCATTCCTTAGAAAAGAAAAAAAAGTTATTTCATCTTTAATTTGGTGATCATTTTCTCAATGTCTGTAAGGAGAACGGGGCGTTCTGACCACTTCAAATCATATAGGTCTGTAAAATTACAATCAATTAAAAATGATACGCCATAACAATTTGATTCAATTCAAGCTTTATTATCATATAAATCAATTTATATGATTTGTGATTAAAACCAACAAAATATAAAGTATACCATAAATGAAAAGGAACGGCAAAGCAGATCGAATTGACGATCCGAATAATCAAATACGTGTGTATACAATGTGTGTATTTGTGTTTTAATGTATTTGTGTGTTTGTTACGTACTTATACACTTATTAACTAAATACATAAATCAATGCAATAATACATTTTGCATGCGTTGCAACATAAAAGAATCATTATATTTTTACAGCCCTATTTGAATCTGTGTCAATATTTCACAGGTTTCATAAACATTTTGAAGGGTTTAGGACGGAGGACAACTCCGGTCCATTCTCGTTCCATTGGTAAGTTGTTAACGTCTTCCGGTATTAACTCAAACTTCTGTAGTATATTTGTTGTAATCAAAAGAATAGATCTCTCTGCTTCTATTCTTCCTGGACATTTACGTTCACCTAAAAATAAAGACAAATACATATTGCTATTTGGATTCTAATGAATTCTGGGTACAATTTTCTGATGGATTCTGGGTAATAATCAAGTTCAAAGATATGTCTGCTTTTTCTCTTCCTGGACAATTGATACGTTCATTGAAACCTGTTAGCAAATTTTGATTTATCCAGTGATTTGAATTAGGCTATGATCTTTAAACTCCATCATCTTCTGATATCATCGGCAACTACTTGCTGATAATATCTATAATACTAAAATTACGAGGTCCAATTTGTCAGCCGTCATCACGTAAAAACGATGAATCAAAGAATTCAACTTTATATATAACTAATATAGTACAATGGTGTTGATTAAAAATTACACCACTCTAGGCCCATTTGTTTTCCTTTCCACGTAATTAATATTGCCAATAATTATGAAGTTCCGGATCGAGTCCGACACCGATACCAATAGTATATTCACCTGTTACCTATTACCTTATCTGTACGTTCCGCATCAGACAGGCGCACCACCAAACAGTGTATTTAGAATTTTTCTGTATACTGTTATTACCAATAATTGATAGGTTCCAGGTCGACGGGTTCAAACAGAAAGATTTTGAAAGCAGAGAAAACTGTGCACCTTATACATGTTATAATCGGCATGACTTTATCAGATGACAATACCAATACTAAAATAAGGCATACGCATAGTTATATATCAGTCACGGATCCGCGATATCACGGGTGTGTTCTAGTAATATTAAGAAAAGGAGGTTTTGGCCAAAGTTGATAATACACCAACACAAATAAGGATATAACCATATGGGAACGACCATTTAACTACACATGGTTGCGCCCTACTGCAGCATGAGGATAAAACACAGCCATCAACAACACAAGGGTATCTATATAATTTCAAAATCCTTCACAGTCGAAATAGTTGTCAACAAAGTATTCTTTTTATATAAGAATATTAAATAGTATAATTTTCTAGTCCGAATCTCGACCTTGTTTCAAATTGACTATGATGATACAAAAGCTTCTCACAAGTTATCGCCTTTAAGTTATGTTCCTGAATTATGTCTTCGATGGCAAATTTGAAGAAATCGAGTATGTGTCCAAAGTACACGGATGCCCAACTCGCACTATCATTTTTATAGGTTCAGTGGACCGTATTTGTAGGGTCAAACTCTAATTTAACATTTATATTACAAAGATGATATCATGGAATCTAAACTTCGCAAGAATTTTTGCAAGGTTTTTAATTATGTGAATAATTCAACAAAGTGAGTATCGCAATAATAAGAACTTGCATTGGGATATTTTTAAAATCCAAATAATTAATCATTGGCACTCATACCACATCTTCCTATATCTAGGACAATTGTCTATACGCCTTTTTTACAATTATATATTTTTTCTTATATATTTACCAGTGCCAAAAGGAAGGAAGCCATCTGTCTGTGGTTCTGTCAATCTATCAGTCCATCTATCAGGATTGAATTCGAGAGGATTTTCCCATACAGCAGGATCGATTTGTGGGTCATTCAAATCATAAAGAATGATAGACTTAGCTGGAATAGTATAACCGTCCACTTCCATATCACGTTTGTTGGTTCTGTATATGGAAAATACGACTGCAAAACAAAATATCACGTGATACATTTTAACGTGTCAGATTCTTAAAGATTTTTTAAAACATTCTTAAAGATTCTTGAAAACATTCTTAAAGATTCTTGAAAACATTCTTAAAGATTCTGGAAAACGTTTGAAAAGATTCTTGAAAACATTTGAAATTTAGATTCTGAAATGGAATAATACAGTATGATTCTGTGTTAAAACTTTGCGTACAATGATCTACAAAAACTCAATTTCACTTTCTGTTCTGGAAATTATTACATTAGCCAATGCAATTTCAGTCTACACAGTTTTAAAGGTGTGTTTTAACCTAACAAAATCAGAGGGTCTCGAAGGGTCTTTAAAATAGAAAGTAGAATAGATTCAGATCCTTATTTGGACAGCGGATGAGTATTTTTATAAGATTATGGTATATTAATAATGTGTACATATACATTGTAGCATGTATACATATGAAGTCAGGGGTTAAGAAATTTTGTAATAGCTCACTAGCCCAGGGCTAATTGGTAGCATGGTAGCAGGATTTTACTAGCCCTGTTGGAAGAACTACTAGCCCAACAAAACTGCCATGCTAGCCCTAATATGCATTACAAATTCATAGTTTGCTGCAATAACCATGAATTCTATAAACTTAACAATTTTTTTTATCCATTGTACAGAAGATTTTTGCAAATTGGATACCCAAAACTTATTAGCAGATATATTCAATTAATCGATAATGGAATATTCACTGTATATTCTGATATAATTTAGAGTTGACCAAATCCGGAGATGATACAAGTCTTGACCACTGCTATACATTGGTATATAAAAGGATTTGTTGTACATCATCACGTTTGTGTAAAAGAATTATCAGCTGGTTAAGTATGTAATGCTCCTATTTGTTTTCAGTTTTAAAATTCTATTTATTAAAATAAATTAAACATGTTAAATGACCTCAAATATTTATGTGAATACATATTACCATCCATAGTTTGTCTTTTATTATCAAGATTATAATTGTTTTATAAACGAAGTACATTAATGTCCATATTTACATTTATCACAGGTTTTGAAATTGTGGGCTATACATAGATTACAACCTGAGCACAGTCTCTAAACTGAAACTGTATTTGTTATTAATTTTATTTCTTTAAAAAATCGAATTCATTTGATTATCAATGGTTCTGGAGGCTGCTTCACAGTATGTAAACAAAAACAAAATGGCGTCCATAACATGTGCATTTATATCTGACAAAAGTCAGGTTTCTGCTGTCAAAAGGGATTCACATTTATATTACAATAAATTAATCAGAAGAAGGTACAATCAGGTTGCATAAGCAATGTACAATACCACTTCCTGTACTGACACATCGATATTGAAAGTACGGGATCCACTCAAAGTTATTTGTTCTATTTTAAAACTTGTACAAAATCAGTTCAAATTCTAGGAATCCCGGATGACGTAGTCGACTTTGGGGGCCTTTATTGCTTGATGTTTAGTATGAGCCAAGGCTCTGTGTTGAAGACTGTACTTTGACCTATAATGGTTTACTTTTATAAACTGTGACCCAAATGGAGAGTTGTTTCATTGGCACTTTTGTAACAGTATAGGTTAAACATATTTATTTATAGTGGATTGGAAAGCAAGTTTTGCAACTTATATTAATCCCTTTCCACTTTGTTACAGTATGCTGACAGACATTTGTGTATCTCAGTATCACTTTACATAAATTAAGTACTTCATTCATGACAGATGAATCTTTAGCCTGGTTTAAGGCATCAGTTAACTTTAAGAAGTATTTAATACACAAATTCCTTATTCTTTATACATTTAATGTTTGTTTGTTGTCATTGTTCAATTATATTCTTTTAATTTTAGGCACTGAGATCATAACGATCTGATTGGCTAAGATAGAAAAGGGATGAGGGGATTTTCCACTTTCTATTTTGGAAACGCGAAGAACTTTTTGTAACTAGTCCGTCGGGCATATTGGATTACAAGTTTTGGTTGCCCGAGGTCTAAATGTTGTAGCACCGGGGGTCGGGCTAGTGGATTTCTTAACCCCTGGAAGTTTTTGATAAAATATATTTTTGTAATTCAACGTCCCTGATACAGAATCAACCGTTACAATATTTGGCATTTAGGTGAACGTTTTTAATCTGTAATATTTGTTTTCAGCTATGAAAGAGGGACTGCAATTATATATATAGATTCTTACATTACAACCAGTGGATTATCAGATTTAACCAATCGAGAAAGTTAAAACTTTAAAACTGATTAGTTAACTATCGGGATTGATAAATCTAATCAACAGTTACTATTAATAATCTGTTTCTCTAATGATTATCACTGAAATGAATTTGCACTTTTGATAATCGAAAATTTCTTCGAGTGCCTTAGGCCACATTTCACAGCCAGCAAACACAAATCATTTTACACTTAAGATTTACAATAACCATTGAATATATAAAGTTAAAGCATTCATACGGGGTTTTGCTATACGTAGTACTTCTCTAATAGTTGACCTGTTATATAGTAGTTGATCTCTATATTCTAACGTCACTGTACTCTTTCCTTTGCATACCTACAAAATATGTGGTTACAGAGTTATTTTTCTTATGTGTGAACTTTCACGCATTTTGAGTTATCTCCCTTAGGTGTGAACTTTGACGCATCTTGAGTTAACCCCCTTATGTGTGAACTTTGACGCATTTTGAGTTAGCTCCCTTCTATGTGAACTCTCACGCATATTTTTATCGGGGATTGGGTAAATTGGAATTCAATAGAAAGGATTGGTGATTTGACCCAATTTGAAAGCCCCAATATACTCTTGACAAAAGTCTAAAGCAAAAGAACAGAATATACATGTATTACGTATTAATTTCAGTTTGACACCCATAATACTCTTGGCAAAATTCCAAAGGAAAAATAACAGAAGAATGTTAATTTAAACGTCGATTTGTATTTGTTTACCCTGTGTAATTCTTCCCTGCATTTTCTTTGGACATCCGGGTATTTCAATAGATAAAACACAATTATCATCAGTGTGGCTGTCAATGAGTCGACCGATCCAGTAAACATATCAATGATAGTCTGGAACATATTAGCTTCTGAAAAAAAGGTCAATGGTTTGTTTGGAAATGAAGAAATTCTGTATTCGTCGAAAAGCTGTATTGTTTACCTTAGAGGGTATCACCAGCCCAGTAGTCTAGTCAAAACTTCTGACATGAATTATGATTAATATGGTCAACTTTATAAATTAACTGTTTAAAAACATTTCGAATTTTTGAAATACTAAGGCTTTTCTACCTCAGGAATAGATAACTTAAGCTGTATTTGGCAAAACGTTTGGTCCTCAATGCTCTTCAACTTCGTACTTTTTTTAACAACTTTTTTTGGATTCGACCGTAACTGATGAGTCTTTTGTAGACAAAACGCGGGTCTGGCGTAAATACAAAATTAAATCAAGATATCTATGATGAGTTTATTTAGTAAATTGATTTCAACAGCAGTTATATGTATATTAATTAATGGTTTGTTTGGCAAGTCATTGTTCAATTTGGTAACATATATTTCCTGTAGTTCTTGACCTTCCCCTTCCAGTAACAGTCATTTGGTAATTAAAAAGGATACGCGTGTTGGAAAATTGACAAAATGCGTTGTTCTAAAACTAACTCACTTGCTTGTAAAAAGGATCGGCAATTGTTTTTCATTATCATGATTATGTCCAAATATAAATTATGACTGTTATTTTTTATTTATTATGTTTTTATTTCTACCAACATAATAGTACTATAAGCAACACCAAATTCATACTTTATTAATCTTTCAGTTATTCTAGCGCTTCTAATTTCCTCTGAAGTTTTTTGTTTTACACATATGTAAGAGTTCTGAAAAAAACATTTCATATCATCCCTCGATTTTTACGATCATGACTTGAACAACTTTACGGTAAATCTCCTATATGCCTGTAGTTCTTTATTTGGTTCATAACTTAGGCCGCTAGTTTTCTCGTTTGGATTGATTTAATGAACTGAGAATGGATTTTGGGATTATGTCAAAGAGACAACAACCCGACCAAAGAGAAGATAACGGATTAAGGCCACCAATGGGTTTCAACGCAACGAGAAAATCCCGTACCCGGAGGTGGGCCTCAACTGGTCCCTAAAAGAATGTGTACTAGTTCAGTGATAATTAGACGTCATACTCGACTTCAAAACATATAAATGAACTAGAATTACAAAATATACAAGATTAACAAAAGACAGAGGTTCATGACTTGGTACATGTTCATAAATGCACAAGGACTAAACATGTTTAGTGAGATCTCAGCTCTCCCTTATACCTCTAGCCAATGTAGAAAAAACAACTCAGTCATACGCACAGTAAAACTCAGTTCAAGAGAAATAAATCCTAGTCCGATGTCAGAAGATGTAACAAAAGAAACTAAGCAAAATGACAACGATTCATAAATTAACAAAGGACTAATAGCAGTTACTGTCATGCCAGCTCAAGACCTCAATTAAACTGAGTGAAACTTTGTTTAAGGTTATGTCTTCGTCATATGAGTGAAAATGAAGCACAATCCCACCCAGTAGGGGTTTGGTATCATAACCCGTGTCACGTCATACTGGTTTTAGATCCTATAAGTGACTCAGTATTATTACCAAAATATGTCATCTTTTATGACCTGACAACAGTATCATAACTATATCTTTCTTTAATAAGTCTGTTTAAAGGTTTGGAAAGCTTTTGAGAAGAATGTCGACATTTTTTTTGTGTACTTCTTATTTGTACGATAGTAAGATGATTGCAAGGGGAAACAATATTATATTCTATGCATGTACAAAATAAAATTGTAACCTGATAAAGCGCTGTCCTTTCTGGTTTCCTCTGATAGGTTAAGATAGAAATCTAGAAAATCCTTGGGAGACTTCGGACTATGTTCCATTTTGTGGTCCTTCAATTGTTCTCTTATATATTCATGTAATTTATCATTTTCTGCAATAACCTCTCTTACCTGTAAGTAAACAGTTCAAGTAGAAATCACCCGGCAACGTAATTTGTAAATGACATGTTACCTTAAGGGTCTGGATTGGTTTTACATAATTTGAAAATGAGGAGCGAAAGAAGACCGATGAACAGTCAAACTCATAGATCGAAAACAAACTGACAAGGCCATTTATACTTAAAAAGAAAAAGGAAAACAGACATCAATAGTACACAAGATACAACATAGAAAACTAAAATCTAAGCAACACAAACCCCCACAAAACAACTTGGGGTGATCTCAGGTGCTCCAGAAGGGTAAGCTTATTGGTACAAACAATCTTATCGACTGTCTGTAGGAAAATAAGTTTGAGTAAATGAAAAGTATACATAATACTTTATTTTAGACCTATTATTTGAATCGAAACCGATATGTCTTACATGTATGTCCTACTCTGAAATACATTGTGTGAGGCACTGAAACAGCGAATACCATATCAAAAGTCCGATTTGTCACAGCCTGTAATCAACCTTTAACATTTAAAGCAAGCACGCTACCGAGTTAGTTGTAAACAAGAGTGTGTCCGTAGTACAAGGATGCCCGGGGCCCACTTGCACTATTATTTTGTATGTTCAGTGGACCGTGAAATTGGGGTCAAAACTCTACTTTGGCATACAAATTTGAAAGATCATAAATTATCATAGGGAACATTTATTCTTAGTTTAAAGTTGATTGGACTTTAATTTCACAAAAACTACCTTCACCAAAAACTTTAACCTGAAGCTGAACAGACAGACGGACAAATGAACGGACGGGCAAACGAAAGGATGCACAAAGCGGACAACTTATTGACCCAAAGTGGGGCATACAATGGGAACCTAGCTTGCCCTTGCCTTAAGCTTCAAATTAAACCAATTGTCGCTAACTGAAAATAATAATACCTGAGACTTTGTAAAGAAAGCTAGCCAACTGAAGAAAGTTTCTTTCCTGCCAAGACTTTGACCATGTTTAAACACATAAAGGATCCTAGCATACAGTGTTTTAAACTCCGCGTCACTGTATTCAAATCTACAAAAAATATAATGTGCACTAATATGTAGTATATGTGCTAGCGCTTGAAGCAGGAACCTGCTGTTCAGCGATATTATATAAATAAGACCGTTGGTTTTCCTGTTTGAGTGGTTTTATACTAGTCATTTTTGGAGCCCTTAATAGCTTACTGTTCGTTGTGAGCCAATGCTCCATGTGGAGACAGTATTTTGATCTATAATGTTTTGCATTACAAGAAAGCATCATTTTAACATCCAGATGAAGAACAGCAATAAAAGCGTTCTCTTTTGCTTGTTAATAAAATTAAGAATGAAATAGGAAAATTTGTCAAAAAGACAAAAAATCGCCCAAAGATCAGAAAAAAAAACAAAGGCCACATATTGGCCTCTAATTGGTCTTCAACAAAAAGAACAAAATCCCACACCCGGAGGCGGGCGTCGTCTGGCCCCTTAAAATAAAGGTTAACTTGTTCAGCGAAAATAGATGGCAAACTAATAAATTGTTTTTGTAATACATGAACTGATTTCGTTTAGCGGATTGATACATCATATCCTCGGTTTTTTCTTTCTATAAACCATCTCTTTCACAATTATATGTGAGTTAATTTTCAAACATAATCACAACATGCCTTTTTCTGTCTGATACAATGGAAACGTAATCCTCATATACACACGAAGGTCTTTTTTCAAACCTATTGATTGATTGAATACATCATACACCTAAATGGCTAAATGATGTACGGTACATGTAGAGAGACTAGTGTAAAAGGCGGGAAGAATATACTATCACCGAAACAATAAAAACACATAGATTATGTAAGGTATGACCAAAAGGGTGACAGGCGGGGAGAATAGACTAGCTCCGGAACAATAGAAAACAAGCAGATTCTGTGGGTGACCATTCTGTGATGTAGAACGACCAGGGCGAAAGGCAGTCGGGAAATATAGTGATACTGGAACAATATAAAACACACAGATTATGTAATGTAGGACGACCAGGGTGAAAGGCGGGAAATATAGTGTCACTGGAACAATAGAAAACATATAGATTATGTAAGGTAGGACGACAAGGGTGAAAGGCGGGAAATATAGTGTCACTGGAACAATATACAATTATGGCCCGTTGAAGAGGTGAATATCCAAAATTGTCAACACGAGAAGGTATTTTCATTGATGGCGCAGCCCGAAGTGAAATAACTTTTAAGGGTTGACAATTTTGGATATTCATCGACTCTAAGTTAAGTAGGACGACTAGGGCGAAAGGCGGGAGCTATAGACCCTCACTGGAACAATAGAAAACACGTAGATTCTGTAAGGCAGAACGACCAGGGTGAAAGACGGTAATAATAAAGTGGCATTGAACCAATAAAAACGCATAGTTTATGTTAAGTATTGCGATCATGGTAAAAGGCGGGAAATATAGACTACCACTGGAACAATAGAAAACATGTTGATTATGTCAGATAACGCAACCAGGGTTAAAGCCGGGAAATATAGACTGGCACTGGAACAAAAGAAAACACATCGATTCTGTAAGGTAGGACGACCAGGGTGAAAGGCGGGAAATATAGACTATATACATAAATAAGGCCGTTAGTTTTCTCGTTTAAATTGTTTACATTGTCATTTCGTAGCCCTTTATAGCTGACTTTGCGGTTTGGGCTTTGTTCACTGTTGAAGGCCGTACGGTGACCTATAGTTGTTAATTGCTGTGTCATTTAGGTCTCTTGTGGAGAGCTGTCTTATTTTTATAGCACTGAAACAATAGAAAACACGTAGACTCTGTAAGGTAGAAAAAATCAGGGTGAAAGGCGGGAAACATAGAATAGAACTGCAACAATAGAAAGCACGTAGATTCTGTAAGGCAGGACGACCAGGATGAAAGGCGCTGGAAATATAGACTGGCTATAGAACAATAGCAAATACGTAGATTCTGTAAGGTAGGACGACCTGGGTGAAAGGCGGAATATATAGACTATAGTACTGATACAATAGAAAACACATAGACTCTGTAAGGTATGACAGCCATAGTAAGAGGCGGGAAATATAGATTAGCACTGGAAGCATACAATATGCCTTTTTTTTTTGGTGTAGGGGCAGACATATATACCTCTGGCTTTCAAGTATTTGGCTTTTATCCTTATTGATAAGTTAAAACCAGAAAAGGGCGGCAGACGCATAACATTTATTAAGTGTTGTTTTGATTTTTTTATAATTTGATCGACATGACTGAACTCATATACTGAAACTTTGTATTTTAATATATGTGCTGCGTCAGATAGAAATAAACCTTATGCAAATGAATATCAATCTCTAAAAAATCTCAATGGAAATTCTTTAACTGTTTGAAAGTTTAGTTGTAATAAGAACCCTTCAAAACAGATCTTTAATTTCGTATTTGAATGTTCCAATATCGATCAAGTCTTATAAATGTACATGTATACGTGCACTTGCATAAGGTAGATTTTTATCCGACGCAACTCATACTAGTATGATAAATTTACCTCTTTCCGAATGCCATTATGGCGCCAACATTTAGTACGCTGGTTCTTAAATGTTCAAGTGGATCTACTGCATTGTCAGGACTGAAGCACTTACACAGTTCATTGATTTCTTCTGTTAGCTGAAGTTCCATGTTCTTCTGGAAAAATTCCCCGCGTTGTGCTTGCATAATGAGTTTATATAGTTCAATATACTGATGTCCATTAGCCATTATAATTCCTAGTAAAATTCATAAAACTGTTCCATTATTTTGAGATATCCTACTTTTTTTTTTAAAGTAATCAATTACGAGTGCATGTGTATATATAATCTTTGCTAACATGTTCACGGGAACTAAGACTAAAAGCTTAATTATTTTTGTATAATCATACTTTTGTTTCAAGTTTACAAACATGTGTGAATAAATTCTTTGCGAACATGCACATGTGATTATGATGGTTCAACGCATTAAAACGAAGACAAGAACCATAATTTTGATATTTAAGTTAAACAAAAGTATAAATAAGACGTTATCATCCGTGGCTTTTATAGTGGTGTTGTTGGTAATTCGGTATTTGTTCACATACACACAAGAAAAGACAGGGTAGGGTATATTAATAAGTTCTTGACAAATGTGATACACAATCTTGTCAAACCAAATCAAGAATAGCGCTTTTATTAAAGATCTTCATAAAAAATTCATATACATGTATAATATATGACCGAAATTGTAAAACTATAATTTTTTCTGAAATTTTGGAGTCCTACGTTACGTTCTCTGGGTATTATATGTCTGTATTTGGCTACAATTCACCGTTTCAAAAATCTAATGCATTCTGGGTAATATTTTCAAAAGTGTACACCAAAACGTTGTGATTGGTTGAAAACGTCCGATACAATGAAATTCCAACCAATGACATAACGATACTTTCATTTTAGGGTACGAACAATTAGATTACCCATAGTCCTTTAATATTTCTGGAACGACTAATTGTCTGTATCATTTCAAAGCTTGATATAAGCATGGTAAAGTAAGTGAAAAACCGCGAATAAGTTTATTTGAATCTTGTAAGAAAAGCAGAAGAATGTATCATATACTATAACAGTGAACATATTTTTCTAATTCTATTAAGATGCATGCATGGTTCATAAAAAAAATAACCTTTGTCAAATGGCCTCGGTAAATACAATAACATTTGATGTATAAATCTGTGTTACCACATTAGCAAGAGTATCAGTAATATGAGGCAGGCATTACCTGTGAATGGGGACGAAGTTTGTTTAAATTATTTTTTTTGTATTTTAAATATTTGTTAAAAAAAAGATACGGAAATACCGTAACGTTTCCGATTTTGGTTCTGTTGTTAGGGATTTTACTTGTGACGTTACTTAAGTTATGACGTCATGTTCAATGTAAACAAAGAAACGCAATGCATCAGGTAGGCCTAACGTTTATTCATACCAAAGACAAAGAATAATTAAAAATGAAATATTGGTATTGTGTTCCTTGAGTTCCTATATTATACTAAACTAATCAAAGTCTCACAACAACAAGACCGGAAGAAGGGAGTAGAGTTATGTGTTCTGCGCAGATCCGGAAATTAAAAAACACGACAAAAAAAAATTGAACGATTTTGAGTTCATTAGTATACTGAAAAATTCGGGAAATTTTCCCGATTTTTTTTTTATTGAATTTTGTACTGTAATAGGGGACTTCGTCCCCATATAATTAAATTATAGAACTCGCGATCGGATTTCGTTATACATGTACTCTGACTATATGACCCATATGGAGCCGGTATAACATAATCAGAGTTCTATATTTTAATTAGAATGGTAAAAGTATTTGCATGTTTTGTATTTCTTAATGCATTTCCCTAATTGATATTAAAGCTTATATAACTGACCTTTTTGTTTGGTGATTACTCTTGGACAAAATAGCCAGTCCGGTCTGTCCGTAGAAATATCGCCATCTTCAATCCAAAATTTCGTTATATTTTTGTGTCCAGAAATGAAAACGATGGTCAATTGTCCAAACTGCAGTTTATAAACGTTGCCATACTTCTTTTGTAACTCCTTTGTTAGTTTATAAAAGTCTTTGGCTCTACTAATCATTAGAAGATTTCCCAATATTGGCCACGCCCTTGGTCCAGGGAGGCTAGTACTTGATCCTGCCATTCGACGATAAACACAGTAAATTGTGAGGCTGCAGACTGACAATGCCAGTCCCAGAGTGGTTATGCTTTCCATTAAAAACCTACACAAAACAACCGAACAAAATTAAACCTCTAAGGGAGCAACCAATTAACTTCATTTAAGGGGGTATGATTTTCTTTCTTCATCAGAAAACCTTTTAACGCAACGCGTTATTAAGTTTTTCGATGTAATTAATCAGGTTATTTTTTTCAAAACTTATCACTATAAGGTATCGGGGGAATTTACTTTTAAAATATTCGTTTTGTCATCTGCTTCACCAGAATATTCCCCCCCACACACACCCCATGAAGTTAAATGGTCGTTCCCTTATGATTATTCATAAAAAAAACAATGACTATCAGTAGTAACTGAATTATTATTACTTTGATTGATTGCTGGTGTTTAACGCAACTTTCAATACTTTTTTGCTTTTTTTTTGTGGTGGTCAGTTTGTATTGGTGGAGGGAGTGCCCGGAGATGACCAACAAACGATAGTGATACAGTATTTCGACTAGTTAGACCACGACTGAAGTAATATGAATACATGTGGTTTTACAGTGACTTTCTCTGTTGGTTCGATTTGTCCGTGCTTTCAGTGACGACGTCTAAATTTCTTTCATCTTTTCAAACTTTTACAGCAATAATACCAGATATATAGGTCCTGCAGTGGTATCTTTAAAACGATTCCTTTCATAAAGCTGGGGTCACACATTCACGATTTTTACTGCCGTCCTTGACAGGACCATTCCCGATTAAAATTTGTCAAAAGTCTGACCAAGATCGTGTGAATCGTGGATGGAAATTCGATTTGTATCTTTCGCCAGGTAAAATTCGACCGAGTCTGTCACGACTGCGTCCCGATTCTACCGAATGTAATCCGACAGAGATCAGATAGTGACAAGACAGTGAACCGACGCTGACGGAAGTTATCCGTTCGAAAACTGTCGGCATAATCTGGATGATCGGGTACTGTCGGAACGTAATCCTATCACGGTCCGGTCTATCGCATTGCAAACGGCTTTGTCTGGTCTCAGTCGTATTGTATTCTGTTATTGTCGGGACTTCTCCAGATTATTCCCGTTCCACAGGACACCGTCCCGAATACACAGAACATTGTTAGGAATTCGATCCGATACAGCAGAATCTGTCACGACATAGGCACGATTGTAATCCGACTAGAAAAAATCGGCTGAGTTTCCCCGAATGTTACGGGACGCACCTAACTGTCGGGGTGCTTTGCCGAACTATTCGGACCCTTCCCGACCAGTAGGAATCTGTTACGAACTAAAACGACTGCGTTCAGACAATAATAGGACATTCCAGATAATTGAGGATACTAATCCGACTTTTTCACTTTTCGTGTCGTATCGCTGTCTGATCTCAAACGGGAGCAATAATCGGCAATGTGTGAACCCCGCATTACTAAAAGCTCTGAATACCGCAGTCCCACTAGGCCACGATCGCACTACGATCAGTGAAAAAAATGCAAATTTTGATGATCGTAGTACGATCGTGTAGATCTCAGTAAGGTCGTATCACGGTCGTGGTGAGGTCTTCAAGATCGTGATGAGCGTGGCCAACTTTGAACATGTTCAAAACAATCGTGGTGCGGTCGTGGCGAAATCAGGTCGTAGAAGAAGCTTAGTGAGAGTGCAATAATGTCGTAGTAAGATCGCAAAGGTCGATGTGCCATCGTAGCGAGAGCGTAGCGAAAGCGTGATTCTATTCGGAGAGACTGCGATACGACCTAACTACAACCATCACGTTCTTACCACGACCCAACTACGCTTCCACTACGACAATACCACGTTTACACCACGCTGTTTACGACTAAATTACGATTCTAGAACGCCGTTGCCGTCCTCATCACGCTCTTCTTACGATCTGACTGCGTTCATACTACGACCATCATTCTCATTGTCATTTTCACATAAAATATATTAAGTCTCTCCAGGTTTTGTGTGTCTGTATGTTATTAGGACTTCTTGTCCATATGCTCTAACAGCTCAATTATGACTCTCGTTTTTATATATAGATTAGACCGTTGGTTTTCCCGTTTGAATGGTTTTACTGTAGTAATTTTTGGGGCCCTTTATAGCTTGCTGTTTTGAGTGAGTCAAGGCTCCATGTTGAAGATGTACTTTGAACTATAATGGTTTACTTTTATAAATTGTTACTTGGATGGAGAGTTGTCTCATTGGCACTTATGCCACATCTTTCTATATCTATTGATAAATTTGAGTCATCTCTGCTATCGTTCACTAAAATGTCGTCATTTGAGCTTTATGGACCAGCAATAGGTTGTAATTTAGGTTGGATTGGTTGGTCCGAAATCTCTGCTTCATCGGGATTCGTTAATATCAGAGCTCCCTCTGCCTCTACATCAACCCCTACCACCACGCCCAGTTGTTCTAGTAGATTTTGGTAGCATGACTATCTACGCATTAATCAGAAATAGAAGGAATGGAACTGTATTGATATGGAACACGATGTTGACGTTATTGCTGAGAATGTAGTAAGATCGCGGTATGAACGTAGTATAATCGTGGTAAGGACGTGATATAATCGCAGTAGAAGCGTGGTAAGATCGTGTTGCAATCGGATAACTCGTGGTATGGTCGTAGTGAGAACGCGATGAGCGTAGAAGGATCTTGACTAGCGTAGTGAGGTCGCAGAATAAGCGCGGTGAGAACGTGGTATAATCGTAGCGGGATCGTTGTAGAAGCGTAATGAGGACGTAGTAGCATCGCGAAAGCAACGAAAATTTACATTTTCATGCCGATCATACCGCGACCTCACCACGATCTGAATTTATTTTAGATCCCGGTGATCGTGGTGCGATCGTGGTCTAGTGAGACTGGAGCTTAAAGCAAACACGTATACAGGTATGAAAAGGGGTCCTTAATCGCTATATTTTTGGTTAATTCATTAATTTGTCAGGCATTTCTTTTTTCTATTCACACCCAACTTTTTGTCGTACTATATATATATTATATATATATATGAAGACCGACAATTTTTAAAGTTTTCCTTTTAATCTTTATTTAAAGTTTATATTTAAGGTTTTCCTGTTTGAATGGTTTTACACTTGTAATTTTGGGGCCCTTAGCTTGTTGTTCGGTGTGAGCCAAGGCTCCGTGTTGAAGGCCGTACCTTGACCTATAATTGTTTACTTTTATAAATTGTTATTTGGATGGAGAGTTGTCTCATAGGCACTCATATCACGTCTTCCTATACATATTTATAAGTTTTATTGTCAAATCAAACTGTTTTTCGATTTTTTTGTTTTGTTATAAAACAAGCCGTATTCCTTTTTGAGATCTCACATTTTGTCAAGTCAGAACAATTTTGAATTGTCTATACGGTATGTATTTTGATCATTGTTAAAGGCCTGCATAAAGTTACAAAGGTCTTTTCGGGAATTTTTTGACTAACATGTATATCATAAATATTGTCATATGACTAGAGATATTTTTAAAAAGTAGTCCACACACGATTCATACAAAATCCAAATTTTTGATACACATCCTTAAAGGCAACACATATTTATTTTTGTCAATCAGATAAAAGGAAAAACTATTTTCCGTTTTCGTCATTTTGTTTTTAACAAAATATTAGAATTTAATTGGAGTTATCTCCCCTAAACAATAGTTTTATGGTGCATTCTATAGAAGTTATATCTCACCTTGTAAGTGTCCATAGAAAAAATAATTTGTTCATTTCAAAATCCTTTTGTATCCTAATTGGGATATACTGCCAATAAATCACATTTTGTAAAATTCA
Organism: Mytilus edulis; assembly: GCF_963676685.1. Lineage (NCBI taxonomy): Eukaryota > Metazoa > Mollusca > Bivalvia > Mytilida > Mytilidae > Mytilus > Mytilus edulis. The sequence goes on along the minus strand of NC_092354.1, from coordinate 71,510,848 downwards.
TATAAATTATGTACTGGTATTTTAATATCTCTGCTTAATCAGTAAATATTTTGGAAATTTTGTACAAAAAAATCTTTATTAGATTCATGTTCCGGTTTCCTGTTTTTATAGATTTCCTGATAAAAAAATTAGCTTTTGACAAAAAAATAATTATCTTGTCACTATCCGTAAACTATCATGTTTGCAATATTTTAAATAGAGTTTCAAGTTATAAATTTTCCGGTTTTCTATTTTCGTAGATTTCATGATAACATTTCAGTTTTTACCTCAAAATATTAATTGAAATTCATGACATGGAAATTTACTTTTCATATTTCCAAGTACATTATTGATAAGTTACGGAGCTCCTTTTCGAGATATTTAATTTTTTAATTTTTTAAATGGCGGGAAAAGGCTGACACAGACTTTTACCTTTAATATTTGAATTTGTATTATTTGGGTCTCAAATCGAATTTGGTACATGACCTTTTGTTGAATACTTAAGTATTATATGAAAAGAAAAATGGGTGCATGTTATGGGGCAACTTTTACCCTGTATCGTAGGAAATACATTAAGGAGTCCGAACATCTGACACACATTCCTAAAACTGACCTTACTACATCCTTTAATAGCTAGGAACAAAATGAATTTAAATCGTATATTACATTCCCGTAAACGTATCCGTTTCATAGATTCCAGGATTAAAATTATATAGTCCAGTTTTGGAGATTTGCTTTATACACGGGTCATAGTCGCTACTTAACTTCGTCACTTTACAGGGTTTGACACTGAATTCAATCATTGTCACATGCAGTTTCCGATTGCACATGCTGTAAGACAACCAGGACTCACTGGTTCAAAGAGAAAGATTTTGAAAACAGAGAAAACAGTGCACCTTATAATAAGCATGACTTTATTAATACGAATACTAAAAATTCGTGCTAAAAAAAAAGGCGAAGGTACTTAATTTCAGTCACGGACACGCGTTTTAAAATTAAAAAAATTAAAAAAAAAAAAAAATGACCAATTACTAAGTTTGAATCTACGTATCAAGAGACTCGAAATTTCCACCAGCAATGTTAATGACTGTGCGTAATGAAGAAACAAAACGTACCATAAATGGTCCAGACTCTTTTCACAACTAATAAAATGATCAGATTTTTTCTATTTAACCAATCATCTGGTCACATTGGTACTTCGGGACAGGACAATTATTTTTAGCCCTCCCACTTTTTAAAAAAACCTGATATTTCTTGGTTTTCTATTAACATGATTAATTTCAATTACTTTTAAGTTTTTCTGTATTATATAAACATGAATATAGTAGACATAATTTGTATTAGCTCATATTTACTATCCACAGAGATGAAAGATATATATTAGATAGAGAGCAGATACTGCAGTCGATAGTAAACTCGGAATTGATAGTAAAAGAAAATACAAGTTTAATATGGCTAGTATATATTTATGTTCATATAATACATAAAAACTCAAAAATAATTGAAGTAATAGATTTTTTTTTAAAACCCCGGTATTTGGAAAAAAGGGGGAGGGTTAAAAATGGTTCATAAATTATGTCCCCAAGTACCTATGATGAATATAAAACATTATACTTATAGTAACTTACGGGTTTGAGTCGCAGCTGACACCGTGTTAAAGTTCTTTGACGGAAGCACTAGCCTAACACTTAAAAAAAATTTATCTTTTAACAAATATTTTATAATGTTTTCTTTTAATACTTTAGTAATATAAAACAGGAACCATTTATTATTTATTCATGTGAACCTTTTTTGAACTTTACATGTTATAAAAGGGTATAAAACATAGTCGATTAGTTTATCAGGATGTATAAACAAATATTTTTAATTCGAAAAATGGATTTCCTGTATTTAACTTATTTCTGTTTTCATAGTAGGATATTCAAATATTAATTTTCTTATAAAAGTAATGACTCCTCAGTAATCCATTTGATTTGATAAAAGTAATACTGTACATTCAAAATCATTGCGATGTTTTTATTACATGTATTGTGAAAAATGCGACAGCGCTATCTTTACAATGATTCAAACTCGCATTTTGAATTTTTTATTTAAATTTTTCAGGATTTTTCTGAATATCGCAAAAATTAAAATCGCAATTTAGTCTGAAATTACAAAATCGCAATAATAAATTCACGCAAAAAAGAAAATGTTTAAGATATTACCAACCACTTAAATGTAAGAAGAAAGATAACTATCATACGTTTTATTCCACTTCTAAGTAGTGCATTTTAATACCATGTCGCTAGAATTTTCCCAACATTTTTAATGGCTTTCACCCTTTTTTAGTTCGAATTATAATATTAACTCAATCTGTATAAAATTGTGGACACTGTGCATCAAATTTTTACATGCTCCAAAAGTGACTGGGGAATAGAAGTATTGTCACTACAGGTCTTCTTCCGACTGCAGGAATAAAACCTTGCCAAAAATCGAGGGGTGGCCGTATGGTTATGTGGGATATACAAGTACGCAGCAACGTCCGGTCAGAATGGGGACGTTCAATCCGATGCTTGGTGGAGAGAGAGAGAGAGAGAGAGAGAGAGAGAGAGAGAGAGAGAGAGAGAGAGAGAGAGAGGATCTGTGCACGAGCAATATCATTTAACATCACGTTCATTATCTATATGATGTTCTCTCACTAAATAGTGATGAATCAATAAAAACTACGACGATTTTTGTCATTTTTTTAAAAACTTTTAACTATTCGCGGATCGGTGATTAACACCAAGACATCACCGAAGTCTAGACCATCAGTTATTTAAAATTTTCTAATCATGAGACTTGACAAAATTCGAAATTGTAATGTCCAAACACGAATTTCACGATTAAGGAATGACGAGACAGTTACGAGTGTAAAAAACACAAACATTGAACAATTGAAAAGCATGAGGAATTACACTTATAACTTAAACAAAAGACACACGAACGGACACACATACCCCTTGAAAACTAGATGTGATCTCAGGTGCCCTGGAAGGGTAAACAGATCCTGCTCAACATGTAGCACCCGTCGTGTTGCTCATGTTTGAACACATACGATAAAAATTCTAATTTGATAGGTCACAGTCGGGGAAATGGGATGGGATTGTTGTTACGACGTCAGAAACATATCCGATTTCATTAAAAAACGAATGTTTTACAACCGATAACCAACTCGTAATGGATTCCGTAAAACTTATGCAGTGATGATTTTAACTTCACCACTTGGAACTCTTGGTTTCATAGCTTCCTTGTGATCAGCGACGCTCTATCAAGGAAATCATAATAGGAAATACAAGCCCTGGAATATCATGTATGTGAAGTTAGCAGCCGGTTCGTTATTCGATATTCGATATTCAATATCCAACCGGCTGCTAGCAGTCGGTTGGATATTCAAAATTTTGTTGAAAATCATAAAAAGAAAGAAATACTTGATAACATTAAAAACATGATTTTCATAGTTAAGATGACGGATAAGATACGTAGGAACTTATCAAAATGACCTCTTCAAGCTGTTGTAAGTTCTCGTTGTCCTCGAATATAAACCCTTTTCTAAGTTGTAAATTTGTCTTTATATAATATAAATTGGTGTCAATAAAAAAAACTGCTAAATTTATTTTTATACAGGATAATTCTTAAAACAATAAGAAAAACCGCTTACTCTAGAAAACATTAAGAACTATAAATAGACATATTTATGGAACGCCCAAAAAAGAAATATATAGTGAAAACCTACCTGAGACCGCTTAAATGAGGTTGAGACTCCCCTGGTCTTTCAATGACTATAAAAGTCAAGCAAATCATTGACTCTGTATATATGAAGGTTGTATTAGATGGATTTTTGAGAATAACGTCATCTTCAATATCTACGGAGGGCTAAGATTGTCACTTTTCAGTCAAAAAATGTCAAATTTTTAGGACAAAGGGCACAGGGTTATGGTGAGAGCCCCCTGATCTCTCAATCTTTCTAATATTTTACAGACATTTAGTCAATAGGTAGATACAAACGTGACTAAAAGGAATTTGGGTACACTTCCTGTCTTCTATGTTTACGGTACGCCCAAAGTGCCAGTTGGATATTCAAATTTTATATCAAAAATCGACCCGAGACCGCTTAAATGAGGTTGAGACCCCCCTGGTCTTTCAATGACTATAAAAGTCAAGCAAATCATTGACTCTGTATATATGAAGGTTGTATTAGATGGATTTTTGAGAATAACGTCATCTTCAATATCTACGGAGGGCTAAGATTGTCACTTTTCAGTCAAAAAATGTCAAATTTTTAGGACAAAGGGCACAGGGTTATGGTGAGAGCCCCCTGATCTCTCAATCTTTCTAATATTTTACAGACATTTAGTCAATAGGTAGATACAAACGTGACTAAAAGGAATTTGGGTACACTTCCTGTCTTTCATGTTTACGGAGCGTCCAAAGTGCCAGTTGGATATTCAAAATATATAGTGAAAACCTACATGAGACCCCCTGGTCGTTCAATGTCTATACAATTTTATTAAATCATAGACGCTGTGTATATAAAGGTTACACTAGAAAGAATTCCCAGAATATTGTCAAATTCGATATTTATGGAGGCCTTTTATTGTCACTTTTCAGCTACATATTGTCAAACTTTTACATGTAGGACAAAGGACACTTGGCAATGGTAAGAATCCCCCGATCTCTCAATCTTTCTTATATTATGCAGACATTTAGTTTATAGGTAGATGAAAATTAAAACCTTATTCTTGAAGGGGGCAACTATCCCAACTTGGGGTTTTGAGATATTAAACAAGCCGCTGACCACCAATTTGGCAAAGAGAGGGACCGAATGAGCTCTTCAAACTGTGAGCTATTGGATGGAAAAAAACAGGCGTACCGGGTATGATTACCATGAATTTAATATTTGTTGACGATAGGACCGAAAGATCAAAAACAGGGTCTTAAAACATTGAATTGGGGATAGTGGTTTTGGGTGACCTAAATTGATATTATCTTGGATTTTGGGGATAAATACATTGATCCAATAGCTAAAAAAAGATCGATCTTTTCAATTTAATTTTATTAAAAAACAAGCAGAAATGCATGTGATTTTTTTTTTACCTTTTGATAGATGTATGCCTATGGTTTCAGAAAACCAACGCTTAGGGGCGTCCAAACAAACGCTTAGATGTGTTCGAACCATCGCTTAGGGGGGTCATGACAACGCTATAAATAAATGACGTTATAAAAATTACAGACACTAAACAGTGTGAGTCGCTAGCCAGGGAGTTGCAATAGATCAAGCGGAAGATTCAAGCCAGTAACATGCAGCATCACCTCGAGAAGATTATACTCAACCAGGACCTTTCAAAGGTGTTAATCCTGTGGTTGAGGCTCAGCGAGAGGCAGCTTCAGCAATACCAAAACGATTGTATACCTTCCTGCAGCAGTGACAGTCCTCCCTCCTCCACCACCAAAGTTTGCCTACCCACTACCCATTGCACCACCTTCAGACACCATCCTCGGACCTCGAGCACAGCAGTATTTGCAGCTCAGTAACAATCCTTCCGCCGACCACACCTTTAGATCGCGATCTGAAAACGATGGTATCGTCATCGGAAGCTAACGAGTTACTTCTGACGGTGATGATATTTTGGGAATGCTCTGAAGTACAAAGTAACCCTTGACCTCTTGGAACTCATAGTGAAAAAAGAAACCAGAATAGTTTGAGCCCGAAGTTTTTAAAACCTTGTCGACTATGCAGAGATTCTGAACAGTGTCGGTGCCATAAATCGACAAGGCAATTGACCCTCTCTAGAACCCGAAGGCGATAAAAAGTTACAAGTGGACGAATATTGTGTCGCACATCTAAAGCAAGATTAGCATTTTAGCGGACTGCAAACCGTTTTTTCTACACTCCGACTTTAACTAGCTCCTTCGTATATCACCTGGATCTGTGTAACGCTGCCGACCGTGCTTGAAATAATGGTGTGCGCAACGAGATTATGGCGATCCTCGATGCCATGAAGAAAGGTGAACACATCAGCACCAAGGATGATAAGCAATTCCATCGTAGTATCCTGTAAATAAATGTTTAAGGTTTTGCTCGAAAGTATGCATACGGCGATAGTTTGTTTGACACTATCGCCGGTATCGCTGGTCGCATGTTCCCCTCCTCTGCTGCCAAGGCCTTGGAAAGTAAGACTATGAGCGCTTACACCAATGCAGCCATAATAGGAGTTGAAAGGGGGTAGCTAAAGTCGTCGACCATGTCGTTGAAAAAGTGACCCGCCTTCGAAAACCCAGTGTCCAGCGCAGCAAGCCCAATCAAAAGCTCAGTATTAAACGCAGTAAGCCCCACAACCAAACACAGTTAAACAATCTCATCTCCCGTGGCATCGCTACTGTCCATGATTTTGTCTAAAGCTATCACTAAATCCATAATGTCTAACATCCTTACAATCACAGTAGGGTTAACCTACGATGGAATTCTTAAAACATATTGATACCAGGTTCACGAATTCGTACCTTAAGCCGGCGCCCTACTTACCAAATCTGAAGCGGAAATCCGAATCAACATCGAAACGCAAGACATGTTCCTTCACCCAATCGAGCGTTATTTCTTAGTAGAAGGAAGACTTCAAAATCACTGTGGCACTGCATATGCAGACGTTGATCTCATTCACAATGGTATCAGGTATCTCTTCAAAACTATATGATTTCGACTCAGCAGATTGAACACATTAACGACCCCGGCATCGCCACCACTATGCTGGGAATGTAAAACTTCCTTGACGACTTCTTCAAAACGCAGGATCTCAACCGACTGTGTTATAAGGATTCTTCTACCGATGCCGAGACTGAGAACACTGGATTTACAGCCTACCATGAATACATTATCACCAAGCCGACCAACACTCGGATCGTACTCGTTTGCCATTCCCCTGAAACATATTATGGGATTATTACTATAAAATAGTGTAAGGGTTCAGGCACGAACTTCCACTCGTTCGATATTCAGATGTTAATGCCATTACGAGGGCTGCCGCCGTCAATAACGTGGCAAAAATAATCCTGTATAAGATCTCTTGGGTCCTCTCTCACAAAGTGTCCATGTCACCCTCAAAGCTGAACGCGACTCATCCGTCGACTTAAATGCGTGATTTTTACAAAACAAGGTTTCCAGAGTGTTCAAGGAGGCTGTAGACTTCAGAAAGAAATTCTACAACATTGAAAACCTTCTCACTAACGGTGGTGTCAACCCCTCTGATTTTATTTACCTATAGCCGCTGTTTGTGATCGAAGTAAGTCATTCGCCCGAGTGGACTTCCCCAATTCGAGCGAAATTATAGCGTAATGTTCCCACCAACACCGAAGCTTTTTTACTTCACATCTCCGAAGGAGTCCTTCAGTTCGAATCGGACGGTCAGAAGATGAACGTCGTTATTTAATGAATACTAGTAAATGGACACCACACTGTTGCAGCAAATCGTCGACCACACAGACTAAAAGCAAGGGTTTTCCATCCTTGTCCCTGGAAACGATAGCCGCATTTTACCCGGTTCACCCGTACAATTTAAGGAATCGAACAACGTATTGGGATTTAAGCGACAGCTCTACACATTTGATCAGGCAACAAACGAGTACGAAGAGATTGAATACATTGTTAGCATCAGCAGTATCAACAGCATCTTGGTGAACAGTGGCATCATCAATGTAAGCTACGTAAACTCCACCCAACAGTCCAATATCTACAGCTTTCCAATCGCATGCAGACATACCTAACCGACCAAGACGGTGATCCTATCAATCTCCGCAGTAAACATATCACCATCCGCTTTCATCTTCGAGAGGTATGAGAAAATAGTCTAACAAAATACTGGTTGAATTTGATAAAAGGTCAAGCTAATAAATTACACGGAGCAGCAAAAAAAGGTTGCCCGGTCACCATTCGTTTATCTCACACAAACGTGCAAGGTAAACACAAGATGTGCTTACCCCGCAACAGATTGAAAAGCTCACCAAGCTCCTACGAAACGTTTCTAGTGGTACGACTATGGAAATAAGCACTACCCAATTGAAGAAAAACATTCAAAAAGAAAGTGGATTCCTACCCATGTAAGCGGGAAGGGCAATGCAAGTCCTTCCTATGTTGGCGAACACAATTATGCCAGCATGAGGTGTTGAAGCCCTAAGTTGCCTAGTTGAAATAGCCGTCAGCAATCCATTTGGACCTGGAATTTACATCAAAGGGGTGCTTGAGTGAGCTGTGTGAAGGTGCGTTGTAAAGGTCTGTAAATCTTCCACGTCACATATGGTGCCTGTTTGTACTTGAAACAAGGTCCTCGATTCTACTAGGGTTCTGCTTTGGTCCTAGGGGCAAACAGTCCATTCAACAGCATTCCCATTTTAATACAATATTTATATATATAGAATCTATGATTTGGTTGAATTTAATGGACATTGAAAAACTAGGGGGCTCTCACCATTACCCTGTGCTCTTTGTCCTAACATTTTGACATTTTTTGACAAAAAAGTGACAATCTTAGCCCTCATTAGATATTGAAGATGACGTTATTCTCAAAAATCCATCTAATACAACCTTCATATATACAGAGTCAATGATTTGGTTGACTTTTATAGTCATTGAATGACCAAGAGGGTCTCAACCTCATTTAAGCGGTCTCGGGTCGATTTTTGATATAAAATTTGAATATCCAACTGGCACTTTGGGCGCTCCGTAAACATAGAAGACAGGAAGTGTACCCAAAGTCCTTTTCGTCACGTTTGTATCTACCTATTGACTAAATGTCTGTTAAATATTAGAAAGATTGAGAGATCAGGGGGCTCTCACCATCACCCTGTGCCCTTTGTCCTAAAATTTGGACATTTTTTGACTGAAAAGTGACAATCTTAGCCCTCCGTAGATATTGAAGATGACGTTTTTTCTGGAAAATCCATCTAATACAATCTTTATATATACAGAGTCAATGATTTGGTTGAATTTTATGGACATTGAAAGACCAGGGGGGTCTCAACCTCATTTAAGCGGTCTCGGGTAGGTTTTCGCTATATATTTTGAATATCCAACTGGCACTTTGGGCGCTCCGTAAACATAGAAGACAGGAAGTGTACCCAAAGTCCCTTTCGTCACGTTTGTATCTACCTATTGACTAAATGTCTGTTAAATATTAGAAAGATTGAGAGATCAGGGGGCTCTCACCATCACCCTGTGCCCTTTGTCCTAAAATTTGGACATTTTTTGACTGAAAAGTGACAATCTTAGCCCTCCGTAGATATTGAAGATGACGTTTTTTCTGGAAAATCCATCTAATACAATCTTTATATATACAGAGTCAATGATTTGGTTGAATTTTATGGACATTGAAAGACCAGGGGGGTCTCAACCTCATTTAAGCGGTCTCGGGTAGGTTTTCGCTATATATTTTGAATATCCAACTGGCACTTTGGGCGCTCCGTAAACATAGAAGACAGGAAGTGTACCCAAAGTCCTTTTCGTCACGTTTGTATCTACCTATTGACTAAATGTCTGTTAAATATTAGAAAGATTGAGAGATCAGGGGGCTCTCACCATCACCCTGTGCCCTTTGTCCTAAAATTTGGACATTTTTTGACTGAAAAGTGACAATCTTAGCCCTCCGTAGATATTGAAGATGACGTTTTTTCTGGAAAATCCATCTAATACAATCTCTATATATACAGAGTCAATGATTTGGTTGAATTTTATGGACATTGAAAGACCAGGGGGGTCTCAACCTCATTTAAGCGGTCTCGGGTAGGTTTTCGCTATATATTTTGAATATCCAACTGGCACTTTGGGCGCTCCGTAAACATAGAAGACAGGAAGTGTACCCAAAGTCCTTTTCGTCACGTTTGTATCTACCTATTGACTAAATGTCTGTTAAATATTAGAAAGATTGAGAGATCAGGGGGCTCTCACCATCACCCTGTGCCCTTTGTCCTAAAATTTGGACATTTTTTTACTGAAAAGTGACAATCTTAGCCCTCCGTAGATATTGAAGATGACGTTTTTTCTGGAAAATCCATCTAATACAATCTTTATATATACAGAGTCAATGATTTGGTTGAATTTTATGGACATTGAAAGACCAGGGGGGTCTCAACCTCATTTAAGCGGTCTCGGGTAGGTTTTCGCTATATATTTTGAATATCCAACTGGCACTTTGGGCGCTCCGTAAACATAGAAGACAGGAAGTGTACCCAAAGTCCCTTTCGTCACGTTTGTATCTACCTATTGACTAAATGTCTGTTAAATATTAGAAAGATTGAGAGATCAGGGGGCTCTCACCATCACCCTGTGCCCTTTGTCCTAAAATTTGGACATTTTTTGACTGAAAAGTGACAATCTTAGCCCTCCGTAGATATTGAAGATGACGTTTTTTCTGGAAAATCCATCTAATACAATCTTTATATATACAGAGTCAATGATTTGGTTGAATTTTATGGACATTGAAAGACCAGGGGGGTCTCAACCTCATTTAAGCGGTCTCGGGTAGGTTTTCGCTATATATTTTGAATATCCAACTGGCACTTTGGGCGCTCCGTAAACATAGAAGACAGGAAGTGTACCCAAAGTCCTTTTCGTCACGTTTGTATCTACCTATTGACTAAATGTCTGTTAAATATTAGAAAGATTGAGAGATCAGGGGGCTCTCACCATCACCCTGTGCCCTTTGTCCTAAAATTTGGACATTTTTTGACTGAAAAGTGACAATCTTAGCCCTCCGTAGATATTGAAGATGACGTTTTTTCTGGAAAATCCATCTAATACAATCTTTATATATACAGAGTCAATGATTTGGTTGAATTTTATGGACATTGAAAGACCAGGGGGGTCTCAACCTCATTTAAGCGGTCTCGGGTAGGTTTTCGCTATATATTTTGAATATCCAACTGGCACTTTGGGCGCTCCGTAAACATAGAAGACAGGAAGTGTACCCAAAGTCCTTTTCGTCACGTTTGTATCTACCTATTGACTAAATGTCTGTTAAATATTAGAAAGATTGAGAGATCAGGGGGCTCTCACCATCACCCTGTGCCCTTTGTCCTAAAATTTGGACATTTTTTGACTGAAAAGTGACAATCTTAGCCCTCCGTAGATATTGAAGATGACGTTTTTTCTGGAAAATCCATCTAATACAATCTTTATATATACAGAGTCAATGATTTGGTTGAATTTTATGGACATTGAAAGACCAGGGGGGTCTCAACCTCATTTAAGCGGTCTCGGGTAGGTTTTCGCTATATATTTTGAATATCCAACTGGCACTTTGGGCGCTCCGTAAACATAGAAGACAGGAAGTGTACCCAAAGTCCCTTTCGTCACGTTTGTATCTACCTATTGACTAAATGTCTGTTAAATATTAGAAAGATTGAGAGATCAGGGGGCTCTCACCATCACCCTGTGCCCTTTGTCCTAAAATTTGGACATTTTTTGACTGAAAAGTGACAATCTTAGCCCTCCGTAGATATTGAAGATGACGTTTTTTCTGGAAAATCCATCTAATACAATCTTTATATATACAGAGTCAATGATTTGGTTGAATTTTATGGACATTGAAAGACCAGGGGGGTCTCAACCTCATTTAAGCGGTCTCGGGTAGGTTTTCGCTATATATTTTGAATATCCAACTGGCACTTTGGGCGCTCCGTAAACATAGAAGACAGGAAGTGTACCCAAAGTCCTTTTCGTCACGTTTGTATCTACCTATTGACTAAATGTCTGTTAAATATTAGAAAGATTGAGAGATCAGGGGGCTCTCACCATCACCCTGTGCCCTTTGTCCTAAAATTTGGACATTTTTTGACTGAAAAGTGACAATCTTAGCCCTCCGTAGATATTGAAGATGACGTTTTTTCTGGAAAATCCATCTAATACAATCTTTATATATACAGAGTCAATGATTTGGTTGAATTTTATGGACATTGAAAGACCAGGGGGGTCTCAACCTCATTTAAGCGGTCTCGGGTAGGTTTTCGCTATATATTTTGAATATCCAACTGGCACTTTGGGCGCTCCGTAAACATAGAAGACAGGAAGTGTACCCAAAGTCCCTTTCGTCACGTTTGTATCTACCTATTGACTAAATGTCTGTTAAATATTAGAAAGATTGAGAGATCAGGGGGCTCTCACCATCACCCTGTGCCCTTTGTCCTAAAATTTGGACATTTTTTGACTGAAAAGTGACAATCTTAGCCCTCCGTAGATATTGAAGATGACGTTTTTTCTGGAAAATCCATCTAATACAATCTCTATATATACAGAGTCAATGATTTGGTTGAATTTTATGGACATTGAAAGACCAGGGGGGTCTCAACCTCATTTAAGCGGTCTCGGGTAGGTTTTCGCTATATATTTTGAATATCCAACTGGCACTTTGGGCGCTCCGTAAACATAGAAGACAGGAAGTGTACCCAAAGTCCTTTTCGTCACGTTTGTATCTACCTATTGACTAAATGTCTGTTAAATATTAGAAAGATTGAGAGATCAGGGGGCTCTCACCATCACCCTGTGCCCTTTGTCCTAAAATTTGGACATTTTTTTACTGAAAAGTGACAATCTTAGCCCTCCGTAGATATTGAAGATGACGTTTTTTCTGGAAAATCCATCTAATACAATCTTTATATATACAGAGTCAATGATTTGGTTGAATTTTATGGACATTGAAAGACCAGGGGGGTCTCAACCTCATTTAAGCGGTCTCGGGTAGGTTTTCGCTATATATTTTGAATATCCAACTGGCACTTTGGGCGCTCCGTAAACATAGAAGACAGGAAGTGTACCCAAAGTCCCTTTCGTCACGTTTGTATCTACCTATTGACTAAATGTCTGTTAAATATTAGAAAGATTGAGAGATCAGGGGGCTCTCACCATCACCCTGTGCCCTTTGTCCTAAAATTTGGACATTTTTTGACTGAAAAGTGACAATCTTAGCCCTCCGTAGATATTGAAGATGACGTTTTTTCTGGAAAATCCATCTAATACAATCTTTATATATACAGAGTCAATGATTTGGTTGAATTTTATGGACATTGAAAGACCAGGGGGGTCTCAACCTCATTTAAGCGGTCTCGGGTAGGTTTTCGCTATATATTTTGAATATCCAACTGGCACTTTGGGCGCTCCGTAAACATAGAAGACAGGAAGTGTACCCAAAGTCCTTTTCGTCACGTTTGTATCTACCTATTGACTAAATGTCTGTTAAATATTAGAAAGATTGAGAGATCAGGGGGCTCTCACCATCACCCTGTGCCCTTTGTCCTAAAATTTGGACATTTTTTGACTGAAAAGTGACAATCTTAGCCCTCCGTAGATATTGAAGATGACGTTTTTTCTGGAAAATCCATCTAATACAATCTTTATATATACAGAGTCAATGATTTGGTTGAATTTTATGGACATTGAAAGACCAGGGGGGTCTCAACCTCATTTAAGCGGTCTCGGGTAGGTTTTCGCTATATATTTTGAATATCCAACTGGCACTTTGGGCGCTCCGTAAACATAGAAGACAGGAAGTGTACCCAAAGTCCTTTTCGTCACGTTTGTATCTACCTATTGACTAAATGTCTGTTAAATATTAGAAAGATTGAGAGATCAGGGGGCTCTCACCATCACCCTGTGCCCTTTGTCCTAAAATTTGGACATTTTTTGACTGAAAAGTGACAATCTTAGCCCTCCGTAGATATTGAAGATGACGTTTTTTCTGGAAAATCCATCTAATACAATCTTTATATATACAGAGTCAATGATTTGGTTGAATTTTATGGACATTGAAAGACCAGGGGGGTCTCAACCTCATTTAAGCGGTCTCGGGTAGGTTTTCGCTATATATTTTGAATATCCAACTGGCACTTTGGGCGCTCCGTAAACATAGAAGACAGGAAGTGTACCCAAAGTCCCTTTCGTCACGTTTGTATCTACCTATTGACTAAATGTCTGTTAAATATTAGAAAGATTGAGAGATCAGGGGGCTCTCACCATCACCCTGTGCCCTTTGTCCTAAAATTTGGACATTTTTTGACTGAAAAGTGACAATCTTAGCCCTCCGTAGATATTGAAGATGACGTTTTTTCTGGAAAATCCATCTAATACAATCTTTATATATACAGAGTCAATGATTTGGTTGAATTTTATGGACATTGAAAGACCAGGGGGGTCTCAACCTCATTTAAGCGGTCTCGGGTAGGTTTTCGCTATATATTTTGAATATCCAACTGGCACTTTGGGCGCTCCGTAAACATAGAAGACAGGAAGTGTACCCAAAGTCCTTTTCGTCACGTTTGTATCTACCTATTGACTAAATGTCTGTTAAATATTAGAAAGATTGAGAGATCAGGGGGCTCTCACCATCACCCTGTGCCCTTTGTCCTAAAATTTGGACATTTTTTGACTGAAAAGTGACAATCTTAGCCCTCCGTAGATATTGAAGATGACGTTTTTTCTGGAAAATCCATCTAATACAATCTTTATATATACAGAGTCAATGATTTGGTTGAATTTTATGGACATTGAAAGACCAGGGGGGTCTCAACCTCATTTAAGCGGTCTCGGGTAGGTTTTCGCTATATATTTTGAATATCCAACTGGCACTTTGGGCGCTCCGTAAACATAGAAGACAGGAAGTGTACCCAAAGTCCCTTTCGTCACGTTTGTATCTACCTATTGACTAAATGTCTGTTAAATATTAGAAAGATTGAGAGATCAGGGGGCTCTCACCATCACCCTGTGCCCTTTGTCCTAAAATTTGGACATTTTTTGACTGAAAAGTGACAATCTTAGCCCTCCGTAGATATTGAAGATGACGTTTTTTCTGGAAAATCCATCTAATACAATCTTTATATATACAGAGTCAATGATTTGGTTGAATTTTATGGACATTGAAAGACCAGGGGGGTCTCAACCTCATTTAAGCGGTCTCGGGTAGGTTTTCGCTATATATTTTGAATATCCAACTGGCACTTTGGGCGCTCCGTAAACATAGAAGACAGGAAGTGTACCCAAAGTCCTTTTCGTCACGTTTGTATCTACCTATTGACTAAATGTCTGTTAAATATTAGAAAGATTGAGAGATCAGGGGGCTCTCACCATCACCCTGTGCCCTTTGTCCTAAAATTTGGACATTTTTTGACTGAAAAGTGACAATCTTAGCCCTCCGTAGATATTGAAGATGACGTTTTTTCTGGAAAATCCATCTAATACAATCTCTATATATACAGAGTCAATGATTTGGTTGAATTTTATGGACATTGAAAGACCAGGGGGGTCTCAACCTCATTTAAGCGGTCTCGGGTAGGTTTTCGCTATATATTTTGAATATCCAACTGGCACTTTGGGCGCTCCGTAAACATAGAAGACAGGAAGTGTACCCAAAGTCCTTTTCGTCACGTTTGTATCTACCTATTGACTAAATGTCTGTTAAATATTAGAAAGATTGAGAGATCAGGGGGCTCTCACCATCACCCTGTGCCCTTTGTCCTAAAATTTGGACATTTTTTGACTGAAAAGTGACAATCTTAGCCCTCCGTAGATATTGAAGATGACGTTTTTTCTGGAAAATCCATCTAATACAATCTTTATATATACAGAGTCAATGATTTGGTTGAATTTTATGGACATTGAAAGACCAGGGGGGTCTCAACCTCATTTAAGCGGTCTCGGGTAGGTTTTCGCTATATATTTTGAATATCCAACTGGCACTTTGGGCGCTCCGTAAACATAGAAGACAGGAAGTGTACCCAAAGTCCTTTTCGTCACGTTTGTATCTACCTATTGACTAAATGTCTGTTAAATATTAGAAAGATTGAGAGATCAGGGGGCTCTCACCATCACCCTGTGCCCTTTGTCCTAAAATTTGGACATTTTTTGACTGAAAAGTGACAATCTTAGCCCTCCGTAGATATTGAAGATGACGTTTTTTCTGGAAAATCCATCTAATACAATCTTTATATATACAGAGTCAATGATTTGGTTGAATTTTATGGACATTGAAAGACCAGGGGGGTCTCAACCTCATTTAAGCGGTCTCGGGTAGGTTTTCGCTATATATTTTGAATATCCAACTGGCACTTTGGGCGCTCCGTAAACATAGAAGACAGGAAGTGTACCCAAAGTCCCTTTCGTCACGTTTGTATCTACCTATTGACTAAATGTCTGTTAAATATTAGAAAGATTGAGAGATCAGGGGGCTCTCACCATCACCCTGTGCCCTTTGTCCTAAAATTTGGACATTTTTTGACTGAAAAGTGACAATCTTAGCCCTCCGTAGATATTGAAGATGACGTTTTTTCTGGAAAATCCATCTAATACAATCTTTATATATACAGAGTCAATGATTTGGTTGAATTTTATGGACATTGAAAGACCAGGGGGGTCTCAACCTCATTTAAGCGGTCTCGGGTAGGTTTTCGCTATATATTTTGAATATCCAACTGGCACTTTGGGCGCTCCGTAAACATAGAAGACAGGAAGTGTACCCAAAGTCCTTTTCGTCACGTTTGTATCTACCTATTGACTAAATGTCTGTTAAATATTAGAAAGATTGAGAGATCAGGGGGCTCTCACCATCACCCTGTGCCCTTTGTCCTAAAATTTGGACATTTTTTGACTGAAAAGTGACAATCTTAGCCCTCCGTAGATATTGAAGATGACGTTTTTTCTGGAAAATCCATCTAATACAATCTTTATATATACAGAGTCAATGATTTGGTTGAATTTTATGGACATTGAAAGACCAGGGGGGTCTCAACCTCATTTAAGCGGTCTCGGGTAGGTTTTCGCTATATATTTTGAATATCCAACTGGCACTTTGGGCGCTCCGTAAACATAGAAGACAGGAAGTGTACCCAAAGTCCCTTTCGTCACGTTTGTATCTACCTATTGACTAAATGTCTGTTAAATATTAGAAAGATTGAGAGATCAGGGGGCTCTCACCATCACCCTGTGCCCTTTGTCCTAAAATTTGGACATTTTTTGACTGAAAAGTGACAATCTTAGCCCTCCGTAGATATTGAAGATGACGTTTTTTCTGGAAAATCCATCTAATACAATCTTTATATATACAGAGTCAATGATTTGGTTGAATTTTATGGACATTGAAAGACCAGGGGGGTCTCAACCTCATTTAAGCGGTCTCGGGTAGGTTTTCGCTATATATTTTGAATATCCAACTGGCACTTTGGGCGCTCCGTAAACATAGAAGACAGGAAGTGTACCCAAAGTCCTTTTCGTCACGTTTGTATCTACCTATTGACTAAATGTCTGTTAAATATTAGAAAGATTGAGAGATCAGGGGGCTCTCACCATCACCCTGTGCCCTTTGTCCTAAAATTTGGACATTTTTTGACTGAAAAGTGACAATCTTAGCCCTCCGTAGATATTGAAGATGACGTTTTTTCTGGAAAATCCATCTAATACAATCTCTATATATACAGAGTCAATGATTTGGTTGAATTTTATGGACATTGAAAGACCAGGGGGGTCTCAACCTCATTTAAGCGGTCTCGGGTAGGTTTTCGCTATATATTTTGAATATCCAACTGGCACTTTGGGCGCTCCGTAAACATAGAAGACAGGAAGTGTACCCAAAGTCCTTTTCGTCACGTTTGTATCTACCTATTGACTAAATGTCTGTTAAATATTAGAAAGATTGAGAGATCAGGGGGCTCTCACCATCACCCTGTGCCCTTTGTCCTAAAATTTGGACATTTTTTGACTGAAATTTTTTTTTTTGGCTTTCCATATGTATTTCTATTTATAGTTAAAAATATTTCGAGAGTTATTGGTTGTTCTTTTTTTCGTAAGAAACATTATACACAAAAGTACATATTTGAAGTCGTTTTCATGACAAAACTCTATATGACATACAGACAAATAAGTCGCACGGAAAAGGGTTTATATTCGAGGACAACGAGAAATTGCGACAGCTTGAAAAGGTCATTTAATGATTCCTATGTATCTTATCCTTTTGACTGAAAATCGTGTTTTTAATGATTTCCAGTATTTAATTCTCTTATGATTTTTCACTAAATTTTGAATATCAAACTGGCTGCTAGCAGCCGGTTGGATATTGAATATCGAATAACGAATAACGAACCGGCTGCTAACTTCACATACATCTTATAGTTGGTGTTTTCCTCGGTAATAATTAGTTTGTAACCCGGATTTTCTCTTAATCGATTTATGATTTTTAATAGCGGTATACTACTGTTGCCTTTATTTAAACTTTACCTTTAAATTACATCTTTGTCTGCATAAATGTTCACAACGTATGCTCAAGACTTATCATTCATTTGGAATGTATAAAATCACATATATATAGTTTTTGAATCATTTAAAGGGGCACTAGCTGTCAAATTCATGTTCACCGATTTTAATCAAATTCTCATATTTTGTTTATAAAAATGTAAAACATTTATCCAAACTATTAAAAGTCTAAAATAAATAAATAACAAGTACACGAGCATGAAAATACATAGCTTCGTTTCTTGTGCATTTTAGTCCAGACGCCATCTAATTAATTATCGAGTTGACCTCTAAGGTCATGCGATGACCATATAAGCCATGTAAACATAAATATAGATATAAATAGATTAAGCAAACTCTTGCTGTTGGATTATTCTAGGTCTATTTGATTTCATATTATAGATGAAAAATAAATGTTCATTATCGTTTTTACCTGTATAAGAATGCATTTTTGTGGATCGAATCAGTCAATCAAATGATTTATCTATGTTTCGCTTTCAATGTTGACATTCTTTTCCTTTAAATAACTTTACACATACAATTCACGTGTTTTCCGTCTCCAGCTGAGGGTTTAAATTGACGTTCACATGAATACGTATTCAATGAGGTCGAATTATTCACATGCAAGTGAATAATTCATAATACATGTTTTGTTAGCTTATTTGGACAAATTTGAACCATACTGGCTGCTAAAAGCTAATTATTATTTCACTATTTGCATTTCATTATTGATTGAGCAAAAAAAAAAAGATATTAGATTATTATACATCTCGTAGCTAGTGCCCCTTTAAAACGCTTTAGAATACATTTGATTAAGGTGTTTCAAGAAGCAGGTGGATAGTTTGTGAAACAAATAATTAAAAAATATGATATTGAAAAAAAAATAGGTTAAAGAAAAAACTTAGGTTGCTTTTTTGCATATTAAGGGGATTATAAACATTACTTCACGAAATCGCATATAAAGTCGTTCACATCAAACTTATTTGATATTAACGAATTTTTTTGTTCGGTGAAACTAATAATAGATGAAGGCATCGCAAGACAGAAAGTTATGTTAATGAAAATCGCATACACTATAAACATTTAAAAGTAAAATTACACTCTCTCAAAAAATTTAACTTGACATGAATTATAAAAAGTGGAAGTCCATAAAAAATTAAACATTAAACTATATTAACCATCGTAACTAATACAAATCTACTTGTATTGTCTTTTCTTTAAGGATCATCTAAAAATGTTGTTGATTTACTTTCTCCTGTTCAATATTTTTAAATTATCAGTTATTATACAATAAATACAGAAGACTGTAAAATTCAATTACGCGGTTGTTGGCAACATATTCATTTAAACAAGATATTATTCAGATATCAGTTACCTTTTCAGCAAACCACATGGAAAGGTTCTTCACATCATGGGATGTACCATGTGGACAAACCCATGTACGGCTTCCTGTAATCGGCATATCCCGATGTGGAAAAAAAACAAGTGTATCTTGGTATAATTAATACAAGTTTAAGAACATGTATGGACAATTTTAATTTGATCGAGTATGTTTATAAATAAGGCCTAAATAGGCGTCAGAAGAGTCCTATTTCAGAAATGAAACAATTTAGTGTTAACATTCAACACATAAAGGTTAAGGACTTAAAAATCAACAGTTATCTCAATCATTTAAATTTAGTTCTTTGAAATTAATAAAATCCTTAAAGGATTAAAGGAAAAAACAGATAATTAAAATTATGATTTCATTTTTTTAAATTTGTTGATTCATTGCTTATGTTTAAGAAATGTTAGTAATTTTCGCCTCTCTGTTACATGCACAAAACAACAAACGCGAATGATTAGATGCAGTGTTTTATATGTACAACATATGAACATGACGAAAATAATAAATCACAATGTATCAAAAGATTCATACAGAAAAAAAAAAAAAAAAAGACATTTGTCTGTTTCACAAATGATGTACTTCCCTGTTTAAAGAAAAAAACAATTTATGAGCAAATAGTGTATCAAGAACAGGTACTCTATTCAGTACACTCCTTGGTTTGTTTTCAAATTGTAAGTTTCTTGTTTGACTTTACACATTGTGAATTGTGTACTATTTAAATTTCAATGGTCTGTGTTGTTATAGTAACAGTTTGTTCTATTTTTTTGATGAATGAGGTATTTTTTCCCAATTTCAAAAAGTGCCGACAGAATAAAATTTACTATAAAAACAAAAAATAAAAATGCTTTACATATATTATGATATGTGTGTTCAATAGTTAATTTAAACCTCAAAATGGATGAAAGTCCAATATGCGGATTTTCAGGTGTTTTTAGGTGGAAAAAACGGAATCCCCACAGAAGGACATTTCAAACCAACACAAAGTTATGCTTTTTATGACTGTTTTTATTCATACTACTTTTTCTCTCAAACATGAAATTGGTTTAGTGTGTCCTTTTCACATATAAAACAATTTTTTGAAGAAAAAATTGTAACATCGATAAATTGTACCGATATAGCTTCTTAATAAGAGATACAATGATAGCTACATCAGTAGAGCACAAAACTACTGATAAATTATGGTTTTAAAGAAAGGGTTCGAATCTCGCTCAGAATACTTGCATTTTTTTGTGTTGTTATATTAAATTTTAATGTTTCTATTATATTTTTTCAAAAGTTTCCTTAATTCATAGAGTCATTCTGGTTCATTTTGAATATACAGTTTACTAGTATATAATTTTACATGTATCAAAGAAAAAGTAATGTATTGCTTATTGTGTGCAATCCTATGACTTCCATACTCTTGACTTACTTTCTATGCATGTGTTTTTCATTTATTACATATATTCAAGGGACAACTGCCGTCAAACTGATGTAGGTGCCTGCACATAACCAATAACACGATAATTAATTCTATAGAAAGGAAGCTTACATGTTGCGGGTGTAATATACACATAACTGAAAATAAGGCCATTGTATACAAGTTTCAAAACAACAAAAAACAGCTTTCGAAACCTTTTTTGAACATGGTATTATATGTAACAAATGCAGCCAACAACAATTGTGTCGCCAATTCACAAACTGTATAGATACTAGTACTGAAATGTTTTACCACCGTCCCTACACCGGTACCATCAGAAAATAAAACAACACAACAGAACAAATCAGTTTTACTACAAATCGTAATTGTTGGTAAAACATCAACAAGCTGTTGCATCTTTATCAAACCGAAGGGCCGATTTGTTAAAATGACAGAAAAGGCAATATAATATGTGATAGTAACAGTGGGTGATCTATGACCAACTGATGTACAAAATGTAAGATTTTCTCCGGTTAAAATATATACATGTATTATCTTATCTTATCTTAAAGACGACAAATTCAGATATACATATATTCAGAATGAGAAAATCACGATTTGAATTTGTTCGATATTATTTGGCTCCTTGACAAGTTACGTGGTATGGCACCTTGCATAAAGAATGTTAATAATAAAATAAAATCAATATTAAACAATTAATAGTCTTGGCCTTGTTTTCGTAGGAATACCTTTTCAAGGTATGAAAATAGATGATGTAACGTATTTTCATGTACTATAATTAGCATCTATCGGGCTATTTAAAACTTTATTTTTACCTATCTTATCGAATGAACAAATTGCCGGCAAATAGGCTCTACCTGTTTAAATTTCTCAACTTGTGAATCGGTACTGTTATAGAACAGGAGGTTTGGCATATCATATAACCAGGTACAATCCAATAGTTTTTTTCATAAAATGCCCTGTTCCAAGTCAGTAAAATGGCCATTGTTACATTAAAGTTCGTTTCTATGTGTGTTACGTTTCTGTGTTGTGTCTTCTCTGCTGTGTCGTAATTAGTTTTTACTTGATACTTTACCCTCAGTTTTAGTTTGTAACCCGGAGTTGTTTTTTCTCTATCGCAGTATTCTACTGTTGCCTTTATTTATAGTTGATAAGAATGTATTGATTTGAAAGCTTGGATCTTTTAAATGTGTGTCTTAGAGTTATAAATTGTATAACACTGTAGTAATGTATTAAGGCAAGTGGCCTTTTTCCATCTTGTTCTAAACTTGTGAATCGGTACTGTTATAGAACAGGAGGTTTCGCATATCATAAAACCAGGTACAATCCACTAGTTTTTTTCATAAAATGCCCTGTTCCAAGTCAGGAAAATGGCCATTGTTACATTAAAGTTCGTTTCTATGTGTGTTACGTTTCTGTGTTGTGTCTTCTCTGCTGTGTCGTAATTCGCTTTTACTTGATACTTTACCCTCAGTTTTAGTTTGTAACCCGGAGTTGTTTTTTTCTCTATCGCAGTATTCTACTGTTGCCTTTATTTATAGTTGATAAGAATGTATTGATTTGAAAGCTTGGATCTTTTAAATGTGTGTCTTAGAGTTATAAATTGTATAACACTGTAGTAATGTATTAAAGCAAGTGGCCTTTTTCCATCTTGTTTTTTTTTGTTGTTTGTTTTTTGCATGGGAGTAATCTAAATTTTCACGGTTTATGACTATCCTATCGACACGGAAGCACAGTTTCCTTTGCTCGTGATGTGAAAATTTAATGTATCACAATATGTGTGTCTAAATTATATGTGTCGTTCTGAAACTAGACTATAACTGTTTACAATTTAAAAGACATGTCAAAGATTTTGGTTTTTCTTACATTTGAAGAGTTTTAAACAATTTTAATTTAAATTATCTGATAATTTATTGATTGGAAAAAAGGACATTGCAAAATGTCCTACCAAAACAAGTAAAAAAATGTATATATTTATTAAAACAAGTTCATTACTGAATGTATAACATATTTTATTTATATAAATTTGTTGCCCTTGCATATGCGTTGACTTTTACAAAGTTTTTTTTTTATCCAACAACTGCCGAACCTACAATTATAATAGCACAATTATATTGACAGCGCCTATCAAAATCTGTTGTTCTGTAAATACATGTATTTTGATATAAGAACTTCATCATGCTTGATATTTATGCTTTTGGTACACATTAAAATATGGTGCACACTAAAATGTGGTGCACACTGTTAAATAACCCGCTACGCGCGTTATTCAGTGTGCACCACATTTTTTATGTTATTTTTTCATAGACAGAAAAAATATTACAGTCATTCCTTAATTAATATGGATCTTGCCTATATACCAGCTGTGATTATTTGGAATATCTCCTAATTTAAACAATAGCATAACATCACTACATCGAAAACACACCATAAAATATCAATTGACAGGCTTAACTCAATCCAAAAACGTAAACTAATACACTATGAACCAATAAATTAGATCTGCGATATCTGAATGCAAATGCACAGATAATAAAATATTAGGGACAAACATTCAAGGCCAAAAAGCAAACACACAAATCCAAACAAAGCCATGGCAAGACACCACTAAAGTATTCAACCCTTCGAAAATACTCACTTTTGAAGAAGAAAAAAACGGTTTTAATAATGAAGGTAGATCTTGAAATTTATACAAATGTAGTAAGAAGAAGTAAAAATTAGGAGACATTCCAAATAATCACAGCTGGTATATAGACAAGATCCATATTAATATAAAATAACAAAAAAGTATTATAAACAGTATCGACAGGTCGAATTAACAAGAAAATACGATTTGAGAGTACTCGCAGTTACTGACAGCTAGTTAAAAGCCAAAAACAATTATTAATAAACAAAAATCATGGATCAGAGACTAAAATCAACTGAAACACATCCCAGGGATTTAGTATTTTAACGTCATGAGCAGTCAGAGAAGACATGACAAAAATAAATGTTTTGACATGTAGTAGGATAGTCAGGAGCGACTTCTATAGAGATAAAAATTATCTGTGTCTGTGTCTTTATACATCCCGCCTCAAAAGAAGATACAATTTAGATATGTTTAAATTGTCTAATGACAAAACCGATATTAGTGCCAATGTAAACAATATTGAGAGATCTAATTAAAATATTGGTACGATAACCCTTACTTATAAGTTTAGATCCCCTTTGCAGTCGTCTCAGGAAATATTAACTCACAGCTGGCGAGCATGATTACTTTTTTCAGGGACTGAATAATTAAAAACTACACACATATGCACCAGATTCATCTCATTATCAGTAATAATGTTTTAACGAAAAATCAATCTCCCTATAATTCCGAATGATTTTACCGTTTCCACACATTATGATTTCACAAATTTGTATATCAAAGTCAACCGTTAACAAGAAAATGTGGTATGCATTGTATTTATTATAGTTCACAGGGTCACATCGGCAATATATTCATGGGATAACATACCAAAATCAGTTCAAAATTATTGTATAGAAGAAAAGTAACGCAACACCATTATCTTGTATCGTTTCTTTTAATATTATTAACTCTTTTTTAAAATACTTAACGATATCAAGTAAAGTACTTTATCTTAAATATCACATTGTTGAATCTGTATAGTTCAATTTTTTAAACAAGCATGATTTTATCCAAAGAAGGCGTGCATTACATGTATGGCAATGAACCTCTGATCCATAATGTACTTGTCCAATATATGAGAAAGATAAGCCAAAGTGTAAGACTTTCTTTGAAAATAAAGGGCAACTGTAGCTGTACAACTTCTTGGCGATGCAGACAACTAACATACTATACATTGTACGTCTAAATTCATTTACTTGACACAAATAGGAATCATCTTTCACAAACTTCGAGAATAACAGGAATGTATCAGAAGGATTAAGCCACAAAAAAAAAAGAATGAAACTAACCCAAAACATATAAAAGCATGAATTTCTATTACTTGACAAAAAATCAATTGTTACAGCATAATAGAGGATACTACTTCTGTTGACTTCAATGATGCATTTTTTTAATTTAGATCTTTGAATACATGCATTTAGTTTTTCAGATCGTTGACACAAAAATGGGTCTGATAATAAAAACACCAAAATAAATATGATAGGAGTAGTAATGGGTGTTTCAAGCAATGACACTTTCAATCCACTTGAAATTTTAAAATATCAAAATCAATAGATATCACTTATGTGAGGTCAAATGTGGTATACTAGAAGTACTGGATGTCTCGAGAAAAAAATATTAGTGTCGCCCGTCATTAACTATATTAGTTTCGATATTCCGCATCAATCCAAGTTAGTCGTCGCAGAATATAAATATTTACAAATATCCATCATATTGGGTTTATAAATGTGTAGTTTTGACGTTCCTTCATTAAAACTAAGAGCCCTTTGACACCAAGTCCATGACATTTTTTTTTAATCAATCGAGGAAAAAGAAAGAAATATGGCATGTAATGTGGCACATATGTTACTCAGATATTACATAACTGTCAAACAAATCCTGATAGAATCCTTACATTTTACGAATGTTTCCATTTTTCGAACCCTTGATTACATTTTATTTTAGCAGCAATCTTTTATCATTAAAACACAATCACAATAATATCGTATGAGTTGCAATATTCACGATAAATGAAATCGGTATTGTCTCTTCTCTTGTGAGAGTTATTCAAACTAAACATGCATATTAAAAAAAGAGTAAAATATTTAAATATTTATAAATCGGATGCTTTCAAACACCAAAAAGCAAATGCAAACTAAATTAAAACCATGGCCAAAAATAAGTGACAATACACAGCACAACATTAGAAACATAAACCAAACCAAGGAACGACATTTGCTCCTTAATGACAGTAACAAAGCTTTGATGCCATATTACGTGGCAACGAATGATCAATGTGCAAGAATGCAATACAACACCATGTCCTTCCTTTATGGTATGTTCTATGCCGGTGTTTTGGGAATGACTTGTTTAGGATCAAATGTCTTCGGAACTAGGATCCTTTTATCCGTTAAATCTGTAAATTTGTCACATGACTTTATTGCAGTGTTCGGTACCTAAAACATAAGTATTTACATTAGTAATTTACCAAATTTCATAATGATAGGAGATTAAATCAGGACAAGAAACAAATAGGGAAAGACTACAACAAACCAGATCATTGAGTCCATTGTTTCAGTCACAGTACTTTCAATTTGACGAAATGAACAAGACAGTAAAAGAGGACCACCAAAAACTAGGGATGATATCAGGTGCTCCGGAAGGGAAAGCAGATCCTGCTAAAATATGTATGCGTATTATGTTTTATGGCCAAAGTATCTAGAGATACTCACCAGTTTTAATTTAACTTTCTTTAAAAACCCTAATTGAATCGTTTAAACATCAATGATGTAACATTGATTTTACCACATTCAATTCAGTAATTCAGTAATCTTACCTTTAATGCTAGAGGGTTTCATTGTCTATTGGACGATAATAGGTAAAATACATACAAACAACAAATCTTTGTTCGAAACATGCTTAAAGTAAAGCACAGAATACCCGATTAACCTAATAAGGGACAAATTCGTACCGAAGAAAAAAAAATAAAACTTACTTTCTCTAAGCGTATATATTGTGGATGATGATGGGGTTTACACGATTGGTTGGACACCGTGTTGTATACTGTCAGTAAAGCCCATCGTCTGTATGCACTACTGTTCTGTCCACTACAGTGCAACAAGTTGCAATGAAAAAATAGGGCGTCTCCTCAAAATAAAGATGGTTAAAGAAAATACAATCATAATAACTTATATTTTAAATATCACTGATATATTTTAATGCTTTCACACTTAATGTAAGTTGCATTGTATGTCCATTTCATATGTCCCTATTTACTTAAAACAAAACACATAAAAGCGTCTCAAAAACACATCTAACTTTTCTAGCTGCAATTGATGATTAGCTGCTAATGTATTTTTTTAAATTTTTTTATATAACTATGCGTAATGCAGCAGGACGCAATTATTTCTCTTAAGGAGACTCGGGGTACAAAAAAATCAGCAAAAATTGAAACAATGTTTTGCATAACAAATTTTATTTATAACACTATTCGTTGGTTCTTTATGATATTGTACAAAAATCAGTCAAAGAAACCAATACGTTTTGGCCCCAGATGACTATTAAAATATGTTTATCAATGAAAAAGTTCAAAATTATCTCCCTTTGGTGAAAATGCCAGTTATTTCCATTAAAATTGAAATAACTTTCTTAACTTATCGGGTTTTTTTCCAAATAAACTGTACTTAAACTGAGCTATTGTAAAATTGTAGCGATTTGTCTAAAAACGAATCATTTTTAGCTTACAATAGTCAATATTGTCAACAATGATACATCGCTTAAAATTTAACATTATTATTCCTAATGTAACACATATTTTCTACAGTTAAAAGAAGTAACAACACATTGTCCAATTTAAGACAAAAGTGAGTTAGGTAAATCGTTTCTACTTATAATTCCTCTTAAAGTCGCGAACCTTCATACATTTTTTACAACACTTGTCAACAGCAAAACGCTATATCTGTACATGTATACATATACGAAAACATGCTTGCGATATTTTTTGGGCTATAAATGAATTAAGATAAACCCCGATGCTGTATAAATGTCAAGTTGTTAGTTGTGTGGAATTCTATTTCAGATGTTGGTTTAACGAATGCGATAGGTCAATGTTTTCGTCGCAAACCAAAGCACATGCGTTCTTTTGTATTAGTTTTTGCAAGTGTATACATTTTTGTTCTAGTTAGGATACTAAGCATGGTCATTCTACATTAAAAATAAGATGATATTTTACCTGGATTGAGTAAGCAGTATTTCATTGAAAAACGGTCCATTATTTTATCAAGTCTTGTCGGATCAGTGACAGTCAGTTGCCCTTCTAATTTGTGATCTAGACGTCCGCATTTGTGGGAGCTTTCTATTATCTGTTAACAAAAAAAATTGACTACATTATTCAATAAAGGGCTGCGCTTTAGCGCATGATACGCCCGTTGCTCTTTTAACTTGTCTTTTATGCTTTAAATGAATTTATATGATCAACTAGAAATATATATACAAATCAAAAGGGATGTTACATTAATATATTCACCAAAGTTTCATAAAATCCCCCTTTTTAAAGTATAAAAATTCATTACTTAAGAAAACGTAAAATCTAAAATTTATAAAAATGGAAAGGGAACTTATGTCAATAGATATAAACAATTTATTAAAGTTGCATAAAATTTTGTGAAAGTGTTAGTTATTGTCCCAAAATTGGAAAATCCCCCCTTTTTTAAGCATAAAAATTCATAACACGGAAATGTCAAATCTGAAATTTATAAAAATTGAAAGGGAGCTTACATCAATAGATATAAACAATTCACCAAAGTTTCATGGACATTGGTGAAAGCCTTTTTGAGTTATTGTCCGAAGTGTTGAAAATCCCCCTTTTTTTATGAATAAAGCCCCATAAATCCAAAACTTAAAATCTGAAATTTATAAAAATTGAAAGGGAGCTTACATCAATAGATATAAACAATACACCAAAGTTTCATGGACATTGGTGAAAGCCTTTTTGAGTTATTGTCCGAAGTGTTGAAAATCCCCCTTTTTTTTATGAATAAAGCCCCATAAATCCAAAACTTAAAATCTGAAATTTATAAAAATTGAAAGGGAGCTTACATCAATAGATATAAACAATTCACCAAAGTTTCATGGACATTGGTGAAAGCCTTTTTGAGTTATTGTCCGAAGTGTTGAAAATCCCCCCTTTTTTATGAATAAAGCCCCATAAATCCAAAACTTAAAATCTGAAATTAAAAAAAAACGAAAGGGAGCTTACGTCAATAGATATAAACAATTCACTTAAGTTTCATGGAAATTGGTGAAAGCGTTTTTGAGTTATTGTCCGAAGTGTGGACGACGGACGGACGGACGGACGGACAGACGGACGGACGGACGGACAGACGGACGGACGGACAACGGTATACCATAATACGTCCCGTCTAAAAGACGACGGGCGTATAAAAAACAAAAGACAACATGGTAGTTATATCATAATGTATTAATATGACATATGCTCATCCTTTTATGGTAGAAAACAAAATTTCTGTTAAAATGATATGTTTGTTTCATCTGCTTTCTGTTATTTCCTGTTTTTATGTTTCCTGACATAATGGAAGAAATGTTTGCCATTCAATTCTTAGAGATTTGGAGTTTCTCGTTCATCCCCTGTAACCGGACTCTTGTTCTAAATATGAGTTATATCCCCAAGTCCTTTTTTACTATCAACAAATGTTTTTCACAAATTGATCGTATATTTAACATGTTTAAACAAAAGGATATTGAATGAAATTGTATGGGAGTTATTCCCCTTGAAAAATGTGATATAAAGTGAAAAAGGTTAAAGTAATGTTTTTTGTTTTAAACTTTACCTGTTATTTATTCCAAAAATGAAATTAATACAATGTTTCCAATGCCAATATTGCCAACTTTCGTTTTTGTGTAACAGTATAATCAACATTCACAACTTATATTGATAATATCAACAAATAAATAAACAATATATCAAATTTTACATTAAAAAATAATAAAATAATCAGCTTATTCGACGAGTAAATTTATTCATGCAAATTGCAATGGTTAATCCGTATTGGAGTGATTCATATGGCAATACAGTTTACAGCGTGTATCGAATTTACTTGTACATGTGCAGTGACAGAAAAACGAAAACCATTCAAAAAGGTTTTGAAACATCATTTTACTTGTATTCCGTTAGAAATGGTAAAATCATACTTCGTTTGTCATTGAAAATGAAAATATCAAAAATGGGCCGCCTTCAAACTCAAATCTACAAGTACTATGTTCAGTCCTCCGAAGACAGAACAAGAAGTGTGTATTGTCATAGGCATGTCAAGCTGTATTCTGTTATTAACTTTAGCTTTGGGGACGATTATGGGGTTTGTTGCATTAATTCATTATGCTGCTAAATTTAACGAACTGCTAGGTGCGAGTAATATAAAAGCATTTGCGTCTAAATAAGATTACCTGTAAACATCCGTTTCTTTTCTCACATTTATCTAAGGCAATAAATGCCGTTATCATATTTGGCTCCAAAAACTCATTTATATACCAATACCTGTTAAAAAAATTGTCGAATATTATAATAATAGTAAACGTCTCTTAAAACAATGTTCAACGAGTAAAATAAGAGGGTAAATGGTAACAATGGTAAACTATAAGACTAAAAATAAAACTGCCTTAAAAACATCGTCAATAGCACTACGCGTTGCTTCACAAAAGGGTGAGATTAAAAGTTAATAGCATACCCGTAATCTTGATGCCACAAATGAGCTCCACCTGTAAACGGCTCTTTTGTTACTAACTTTCCATGATAGTGGTACACTTCGTCTCCAAGTAACTAAAACGAATGTATAAATTAGGAAAATGTTGTGTATCATTTTTTTTTTTATATTTTTAATATTTGGCAAATTTAAGCTATCACTGGCCCCAGTAAATTGTAAGTCGGTGTTCGACATTGAAACAAACATTTTCCTAGGCGATAAACCGATACCATAAATAGTCTGTAAATGTATGCTTGCGTCTATATTTAGAGAAAATTTAGTTTAATTTACAAATCTTTGTGAACTTAACAATATTACATTTTCATGTGTTTATTCTTTTTAAATTACGAATATAGTATCAACATGTTGAATTATAACATTTCAGTGTATCTTAGAGATTGCTTCAGGACAAATGTAATTGAAAATATATTTTCATATATATAAGTCGTCCTCCGTAACTGCATGTCGTAAATTGCAAATGCCGTTTAATTGAGTCTTACTTGTTCTACAAACATGGAAAAACGTATTGCAACACCTGAATATTTTAAACCTAGGAAAATCAGCTTCATTTTTTTGGGATATGAATAATTGCTTGTATATTGATGTTTCAAAATGATGTTTTAATTAACCACAATTTTGATACCAAAATGAAGTAATTTTTGTACAAAAAACAAAAAAATGCATTTTACATCTTTTACTGTAATCGAACAGTAGCATTTCAGACATTTCAAAATAAAACTTTAGATGAGTATTCACATCGTGGTTGATCGTTATAGGCCAAAGAATCAATACTTTTCATTGGCATCATCCACACGGACAACCGTCTCTTAACCTCCTCAGATCATGCCTGCCACTAATCGACGAATGTGTTATTGCAATCATTCCTG
This sequence comes from Mytilus edulis, assembly GCF_963676685.1. NCBI lineage: Eukaryota > Metazoa > Mollusca > Bivalvia > Mytilida > Mytilidae > Mytilus > Mytilus edulis. The sequence goes on along the minus strand of NC_092354.1, from coordinate 71,479,490 downwards.
GTGACGGACATTTTTATTTCATGAGGCGTGCGAACTGGGGTGTCCTTTGGCACACTTTAAATTCAGTTGAATGGTCGTTTTTTTTTCTCCCAATTAAGTGTAAACGAACTGCCAACTTGTTGACATCCTAGTTCGTGCTCTTACAGGTTAATCGATATGTTTAAGGTTCAATGTGCAATACCCCTGAATGGGTTGGCGATAAAAACATTCCGTCTTTTTGATGATCTCACCGTTAATTTTATTAATTTTATTAATACATTGAATATCGAGTTGCATGTGTTACAGTGAATTGCTGAGTAAATGTTATGTTATTCTCTCTGTATTCTATTGTATTGATGCCACGAACAATCATTTTAACCTATAAATTACTGTCTACAAATTATAGATGCATACCTGTTCACATGTCCCGGCCACCTTTTCCGATCTACTGATCATTCCACTTACGTCATTACCCGGATGACCCCATATGGTCATTTTTGCTTCTCGACCTTGACAATCAGAAACCTTGAATAAACATCTAAGGGCCTTAATTTGATAGCATTAATATTAGCCAAATACAGGAACGTATATGATATACAAATCGAATAGGTATCTAGCATTCAAAGATTTTTTTAATTACACTTATATCAGTTTATATACAATTAACAAACTTCAGAATAAAGACACTTTCCGAATAAGTACCATTTTCAGGCGAGAGCAAAACATATGCAATAGTATTAAAAAAACACATGTTGACCTTTTCGTATCAAATTAAGTAATTTAAATTTCGTAATCAGCCTTAATTTCTGAAACTTCCTTGATAATAGATGACATTTACATAGTGTATTCTTTACTGAATATAGAAATTTAACAAACCACATCAATGATTAATATGCCAGCTTTAGCTGTCACTTATGGTAGTAGTATCGTTTTGGAATAGAGAACAATAACTCTCTCTACACGACCTTTTGTCTTTTTAATGGCTGCCGAATGTAACGTTCCAACGCGAACTTAAAAAAACGGGACAGCTCTAAATAATGTTGATGTTAAATAAAACATGAATTGTTATTTCTTTACAAAAACAACAATTCAGAAACTTTGGTTACTTATGAAGTTCAATTAAATTGTATTGAACCACGGAAATTACCGAAGTTTGGACAACAACGTCTAACGCCATGTTTCGTCTGCTTCTTGTTCCATTTTCAGTGAGGTCAAAACAAACTTCCTCAACAATCACAGGTACTTCATTTTACAGTCACAAAAACATAATTGATGAAAACATATTTAGCGTAAAGGTTTCGTCCAGCCACGGGACACACAGAAAAACTCTCTGCAAGCAATACATTTCGGGATTTTTTTTTATAATGGCCATGCGGCATGCGGGGTAAACTCCGACTGGTTGACCATGACTACTTATGTTCATCTGCCACATAATTCCCCATATGAAGGAACAGTGATAATGACGTTGGTTATACTGTTGAATGTGATCACTATTATTCATGTAACCACATACTAAATCAAAACTTAACAAAGCATGGTTTAAAACAAAAGAAAACATATGCAAATAATTTACATTTTTATTGTGTACTTCTTTTGGCAAACTCTCAATATCTACCTTATACAGTCCCAAGAGATTGAAACGGTTTTGGTTTTTTTTTCTCTAAAAGGAGACTTGAGTCTGAATAGTATATTTAAGTACAGACTGTACATATTGTATAATCTTATATTGTCCAAAATTGAATTTTATGGGAAGATGGAGTTAATATGATAACCCATGATTATACCATGACTTTGACAGGTATATAAATGGATTGTTCCTTGGAAGTATGTGGACTGCATCCTTTAAAATTCAAGCTGCAGCAGTCGCCTGATTATTTTATGCGTCAGTTTTAACCTGATCAAAACATATTCACTCTACCGAGTACTCTTTCACTGTATCAGGTTCACATTTCAACCTATTTAGCAATACACACTGATGGTTATATAACATCACAGTACCAAAATTGCACTCACAGTAACCAAATTGAACCTTTTCAACAAAAAAGCTGCGGAAAACTTACAAGTTTTCTTTCACCATGTGAAGTTATCTAATTATCATCTTTTTAAAATGAGCAAATTAAATTTGTTTCTAGGATTTGAAATTAAACATGTAATGTAATTTGGGTACTGACCTCATTACAGAATGATGGACTGTTTGGAGGTCAGTTCAAACCCATTTTCTATGACTCTACATGGACTTAAAACTAAATTGGTGTAACTATTATGATAGTGTAAAGAAGGATTTTCTACAAAATAAGCACAAAATGGACTTTTGTCTGGTTAATAAAAAAAAGTTGGTGAAAAAACTGACAATATAGGTGCAATTTAGGTACTCTCATGTAAGCAACTTCACAACTACAAATTTATTTTCATGAACTAAATAAAAAAATGAACACGACCATAGATGTATAATAAGTATATAAAAAACAACAACTGTTTTATGTCAGTTGAAATCATACATATTTTAATTTTGGACACTTCAAACTTCAATATGGACTTATTTGAAACAGGTCAGTATCAGGTAAAACCAAAAATGTCTATTCAGCAGCAGTCTCTAACAACATATTTCCTTAATTTTATATTATAGTCGTACAAATATATTAAAAATGTGTTCATTTAATTTTGTTCTAGCTTCTCTCATGTGAAAGCGGTAACCTTTTTGGTCACTATTTATGTGTTGCGCCTAATTAAGAATTGTAACACTTTATAGTGACAAAACAGGTCAAACAAATACTTCTCAAGAAACAGAAAGAGAATAAAACTTGGAACAGCACCCACCCATGCCAGTATATGTATGAATAAAAACTCAGATCAGATTATCATGGACAATATGTTTGTTTTATGTCCTTGTGAATATATAGTGAGGAAAGTTATCAATAATTCTGCAGATAATGCAATTTTATCAAGTGTTTTGTACTTTTAATGTTAAAATGTTCACACAATCAGTGAAACATTCAAAAAGGCTAAACTATTTTTTATTACTGAAAGTTTCAAACAATGACAAGTGTTTTATTTACCAAATAATTCATGTGTTTCTATGAGAGAAAAAAATCATGTTTAATTTGGGAATTAAAGGCAAAGATGATCTTTTTGTGGCACACTGGCGCATGTCAATTGTGAATATACTTACAAAATATATTTTCTTTATCATGTTACTGACGTCGACATTATCAAGGAGTACACATTGTAGGAAAAATGCACAAATTACAGATAAAATAATTAAAACACCCTACTTTGTATGCATTTCCTGCTCTAATCTTTCTTTTGTGTATTGAACCTTCTAGAACAATTTTATAGAGACCCATTTACTTATACTTAAGTTATTGTCTGTAAACCTAATGTGTCTTGTAAACAACTACAACATGATTAAGCATTACTCGAAAGCAAATTTTTGACATGATTGTATTTCCCATTTCCATTTTCAATTTTATTTTGCTGTCATAAAAAACTTGAAAAGTTAGCTAAGAAACAAAATATATGCAAGAAATGCGTAACTAACTGACTCTGAATTAGTACATGACATTGATGTAGAACCCACCAACTAAAAATGATCAGGAATACGAATGTTTTTTTTTTTTGTTCGAGTCAGATTTTTTTCACCGAAACCCTTCAGCGCTATCTAGTAATATTATTTAGTCAAAATTTAACACTATTATTCAAATTCATCATAACAAATTGGCTAATACGGCTGTATTTTCAACTACTGTGTACAGACCTACCTGTGTAGTTTTGGAAGTTTTAAATGTTTTTAGATATATAAAAGTTAAATTTATTTTGCATATATCTGAAAGATAAACTGGTTTTTGGTGAAGATTTGTATTCAAAATATTTTTTTTTCCTCTGCTTGAACAGATTTTTTGTTTTCATCAATTTTGGAATTGAATATTTTTTTTTTTTATAAAAAAGAAATATACCATACCCCTCCTGCCTTTTCATGTTCTATGATCGTTCCCTAGACATTTTCCATCTGAACTTATTATTTATTCTAGATAGACAAAAACTATATGTTAATGTAGCATAGGGCATTCCTCCTGAATATGCATGAAATATTTCCAACTGAACGTTAAGCAACCAACAACCAATCAATATATATAGGAAATTGTCTTGGTATAAAGCTGGCATTTAAGGTATCACCTTC